>NW_025814856.1:67127500-67867500 GCF_022079265.1 Lynx rufus | reverse complement strand
TGTGCTCAGTGCAGATCCTGATGTGGGGCTCAATCCCAGGACCCTGGGATCATGACCTGAGCTGAAACCAAGAGTCAGAGGCTTAACAGACTGAGCCAACCAGGCACCCCATCCATAAAAAAAAAAAAATTAAAAAATAAATTTAAATGGCATTTTCAACAACAAGAATGGAACTTATGGGCATTATGCTCAGTGAAACAAGTCACACAGAAAAAGGCAAATACTGTATGATCTCTCTTATATGTGGGATCTAAGAAAAACGAAGAGACAGAGAACAGATTGGGAGTTACCAGATGCAGGGGGAGGAGAACTGAGAAATTGGATGAAGATGGTCAAAAGGTACAAACTTCCAGTTTTTATATGAATAAGCACTAGGGATTCGTGTACAATATACTGATTATTGTTTGTTCATTATATATGAGGTGATGTGTCAAGCATTTATCACAACTTATCAGTAGAACATTTCCTCAATTTTGCATTTTAACAGCATAGGTAACTTTCCTCATGTAAGAGAAAAATTTTGGGATACTGTGGATTTCAGCTCTGGGGCTGGCAACACTTAGCATCACACTATACTGCCTGACACAGGGAACTTGACACAAAGTTTGGGAAGGGATACGTTCATCTCCTTCCTATCCTTCAAGACATCTTAAGATTTAACTCCAAAAATACATCAAATCAGATGAAAATCACATTATGCTACTCTTTCACAGAATTAACAAAACAGAAAAATGAGACATTATGCCCAAGGCAGCAAAGGTGTCCCTGAAGTTTAAAATTTTCCCTTAAGGAAAGTATAATTTTTGCTGTCTGATGACCACAGAGAGGGCTCCAATAACACTGTCCTTTCAGAAGATATTTATATCCTGATAAAGTAATAATCTTCAGTATGATGAACACTACTGGCTAATATTGATGGGTTTGCTCTATAATTACCTATTAATCCTAGTAAGATTAATTTCTACATTGACAAAACATTGGGCTTCACATGAAACATATCTTGAACAGAAAAATGTTCTCTAAAAGCATGGTTTTTTTCCCTCTTTGTGTGTGTGTCTGTGAGTGTATATGTTTAGGTGTGTATGAACTTAATGAACCGAAAAATGCTCACTCACATCCTAGACATGCTCCACTGGCCATGTTATAGGTCCTATGATGGTGTCTTTTATTATCCATTTGAATATGTGTTATCTTCTCTGTAAGCACACACTTTAAAGCGCTGTCGCTAAAAATGACATGCTGATACTGATACACGACTCAGGCATCAAAACGTCCAATAAACAGAAATGTGCGCTAAAGTCTCCAGGGGGTTGCATGAAGCAGATTAAGGGGTTTTTATTTTGCTAATTTTGGAAGAGAGGAATATGTAAACATAAATGTTATAAACACTCAAGAGCAAAGGAGTTTCTAACACACAGCTGAAGAATGGGACACGCCAGTCTTCTTCAAATGGAAAGCCCGGCACCCAGTCAGGCAAGTGGCGGTAGTTTTGATGGGTCTCTCCAGATAATTTAGAGGTTGTCTCTGCCTCACCCATGACCAGATTCACTTTCTGACATTCCTGGAGCATATCCATAGTTCCTCACTTAGCTTGGCAGCTGAGAACGGTTCATTTTCACAGGTTAACTTCAATTTCTCCAGCATCCATGTTTCCTACAATCCTAACGCTGATCCCTACCACAGTTATAAGACTATCCAGAGTGAGGGGTGCCTGGGTGGCTCAGTAAGTTAAGCCTCCGACTTGGGTTCAGGTCATGATCTCATGGCTCGTGAGTTCGAGCTCCACGTTGGGCTCTGTGCTGACAGCTCGGAGCCTGGAGCCTGCTTCCGATTCTGTGTCTCCACCTTTCTCTGCCTTTCTCCCACTGATGCTCTGACTCTCTCTATCTAAAATAAATAAAGATTAAGAAAAAAATTTAAAATAAGACTATCCATAGTAAATTTCCTCCAAGTTATTGAGTAATATGAGATACACCTCACATCTCCTTAATTACTTATATATACTTATGCTGATCTTTCAGCAAATGCATTGGAAGTGTTAATACAGGACATACAAAATCAAAGTTAATAGGATGGGCTTTTAAGGTGTGTTGTTTTGTACAGGAGCAGTGCATTCATGCAATAAACTCTTTTCCACCCCCTTTGGATTTTAAGATGTTTCTGTCACCGACTTACTCATCTGCTCCCATGTTTCCTTTGATGTCACATTGAAGCAATGAGACCACTTCACCAAGCAACAATCCTCTCCTATTAATTGGGTATGCTCAGATGTCGCTAAAATACCTTTTTGTCCCCAAAAGTCTCAATGCGGGGAAATTTTACAAGAAAGATTACTGAGAAAACAAGGAAAGAGTTTGCTACTCAACATTCCTGATCTAAGAATTTATCTTAAGTAAGTAATTGGGTAAGTGCACAGACATGTGTTAGGAATGTCTAAATAAGGAATGGTTATTGGATAAAATAACCATTACGCTGCATAGCATAAAATATGTAGCAGTGAGTATTTACAGGAAATATGTCAACAACATAATGAATGGCAAGAAAGATAGTCTATAAATTATTATTTACTGAGTCTTTATAATTGTTAAAATTACATATTTATATACATACATAGTGACAGAATTGGAAAGATATTCACCAAAATGGTAAGCGGGGTAATAGAATTATACGTGTTTTTTGTTTGTTTGTTTGTTTTTCTTTTTTTTAAGTTTATTTATTTATTTTGAGAGAGAAGAGAGAGAGCAAGTAGAGGAGGGGCAGAGAGAGAAGGAGAAAGAATCTCAAGCAGGCTCCACGTTGAGTGTGGGACTCAGTCTTATGAAGGTGAGATGATGACCTGAGCTGAAATCAAGAGTCATATGCTTAACTAACTGAGCCACCGAGGCTCCCCAGTAGATGGTTTGTAACACTCCGTTTCTATACGCTTAATGTAATATTAGGATCATAACGAAACTACACTAATTTCATAGTCAAAGACAAAATAAGACATTAAGAAAATCAAAGTTACATTAAGAAAATGGGTATACAAAGATACCATTGGGCATAAAAAGTATGATCTGTATAGTCTAAAACATCAAACTCTCTTCTCAGGTTGAAATAATATCCACAAATATTGATGCCATTTCCACGGTATTTCTGGTAATATTTAATGTACTTGTACAAGGATAAATTCTGAAGCTGAACTGTAATGTGTTTTCTAACATCTAAAACTTGGGAAATACAGAGCATTGTTTAATTCCTTACTCACCATGTGGGGATCCTGAATGCTTCTAATGTGATAAAGTCCAGTCCACTCACCTCCCGTCCCACCACCCAGGTGGAGTATGATTCCAGGTCTCCTGGCCTTGCTAGACTCCCCCCCCCCCACCTCCTCCCCATGTCTATTATCTTCTGGGAGAAACTCTTTCCTGACCAGCCTTAAGAGTCCTCACTTGAACGTGGTGTCACATCTGACCGTGACGTGATATGTATCTAAGAACTTTGAGGGTCTTGAGCACAAGCACACAGAACAAGAACCCGGGTAGTAACTAAAAGGACCAGCAGGAGCACACTTTGGATGTAAGAGTCGAAGGAAAGAGAAGGTGTATTATGCACATATTTAATCATTATTGGGGGCCCTTTTCCAGGGGCTGGAGAACACTCTCTTGAAGTGAAATTTGAAGGTGAAAAAATCGAATGATATTTTAATTAGTTGGCTAACTATTAAGTAAACATTTTTAAAGTCACTAACTTTCTAATTCTGTGCCAATCCCTGCACCTTCCAAGTAGAATCAGCTGGTCCTCCTCTTTAAGTGAGAAGGATAAACATAAGGGAACATGTAGTAAGTGTACTGATAAGGGGTGATGATCCTAATTAACTGCCTTAATTAAGTGATTCCTCCAGGTCAGCTCAGAGACTCATGTGAATGTTGAGGCAGAACTGTGCAGCAGGGTAGAAACTTGTAAGTCAAACATTCTGCACCCATCTGAGAGAAGCTGGTTCCCCTGGCCATACCTATGGGACTAAAATACGCCTCCTGGCTCAAACAGAGGATTGAAAAAAGTGGGAAATCCCCCAAACATTAGATATTTAGAGGGAATTTCAGTGTCATGGAAAAGTGTCAAACTCATTCCTTACTTTTAATTTATCAGAATTATTCAAGTCTAGAACTTTGATAATTCATTCTCCATAAAAATGTGAAAAATAAAGAAAATATACAATATCTAACCTACAAAAGGAGGCTTCATTTCTCAGTCTCAGTGTTTAATATACTGATATTTTGGCTCTCCCTAGCATTTTAATACGCTTATCTCAGTAGCCTAAAAAAAAATGTCTTTGGAAACCCCTTACCTGTGGCACACGTTCATACTTCAATATTATCTTCACATTTCACGTGCGCAAATTAGAACAGGTGCAAGAATTGTAGATTAGAATGTCAAATGGGGTACTGATAATATCCTATATGGTGCATTGTCGCTGCTAATATCTTAATTACTTATGCAAAATAAAGCTCTGAAATATGTGTGGTAGCATAAGTGCTTCTTCAGCTTTAGCGTGTATGAGAATCAACTAGGGACCACGTTAAAATCCTGTTTTCTGGGCTCCACTCTGAGATGCCCAATTAACAAATTGAGAAGAAGACCCTGTTCTTGTGGTAGCATCCTCAGGCAATTTGAAGGCAAAAATGCAGAAACTAAAGTTTCAGAGACGTTATTCTATAGATTGACCCATGGTCCCTTTGTTGAATATATCCACAAAGAAATTTTTTTATTAAGATCACACGTAAAGTAACATTTTTTTTCTTCATCAATTGTTTCTTCTTATTGTTCAGGCACAGATCACGAGCATGGCGCTGTGTGGGACACTGCAAAAAAATACAAGGAAAAATAAAAAAGTGCAAACTCTCTAAATGACAAGTAAGTTACTCTGTGTAATTTATAGATTAACGCACACTAGATGTCTATAGGTAAAATACATTATGAAATCAGTGTCATGAGGGGCACCTGGGTGGCTCAGTTGGTTAAGCGTCCAACTCTTGGTTTGGGCTCAGGTCATGATCTCACAGTTGTGGGAATGAGCCCCACATCAGGCTCTGCACTGACAGCACGGAGCCTGCTTGGGATTCTCTCTCCTGCTCTCTCTGCCCCTCCCCCACTCACATGAACATGCTTGCTCTCTCTCTCTCTCTCTCAAAATGAATAAATAAACTAAAAAAAATCAATGTCATGAAAATTCAGAGATTGGTTACTTCCATTTGATTAGGAAATAATGGCCCCATGGAAGAGGGACTATCTAATGATATCTCTTTTCAGGGAGGCTGGATTATGTTTTGTTGAGGAGATTAAGAAAGTGAAGAAAACTGTGGCGATTAGAATTTCAGGATGGGTGTGGAAATTGGATGTAGTCTATTTGTGTCTAAATAATATTTGGAGAATGGGCTTAACTGTGCCTCTTGGCAAGAATCTAAAGAACTTGGAATGCAATTATTCAAGAACGTCAACTTCATAGTTTAGAAAATGTGGATATTTCTTAAAAGGCAAGAGAAAGATTCAATGTTGTGTCTTAGAAGGAAATTTCTCTTCCTCCTGTGCGGGCGGGGCTGGGAAATGGGAAAGTGTGGACAGCACAAGAGGAATGGGGTGGATGGCAGCGATGAGTTTCGGAATATACAAGGAAAATAAATCCTGGGACTCAGTTTTAAAGTAGAGTTTAGGCATGCTGTGATTGATGAAATGTGAAAAGCATAAAGATTTGGGGATAAAAATATATTCTGAAGTTCCTATCTTAAGTTTCAGAAAATATGAATCTGTACTTCATGTAGACAAGGGAGCATTAAGGGGAGTTGGAGGCATGGTGGTAAAACCAAAGGGACCTATGCCTTTACGCCATTATTATACTACTGCAACTCTATTACTTGTAATTTAGGAATATTTCTTTATTCAAGACCCAAGCTAAAGGATCCTCCCTCTATGGAATCTTTTTTTTTTTTTACATTTAAAATATTTTTTTATTAGAGAGGGAGTACAATGGGAAAGAGAGAGCAAGAGAGCGAGGAGAGAATCTCAAGCAGGCTCCATGCTCTGTGAAGAGCCCAATGCAGGGCTTGATCCCATGACCCTGGGATCAAGATCTGAGCAGAAATCAAGGGTCTGAGGCTCACCTGAGCCACCCAGGCTCTCCTCTGTGGAACCTTTTATATTCTTGGGTTCCTGGGTTGAGAGTCTGTATGTCAGTGTAGTCAACAGAGCAGAAATTAACTTTGTAATAAACCACTTTGAAGAAGACACCATGTAATGAATGCCGAAGTTTTGTATACCCACACAATCACTACACAGAATATTTGTCTCTTATCTTTGCAAAACCTAGAGACGTGAGAAGTAAGAGGCAGGTTTATTTTGTAGTTTCTCTATCCTAACTAGAAAACCACAAATTATATATGTATACAGTTATAAAACCAGACTGTTAAATACCCATTTTCTGAAAAGTAGGAAGATGTCTGTGAAGATTATTTTTTCTTTTTTTTTTCTTTTTTTTTTTTCCATTTCTAACTTTTTGTGATAGTGCTGTGACTTTAATGTCAATATTCAATAAAGCACCTTCTGGTGCTTTTGATATGAAAATGTGATTGCTATTGAACATTAAACAAGGGATGCTGGTAATTTTATGACAATTATGTTTTAGCTTTCCATACCAAAACAATGGTAATCAAATCTCATGCTTGAGAACTTTAGCTGATTGTCATAGGGAGAAGCATCCTGCCACCAGTGGTGTAATTATAGAGGAACATTGATGGGATATTCACCTTCCTCTGAAGGGTAGGGCTAAGTCATTGTAACCGATATAATGCAGCTATGGGCTGATGGGCTGATGTAGCTTATCAAATCGTGTGCTCAGATGTATTTGCATTATATTCCATTTAAATGCCATGTATTATAATTCAGTTACATTGCCATGTTTAAGGAAATGAGCTTGATACTCCCATCTGCTGCCGAGTATATGGGTCTTTTGAGACTCGCAAGGAAAGAATGACTCTTGTATGCCATTTCCCATTTCCTTGAGTGAGACTTGTTCCCATTTGTATGGGATTCTAGGCAAAATCTCTGCTTTTACTACTTTTCCTCACCTTTCCTACCAATAGATTTCTTGAATCTATCTCACTGGAGAAGAAGGACCTTTCCTATTGTTCAAAAAAATGGGTCCAATGCTGCAAAGATGCCGAGTATGTGTGAAAGCTGTGTGGGAATCAACACCATAGAATCTAGAAGTTACCACGGAATGTATTTTTATAATGTAACAAAAATAAAACATGGAAGAACAAGTTTGCCAATGTTTTGTCTGCATTTTAAATGTTCCTGTGGGTTTTGTGTGCATACTTATGGAAATAGGGTATGATAACTGGCACCATACCCAAACAAAGCAACAGGAACTTCTCTGTGACATTTTAAAGAGGATGTTGTCAGGTGAGATTTCAACTTGTGAGATTTCAGCCCTAAAAAAATAAAAAAATAAAAATATATCTGTATGGGTACAAAACTTCTGTAAGTTAGTTTTTTTATGAATCCAGGTGATTTCAAGGTTAAGCAGACCAGAGGGACCGTTACACTGCCACGAATGCCATTATAGTCATCATAAATGGCAGCTCTTGAAGACCGGGTCCAGTCAATACCCTTATATCCCTTGTCTAAGCAGTGGGGAGAAACTGTCAAGATACACCTGAGCTCTAATCTTAGTAAAGGAATTTAGAAACTTTAATATGAATATTGGTGAGTATAGCTAACATTTAAGAATTTGCAATGCACCATACACTTATATATGCCTTATCTCACTTAATGATTCATCCTATGGGATAGCTATGACTTTTGCCCACTCTACAGATGTAGAAGCTGACGCTCACAGAGGAATAAGCAATTTGATGAAGTTCATTTAGTTTGTGTGTGGCCAAGACTCAACCACAAGTTTGTCTAACTCACTGGTGTGATGCAAATCACTAAAAAGTAGCTCTCAAAAAAAAGTTTGTTTGTTTGTTTTTTCCCACAGGCCTTTGCCAATGGCCATGGTGTAAATACCCTCACCATGATCAATGAAGAATAAGGAAGAACCATGTAAAATTAGCTCTCATAAACTTTAAGTATATCCTTACACATCATTGAACCCTGACTCCAAAACCCATAATTGTTACTATTAGGTTATACCATAAGTCATAAATAACACAGGAGAAAAGACAGAAACAGCAAAAGAAACAAAAATGTAAACTTTTAGGCAGGATTCTGATAAAGTTTCCCTTCTTACTAACCATTAGAGGAGTTCCTGTTCAGATTGTAGTTCCAACCTGAAGGTCCATCATCCTAGAGATTTTCCAATAAAATTGATTATGTCCAATTGAGCTATGAGTCTCAATGCATAGGACAAGCATTCCCATTTCTTAGAGATCAACACCTATAGGAGAAGGAAGAATAGGTCAATCAAAAAGAAAAAAAAAAGATAAAAGCTCTAGAAACTCTTCCCAGAAAAGTTAAGAATGATTGGGTTAGAATTGTCTAAGACAGATGAAAAGGTGATATTCAACTAATAGCTACCATTTATTGGTGACCCTTCATATTGGTTAGACCATTAAATTATTACAGTAGAATTTAAGGTATATATTATTATGGTGCTGAATTTATAGATGAGCAAAATGAGGTTTACGGTTTATGCTAGTTAAGTAGCAGAGGCCAACATAACCTCAAATTGGCTTCAATCCTCTGCATGGTGCACTGTTTCTGCTGTCCAAACACAGATGAAATCTTCCCAGTTTGTGTCCACACTCCACATACTAACAATCTATTTCTTTATTGATACTGTTTATGGTTTTCACATCTTAATGCAACTCGGTCCAAGATGTTTTGGGATTTTTGTTTGTTTGTGGTTTGTTTTTTGTTGTTGTTGTTTGTTTTTGTTTTTGTTTGTTTTTTTGTTTTGTTTTGTTTTGTTTTGTTTTGTTTTTTGTTTTGAGAGAGAGAGAGAGAGAACACACACATGAGTGGGGGAGAGGAGCAGAGGGAGAGAGAATCCCAAGCAGGTTCCATGCTCAGTGCAGAACCTGACATGGGGCTCAATCCCACGACCCTGGGATCACGACCTGAGCTGAAATCAAGAGTTGGAAAATCATCTGACTGAGCCACACAGGTGCCCCACCCAAGTCTAAAGTTTGGTAAGGTAATTTCCATTCCTTTTCAAAGGACACATGCATTATAGGATTCTCCTATTTTCCAATTAATAGATGAGTAAAAATACACGGAGAATGTGCAGTTATATTTATTAAATGATGGTTTTTGTTTTTGTTTTTTTTCTCCACGCTGCTCTTCATTCCCTCACAATCTTCCAAGAAATTAATCTTTTCAATTAAAATGTTCTGCTTTCACAATAACCTGCCTCTACTGTGGCATCTGTAACAATATGCCCCCAATTGTCAAGTGGCATGTGTCTCCCATGCTGAGCACTAGCATCTAAATGCAGCCTGAACTCACCGCTTTTTACTTTCTTTTTTTTTTTCCTCTCCAACCCCACCCCCTACCTTAGAGCCTGCACATATGTAAAGAACATGTGCTAAATAAATGGTTGTCATCTGGTCGATATGAGACTTTGGTGATTAAATATTGAGGAGAGGGATGGAAAAACTATTAAAAATGCAGTGTATTTTAATGGAATCATAGAATATGCTTTGGCAGGAGAATGGAGACTGTCTATTTTAGACTTTTCATTGAATATTGAGGAAATTGAGAACAGAGAAGGTTTTATTCTTGCCACAAATTAATTTTAGGAATATATTGCAAAGAATTAAGGATTTTAAGCAGTAACTTTTAAAAGGAATCACAAATATATGTAATTGTACAAAATACATTTTTCTAAGCTTACATATATTTGGGGACAAAATGAGGCCATTATCTAATATCTGAAATGTATTAAGACTTTATCATGTGTCAGACACAATGCAAGTACTTTACATGAAGTGTTATTTTAGACTAAGTCTGTTGGCAATAAATTCCCTTAGTTTTCCTTTATCTGAGAATATCTTGATTTCCTTTTCACTCCTGAAACACATGAAGTATCATTTTGATCCTTACAACAGTCCAGCCCAGTGAATACTGTTATTATCCCCTCATTTAAAATTCAGAAACTGAAGCTTAGAGACATCAACCGAGTACTCACTGTCCCCAGATCCTAACTGACAGAGCAGGTGTATAAATCCTTCTCTGACCCCCATTTCCAGGATCACGAACACTATATTAAATATGTTGATTTTGGTCTTTTTAACCATACTTGTTGCAATTCTACCCTCAGTTAAATTCATTCTAGATAATTCCTAAAGGGCCCGGGAAGGTCTATATATTGCCTTTTGGAGGTATTGATCTTGATTCTGGGGCCTAACTCCACATCTCTGAGATAGTATTTCTTGCCAAAGCAAGTGCTACCGGTCAGAAGTATTAAGCACACATCACTGCTCCTCAGTGGGGTACTGCCAACATAGACACATCATCGGTGACCACCACAGTGTATTTGCCAACACAGATACATCAGTGCCCACCATGGAGTATTCATCAACACGGACTCATTGGTGTCCACCATGGGGTTACTCATCAACACAGGAACATCAGTGTCCACCAAAGCATATCATGCCTACCATGGGGTGTTCATCAACACAGGCATCTGCCAGGATACTGCTAACCCTGCCAGTACCCATTGTCTAGAGGCCACGTCTTTCCTGAGGCAGCAATGCCTGAGGTTTTTGGGATGATAGTGGGATTCCTGGGGTCCAAAGCTGATGGCTAAGAAAGAATTCTTGAAGATGTCTTTGGTGCAAAAAGGCGATTCTATTAAAGCCCAGGGACTGGACTCGGCAGGGAGAGCTGCCCGGGCACCATGAGGAGAGACTGGTTGTATACTATGGAGTTGGGGGAGGTAAAGTCCAGGGGAAGTTTCCAGTGAGATTTTCATAGGCTAAAGAAGACTCCCAGGATACTGGAGGCCTAGCTATTGTCAAACTAGGGTTGTTTGCCCTCTAGCAAAGATTAGCATTAAGACCTAGGGAGTTCCTGGAGAAAAGTTTTACTCTAGAGGCCTCAAGTATCTGTCAATGGGCTGCAGGTTATAAGGAAATTGAGTTCTATCTGCCATTTCCTTCTGCCTTTGATTCCCACATCATTATGGAGGGGTAATATTAGGGCTCCAGGAAACGGAGTCTATAGGTTTCTGGAGATGAGGCCATTGATAAGATTGCTTTTTTCTTGTGATTTACTAAGATAGTTGTAAATAGATGGACACTAGGGTCCTGCAGGACTATGATCTCTATCAGTTAACCATTTGTTTTTCCCCTTTCCTTTCTTCTGGGGCAGCCAGGAGTGCCTGAGGCATATCACACATATCCCACCCGGTGGGGGGGTGGGTTGTCTGTGGCCTGTCAGCTTGTCTTACGCTTCCTCAGGGCCTCTCCACCTCAGGGTAATGAGAAGGCTGCCTCCAAGCTTTGCCAGGCTGGCTTCCTGGGACAATGGTCCCCACTGAGGCCTCAGTGTGCAAACTAAGTAGATCACAGTTTCCTAAGGGAGTTGCCACTAAGAACTCGGGCCTCCCTGGACCTGCTCTGTTCATATGCATACCTGCATTCCAAGTCCAGGCACCCCCTTATCGGGAGGCCTCTTTATTGGGGCGTCTTCTTTACTGAAGACTTCCTTACCGGCGGACTCAGCTGAGGTCCCGCTGATGGAGCATACGTTTCCACCCTCAGCTTTTCCTCTCTCCTTCCTCCCGGTTCCCTCACCCAAAACTGGCAGGGGTCTTTGGTTGGGGGGCTCCCTGGCGGCGAGATGACCCCAGTCTACGCACCGTGTCTTCTCCTCCGGCCAGGTGCTGTTCCATAGAAAACAACGGAACAGTGAGGAGCCGAACTTCTCTCTGGGCCTCTCGCCTGCCTTCTCTGCAGTAAGCGAAGGGGGCTGGACTGTTGCTTTCTACATCACCCGCGCTCATTGAGGAGCGATGGCTCTGTGGTGATCCCATTGATCCCACCACTGTTGTCTATGCCTTAGGATTTACCACATATTGTCCTCAAAGCTTTTGTGGTGAAAGCTTTTGCTATTTTTGAAGGCTTTCTCTTTTCAGTATCTGACACTGCTTCAGGGGGAAGCACCTTCTGTTTTACTGACTGTTTTATTGGTGACCTCCCGCGCCCTTAGGATTCAAGGCTGGAGCAGAGGGCAGCCTATCTACAGATCTGGTTATGTGTTTTGAACGACTCCTTTCCACCCTGACCACCCCCCACACCCACACACACACACTTTTTTTTTTTTTCTTGACTGTATATACACTTTAGTATTTTCTTCTGTTTGGAACAGCTTTGACCAACGGTTTTCATAGGAAACATATACCCAGGATTCTGTGCTTCATCTAGATTCATCGGTGCTCCTGTTAAGTTCAGAAGTGCCTCAAACCAGGCGAAAATCAACTTGAGGAAACACTGGATCCCTACTCCATTAATTAATGAAAAATACTGTGTTCTTATATAACATTACTATGCCGCTCTTTCATATCATTTTCTCATTTCAGCTTTAAAACAGCTCTGACAGCGAAGAAAATACTATTTCTTATGTTGAAGGTAACGGGATCGGGCTTACTGTTCAGTCCCTTGCTTACGTGCCATGGATTTGAACTCAGTGCTGTCAAATAAAATCTGTCTTTATTTCAACTAAACCGTTGGCATGCTGGCTTCAAAATACCTAGTGCCCCAAACTGAAATGAGCAGCAGAGTTGATTTTTTAAAATGATAGGTTTGAAAAGTGTGAGTTAGCAGGAAAGATAGCAGAGGTCACACAGCAAGGATTAGATATGATTTCATTCTCAAATGGAAAAATAAATTCTGAAAGTCAAGATTGAGTGAACGCTAACCGTGGGGACATACCAATTGCACCCATATTATCGACCACTGACTAACAGCTTGAGGAACTGAGTGGTATTTGACAGGGGCAGCTAAAAATGCATTTGGATCAAAAGGAATAATTTTCATTTTTCCACCTTTTTCAAGTCATGGGGCATGAACAAGCATATGTTAGTAGATGTTACGAACCCTAGGACATCTCTTCCAAGTTAAGTGATAGCAACTCCCTCTGATATTTCTTGGTTAACCTACAATACTAATATGTTATTCTCAGGAATACACATTAAATTAAGTCAGTATTTCCTTCCATATGAATATAGTAAAAATGCAAGACATATTGTGAAATGAAACCACACAAAATTAGCCTTAACTTTAAAATGTCTGCATTTTGCCTAGCAGGCATGTTTTAAAAATACACCCAATGAAACACACGCTCAAAAATGGCGAGTCATTTGGGGGTCCGTGTTTTATATCTTTAAGGGTAAAAGTTTCATTATGTCTCCTTAATAAAGTACATATTTTAAACATTAGCTGTTCTCTCTTCTGGCAGATTAAATGATGCTCTAGACCACTGAAGGCTATAAAAAAAATACTAGCAATATCAAATCCTAACAGTAATTAGAAAAACAATATTTCTCACACCTGCTCATTTTTCTCCTCATTCCTCTTGTACAAAGCTACACGTATACGATCCATTTAAACTCTTGATTACTTAACAAAAACACAAGTTTTGAAAAGGAAGAAGCATCTCTTCCATTATTCTGGTGACTTTGTTAAATAGATTTAACTAAATAAACCATCTGTAGTCTTCAGAGAGTCACTTTATCAAATAATTCTAAGTAACAACAGATTGAATTATTCAAACTTTATATATACCACTATCCCCATCATGACAACCTTCGTATTTTTTTTTTCAACTTTGGTATACAGCAGACCTGAAAAATAAGATTTTGGTCATTAACTGTTTTATAGATAATTTAATTTCTCTATAAAATTTAATAGATAATTTAATAATTTTAATAGATAATGGATAATTTAATAGATAATATTATTAGAGCCACTTCTTTTTATTTATTAGTTCAGATTTTCATTTCTCCTCTAGTTAAAACCATGTTCTAAGTGTTGAAAATAGAATGATAAGTAAGATGTTCGCCTTGCCCTCCCCAGGTTCTAAACCAGAAGGGAAAGAAAATGAGGAAATCTGATTCTTCTTCTTGTGGGCTAGCAGTTGAGATAAAAGTGCTCACAGTGTTCTTTGGCATCTGACTTAGTCTGGATTATGGGTCAGGAAAGATTACAAAGGTGGTGATCCTTAGGGCACATGTTTTTATTTTGCTTTTTGTTTTTTTGTTTTTTTTTTAGTATCGTTGGCACACAATGTTACATTAGTTTCAGATATGCAACCTAGTGGTTAAACAACTTTCTACGTTAGGCTGTGTTCGCCGCAAGTCTAGATACCATCTGTCCCATTACATCGCTATTACAATATCATTGACTATATTCCTTACGGTCTGCTCTTTATTTGTGTGACTTACTCAATCCATAACCAGAGGCCTGTATCTCCCCCTCCCCTTCACCCATTTTGCCCAAACCTCCACCTCCTTCTCCTCTGGCAACCATCAGTTTGATCCCTATATTTATAGTTCTGATTCTGCATTCTATTTGTTTATTCATTTTTTAGCTTCCATTTTATGAATGGAATCGTACGGTATATATCTTTCTCAGTCTGACTTATTTCACTTAGTATAATAACTCTAGGTCCATCCATGTTGTCTCAAATGGCATGATCTTATCCTTTTTATGGCTGTGCAATATCCCATTGTGTATATATACCTTATTTTTCTTTTCCATTCATCTATTAATGGAGTCTTAGGTTGCTTCCATGTCTTGGCTATTGCAAATAATGCTGCAATAAACATGGAAGTGTATATGTCTTTTCCAGTTAGTGTTTTCATTTTCCCTGGGTGAACACCCAATAGTGGAATTATTGGATTATATGGTTATTTCCATTCTCAATTTTTTTGAGGAAACTACATACTGCTATACCAGTTTGCATTCCCACCAACAGTGAACACGCTTTCTTTTTTCTTCAGAACCTCACCAACACTCATTATTTCTTGTGTTTTTGAGTTTAGTAATTCTAACATTCTGAGGTGAACTATCATTGTGGTTGTGATTTGCATTTTCCTGATGATTAGTGATTTTGAGCATCTTTTCATGTGTCTGTTGGCTATATGTCTGTATTCTTTGGAAAAGTGTCCATTAGGTCCTCTGCTCATTTTTTAATCAGAATGTGGTTCTTTTTGGATGTCGAATTGTATGAGTTTTTATATATTTTTGATATTAATACCTTATCCAGTATATCATTTGCAAATATCTTCTCCCATTCAGTAGGTTGTCTTTTTGTTTTTGTTTTTGCTTTTTGGTTTGTTTATTTTGATGCTTTGCTTTGCTTTGCAAACACTTTATATTTTGATGTAGTCCCCAAAGTTTATTTTTGCTTTTGCTTCCCTTGCTCTGGAGAGGTATCTGGAAAACTCTTATCAAGGAGGGGCTTGATCCCACAACCTTGGAATCATGATCTGAGCCGGAATCAGGAGTCAGATGCTCAACCGACTGAGCCACCCACCCCATTTTTTGGTAGTTTTCTGATTACCGATTCAATTTTGTTACTTTTTTTAAAGATTTTATTCTTCAATAATCTCTACACTTAACAGGGGGCTCGAGCTCTTAACCCCGAGATCAAGAGCAGTATGCTCTACCGACTGAGCCAGCCAGTACTTTTTAGTTTTGTTACTTGTAGTCAGTCTATTCAGGTTTTTATCTCTTCCTGGTTCAGTTTTGGAAGATTGTATGTTTCTTGGAATTTCTTCTTTTCTTCTAGGTTGTCCAGGATGTTGGCATATCATTTTTCATGGTGTTTTCTTATAATCCTTTGCATTTCTGTAGTATCAGTTCTTCACCTCTCTCATTTCTGATATTATTTGTGTCTTTTCTCCTTTTTTCCCTGATGAGCTGGTCTAAGGATTTGTAAATTTGGTTATCTTTTCAAGGAACCAGCTCTTGGTTTCATTTATTTCTCTTTCTTTCTTTTTTTCTTTCTTTCTTTCTTTCTATCTTCTCTGATTTTATGATTTCCTTTTTTCTCCTCACCTTGGGCTTCATTCTTCTTTTTCTGTTCCTTTAAGTGCAAAGTTAGATTGTTAACTTCAACTTTTTCTTACTTATTGAACTAAGCCTGTTTTCCTATATACTTCTCTCTTAGAACTGTTTTTGTTGTGTCTCAGATTGTGGACCATTATGCTTTCATTTTCATTTGTCTCCATGTATTTTTTGCTTGTTTGTTTGTTTCTTATTTGATCGCATCATTTATCCATTGGTTTTTAGTATCATGTTGTTTAGTATCCATGTGTTTGTGTTTCTTCCGTTTTTTTTTTTTTTTCTTGTGATTTATTTTTAGTTTCATAACATTGTGGTCAGAAAAGATGCATGGTAAGGTTTCTTTTTTTTTTAATTTATTGAGGCCTGTTTTATGTTCTAGTATGTAATATATTCTGGAGAATGTTCCATGTGCACTTGAAACGAATGTATATTCTGTCATTTTTGGATGAAATAGAGTGTACATATCTGTTATGTCCATCTGGTTTAATGTGTTATTAAAAGACATTATTTCCTTATTGATTTTCTGTCTGAATGATCTATCCACTGACATAAGTTGAGTGTTCAAATCCCCTATTATTTTATTACTATCAACTTGTCTCTTTATTTTATTTAGGTGCTACAATGTTGTGTGTGTAGATATTTACAATTGTTATATTCTCTTGTTGGATTCATCACTTTATTATTATGTAATGCCCTCTTTGTCTCTTGTTGTACCCTTGTTTTAATGTTTATTTTGTCTGTTATAAATAGGCTAAATCTTGAAACTACAATTCCTGAGCTGGCTGTACCCATTTGTTTATGTTTGGTCAATGGCTACTTTCACACTACAGTGGCAGATTTGAGTAGTTGTAAGAGTGACCATATGGCCCATGATGTGAAGAGTATTTACTACGTGTTCATTTAAACACAGAGCATAATAAATATTTTAGACTTTGTGGACTAAGGGGTTGCTTGATGCAGATAATTCAAGTCAGCCATCCTTTTGAGAAATAATCTATAGGCCATACCTAAAATAAAAGATGTGTCTTTATTCTTTTTTTTTAACGTTTTTATTAATTTTTGAGACAGAGAGAGACAGAGCATGAATGGGGGAGGGGCAGAGAGAGAAGGAGACACAGAATCGGAAGCAGGCTCCAGGCTCTGAGCCATCAGCCCAGAGCCCGACGCAGGGCTCGAACTCACGGACGGTGAGATCGTGACCTGAGCTGAAGTCAGATGCTTAACCAACTGAGTTACCCAGGTGCCCCAGATGTGTCTTTATTCTAATAAAACTTCATTTACAAAAGCAGGCAGTAATCCCCCATTTAGTCTGTGAGGCACTAGTTTGTCAATTTTTTTTCTCTGGAGAAAGTAATTGAGGTTATATTTATAGAAAGGTCTTTTATATACATTACTTTAAAAATGTTTAATATCAAATAATGAAATTTGAATAGAAAAAACAGGTGACGAATTTGTGAGTTACTTTATCGGATCTTAGTTCATACTTTGTCATTGTGGTCCACCAAATTTACTTGCCTCAATTTTTTACTTAATTTCTGTAAGCTTAAATACTCAGAAAAATTGACAAAAATATTATATGCAATGAGCATATATTTATCCTTCGATAACATTTGCTACTTATTTTCTCTCTTCCTCTTAAATATTATAACAGTTTCTGTGTACGTTAGCATGTGTATTCTAAGAATAAGTATGGTCTTCTGAATAACCATATTAAACTCAAGGGAATAGAAAAACCTACATTTCCATGAATGCTTCATTCAACTTCTTCCCAGGTAACCTCTTACATAATGCACTAGTGTATCAAAACTAGGAAATTGACAACACTGGTACAATACTGTTACCAAGAAATTGACAAGACTCATATAATACTAGTAATGAGACTACAGTCCTTGTTCACTTTTTGCAGGTTTTATGTGCAAACATGTCTGCACAGGCATGTAGTTGTATGCATTTGATGTCATGGATAAATTTATGTAACCACTACAAAAATCACATCACAGCACTGTGCCATCACCATGATGGAATTCTCTTATGTTATCTCTTTAAAATTGTTTCCACCCCAGTCTGTGTCCCCTAGCGAGGAATAGCATGTCCACCATCTCTGTAGTTTTGTCGCTTTTTAAAAAATGTCCTATGAATGGAATCATACTATAAGGAACATTTTGCGATTGGCTGTTTTTCATTAACAATAATGCCCATCCCTGTGACAGCCTGAATTGATAGTTTGCTCTATAACTAAGTATTGTTCCATCCTGCCAAGGCTTCTTTGTATTTATCCCGATGCTTATTGACAGACAAGTTTGGGCAGATTATAGCAAAAGATGCTTTGAACATTTGTGTCCTGGTTTTTGTGTGACCATAAATTTTCATTTCTCCAGGATAAGTACCAAAGAATGTGATTACTGGTCACACAGTAAGTGCATAATTATTGTGTGTGTGTGTGTGTGTGTGTGTGTGTATGTGTGTGTTTTAAATAAACCTCCTAAAACTATTTTCCAATGTCACTGTTAATTCCCACTAACAATGTATAGGACATTCAGTTTCTCCATATGCTTGCCAGCACTTATAATTATTGTTTAAAGACATTTAAATATAGTGATATCTCATTGTGGTCTTAATGTGGCTTCTTCTAATAGCGACATTTGTGCCACCTCTATATATTCTTAAGTGAAGTGCCCGTTCTTATGTGTTGTTCATTTTCTGATTGGGTAATTTAAATTATTTTCACTTTTGAGTATTGAGAGTTCTTTATGAAGTCTAAGATTTGTTTTTTGTCAGGTAAGTGGTTTGAACACATTTTCTGCCAGTGTTTTTATCCAATTAACAGTATTCTTTTCTCAGGCCAAACATTTTGAATTTTGGTGAGTGTAATTTAATTTTCAGAAAATTTAATCAACTTTTATTTTAATGATTGTGCTTTTGGGTGACATGCCCAAGATTTTTTCACCTTCCTTTAGCTAGTAAAATATTTTTTTTTCTATATTGCTTCTAAAAGTTGTATAGAGTTTTAAGATCCATGTTACGTTCATGACCCATGAACTTAAGTTACTTTTTTTTTTAATTTTTTTTTTTAACATTTATTTATTTTTGAGACAGAGAGAGAGCATGAACAGGGGAGGGTCAGAGGAAGAGGGAGACATAGAATCTGAAACAGGCTCCAGGCTCTGAGCTGTCAGCACAGAACCTGACGCGGAGCTCGAACCCACAGACTGCGAGATCATGACCTGAGCCGAAGTCAGACGCTTAACCAACTGAGCCACCCAGGTGCCCCAAGTTACTTTTTTTTTTTTAACATTTATTTATTTTTGAGACAGAGACAGACAGAGCATGAACGGGGGAGGGTCAGAGAGAGAAGGAGACACAGAATCCGAAACAGGCTACAGGCTCTGAGGGGTCAGCACAGAGCCCGATGCGGGGCTTGAACTCACAGACCGTGAGATCATGACCTGAGCTGAAGTCAGACGCTTAACCGACTGAGCCACCCAGGCGCCCCTAAGTTACTTTTTTTTTAAAAAAAAATTTAAATGTTTATTATACATTTTTAAGAGAGAGAGAGAGAGAGAGAGAGACAGCATGAGCAGAGGAAGGCAGAGAGAGAGGGAGACACAGAATCTGAAGCAAGCTTCAGGCTCCAAGCTGTCAGCACAGAGCTGACATGGGGCTCGAACTCACGAACCGCGAGATCATGACCTGAGCCAAAGTCGGACGCTTGAAGGACTGAGCCACCCAGGCACCCCAAGTCACTTTTTGTATATGACTTGATTTGCTGTTATTTATAATTAAAAAGACTGTCTTTCTCTATTGAATGGCACTTGTATCTGTGACAAAAATCAGTTGAGCATTTTTGAGTAGATCTATTTTGGGGGGGTCTTTTCCATTATCTAAGTGTCCGTCCAATCACTAGTAACAGACAGTGTCAATTACTGTAACTATGTAAGTCTTAAAACCAGGTGGGATCGTTCACCCCAATTTATTCTTCTTTTCCACATTATTTAGTTATTTAATTCTTTTGCTTGTCCATATCATTTATAGAAAGTATGTCTATATCTAGGGAGAAAAAAAAAAGCTCGCAGGGATTTTGAAAAACATTAGGTTGATCTATAAATCATTTTGGGGAGATTAATCATATTACCTTGTTCATCTTTCAAACCATGATCCTGTAATTCATGTATATAAGTCCTACCTAATTTCTTTCATTGGTGTTTCATAGTATATAAGTCTTGTATGTGGTTAGTTAGATTTACACATCATAAGTATTTCATTTCTTGAGCTATTGTAAATGGCATTGTATTTTTAATTTCACTTCTCCTGCATTTATCACTAGTATAAAAAAATAAGAATGATTTTGTTTTGTTTTTACGTGTTGATCTGCTACCTTGTTGAATTCACTTATTAGTTCTCACTTCTCTTTCCTTTTCTGGAAGATTTTTGGGGATCTTATTTGTACACAAATGTCATCTATAAATAGGGACAGTTTTGTTTCTTCCTTTCCTATATGTATACAATTTATTTCTTTTTTCTTGCCCTCGCATATTGGCTCTTGCTTCCGGTACTATATTGAATAGAAGCATCCACCTTTGTTCTGACACGAGGCAGGAAAACATTTATGATATTTGCGGTGTGTCTGTGCAGATGTTCTTGATCAAGGTGAGCAAATAATTCTTTATCTCTAGTTGCCTAGAATTAATTTTTATCATGAATCAGGTTTGGCAACTATTTTATATGATCATGTGTGTTTCTTCTTTAGCATCGGTATAGAGGATTGTGCTGATTGATTTTCAAATACTGGATAAGGCTGGCATACCTGGAGATACAGCCCAGTTGTTGTGATATATAATGATTTTTTGAACTGATGAATCATATTTGTTAATGGTTTGTAGGGAATTTTTTTGTCTAGATTTTTGAGATGTGTTTGTAATCTTCCTATGTGTATGCAGGCAGTGTTTGGTGAGTTATGGTGGAATAGTCATGTTGACCTCATAAATTGAGTTGAAAGTGACTCATTTCTCTCATATTCTCTAGAAGAGACTGTAGGGTTGACATTAATTCTTTTTCAACCTTTTGGCATCACTCATTCTTTAACAGTTATAGAAGTATTTGAATTTTCTATTTCATATTTGGTGAAATTTAGTATATGTAATAGTAATTGGTGTGTATCATCTTACCTGCCACATATATATGGAGAGCTGTTTATTGTTTTCCAGCAGTTTTTAAATGACTGAACATTCTTACATCAGTCCTGATATTGATAAACTCTTGTCTTTTCCCTTTTAATCTTTGTCAGTCTTGGTAAAAGTTTACCGATTATAACTGAGCGTTTCAAAGAGCCACTTTTTTGTTTGTTTTTATCTTCTCTATTACGTTTCCAATTTAAACAATTTTCAACTCTTATTTTATAATTTCATTTCTTCTGTTTGCTTTAGGTTGGTTTTGCTCTTCTTCTTCTAGTTCCTTAAGGTATGAACTTGCATTATTGTCATGAGACTTTCCCCCTTCTCAATGTAAACATTTAGTGTAGAAATATCCTTGTCTTCACTTCTTTAATGGCATCTTATGAACTTTGTTTTCATTTTCATTTTTTTTTAATTTCTGTGCATTTTTTCTATTTTTAAATTATGTTATTTGGCTTATTTTTGAGTTTAAAATGCTTCATATATTCTCAATGCAAATCCAGATGCAGTGTCTAAACGAGCCTACATATCCTATAACCACTCTCCACAATTGCTAATGTTCTAATCCTTATAAGAAATCCCTAAATCCAAATCACTCACAGTGGCTTTTCCCTCTGAAACTGTTATTGACATCCATGAATTCTTCAGACACCGGTGAAGTTTTACTAGTGTTGCAAATAATATTCTTTATAAGAAAACATCTACTCTAGTATCACGTGTTTTTTTAAATTATCTTGAAAAGTTATTCTCCTCTAGACTGAAATATTTCCATGATGTTTCCATAATTTTTATAACATTATTAGTGCCATTGCCATATACCAAATTACCATATGGCAGCTTAAATCCTTACTCATTCATCAACTCACAGTTTTGGTTGGTCCAATGTCTGGTCTGGAGAGGCTAGGTTCTCTGCTCAGCACCTCATGAGCTGAATCCACAATGTTGTGTAGGCCATATTCTTGCATGGAGCCTGGAATCTTCTCCCAAGATTTTTCATGGCAGAATTTAGTTCCTTGTACTTATAGGATGGAGGCTCCTGTTTTCACACTGCCTCTTGACATCAGGTTGCTCTCAGCTCCTAGAATTCACCTCCGGTCCTAGCCACATGGCCCTCTATTAGCATGACAGCTTATGTCTTTAAAGTTGGCAGGAGAATATATATTTTTAGAGTCTTTCATTTAATGAAGTCTGACCCACCCAGGATTCTGTCTCTTTTGATTAACTCAAAGACAGCTGATTAGGGGCCTTAACTACATCTGTAAAATCCCTTTACCTATGCCATATTCTCTTTGCTAGACACAAATCACAGGTCCTGTTTGCATTCAAGAGAAGAGGATTACATTGAAGTGTGGCTGGCTCCCTGGGAGTCTCCTCAGGGTATATGTCTGACATAATAACTTTGAGACTTCTGAAGATTACAAGCCTGCTATCCTTCTCTTTCTGTGTCTCTTGCATTTTACTATAAGCAGTAAGAAGAAACCAAGTCAATCATTCACAGTTTGCTCAGAAATCTCCCACGTTAAATACCTAGTGTCGTCACTCTTAAGATCTGCTTTCCACAAAAACACTAGAACGCAGTTCAGCCAAGCTCTTTACCACTTTGTAAAAGGATCACCCTTTCTCCATTGTCCAACAACATGTTCCAGATTTCTATGCCAGACCTCACCAAGAAAGCACCTTTAATGTTCATACTTTTAACCAATATTCTACTGAAGATTACTTATTTGATCTAAAATAAGATGGAGACTTGTCCTCTAGCTCTTCCTTTTGCTTTGTGAACTCTCATCAAAATCGCCTTCATGCCCCAATTTTTTCACCAACAATCCTTTCAAGGCAGTCTAGACTTCTCGTAATCACACCTCAGAACTCCTCCAGCCTCCTCCTATTACCCACTTCCAAAGCATCTTTATATATATATGTGTGTGTGTGTGTGTGTGTGTGTGTGTGTGTGTGTATGTATTAACATTTATTTTTAAGAGACAGAGAGAGGCAGAGCATGAGCAGGGGAGAGAGAGAGAGATACAGGATCCGAAGCAGGCTCCAGGCTCTGAGCTGTTAGCACAGAGCCGGATGTGGGGCTCGAACTCACGAACTGTGAGACCATGATCTCAGCCGAAGCCAGAGGCTCCACCCACTGAGCCACCCAGGCGCCCCTAAAGCGTCTTTATATTTTTAGATACATATTTTTTTTTTTTTGGGGACAGAGAGAGACAGAGCATGAACGGGGGAGGGGCAGAGAGAGAGGGAGACACAGAATCGGAAACAGGCTCCAGGCTCCGAGCCATCAGCCCAGAGCCTGACGCGGGGCTCGAACTCACAGACCGCGAGATCGTGACCTGGCTGAAGTCGGACGCTTAACCGACTGCGCCACCCAGGCGCCCCTTTTAGATACATATTAAAATCATATCAGGAGCAAGTGGAAGCTAGGGTTTCACCATATGGATTTGTGGGGACACAATTCAGCTCGAAGCAATCATATTTAACACAGTTAAGGTTTTTACAAATTAAAACTTGAGAAGATAAATTGGCCTACACCCTGATGCATAGAAACAAATGGCGGTGGTTTTAAACTTTCACCAATGCATCTTGATGACTAGGGTGTGTTAATATTCCTATAAACAAACATACAGTTTTAGATGACTTAAATACCGGATAATACAGACATAAGCATACTCAATACGGAGCATGATCATAAAAGGTTGATCAAATGTATCACCAGGAAATTAATTTCATAAAAAAGATTTCAAGGACTATATAAATGACTGAAGAGAAGTATGATATCTACTTTAAGATATTTGAATAACACTCATATAGAGAAGGATATGAGTGTATTTTGTCTTGTTTCAAAAGACATATTCAGACAAGGTCTTAGAAGATAAGTACAAGACGTATAATTTATCAAGTTTTAACATACCTGTCTTGATGAATACTTCGCAGACCTCATTCCAGTTATTCCCCACAGGATACCTGTGAAGTGCTTAATTATTACTAATAAATTAATTTCTAATCCCAGCTTTACTGCAAATTGCTTCTCTTCATTTTCTTGTTTGTAGTATTTACCCTCTTCCTTCTAACACACATTTTGATATTTTTTTCAGAAGAAAGAAAAATACTTCATTTTATTTTTTTAATATGAAGTTTATTGTCACATTGGATTCCATACAACACCCAGTGCTCATCCCAACAGGTGCCCTCCTCCATACCCATCACCCACCCTCCCCTCCCTCCTACCCCTCATCAACCCTCAGTTTGCTCTCAATTTTGAAGAGTCTTTTATGGTTTGGCTCTCTCCCTCTCTTTTTTTTTCCTGCCCCTCCCCCATGGTCTTCTGTTAAGTTTCTCAGGATCCACATAAGAGTGCAAACATATGGTATCTGTCTTTCTCTGTGTGACTTATTTCACTTAGCATAACACTCTCCAGTTCCATCCACGTTGCTACAAAGGGCCATATTTCATTCTTTCTCATTGCCATGTAGTACTCCATTGTGTATATAAACCACACCTCATGCCAGTCAGAGTGGCTAAAATGAACCAATCGGGAGACTACAGATGCTGGCAAGGAGGTGGAGAAACGGGAACCCTCTTGCACTGTTGGTGGGAATGCAAACTGATGAGGCTGCTCTGGAAAACAGTGTGGAGGTTCCTCAAAAAATTAAAAATAGAACTACCCTATGACCCAGCAGTAGCACTGCTAGGAATTGACCCAAGGGATGCAGGAGTGCTGATGCATAGGGACACTTGTACCCCAATGTTTATAGCAGCACTTTAAACAATAGCCAAATTATGGAAAGAGCCTAAATGTCCATCAACTGATGAATAGATACACATTTATATTTGTTCACACCCAGTAGCAAAGTGATAAAAATTAAAATGAGTTACATTTTCGCTTTCCACCTTAGTGCACACTTAAAATTTGTCTGGGTGTGTTTTTGTCTGCATCGTGTGTGTGTGTGCATATGTGTGCCCATGTGCATTGATAGCAAGGGGCAGTGAAATAAGAACATAAAATTGAAATGAGAGTATAGATTGTACAAATATCTGCCAACTATTTTGACAATATAAAATAAAAAATATATTTTAAAAGGTATCTAAAACATAGAAAATACTTCACGTACTAATGTATTCTTCATGCTCTCCTATTTATAAGGAAAATATTGAAAGTATAAAAATATCTAAAGATATAGGCATGGCCAAGTAAATTTTGATGCCCATTTAAAACACTGTATTATAAAACAAATGAAAATAATAATTACGTGAGAGTTCCCAACAAAATGGAAAAGGATTATACTAAAAATTAAACTAAAAAAAAGCTGCTTACAAAATTAGATATACAGCATTTCAGCTATGTGAAAGATGAAGCTTAAAATTCTTGGTACAAACGTGATGAAATAACTGTGTATAGGTATTTTGATTTTATAGTTGTATTTCTTCTTTGTCTTTTTCATGTTCAAAACTATTTTCAGGGGTGCCTGAGTGGGTCAGTCAGTTGAGTGGCCGACTCTTGATTTTGGCTCAGGTCATGATCTCATGGTCGTGGGAGTGAGCCCTATGGGGGACTCCACACTGAGTGTGGAGCCTGCTTGAGATTCTCCTTTCTCTCTCTCTCTCTCTCTCTCTCTCTCCTCTGCCCCTTCTCCACTCACAATTCTCTCTCTCTCTTAAAAAAATATTTTAAAGGATTATTTAAAATGACTAGAATGAAAAGTAAAATAAATCTCTAGAAAGGAAGAGAATTGTATATCCCTGACAAATCCTGCTTGGAGACATAGACAGATTAATGCATCTAGCTCTTTTGAAGAGAAAAATTGATTATGTTGTTTCCACATCTGGAAATTAAACATACACACACACACACATAAAAGTGAGATTGGGATATGATATGAAATAAAATGATTAAATAATTAAAGTATACTTTACAAAGTAGCATACTCCATGGTCTGTAGAGTTATATTGGAGGTTACAGGTGCTGATACCATGAGGGTAGGCCCTTCTTCAGTCACCACCTGCTATGTAAGAGAGCGGGTATAAATTCCACCAGAGATTTAAGACTTGGGTTTAGGAGGAAGGGGGACTGTAACTAGGCCAAGATCAGCAAAAGAAGAGAAAGCAGAGATTCTGCATCCTCCCATAGCTCCAGAGAAGCAAGGGGTTTGTCTGAAGAACCTTGGTTCTGTAGGGGCAATATTGAACATCGTCCCTTTTTAAGGACAAACACCGGTGGTCAGAAAATGTCCTTCCCAGTGGAAGAATGATCAGACTTCTTTAATGACACGCCGTCCAAGTTTGGGTGAAAGCTATTCCTTAGAGCATCATTCAGCACCTGCAAACCCTGAGGTCCATGGAGTGCGACATTCCTTCCCCTCTGTGGTAGAGAAAGCCACAGATTCTGTGAGAGGCTGAATTTGGGCACGCTGCTCCTAATGGAGGAATAGTGTGGCAATCTCAGCTAGCTTTTGCTGTAGGAGTCACAGAATGAACTTCCAGTGTATTTGACCATAGTTGATAAGGGAAGATGTTCCAGAGATATCAAACAGATTCTGCTTGTGAGTGTGTGATTGTATCTATAGCACCCAACTCCAGAGTTCTGCTGTGTAGAGAAAGACTCATCACACCCTTAAGACAGTTCCTTAATGTAAAGAAGAAACAAAGATAGAGAGGAGAAACCTTAACAGCAATGGGCTATGTAATAAAGATACGGACGTGAGAGAAGACAGGTGGCAGTGAAAATGTACCGGCTGCACCCTTCACCTCTGTAGGGTGACAAAACTCATTAAAGACTACCGGTAACAGTCTGAGAAGTAACTAGGGGAGAATCAGTAAAGGGAAGCAAGGGGTGCTTTTTACACAGTTTAGGCTTGTGTTCGATGGCTGGAGGAAGGATTCAGACATTGAAGTCGGGTCTGGATTGTACAGTGTCAAGATGCAGGAGGACTCTGTGGCTGAGCATCTTAACGGTTTTTATCTAGGAGACAGGAGGGTTTAAGTAGGGACTGGAGTTGTCATTGGTAAACAGCAGTCATTACTCAGAGGAAGGTAGATGAGATACAAGGTAGAAGAGGATGGCTTGTCATTTTTGCTGTGTTCAGAGCATTGTTTTTTTTTGAGAGAGAGAGAGAGAGAGAGAGAAAGAGAGAGAGAGAGAGTGAGTGATTCAGGGAGAGACAGAGAGAGAGGGAGAGATAAAGCATTCCAAGCAGGCTCGGTGCTCAGAATGGAGCCCAACGTGTGGCTTGAGATCATGACTTGAACCAAAATCAAGAGTCGGGCGCTTAACCTACTGAGCCACCCAGGTGCCTCTGCAGAGCGCTTCTGTTCATGCTTGGTCCTGAGAAATATGCAGGTTGGTATCAGGACTGCTTGTTTTTTTCTCAGAAGTCAAACAGGACATTCAGTGACCAGGTGTGCCAGACGAAGTTGGTCATTTCCTTTAAGACAAAGTCAAGGAAAGCACATATCTTGTTTCACTCTATAACCAGGTGCCATTATAGGGGAGACATGGGAGGCGTAATAAGTAAGAGAGACTGTGAATGTGTTTGTTTCTTTTTTCTTTTTTTCTTTGGATTTTCTCTGAAGAGACTTACGGTTATGCTAAATTATTAAAACGGGTTTGTCTAAACAAGCACGCTAACCCAGAAGTGGAGACTTAAGAATGAGGCATGGTTATCCACCCATGAAACCCATAGGTAACATATCCTAATTTAGGTTAGGTAAAGTTCTGATGTGATCCCTTAAAGAAAAGAACTCTCTCTCTAGCACACAGAAGTATGTGCATCTACCTATCTAGAATACACACACACACACACTCACATGCACACACACACACATACACAAGTTGACTATTAGTATCTATGATGACAGACTGGGCACTCAGAATGGGGGATACTAATATGGATGAAGACATTCTACTTTTAATGATGTGTTGTATTTTTCTTTCACACATTGCACGTCTTTTTTTATTTGTTTTAATGTGGTTTTTTTTTTAACGTTTATCCATTTAGGAGAGAAAGGGCATGAGTGGGGAAGGGGCAGAGAGTGAGAGACACAGAATCTGAAGCAGGTTCCAGGCACAGAACCCGACACAGGGCTCGAACTCACAAGGCAAGACCATGACCTGAGCCGAAGTCGGAGCCACCCAGGTGCCCCTGTATTGTTTGTATCATTAAGAACTAGTGACATTTTGGGGCACCAGCATGGCTCAGTTGGTTAAGCGTCCAACTTTGCCTCAGGTCATGATCTCACCAGTCGTGAGTTCGAACGCTGGGTCGGGCTCTCTGCTGTCAACAGGGAACCTGCTTCAGATCTTCTGCCCCCTCCCACCCCCGCCCTCTCTCTTTGTCCACCCTCCCCCCCTTTCTTTCAAAAATAAATAAACATTAAAATAAGAATGGTGACATCTATACATTTCAGATAATATAATCTTCAAAGTATATATGTCTTTATATTTAAACAATATTTTCTTATGAATGATTAATATAAAATGATTCATAAGCTATTATTACTGATTGTTTAGTTGTTCCAATCCTTGTTCAGTTTTATTTAGTTGTTTCAATACTTGGTTCAGTGTAATAACATGGTATAATCATGTGATGTTTCCTTTTTTGGTTGTTCACAAGGTAGTACTCAACAGTTTTTTTGAATATCCAGTCACGATTGAGTGCCAGATGGTGATTGTATTAGTTTCCTGAGGCTACCGTAACAAGTTACCTCAAATTTAGTGGCTTAAAATAATTAGAATTTGTTTCTTAAAGTTCCAGATGCTAGAGATCTGACTTTTTTCTACTGGGTGGGGATCAAGGTCTGGGCAGGGCTGGGCTTGCTCTGGAGGCTCTTAGAGGAAAATCCTTCCCTTCCTTGTTCCAGTTTCTGGCAGCTGATGACTTTTTTTGGTTCAAGACTGCCTCACTCCAAACTCTGCCTCAGTGGATACATTGCCTTCTCCTCTCCGTCATGTGACAAATCTCCTTGTGTCTTGCCCATAAGAACAACTGCGATTTGGTTTAAAGCCCACCCGGCTCATCCACAATAACCTCCCTGTCTCGAGAACCTTAACCTAACTGCATCTGCAAAGACTATTTCCTTATAAGCTAACATTTACAGGTTGGAGTGATCAGAACTTAACATCTTTGGGTGGTAATTATTCAGCCTATTACAGTGGCTGACTGAGTAACGAGAAGAAAACCAGCCTTGATAATAAGACCCAAATACTCTAACAAGAGCACACAGCTATCCAAGAACATCTATGATTAGGACTGCAGCAAATTCTCCAAACAAAAATGATCCCTTCGGTGGAGAGGACTGTAGAGAAGTCATGTCTAACTATAATTTAAAAAGCAATAATTTTGCTCTTCTTAAATATTACTTAAATGGTTACTATTGTTTTCAGTATTTGGAGGACAAAGGAAGTTTCCTCAGTATAAGCTAAAATTATACCTAGGACCATCAATTATTAGCCATACAGTGTATAATATTTTTACATAATTATATTAAAGTTAAGAACTTCTTCAATTTAAGAGAAATCTTGTGTAACCCTAGCATGAAAAGAAAAATGGAAGATGTCATGAAAATGTATTTTCTTAATTTATGTTGACCCCCAGATAATTCAAGAAGTCCCCCCAAAATATATAATTTCCAGCCAAAAGTATTTAATACATGTTGTTACTCATAATTGGTTTAACAAATGATATTTTCAGGGAGACGTTTAGGATCAGGAAAGAATCACATTAATTTTATAATTTCAAAAAAAACTATAAATATAAAATAAACAGTATACTTATAACTTTGACCTTTTGATTAGGGACTGGTCCTTACATCTTTACTTACAAATTTATAAACTATTAGTAGCCAACGTTTAATTAATACATTGGGACTCCGAGGACTGAATGCCAAGTAATTTGAAATTACGTGTGCTGTAATGTTTTGAGATACCCCAGGGGTAAACACATTATTGATAAATGACATTAACAAGCATTACCAAGATGGAGCTAATAATACCACTCTTTATTTTTTAATTTTTTTCTTACATTTTTGTTTATTTTTGAAAGACAGAGAGAAACAGAGCACACAGAGAGAGAATGAGACACAGAATCTGAAGCAGGCTCCAGGCTCTGAGCTGTCAGCACAGAGCCTGATGCGGGGCTCGAACTCACAAACTGTGAGACCATGATCCAAGCCCAAGTCGGAAGCCCAACTGACTGAGCCACCCAGGCGCCCCAATAATACCACTTTTAAGAGCAAATAATGGATGTGGGAGCTGAAACTAAATTGTAGACATTTCTTTGGAAACTCTCTATGGGGCATTCCTAGTGAGCCATCGTAAGAAGGTACAGTGAGCAATCTAAAAGTGCTATTGCTAAGAGGTTTCCCTGTTCTGTTTCTGTACCCACAAGCTCTTCCAAAGGTCACGCTTGTCCTAGAAAAAATTATTGGATTTTTCATCCCAGGTGACTCTGAATAAAAAAGTAATTAACCTCATAAATAAGAGTCGCCTACAGAAGAGAAATTTATTCACATATAAAGCAACGGGAAAGGCAAAGAAATCTTGCCAATCAATATAAATAATTACTGTCTTAAAATATGTACTAAGACTCCGTTGATTTGCACGGTAATATAAACACAAATAACCTGGGCCATCTTTCTCACTCGGAAGCAACGAACATTACTTTCATTTCTCCTTTCAATATTTGATCGTTTTCTATTAGGGATATGGTATAAATTTTTACCTTCTTTTTCTCTGTTCTTTCCCTGCAATGTAAACACGAGATGCCCTCTAGCAGATGCTACCCATAAACAGGTGTTACAAGAAGAATTTTGTACAGACACCAAACTCTCAAGGGTGATTTTTTTTTTTTTACTTTCACTGTACTGCTTATGTGTCCAAGGTTTTGCAGGTTATTAGTTGTTGTGCATGGCAGCTTTGCGAGAAATGGGGGAAAGAGAAACTGAGGATGCCAGCCGCTGGCTGGGGTGGTAAGGGGCTGGCTGGAAAGGCCCAGAGCAAGCAGCCAGCCAGGTGATTGCATGGTTATGGGAAAGAAGACAGAACTCAGTGACGGAGAGAGGCTGAGAAAGACAACCACTCAGGTTGAATGAAACCAGCCATTTATGTTCAACGAGTCAGGAGTTCTACTTCCGAAATGTTTTAGCTGACTTAAGTGTCTGAATTCGTCCCAAATTTCAGTGAGTGCTTCAGTCTCAGAGGAATGATGCTGGATCTTCATGTCCTACATGGATGAGGGTTGTTTTTCTTTTTTCTATATCTTCTTCTCCAAGGGGTTCAGTTGAGCAGCAAATGGTGGCTGTTGAATGTTGACTATAATAGCCCTGATTTCTTTTTGATCCACAGGTATTTGAAGTTAATAGCACATATCCATGGTAGGAGTAACCTATCTTTAATAATAAGATTATATATCATTAATTTAATTTTCAGTGGCATCCAATGTGCTCCACTATAAGTGGTACATAAAGGGTGGGTGAGTTGTTGACCCAATTTTTGGAATAAATGGCTGAGTTCATCATGAAATTAATTGTAATTTCTTGATAGCTGGTGAGGAGACAGAAATATTTAATTATGAATGGTAATAGTATTTATTTTTGGAGATAATCACATTAAAGAAATAGCAATCATGGGGCACCTGGGTGGCTCAGTTGGCTCAGCTTCTGACTTCTTGATTTTGGCTGAGGTCGCGATCTCACTGTTCGTGAGTTTGAGCCCTGCGTCGGGTTCTGCACTGACAGTGAGGAGCCTGCTTGGGATTCTCTCTCTCCTCCTCTCTCTACCCCTCCCCGACTTGCTCTCTCTCTCTCTCTCCCTCAAAATAAATGAACAAGCATTTAAAACAAACAAACAAAAAAGCAATCATTACAAAAATATATTCCAAAATACATTTTAACAATTCAAGTTTTCAGAACTTGTTTGGAAACTGTTTGAACTACTGCCCGAGTAGCCTGAAAATGCCTTGGAAATTTACCAGGTAATTTAAGTTGAGAAGGAAAAGATAACAGAAACAAACCAAAGTCTCTCTCACTTGCCCCATCTGCTCATAAGGAAGCCTAAAACAAACCAAAGAAAAACAAAGAAGCATTTGTGTCCTCTATCTGTACCTAAGGTATTTTATGCATAGTATTCATGGCTCTAAGAGTCTCCATATTCAGCGCAAGCCCATGAGACCAACAAATATTTAGCCCTCATTGGTGAAAGCCAGTGAGCTCTAATTTTAGGTACCACAGAGGCCCACGTGAGCTACGATTATGAACAGTAATGTTAACATTTCTGCTGTTCCTACGAGCACAAGCATTGGCCTACATCAACAGTCATGACCACAGTACATATTCTATGTGCAACATGAATTTTATCAAGAAACAATTGAGCTAATTGTCACAATACCCATAGATTGTAATTAAATATGCAAATGCTATCCTAGACTTGCTAATCCTAGACTTGCTAATATGAGTCAGGTTGAATTATCAGGCTGTGGAACACCACTGTCAAGAGTGGAAGACAATCCAAAAGGGACATAGGAAGCCAAATTTGGGACAAGCTCAAAGCATTATAAATTTCGTGCAATTTAGTTACTGATAGAAAAAACAGTGATTTGCTTCTAATAGGTAAGAAAACAATGAAACTATACCTATTAACGCTGAAAGTAAAAGAATTCGGGAATGTTCTCTTCAGTTGTCTTAATTTTATATGAAAATGTAATTGAATAATCCCCTACACTTTGCTGACAGTATTCTAGAGAAAAGCAAACTGAGTTAAATAGTCTGTAACAGGTGACAGAATTTTATGATTTTGGAAACTATTAGATGCCGTCTGAAACCTCATTTACCTAAAATTCCAGTAACAATGCAATATTTCTAGAGAAAAATAATTCATTAGGAGAGAAATTTTCAGGAATATTAATCCTGTTAACTACCTGAAGGTGTAGGTGTAAACATACTTGTCATTATATTTTAAGTGGAGGTAAAATATTTACATCTACTAACAATGACAATTATATTAATAACTGTGCTCAGAGGTCATAATGTGTAGTAATTTGGCATGCATTACTTCCCATTCCTAAAATAAACCTGTGAAATACTTATTACAACTAAGAAATCATTGCTAATTTTATTTTCATAGTGATAACAATATCTTGGTTTTATTTCTTAATAAAAAACCTATATTACCCTTTACAAGTAAATACTGGCATAATTACAAATAAAACGAAATCTTTCTCTAAGTGAAGAAACTAATTTTCAGAGACATCAACACTTCCGAGATTGAATGACTAAATATCAATGCCATGATTTTAAATGATTGTATCAAAATCCTTACGTTGAGGTATTTGCACTGCCTGAGACAATTGCTCTGAGAGAATTATTTACAATTTTCTTGTCTTCCAGGAAATTTTCCCTAAAGCCAATTGTCTTTGTGCAGTTAAGTTCATCATTAGTGTGGATTACATGAAATGACTGTATACTCAAACTTTACTCCCTGTAAAAGTAACTGGCACATTCCAGAATCAGAAAGTAAAGAGAAAGATAGATGCGGGATTTGGGGAAAGGGCAGGGGTGATATTGATCTGAAGATTTCCTGGTCTTGCCTACCACACAGAACATGCCAGGCACTATTCTAAAATTTTACCTATTAAGTTATCAGAACTTTAGAAGGACCCTGTTAGGGTTTACTACAATACTCACATGCAATAGGTCAGAAAACAGAAACACAGGTTGAAGAGCTTACCCAGAATCACAGAAGTGGCAAATGGCAGAACCAAAGGTCAAGGTTGCATTCTCAAGGTCTAAGGACTTCTCCACGAGGCACAATATGCAGACTGGTCCTTAACAAGATCTTCCACGTTTTCACGCAGACCTTTTCCCAGTCACCTTTCAGTGAGCCACACGCTTATGTCCGGGAAGCTCCTGAGACCATACAGGTCTGGAACCTTCACACCATCTTAGAACTACTTTCCTCTTAGCAAAATGGAACAATGATTAGGTTTTGGCCATTGCTTTTAGACAGAGAGAGACAGAGCATGAACGGGGGAGGGGCAGAGAGAGAGGGAGACACAGAATCGGAAGCAGGCTCCAGTATCTGAGCCATCAGCCCAGAGCCCGACGTGTGGCGAACTCACGGGCGGAGAGATCGTGACCTGAGCGGAAGTCAGACACTTAACCGACTGAGCCACCCAGGCGCCCCTAGCCATTGCTTTTAAAGAGATCAGGCCCATGGTGGGATCGGGCTCCTACACACCACCTCACAAGAGACACCTGATACATTTTCAAGAATTTTCACAAGCCAGTTTTTTTTTTTTTATGTTTGATTTATTTTTGAGAGAGAGAAGGAGACAGAGTGCGAGCAGAGGAGGGGCAGAGAGAGAGGTAGGCACAAACTCAGAAGCAGGCTCCAAGTTCCAAGCTATCGGCAGAGAACCTGAAGCGGGGCTCAAACTCATGAACCATGAGATCACAACCTGAGCCAAAGTCGGACACTCAACCGACTGAGCTACCCAGGTGCCCCTCACAAGCCAGATTTTAAACACAGTCATTATCAAGTAGAGGTTACGTACGTATACAATTAAATAAATTATACTGAAATCAAAGGTAATGAGTAATCAAGATTGATTACGTCCTGATTGCTGTGCGGCATTTTACTACATACATGTTCCTGACAATAGACTTATGTCTATTGTTTCTGTAAGGTGGAAATAGCATAGAACTGTGTGTCATGGGGAATCTTTTCTCATCTGTATAATTAGTGAAGCCGCGTTGGTCACTTGAAATCAGTCCTAATGGGAGTATATTATCACAGATTTTTCAAATGGCAAAAATCATGGGTTAAGTTACCATTTTGTTAATTGTATGGACTTAAAGACATGAAAGAAAAAATATTAATAATTCATATTAAGCTTAAAATTGTGTTGTGTCTGTAGCTATTACCTTGTGAATACAGTTCAGAAAAAATGAGGAAATGATATCGATATTTGGAAACTGGTATTACTCGATAAAGATGTTTCTGATGCCATTGAGAAGTGACTAAATGTCCAACATATCCCACCTTGTTTCACTTTCGTCACAACTGTTCAACAAAATATTCATGTTAAGCCTGGGTTCACCCATTGATGACCTAAGTGCTGAATCAGGTAGTAGTCATGTAGTCTGATTTCATTAAACAATGGTTAAATTTCACCATGCTTAGTTACATATACAAGTGTTCATCCAAAATCAATGATAGCCATCAGTGAGAATCCATTGGCTGCAGGAATTTACAATAAAAAGTATTCCATATTTTTATAATGTTTTGTAAAGTGAATGTTACACATTCTTAGTATCAGTAAAATTTATAATAAACTTGTTAAAGTTTATAATAAAATTTATACTAAACTCATTCATAATAACACAGATACATTTTTCCCCCTGGAGAGCCATTTAAACATTTGCTAGCACAGTATTGAGTATCTACCTCATATTGCCTGTAAAGAGAGATTTCTCATATTAATTAGATTCAGTGTGTATGTAGCTTGTCCATTTGTACCACAAATAAGGCAAAAATAAGTTGTAATTGAATTTCACTAACTCTGCCCTGCTAAAAGAAGAAGAAGATCAGGAAAAAGTCTTTATTCACTGTAACAGACACCCAGAACTACTTACACTGTCATTGATGTAGATTGCCAAAAACTCACTTTCCAACTTCATTAACCGAACAGTGTCAGCTCCAGACTTCAGCAATATACCAGCTAACGTATATTACCAGCCCAGGTATAGCTACATGTTGCTTAGCCTTCCCATTTAATAGAGACCAAATTTTTAAAAGAAAAAAAAAAAATAACCCTGTCTCAGTGTTGTCAAAGAAATTAAGGAATCATTACGTCAGGCAAAGAAAGGAGGGAAAACAGGTTATGTCAGACATTTTCCCATAGCCCAATTACATCAACTTTAACAATCATGCTAAGAATCCTGTTCTGACTTTTGCCTTTGTCTTGAGAAAGAGAGCCTCTTGCCCAGCTCTCTCCATACACATCTTTTTATTTCCATACGTCAGAATACTTCAAGATACAGTTTAACCCTTCCAAGGTGTAAGAGCCTTGTCTGTTCCCCCTTGTCGAATCTACTTTTAAGGGGTTGTTGAGGCAAACTTTCTAGGCAATCAGCTAAAACCACCACACATCACGTCCTGATTGGGCTTAATTACCATATCAAATATAAGACAGTCCCCTCACCAAGCTGTGGCCCCAACCCCATGGGACTTGTTCATCCCTTACTCAGTTTCTCTGTGCTCTTCTCACCCCTGAACTTCCTAGAACCCAGTTTCATGGTTCGTCAAGCCTACTACTCACTCAACCTCTTCCTTGAAATCTCTCTTTCCCTGTGGATAATACATTGCTGAAACTCTCCTAGGGTTTTTCTATGCCACATTCAAAAGGATGTCCTTTTGGCTTGTTGTGGTCAATTCCAGACAATCCCTTTTCCACCATTCTCTGAAACAAACAAATACATAAGTAAATTTAATTTATTTTGGTACTCTGTGCCCTCCTTTGCTCCTTTTTTGTTCCTCTTTGTCATCTGTTGCCTACCTGGCTATGTTTCAGTCACTAGTACATGAACACATGTCTTGTGGACTTTATACTGTACTTACAGTCCTTCCATCATCCTGAATGACTCGAAGACTTACATGCACCATTCATTCGACAACTTTAGGCACATTAGCTCTTCCCCTCCTTATCCCTGGTGACCCATTTCACCCAATCTCTGTACCTCTACATGTTCATGCTATCAGCCTCCCACTACTTTGTCCTTGTCACCACCTGAAACAATAAACCCATACATTCCACTCTGTCATCATGACCTCTATTCCAGACTGCTTGACCGATTATTTCCAACATGGACTGGTGTTTCAAGCTCTGTGTGAGCACCAGTCTACCAGTCTTTCCAATTTAGTCTCCGATAGCAGTCCTTGACAGTGACTACTTAGACACCCAATAACCTCTCCTGCCTCTTTCTCCCTCTGATGTATCTGTCAACAGTCATGAACTGGAGGAATACAGTCTCCATCCAATTGACTCCATACTTGTGGCCAGTTGAGTTAAGTGGACAAAAATTTCATACTCATGAAAAATAGAGCCGCTCTATACTCATGGTCACCAAACATTGTGATACACATAATGTCTGGTGGACATTTTTACGCTTCTTTGTCATAGATTATGTTTGTCCTTTAGTATCTTCCCTCAGAGAGGAAGAGTTTCTTTTAATTTTAGGTGGGCCACCGTTCATTATCTTCCTTGTAGGTGAGTTCGTCTATGAGATGAACAGCCCCAAGACAGAAGAACCCTTGGTCCCACAATAAACTGATTACAGTGTCCTTTATAAACGGCTTCATTTTAGCTAAGTGCAGTCTACAGATGAGTGGTTTCTGCACAGTGTTCCCAGCCTATGATGGGAAAGGTAAAACAAGTAAGTATAACATTGAGAAATGTCTATAGCCACTTGACTTCCCTGAGATATTATTTTATTGTGTTTTCCAAATGATCTTCCCATGATGAACTGAAAAAAAAATTACTTACCATAGTAGCTTAAGAAGCATTATCAACTGTTACATAAAAGAGAAAGACACTTCTATATAAGGTAAATCACTCTAATTTCACATCTCTATAGTATCCAAGTGGATATGCATCTTAGCAAAAACAGTCTCCTCACTTTGATCTCCATCCTTTTCTCCACAAAAAATACTTCAATTATTTAACCTCCTTAATTTTTCCGTTCCTACTGATATTCATGCTCACCCTTAGGACGTTACCTGATTTTCTACTAACAGAAGTAAGAGGAGCCATCTACATGGAATCCTTTTCACTTTATATGATCAGTCACAGAAATAGAACTCCTTTGGAAACAATGTCATTTTAGATATCTGTATCAGATATAGATGGATGGATAGAGAGATAGATAGATATACATATTTAACATATTTTGAGACAGACAAAGACAGTGTCAGTTGGGGAAGGGCAGAGAGAGACAGAGAGAATCCCAAGCAGGTGCCACACTCTCAGCATGGAGCCCAACACAGGGGCTCAAACTCATGAAACACTGAGATCAGGACCTGAGCCAAAACCAAGAGTAAGATGCTTAACCAACCGAGCCACCCAGGCACTCCTATTATAGGAATTTATTAGGGAGACCGCAAAATATCTATCTGCTGTCTGCAAGCTGGAGAACAAGGAAAGAAGCTGGGGGTATAGAGTTCAGCCCAAATTTGAAGGTCTGAGAACCCGGGGAGCCAATGTCAGAGGGCAGGAAAGAATAGATGTACCCGCTGAAGAAGAAAGGAAATTTGCCTTTCCTTCACATTTTTGTTCCATTTAAGCCCTGAATAGATTGGATGATACTCACACCGGGTGAAAAAGATCTTTTCTCAGTCTACAGATTCAGGTGCTAATCTCTCTGGAGACATCCTCACAGACACACCCGTTAATCACTTTTTTTTTTAAGTTAATTTATTTTGAGAAAGATAGACAGAGTGTGAGTGGGGGAGGTGCAGAGAGAGGGAGAGAGAGAATCCCAAGCAGACTCTCTGCTGTCAGGGTAGAGCTGACGCAGGGCTCAGTCTCACGAACTGTGAAGTCATGACTTGAGCCCAAATCAAGAGTTGGACCCAGGTGCCCCCAGAAATAATAGTTTAACAGCTATAAACAACTAAGGAGTGAACACCCTTATTCCAGTCAGGTTGATACATAAAACCTTCACAATATCCCTTCTTCAATCTGGGACTGACCCTCCTCCCTCCGCCCTCCCCGCCTTGCTCCCCTGGAATTGTCTCTGCCTGGCCCCTCTGTGCCTTCTGTGTTTGAGTGACATCCTACATTCCCCCCCCGTCCTGGTTCATTCTGCCTCATTCTTGTCTACTGTTTTCCTTTGACTTAACAATAAAATCCCACAGCTCCATTCAAACTGTCTTCCTGAGATTGTCCATACTTTGGAATTAATTATTCCAGCGAACACATTGGATCCTTGTTTTGCTAGACCTTCCCAAAGAACCATCAGCCATGTCTGGTTTTGAAATAAGTTCTTTCCTTAGGGCCCCCTTCAGAACATTTTCATGTTATCCTGTTCTGGGGACCTCTTTAACCTATAGTTCTTAGCTTCCTTTGCAGGCTTCTGCTGCTTTATTCATTCCTAAGGCCATGCTTCCTAAGCAATTCTGACATAAGCACAGGGTGCCTGAAAATAGTATCCCCCTAGTTTAGAAAAAGTTCCCAACTTCTTAACATGCCTTTTGGTTACCTCTACAGCCTTATCTCACCAGGCCATCCTTGAATTCTAGGATTTAGTCACAAGAATATTATATATGCACATATTTTATTTCCTAGACCGTTCAGGACCTCACGTATGCCTAGAAAATGCTTTTTTCAATCATCTTTAGAATTATTTCAAGCCCCAAATTAGAAGCCTTCCTGTACTTTCCTGCACAGAGTGAGTTAGCATCCCTGGCTATGGACTTCCGTCATAGACTTCGCTTTCCATATAAGAGGCTCATTACATTATCTCATCATGTAAATTGCTTATTTTGTTCTGTTTCCCTCTAGACTGTAGATGGAATTATAGGAGGTCTGGGTCCCTCTGGTCAACTTCACTAGCTACAGTACTTAACACAGTGCCTGGAACATAATGGGGTTGGTGAATACCTGTGGAATAAAAAATGCATTTATGTTTTCAGAACTGAGCTAGGATGTGCCCCCCAGAGTAAGGGAGGAGCCGGAATGTTAGAGCTGAAATGAGTCAGGAGAATTTTATAACAAAAGGGATATATACCCTTCCAACAGCTACATATTTATGTTATTTTTAATCATCCCTCATCAGGGGCATCTGGGTGGTTCAGTTGGTTGAGCATCTGACTTTGGCTCAGGTCATGATCTCATGGTTCATGAGTTCAAGACTCTGTGCTGACAGCTCAGAGCCTCGAGCCTGCTTCAGATTCTGTGTCTCCCTCTCTCTCTGCTCCTCCCCTCCTCACACTGCGTCTCTCTCTCTCACACACACACAAAAATAAATAAACCTTAAAAAATTAATCATCCCTAATCTATTTTTCATCACATCCGACTTATCCATTATATTAACATAGTGCTTCTGGATATAATTTTCATATTGGTTGAAGAGGAGCAAAATTTGTAGAAACAATATTACAGTGTTTTCCCAACATTTTCTCCTTCACATTAAAAGAATGAACTAAATTTTAATGCTTTCCTTTTAGGAGACATATCTTGTAATTGAGGAAGAATTCAGACATGTGTTTTCTTAGCAAACACACATACACACACACACACACACACACACACACACACACACAAAACCACAGATTTACTTCCTACTCACCAATAAATTTTTAAGGCAATTGTAAGCTATGGTCCAGTTGCTTTAGTCAGTAATGTAAAATGAAGGATAAGATGTTTACCTAAGCCAGATGTAAAATACAATATGTGGATAGAAATGACCTGTAATATTTCACAGATGGCTGTGTCCATTACATCTAAAATGCTTCCCGGAATCCAGGATACACATTATCTCTGGCTTTGCTGCCTGTCTGGGCATCGCCAGGAGTCAAAGGGCCAGAGGGTTCACATCTGTTTGCTTTCTCTCCATGACTCACTGCATCAGCTCCCTGAGGAAGACAGAGGAGAAACCTTCCTAGTATATAAGAAGAAGTATGAGCGACGTCCTCAACAGCCTTCACTCTTACAGCTGAAATTTTCTAAAGAAGGGAATCCATCAAGAAGATAACAGTCGTGTCGTCAAGAGAAGCGTACAAAGCTATGAACTGGAAGGTGATGCTGACATTAAAAAAAAAAAAGTCTCAATCTGACATTGCCTGGGAGAATTAATACCTGACCTCTTCCCCTGCTGCTGCACATAATTTTAAATAATGCTCAAGAGAAGCCCATCTAAATGCACTCGTATCTTTATCAGCCAATCTACCCCTCTGGAAATGTTTACAAATCGCTTCGGTAATGAGCTGGTTTTTCACAGATGATCTTTGCAAGCATGTTTCCCATACATAGCAATCAAGATGTAGAACTTGGCTTACATTAGAAGTGGAGTTCTTATCCTACTTGGCTGTACCCCAAGAAATGTGTTACATAATGTAGAGACTGTATTAAATTATAGCTATCATTACCTTCCACTTCGAATGCTTATTGACTTTTATAGGACATTGTAAGGTTTTTTTTTTTCTGAATTTATGTCAATGTTTTTTTTTATTGTTTTATCCCATTAAGGATCTAAGGTTTAGGGGCTCCTGGGTGACCCAGTCGATTAAGTGTCCAACTCTTGATCTCAGCTCAGGTCATGATTTCACAGTTCGTCAGTTCAAGCCCTGCATCATGCTCTGTAGTGTTAGTGCAGAGCCAGCTTGGCATTCTCTCTCTCTGCCCCTCTCTCTTCCCCTTCCCCACTTGTGCTCTCTCTCCCTCCCTCTCTCTCTCTCTCTGTCAAAAAAAAAATAAATAAACTTTAAAAAATGTGAGTTTTATGAGACACACATGTATTTTGTTTATTTTCTTCAGTGTGTTGTTTTATCTACTACAATGTATGTGCTGAATGACAATATATGGGTGAACAGATACATATAAAAACAATTGCATCTTCAAAGGCATATTTCCAGTTTCTTTCGATTGATGTGCCCACAAATAGACAAACAGAAGCAATCTCCAAAATATACTTATTCTTTTGATTCATGGACATATCGAATACGGAGATCGTATTTCTAGACCTGAATGTGCCTAAATGTTGCCTCATCAGTTAGCATGATTGTAACGATCACTTGAAAACATGTCCTTGAAGTTGAAAAAGAAAAAAGAGAGAAAGAAAATGAAAAAAGATGAGGTTATTAACAATAAGCAGGAACCGAGTTAAGTTTTGAACACATTTGCACAAGGATTTGAATGAACCCTGAGTTTCCACCTTATCTAAAAATAAGAGAGAGAAACAGAAGGAGACTCTTTCAGAGGACAGTATTTTCTGCCTTCAGAGGAAAGACAGGTTTCTCACTTGAACAAGAAACGTAAAAGTGTCACGAGGCAGTAGAGAATCTGGGGGGCTCTGAAGTGTTGGAGGATGTGACCTGCGGTGGGTTGACCTGAGGTGACTTCGGTTGGCATTTGCAGATTGATCTGTTGGTAATTGATTGATTAATTTTTATTTCACCTGTTGCCTAAAGGAATCAGCCTCTGCCAAGACTCTGCACTTTCCCCCTCTGAAATACAATGGACTAATTTCATATTTCATTTTAAATGTCACTTTTCTCCATTCGAATGACATTTTCACCCAATAATCTTCCCAGTTGGTGTGTCCATTCTTTTTTTTTTTTAATTTTTTTTTCAATGTTTATTTATTTTTGGGACAGCGAGAGACAGCACACGAACGGGGGAGGGGCAGAGAGAGGGAGACACAGAATCGGAAACAGGCTCCAGGCTCTGAGCCATCAGCCCAGAGCCCGACGCGGGGCTAGAACTCACGGATCGTGAGATCGTGACCTGGCTGAAGTCGGACGCTTAACCGACTGCGCCACCCAGGCGCCCCGAGGTGTGTCCATTCTTCTACAAAGTCTCCAGACTGATTTTTATGCCCTGGTCTTGCTTCCTCAATCATTTTTCCAATCCTTCTGTTCGTAACAGGCTATATTTTATGTAGCTGTTTCAGGTTTTTTAATGAGGGCCAGATCTTAGTCCTCCCAGGAGATCTGTACTCAAATCACGTATCCCCCAGCACGCTTCATGTCCCACATCACATGCCATCTCCCCTCTGGATGCCTCCGGGACCACCTACCCCTTTGGAATGGAGAGCTTCCCAAATGATCCCTACTTATGTAGCTCACTGTCTATGCATACTCTCTCTCTAAGAGTATCTGTACTAAGATCTGCTGTTTGGTTGCAGTTGAACATCTTCAAATAACAACATTCTTTACACCCATGACTTTAATTAATTTTGGAAACAATTGGCAATGTCTCTGGCAGGAGTCTAATTATAGTAAGATATACAAAATGGTGAATCTTTAGGCCATTTTTCAAGGATGCATATGGAAGTGCCTGGCTAAAGCAGTTTCTAATCAGAAGCAAATACAGCTGAAATATATATGTGTGTGTGTGTGTGTGTATATATATATATATATATATATATATATATATATATATACATATATATATATATATATAAACACATGTTAAGGATTTTAACTCTATATTGAAGAAACCAGTCAAGCATTACAACAGAGTTGAAAGAGAAGTCAGGGAAATACAGGTACCTATATCTTATATCTAACTATCTATCTGTATATCCATATAGATATATAAAGATATATAGATACATCCATATAGATGTATCCATATAGATGTATATAGATATCAGTACAGAGCCTCAGGCTGTCCCACTGAAGGTCATGTCATCCAACACAGCAGAGCCATATAGAGTCTCCATTGCTGAACTCCTCCATGTGATTATTTATTTACTTATTTATTATTAATTTGAGAGAGAGAGAGAACAAGCAGGGGAGGGGGCGGATAGAGAGAGACAGAATCTTAAGCAGACTTCGCACGTAGCATGGAGCCCTGATGTGATGCCCGATGGGGTTGGAGAGCTCAACCCCACAATCCTGGAATCATGACCTGAGCCGAAATCAAGAGTTGGACACTCAACAGTCTGAGACACCCAGGTGCCCCTCCCTCATGGCAGTTTTATGACTCTTAGACAACTGAGAAACATATCTTTATGGGGGGGGTAAATAATGCTGTCCTCTGAAAGCATCCCTCCATCTCTCTCTTTTTAGCTTCATAGATCGTCTATATCTATAAACAGAGAAAGAAAAGGATATGCATTTTTCTGTAGAATCAAAGCTGACTTTTGGGGGGGGGTGGTAGAAAGAGGGTTTGGAGGAGGCTTCTGGATGGGAGAGTAAATAGAACCTCCCGGGAACAGAATTAATTTATGAGTCCATAGGCAAGAATTATATTGCACGAGTATCAGTTCTTTACACAAAATTATAAAAGAGCCGAAAGGTAATGAAAGGCAACCTGAAAATGTATGCCACAAACAATGCATAATTTCCCACAGGAGATATCTAGTGATCTTTTTGGCTTATCCCAAACTTCCTTACAGAAATTAAAATGTCACAATTTAATAACACATTTCAGAGATCAAAGAATTTTCCAGCTCTAATGGAACCACACTGAAAGATGTCCCCACTAATTACTTAACAACTAACTCACCAAGTATATTGGAACTAGCTTCAGCTTCCCCAAATTTGAACAAAAGCCGTTCAGGAAAGAAGTGCTGGAAAATTTTTTCTCCCCTTAAAGAAATCGCAGCAAACAGTTGATGACGAGGTTTTAAATACAACTCAGTGAAAACGTGTAAGTAAATGCATGGAGTTATTATGCCTCAAAAACAAGATGGAAGCATATTAAACATATTTTTACTTTATTTTTGTTTTGAGAAATGGGAACACATGCTCATAGTCCTAAATGAAAAGGCTCTAAGGCTTGCCTGCTGTTACACATAAAGCTTGGGACTGTGATTTGCAGCCCTAAGGGGAATATTCCCTGGGAAGGCTTTCCAGACTCACTGGGGACCCCACCCCATGCTGAGAATCTCTGCCAGAGTTCACTAGCAAGAGTCTGGAACAGCACCATCATCCTGTTACTATTATTTGTAGTAGAATGAGCCAAGTTTGAGAATCATGGTGCAAAATAAAAACACTTCATTAAAACCAGAACCAGACAGGGGCGCCTGGGTGGCGCAGTCGATTAAGCATTCGACTTCAGCCAGGTCACGATCTCGCGGTCCGCAAGTTCGAGCCCCGCGTCGGGCTCTGGGCTGATGGCTCAGAGCCTGGAGCCTGTTTCCGATTCTGTGTCTCCCTCTCTCTGCCCCTCCCCCGTTCATGCTCTGTCTCTCTCTGTCCCAAAAACAAATAAACGTTGAAAAAAAAAATTAAAAAAAAAAACAACCAGAACCAGACATAAAAATATCCATTATCATTGTCGATCATCCGGCAACGCTTTTAAGATGTTAAAGTAATGCAATTAGTAAGCATGAGAAATTTGTCCAACCTCATTAATAAACCAAACATTTGAATTGAAATGTGATGCCAGTGTTTGTCTACTAAGTAAGCAGTTTCTTGATTGTTTATATGTATGTATTTTATATTATTTAAAAATTTTTTTAATGTTTATTTATTTTAGGGAGAGACAGGGTGCAAGTGGGGGAGGGGCAGAGAGAGAGGGAGACACAGAATCTGAAGCAGGCTCCAGGCTCGGAGCTGTCAGCACAGAGCCCGACGTGGGGCTTGAACCACGAACCACGAGATCATGACCTGAGCCCAAGTCGTCTGCTCAACCGACTGAGTCACACAGGTGCCCCATATTTTAGATTATTTTAAGGAAAATATATAGTATTTCTAAGAGAATAGTTTTCAGCTACAATTAGGGAATTATAAATTATTCTGATCCACTCTTGTAAATTATTTTCTTCTTAAGAATACGTGTCTTACCTTTTGTCAATTCGTTTCACTTTCAGGAATATCTAAGAAGGATATAATCAGTGCTATAAAGATATGAATATATGAAAATACCCATTGCAAAATTATGCATAACAGTTACAAAACAGAAGCAATAGCATGCCCAAAAATATTTTACTGGATGAAAAAGCCAATAAAAAATCTTGTGTTTAAAAGTATATTAAAACTAATGGGAAATGTTCACAAGACAGTATTAAAAAAAAAATCAGCTTCACACTATGATTCCAAAAATACTTTCTCGAGGAGAAATTAAGGACTATAATTCCTGAATCCCAGTCCCCATATGGACTAAGGTTAGACTCTCCAGGAAAGCTGAGCTGCCCTGTTTCTGAGGTCCACAGTGGTTTGAAGGCCAGCTCTGAAGAGACATCTGCTTTGTATACACAGACTTAGGAGGTTGACAGTGTCCTCTTGACGTGCAATTCTGTAACCCTTCCTGTGGTTATACAAATCTGTAACTCCTTTATTAAAATACTTGTTTCCCAGTAAACATAGAGTGGTCTCTATTTTACTGTTCAAAAGTATCAGGATTATGAAGGTAATCTTATCTAAAGGTGAACATTCGAGAAAAACGCACCTCCCACATCCTCCAGGTGTTCTATCATTTATTACACATAACACTGATGAGTTTCAGGGCGTGATTAGACGTTTGTGGAATTCTCCAGGGCTTTCTGAATTTAATTCAGAATTTCTTTTCATTCAAACATTCTGCCCATTTTAATTTCAATAACCTCCTAAACTGGGTCTGTTTTAGATGATTTTGCCCATTGAAGTCAATTCTTTTATCCTTCGTATTTTATTCCTTTGATATTTCCCCATCATAGAGAAATATGTGCAGGGTTGAGACACAATTTGCCCTATGACAGCAGAAGACGGATCTCTAGGCTTTGATTTCATATGAGCATCTATTAACGATCTTGGCAAACTGTTCCTGGGTGGCTCAGTCAGTTAAGCATCTGACTCTTGATTTCAGCCCAGGTCATGATCTCCTCTGTCAGGAGATTGAGCTGCATCGGGCTCTGTGCTGACAGCATGGAGCCTGCTTGGGATTTTCATTCTCCCCCTCTCGCTCTCCCTCCCCATCTGTCTCAAAACAAATAAGTAAACTTAAAAACAAAAACAAAAACAATCTTAGCGAGATCCTATGTTGGTGAACGTGTGGGGAAAATCCACTTTCTTCCATTGCTGTTGATGGTTCATAGAAAACTTCTTGCTGGTAATTTGTTAATATCATTATGTTTGAAAGACCCGTGTCCTTTGCCTTACCAATTCTACTTCCAGAAATTTATCCTACAGTTCAACAGTATGGGCAAAATATCACATGAATGAAAATATCCTATCCATCATTTTGTTTTGTTTTGTTTTGTAGAGATGTATTAGAAACAAACTAAAAGTAATTAGAGGAAAATAACAGTACATGCCTAAAGTAGTTGTGGGAGATAACATGAGTAACATACAACTCTGGTTGTCCCTAGGGGGGGTATTAGGAGACAGGGTACAGAATCAGGAGAGGAATTTTATTTTATTTTAATTTATTTGCTATAGTTAACATATAGTGTTCTATTATTTGCAGGTTGTACAAGAAAGTGATTCAACAGTTCTGTACATTACTCAGTGTTCAGCAAGGTAAGTGTACTCTTTCATCCACATCATCTATTTCGCCCACCCCCCCCCCCCGCCTCCACCTGCCCCCTTACCCTCCGCCATTTCTCTGGTAACTATCACTTGGTTCTCTACAGTTAAGAGCCTGTTTCTTGGTTTGTCTTGATCTCTGTACTTTTCCCTTGCTCATTTGTTTTGTTTCTTAAATTCCACATATGAATGTAATCATATGGTATTTGTCTTTCTCTGACTTATTTTTTTCCTCTGGCTTATTTCGCTTAGCATTATACTTCTAGTTCCATCCTTGCTGTTGCAAGTGACAAGATTACATTACTTTTACTGGACAAATAATGTTTTATTGGGTATATATACCACCTCTTTAGCCATTCATCCATTGATGGACACTTGGGCTGCTTCCATAATCTGGCTATTGTAAATAATACTGCTATAAACATAGGGGTGCAGGGACGCCTGCTATAAACTCAGTCGGTTGAGTGTCCAACTTTGGCTCAGGTCATGATCTCACGATTCATGGGTTCGAGCCCTGCGTCGGGCTCTGTGCTGGCAGCTCGGAGCCTGGAGCCTGCTTCAGATTCCGTCTCCATCTCTCTGTCTGCCTCTCTGCCGCTTACGCTCTGTCTCCCTCTCAAATATAAATAAAACATTTTTTTAATTAAAAAAACATAGGGGTGTATGTATCCCTTTGAGTTAGATTTATATATACCCCGTGGCACAATAACTAGATCATAGGGTTGTTCTATTTTTAACATTTTGAGAAAAGTTTGCACTCCCACCAATAGTATGAGGGTTCCTTTTTCTCCACATCTTCTCCGATACCTGCTGTTTCTTGTTTTTTTGTTTGTTTGTTTTTTGTTGTTATATATATATATATATATATATATATATATATATATATATATTAATTTTAGCCATTCTGTCAGGTGTGAGGTGATAGCTCCTTGTGGTTTTGATTTGCATGTCCCTTTTGATGAGTGATGTTAAGCATTTTTTCATGTGTCTATTGGCCATCTGTATGTCTTCTTTGGAGAAATGTCTGTCTTCTACCAGTTAATTAGGATTATTTGTTTTTTGCATGTTGAGTTGTATGACTTCTTTATACATATATTGGATAGTAACCCTTTATTGGATATGCCATTTGCAAATATCTTCCCTCATTTAGTAGGTTGTCTTTTAATATTGCTGATTATTTCTTTTGCTATGCAAAAACTTTTAATTTTTATGTAGTCCAAATAGTTTATTTTACTTTAGTTTCCTTTGCCTCAGAAGACCCATCTAGAAAACTGTTGCTACAGCCAATGTAAGAGAAATTACTGCCTATGCTTTCTTCTAGGAATTTTAAGGTTTCAGGTCTCACATTTAGGCCTTTAATTCATTTTGAGTTTATTTTTGTGGATGGTATTAGAAGGTAGTCCATTTGCATTGTTTTGCATGCAGCTGTCTAGTTTTCCAAACACCATTTGTTGAAGAGACTGTCTTTTCCATTGCGTATACTTTTCCTACTTTATCGAGACTAATTGGCCATGTAACTGTGGGGTAATTTCTTGGGTTTTCTATCCTATTCTATTGATCTACGTGTCTATTTTTATGCTAGTTCCATACTGTTTTGCTTACTACAGCTTTGTAATGTAACTTGAAGTCTGGGACTATGATACCTCCAGTTTTGTTTTTCTTTTTCAAGATTGTTTTGGCTACCTGAGTTCTTTGTGTTTCCATGCAAATTTTAGGATCGCTTCTTCTAGTTCTGTGAAAAATGTTGGTGGCATTTTGCTAGGGATTGCACTGAATGTGTGGATTACTTTGGGTAGTATAGATGATTTAACAGTATTCGTTTTTCCAATCCATGAACATGGAATGTCTTTCCATTTCCATGTGTTGTCTTCAATTTCTTTCACCAATGTTTTATAGTTTTCAGAGTGCAGGTCTTTCACCTCCTTGGTTATGTTTATTTTTAGGTATTTTATTATTTTTGGTGGGTGCAATTGTAATTGGGAATGTTTTCTTAATTTCTCTTTTTGCTGCTTCATTATTGGTGTATAAAAATGCAACAGAGCTAGTACAATCATTTTGTTTCCTGCAACATTACTGTATTCAGTAGTTTACTTGTGGAGTCTTTGGGATTTTTAAACATAGTATCATGTCATCTGCAAATACTTTAAGTTTTACTTCTTCCTTACCAATTTGGATGTCTTTTACATCTTTTTTTAAAAATAAGTTTATTTATTTTTGAGAGAGAGAGAGAGAGAAAGACAAGGGCAAGCAAGGGAGGGGCAGAGAGAGAGGAAGACACAGAATCCAAAGCAGGCTGCAGGCTCCAGGCTCCAAGCTGTCAGCACAGAGCTCGACATGGGACTCGAACCCATGAACTGCAAGATCATGATCTGAGCCAGTCAGATGCTTAACCGACTGAGTGACCCAGGTGCCCCACCTTTTATTTCTTTTTGTTGTCTGATTGTGGTAGTTAGGACCTCCAGTACTATGTTGAACAAAAGTGATGAGGGGCACATCCTTGTCTTATTCTGACCTTAAGGGGAAAGCTATCAGTTTTTTCCCATTGAGGTTGATGTTTACTGTGGGTTTTTCATATATGGCCTTTATTATGTTAAGGTATGTTCCTTCTAATCCTACTTTGTTGATTTTTTTTTTTTTAATGTGAGGGCATGTTGCATTTTGTCAAATGTTTTTTTTTTTCTGCAACTGTTAAATGATCATATGGTTTCTATCCTTGTTTTTATCCTTACTCTTATTGATATGATGTATCACATTGATTGATTTGTGAATATTGAACCACCCTTGCATCCCAGAAATGAGTCCTAGTTAATTATGGTGAGTGATTTTTTTCAGTGTATTGTTAAATTTTGTTTGCTACCATTGTGTTGAGGATTTTTGCATTTGTATTCATTAAAGATATTGGACTGTAGTTCTCTTTTTGTTGTGCCTTTATCCAGTTTTAGTATTAGGGTGATAGTAGCTTCCTAGAGTGAATTTGGAAGCTTTCCTTTTTCTATTATTTGGAATAGTTTGAGAAGAATAAGTATTAACACATCGTTAAATGTTTGGTATAATTTGCCTGTGAAGCCATCTGGTCCTGGAGTTTTGTTTCTTGGGAGTGTTTTTTGATTATGGATTCAATTTTTTCCTCTCATTTGCTCAGCTTGACTATTATCTATTACTCTGTCTTCAAGGTCATTAATTTGTTCTTCTGTTTCCTCTAGCCTATTCATTCCATTCAGTGTATTTTTAATTTCAGTTATTGAATTCTGCATCTCTGATTGGTTCTCTTTTAAGTTTTCTGTCTTTTTGTTGAGAATTTTACTGATGTCCTCCACTCTTTTTTTGAAGTCCAGTGAGTATTTCTCTGATCATTACTTTACATTCTTTGTCAGGCATGTTACTTATATCTGGTTCCCTTAGCTCTCTTGCTGTGATTTTGTTCTGTTCTTTCATGTGGGACATATTCCTCTGTCTCATTTTGCATAACTCTTTGTGTCTATTTCTGTGTGTTAGGAAAGTCAGATACATCTCCTGCTCTTAAAGGTAATAGCCATAAAAAGAAGAGGTCCCTTAATGTAGTGACCCTTGTTCCCCAGAAACTGGCTTTCAGGGAGTGACTCTTGATCTTCACCATGATCCCAGCTTCTTCCCACTCATGGTCTGTTTAGGTCTCAGATCAAGTCTCTGGCCTCTTCCCTTCCTTTGGTTGTGGAGTTCATTCTGCCAGTATCTGGGTTACTTCTGGGTTATTTAAGCTGCTCTGAGGGTTATCTAATTGTATCTGTAGTACAAGGTGGGCTTAGGGTCCTCTTATTCCACCATCTTCCCCACATTTCCTAGAGAAGGGGATTTAATTAAGGCCTTTCTTTCCTTTTAATTTTGAATTACAAAAAATTAGTTCCTTACTTAAAATGAACTAAATTATTAAAAATTTGTACCATTAAAAATAAATTTCTCCCCAGTGTTTTTCTCATGGAAGGGTAGTGTGGTAAGGAGGAGGAAGAGGAGGAGGAGGAGAAGGAGAAGGAGAAGAATAAAGAAGAAGAAGAAGAAGAAGAAGAAGAAGAAGAAGAAGAAGAAAGAAGACAGAGGAGGAAGAGGAAGTGGAGGAGGAGGAGGAGAAAAAGGAGGAGGAGAAAGAGGAAGTGGAGGGAGAGGGGGAGAAGGAGAGTGAAGAGAAGGAGAAGGAAGAGAATGAGGAGAAAGACAAGGAGAAGGAGAGGAAGAAAACTGATTCCTAACTCCCATGTCCTTGTGTCATCTCTTTCCTTGAATAATCTTTTAAGCTGTCAGACACTGGAATGTCCTCCTTGGCTAGCAGCTGTCTTCCATGAAGCTGACTGGTCCAGATCAGGAGCAGCATAAAAGCAAGAGGCACTGTGTGATGAATGGGTGGCACTGTGTCCCAACAGCAGGCAAATTTGCCCACAGGGTTACCAACCATGTCCTTTAGTTATCCTTCCAAATTGTTAACATGTGAAAGGGGTAGAGAAAGGAATTTAAGAAGGTCCTTATATCAACAGCCTAGTTTTTAGTATTATTATCTTGTATAAATTTAAAATTTGAATGTTAAAAGCTAAAGATTAACTCTTCGCATTTGAATTTATGCATCAATAATTCTAAACTTTCCCAAAGGAAATGGATGCCTCTGGCCAAACAAAGGGAAATCAATGTGGGAAAGCAAACAGAATAGCTCAATGGTCCATTTTAGATTGTACTCTTTTTTACTTAACAGATTTGTTAAGGTATAATTTGGATACCATAAAACCCACTCTTACTAAATTTATATACAATCAATTTTAGAATATTCTCATCACCTCAGAAAAGCCTTGGTGCCCATTGATAGTCACTTCCTATTGCCACATCTACTCCAGGCAACCACTAATCTCCTTGTGTGTCTATAGTTTTGACTTTTGTGACATCATTGTATATAATGGATCATTCAATATGTAGTGTTTGTCATCTGTCTTCTTTCACTTGGCACAACGTTTGTGAGGTCGTTCCATGTTTTGCATATATATATATATCAGCGCTTTGTTTTTATTTCTGAATAAGATTTCATTGAATGGATATACCATATTGACTTTATCCATTATTCAGTGGGTGGACATTGGATTGTTTCCACCTTTTGGCCATGATGAATGATATTACTGTAGCCATTCATGTACAACTCATTGTGTAGATCTGTGTTTCATTTCTTGAGTGAAAATCTAAGGGTCAAATTATTAGATGATATGGTCAATTTAAATTTAACTGTTCAAAAACTGTGACACTGTTTTCCAAGATGGCTTTGCCAGATTATATGTCCAGAGACAATGTATGAAGTTTCCAGATTCTCCACCTTCTCAGCAACACTTGCTATAGTCTTCTTATTATTTATATTCACTCTATTGTGGGTGTGAAATGGTATCTTCTTGTGATTTGAATTTGCTCTACTTAATGACTGGTGATGTGTAATTTATTTTGCTACCTGTTTGGAGATAGTTATAGTTATATGTATCTGAAGGTATGTTAAAAAAAAAACTGGAGGGGTGCCTGGGTGGCTCAGTCGGTTGGGCATCTGACTTCGGCTCAGGGCATGATCTCATGGTTTGTGGGTTCGAGCCCCACGTCAGGCTCTGTACTCACAGCTTGGAGCCTGGAGCCTGCTTCGGATTCTTTGTCTCCCTCTCTCTCTCTGCTCCTCCCCCACTCATGCTCTGTCTCTCTCTGTCTCTCAAAAATAAAATAAAACATTAAAAAAAACCATGGAGGATATAGCAGTGGATTTCCCTGGATAATAAAAGCATGAGTGATTTATATTTTTAATTTCTTTAATTAAAAAAATATTTTCTATAATAAACAGTTGTAACTAACAATGCAGTATAGCTTTCTTTTTGCAAGATTATAGAATTTAATGATGAAAGCTAGTATTTTTCAAGATGAACTTCTAGAATCAGCTACTTCTTTCTTGACAGTTGATGTACTCAGTTGTATCCTTTCAGGACATCCATTAATAATGGCCTTCGATTTTTTGCCAAGTCTTAATTTCTCAATTGACTTTGATTCTATATACTTCAACTATTTATGGGTCAGGTTCTATGCACTAGTTCTGGCACTGATCCCAGGTACTTGATTCTTTCCCAAAGTCTATATACAAAATTATTGCCAGGATTGGTAGTGGTAGTAATGATCTTTTATAGACTTCTGACCTTATATGCAGTAAGATAAGGCTAACTTACGACACTTTCTTTTGAACCGGGTTGTAGGTGACTTGGAGTGTTGTCTCTATTCACGTTACCTCAATATTTCAGTGTATTTCTCTTACTAATGAATAATGTGGAAAGAAGCGCAGAAATATAAAGCAACAGGAAAGCATAGTCAAGGAAAGGTTGGGAGAAGTTAGAATCAGAAACCATTCTAGTTACAGAAGAAACATAAACACACTTGTATGCATTCAAATGCTTATCAGACACAAACACAAAATGAGAGGTGAAAATTTTGGTTGAATATATCAAGGGTACTGATAATGAAATTGGCAGAGTTGAGGGTTTTTTCGTTTTTTTATTGAGGGAGTGAATTTTAACTATTGGATGTTTTATATGCCTTAGAATCCTCCTGAGCCATTTATGATACTTCAGGAAACAAGTGTTGTCCTGGGCGCCTAGGATATAAACATTCCCATTCCAGTTCACATATGACTATGGTCCAGGGGAAAATAGTGAGAACCTTATATTTTTATACCACCAGGTCATGAACAGAAGAGTGGAGGTAGGGATTTACCTCGACCATTTTTTCAGGAAAGCACTCCCCATTTTGGCATAACTTCTCATGTCTTATAGTTCTCAGACTTGATTCTGTAGGTAGATAGGCACAGGAGAGAGCGCTCCCACAGTGGACTTACCGACAAACTAAATTGGGCCCCAAAATAACACTAAACCTCTTAGCAAATGACTGCCAGAACACTCCATCTCACTTACACAATTGTTTGGATTTTAACTTGACTTTTTGAAAGTCGAATTTTTATAGGGTCTTCAGAGCTGCTGGCAAAGAAAAATCCAACCTAGTTTTTCCATATGCTCAATTATAACTCATTATTTGCCCAACATAGAGCTTCTTATTAGTTAAAAAAAAAAAAGGGAGGGGGATGTTGAGAACTCTTTAGCTTCTCCTGTGTGTGGTTATGTGTCCCTGTTGTCTTTCTTTTAGATATAAACAACTCGTTCTTTCTTTTTGTATTCTCTGTGTCTGTACAATATTAGTGACCTGTGGATTTATTTTGCCTTTACTCATGTACTTTTTCTTAGCTTGTGTCTTAAAAGAAAAATCCATATGCCACCTCTGACTGGAGTTTGTTTTAGGAACTCAGGCAATTCTTTTTAAATCATACGAAGTATGCTCTTACAGGGTTAGCTGGCACGAGGAGGCCTTAAGATTGCTGTAAGACCAGTCTTTTCAAGATCCCCGCAGGCCAGGCAAGCACACATAACATAATCAAAGGTTGAATGGCAACTTTTCAGGCACAAAAAGGATAGCACGATTCTAGGGATCCATTCCTCTTTTCTCATTCTGCCTTCAGGCAAACTGGCCTGCCCTAAAACCCCCCTCTGTGCCTAAATAAACAGATAAGTCTATCACTTTAAATTCCTTGCTACTTAATGGCATAATATAACTGTCAAATAAAGATGCTTTTGTAGGAGCTGTCCGTTTCCTTCCACCACAACAACACAGGAACAGGAGTGATAGCCACATATGTTTGCTGAGAACTATGTAAATGTGGACAAATCTCAAAAGCCACATGTATCTCTAACTATATGGGCAGTGACTGATTACTGGCTGCAAGCACTTACATGCTATTGCATTTCATCTTTAGAATACTATGAATTGAATAATATTAGGCATTTTTTGTTGTTGTTTTTTGGATGAGGGAGAGGAGACATAATTAACCAAGTCCAAATCTGTTTGCTTAATCATGATATATCAGTGAATGTTCTCTGGGATGCATCTATCCTTTGATTTTCTCTCTCCATCTCTTTTATTGCTCACTACACACACACACACGCACACACACACATGCACACACACACACACACACACTCACGACACAACTCACCTATCACTCTGCATTTGCATACACAGTATTATCCAAGGAGAATCTCTTCATGAAAGCCTCTTAAAAACCTCAAGCTCACCTACCAGAAATGAAAGTATGAGGATTCCTATTTACTCTTTCCACTTGTGGTTGAACCTATCCAATCAGACCCACATCCCCTGTAGCATGCACACGCAGAGCACAAGAACTTATGCTCTCTTAAAAGCGTGCATATAAGGGCCCCTGGGTGGCTTAGTCATTTAAGCATCTGACTCTTGACTTGGTCATGATCTCAGGGTTCATGAGATCGAGTCTCATGTTGGGCTCTTTGCTGATACTTTGGAGCCTGCTTGGGATTCTCTATCTTTCTATCTATCTGTCATCTATCTATCTATCTATCTCTTTCTCTCTGCCTTTCCTCTGCTCACGTTTTCTCTCTTTCTCTCTGTCTCAAAAAAAATAAACATTTAAAAAAAGTACATGCATGTAATTTATCATTCAATCCAAGACACTTTTGATTGAAAGGGGACACAAACTGGTCAGGCTTAAGCAAGGTCAACTGAGACTGTCCCTAACAAACTCTTGTGTACTAAACTGGTACAACTCAGATATACAGACTTCTTTGTAACACTAACACTGCTCACCCTTACCCCAGTAGCTCTTTAAGCTTTACAAGGTCCCAAATTAGGTTCTTTCATGATTTCACCCTTTTCCTCTCCACATCATTTTCCCCCAGTTAACTTCTACTTATCCTAAAAATTTCAGTTTTCCAAATTACCTATGGCAAACATGTTCTCATGTCTATTATATATCCACATAGAAATTTTTACTTGCCTTTATAATAAAATTTGTTAAACTATATTTAATTTTTTTTCTTCTACCTATCTTGTCACTGATCTTTAATTTCCTTGGTGCCTCAGTTGCCTTCATGTCCCTACTGCCTAGCAAAATACTTGGATCACCATGGACTCTCAATAAATAGTTTAGGAACATTAAACAAATGTGGTACTGACTGCAGGAAGGATGATACAATTGTCCAGATACTTAAACTCCTTTACTTTCTGAATTTTAGTTCTCTGCTGGACTTAATACAGTACTGTCCCAGGCTGGTTGGGGTGGGTGGTGTCCCCCACCACCCCCATCAATGGTAATGCATTGTTCTCTTACTCTTCCTTGTGTCCCTCACATTTAGAAGTACCCCTTCTACAGAAGGTTGCATTCAAACTGAAGCAAAATGAAAGATGTGCTTAATATGCATGACAAAAACACTTAACACAAATGTGATCGTAATTTTTGAAACTACACCTTAACCCCAAATCACAAACCATGAAAGTCTTTTTATAACATCTTCCTCCTCTAAGATATTTTGAACTCACTGTAGCTTTTGGAAATGTTGTCTCACCTAAAGACACATATTTCAAAACTGTCAAAGGCGTGAGAAGTATGGAAATGCTGAGACTGTCCTAGGTTGGAGGCCTCTAAGGAGAGAAGATGATTTAATGAAACAGAGTACCTTGGATTGGATCCTGAAGCAAAAAAGATGCTGATGGAAACAATGGCAGAATCCAAACAAAGTCAGGAGCTGAGCTGAAGATATTATTCCATGTTACTTTCTCAGTTGTTATAAATATCCCATGGTTCCGAAAGGTATTAACATTAGGGGGTGCTGAGTTAGGGGTAGGTGGGGATTCTCCTCTAGGTCTCAAATTATTTCAAAATGAAAAGTTAAAAAAGTTTGGGTTACCATTTTTGCTTCCAAGTTATGGACTGCCACCACAGGCCAAATTACAGGGCTGGACATGAGGTGAGCTGCACTAGATAAAGAAAGACAGAGTGGAAACCTTCCTAGTGACCTAGGTCAGAAGAGCGGGGAGATGAGCACTGATGTGCACCTGGGAAGCAGAGTTAGTGTAACAAGAGAGCACTCACCAAGAGGCAAAACGAGGGACACTCAATAGCCCAACCAGGAGAATGTATGGGAGAATATGGACCCCAAACCTCAAGAACAAGTAATCAGACCTGCCCCAAGAAGCAGAATTTGAAGCCGTTTCCTGGGTAAGATTTGCTTATATCAATGTCCCTCTGGGGAGGACTTAACCTGCTATTCTGGAGGACAAATGCATCCCCTTAAAAGGGAAGGTTTCTGCTTTTCCCTACTCTTCCCTGATTCCTTTTATGTAGGTTTGATAAGTTGATCATCTGATAGATGTCTCTATTTCAAGGACATTTCACGTTGATCCTGTGCGAATCTTGAGCTGACAGCATGCAAAGAGAAACAGACTTTACTGTTGAGCTCTCTGGGGTTGACGAGGTTAGGCTGGACCCCTGTCCACTTTTACTTGTGTTTATCAATTAACAGTAGTGCAGGACTGCTGTTGAGAAGAAACGGATAAAAAAAAGACAGAAACCCCAGGAAAGCAAGGTACTATTCTATAAAAAGACTATTGAGTTCAATGAAATTGTGTCTTCAAAAATAACACATTCCAAACATTTTACCACATTACTTTAAAATATCCCTCTTTTGAAAGTTTAAGAAAAGATATTTAATTGATTATAGCAGAAGATGGTAAGCCTGACATGTGAGCTATTATCATAATCATTATTTTCCCAAATCAGGAAATGTTGAAGGTTATAATTGCTTAAGTGATTTTTACTACTTTTGCTTTATTCAACATAGTACTTTCACAATCTCTTACAAAAGGTCATATGTTTCAGTAGGAGCATCACATTTTAAGTACATGTGAAAAACATCATCCCTGATATGAACCATTTTTACATTTTTCTAAAGTATATTAATGAGATTTTTTTAGTGTTTTTCTAGAGAAGGATAAAACTGGAAAATTCTCCCCCCAAAAAAGAAAGACTGGTGCTTTTCTTGAACAAAATACCAGCATAAAAGTGTGCCTATTTAGGACGTAAGTAATATTGACATTTGCTCTATGGTCACTGATGGAATGTTTGAGTATGCTAATAAAAACATAAAGGATACCATCATCTTATCATTTGAGATAGATATACTCAAAAACTGACAATTAAGCTAATTCAGAGTTAACACCATAACAAAACATTACGAGGAGAACCTATTTTGCTGTTTTCATTGATTTCAATGTAATTGTCTCTATAATACTAAATATTTGAGCACTATTTGGTCCTAGCAAACACAGAAAATGCAAAGAAAATTCAAAATAAATTTTAAGGTTTGCATGTTAAATTTTCTTTATGAAATGTTGTTATTCATTCTTTGCCAGAACTATAAATAATCACTGGAACCTTATTTTGTCTATATTGACTTTTTTAAAAATTATTTATTTATGTATGTATGTATGAATGTATTTATTTATTTATTTTTTCCTGATCACATCATACCTTATTCCTCTGTATAAGCCTCCTTCCTTCCTTCCTTCCTTCATGAGGTAATTTCATTCTGTACTTGGACTTCCCATTTGTTTCCTGATGAACTGAAATTGTTATTACTCTAACATGTTAACTAACTTGCAGTCTATATTTATATCTAGAAGACATGTATATGTATGTATGTTTATAATACATATTGCTATGTATAATAGGCTTGTACATACCTATATCAAGAACACACTGAATTTACATATATTTGAGTATACATGCATTTCAAAAGCATGCTATCTATCTGAATGCACATATACTGTATACACATATAAATATCACAATGTATTTACACGTGTACATAAGAATATAGGAACATTACTAGTGCTCAATTCTCCTTTGCTATATACTCACTTTATATATTTCTCCAGTACATTTATATGTCTGCCAGTTTAATTACACTTTTACCGTGAATTCATCTGAATGTTACTAAATCAGCCTATAACTTAACACTTACATAATTCATCATTTCATAAAAGAATGAAGTATAAGTGCAGAAGGAGAGCTGTTTCTTTAAGTCTAACTAATAATTTGGAAAGACTTAGTAGAGTTGTCCAAAACAATTCTTATGAATAAGGTATGAGCAAGTTATCTGCAACACACCCGGAGAAATCTACAAATAATGTGCACTCATATTGTCACTCATACTGTTTGCAGATACCTAAATTCTGGCTTCACTTTAAATAAATTGGAATAGAAAAGAACAATGTTGACATGTAGGCATGATTTATGCAGAAGTCCTATTAGCATATTGTTGTGTAAAGAAAGAACCTGGATTGCTCAACAAAAATAGGGGCACCTGGGTGGCTCGGTGTGGTGAGCTTCCAATTCTTGATTTCCCGCCTAGGTCATAATCCCCAACGTTGTGGGATCAAGCCCTGAGTCCTGCTCTGTGCTCATAGCGGGGAGCCTGCTTAGGATTCTCTCTTTCTCCCTCCTGCCCCTCCCCTGTTTGTGCTTTCTCTCTTTAAAACATTTTAAAAAAATTAAAAATAGGTATATACATTAGAAGTTTAAACAATATGTTACTTTTGTGATTCCTCTAAGGACTTTCCAGTCTGACCAAAACAGAGCAACACATAGCAAAATTGTGTGCACTTATGTATATTCAGAATTTTATACGTATATGTGTATAAACACAAACATACACATACAGAGGCACATATGTGTGTGTTACATAACATAGATGCACATGTACACAGACCTACATGTGTGTATGTTATAGATGATGTATAGGTATACATACACACATACCAAGATGCATTGTTTTGAATAATACTTTATGAAATTTTAGCTAGACTACAGTAAAATAGTACTGTTCCTCTTCTCATTTGAAAGGAAACCCCTTAATCGTTGATGTCCAGATAGGAATATTCCCAACACTGAGGGAGGGAAGTTTAGTAATAATAGAATTAGATATTTAGGTCAAGGAAGGTCTCCTGGCTCTGCCTTTTTCCTTCTGTGCCTTTATTTGGTCCTTTTCTTTGCCTGGACCATCACAGATTAACGCTAAAGTTAGGATGTGATCTTTGGAAAAAACAGAGGACCTGGAAATCAACAGTGGGAGAAAACAAGTCCTTGGGATTCGCATGTGGGTTACTGAATCAAGTTCTTTAAAATTACAACCTTCCTATCGACTTCGAGCATTTATGTTCCATTTTATACATTTTTGTGCCAATGCTTAAAAGTTATAAAAGTGCCTACTCTAATAAAAGTTTTACTTCTTTGCTCCTTTTCCTTCCTTGTTTGTTCTTGTGAATGTATTTCAATGCTATGCTATTACCTATTACATGGTTCATGTCTTTACTGCAGATTTCATCATTTGTTAAAATTAAATAACAATGCCAAAATAAGAGAAAAGCTACAACGTTACACACAAAGTTCCAGACATTCATTCTTGTTAATTTACTAAATTAACACAAGATTATTTCTCCTAGAATCTTGCCAAGGATGGAATACCTTGTTTTTTGGCAACAATGGCTGTAAAATCCATGTGTGGATAGACACAGATATACATATAGATAGAAATACATAAATTTCTCTGAATAATTAAGACACATCGAATATTTTATATATATTTATTAACAATTCAATTTCTTTCTTATACGTATGGCTACATTTTTATGAATTCCTCTTTCTTTTCTTTTCCTTTTCTTTTCTTTTCTTTTCTTTTCTTTTCTTTTCTTTTCTTTTCTTTCTATTGATATTTAGTGGTTCCTTGTATTTGTGGCACAGCAATCTGTGATCTTCTATCTGGGTTACAAGTGTTGCATCCAACCTTGTCACTTGCTTTTGAAGTATTTGTTCTATTCCAGGTTACGTTTTCAAAATATTAGCTGTTACAAACTTTGCTTGTATGGTTTTGGGGTTTTAGTCTCCTTAAGAATGCCAAAGGAGGCGATTGGTGGAGGGTTTTTAACATTATCTGTAAAGCTTACATTTTCAAAATGTATCATGGGTGTAATTAAACTTTAAGTAATTTACTCCTGGTAAATAAAATATTTTCTTTGAATTTTCAACTCTTGTAGTTTTGATGTTTACATGTGTGTTTCATATAAGAGCTAGAAGGCTGTGTTCTATTTCCTAATTACGAAGCTGATAATTTCAATTCAAGGTTTTTAGTAGTTAATTATTTTACAGATTTTATTTTTAATTTTTTTTAATGTTCACTTATTTTTTTTTAATTTTTTAACGTTTATTTATTTTTGAGACAGAGAGAGACAGAGCATGAACAGGGGAGGGTCAGTGAGAGAGGGAGGCACAGAATCTGAAACAGGCTCCAGGCTCTGAGTGGTCAGCACAGAGCCCGACGCCGGGCTCGAACTCACAGACCGTGAGATCATGACCTGAGCTGAAGTCGGCCACTCAACCAACTGAGCCACCCAGGGACCCCAAATGTTCACTTATTTTTGAGAAAGAGAGAGAAAGAGCAGGGGAGGGGCAGAGAGAGAGGGAGACCCAGAATCTGAAGCAGGCTCCAGGCTCCAAGCTGTCAGCACAGAGCCCGACGCGGGGCTCAAACTCATGGACAGCGAGATCATGACCTGAGCCGAAGTCGGATGCCCAACCGACTGAGCCACCCAGGTGCCCCTTTCACACAGATTTCAAATGTTAGCATTATCATATATTAAATTCTACTTTAGGAATCTCTGGTCTGCCCCAGGGACTCATTTGTCTCTGCATGTCCCATATTGCTGGACCTCTGTGACACAAGGGCGGAGGCCTCACTTGGCGTTGGCTGGCCGTGCAGGCACACTCTCCTAGGTCCCTGTAAGGCTGGTTCACCAGAATAAGATTCCCTGTGCTCTTGGTCAATTCTTTTGTATATTCCAGGTTAATATTCTGTCCTATAACGTGACTGGTGGACCACATTGTTCCGAGGCACTGCTGTGAATAACCCCATCGGGAATCTCTTCCCAAGCTCACAAGCTCCCAGGTCACTCCCATCCTGTGTGCCCAAGCCTTGCAAGCCCTTGGAAACTCATCATGAGACTCATGATTAGAAAATCCCCACACAGCTGAAAGCCCTCATGGTTCTTTTCAACCTCCTGCCCTCATTTATCATGTACGCACTGCCCATCAGAGTCAACTGGAAGCAGAGACACTCTTCCCCCCACATTTCAAGATGCTCGTGGTGTGGACCAGACAGCCGGTGCACTTCTGGCTCACATTGGCTCCTTCCAGACTATTATGTCTCTTTACTCTTTCAAAACTTCCCACTACTTTGAAATCATGCTGGCAACCATGTGCTGCCTTCCCTGCAGTCATAAACCTTTGAATTCCTCCCCCGTCATCTTCACCCTTAGTCCTCCTCTGGTCACTATTCATCGCACCCCCATCCACCAAGTTTCTTGACCATGTCTATGACACTGATAGATTTCTGTCCCCTCTCCTCGTTCTCACACCTCCGAGGTCTGTCATTAAGACTTCTGATAGTTTTTCCCATAGGATTCAATCTCCCACCCTTATCAATTTCTTTCTTAACCAGTTTGAATCCATAATCCAAATTAAAATTACTTCTTTAAAAACACCCTGTTAGAGGTGCCTAGTTGGCACAGTGGGTTGAGTCTGACTCAATCTCAGCTCAGGTCATGATCTTGCCAACCTGAGATTGAGCCCCACATAAGACTCTATGTTGAGTATAGAGCCTCTAGATTCTCTCTCTCTCTCTCTCTCTCTCTCTCTCTCCCCCCCTCCACAGGTGAACCCAAGAACACACACACTCACACACTGGTTCTGATTCTCAGGAGAACCCTGTCTAATACACATCTTACCTCCTTTGCTTCCTTCCTCCTTATTAAATTATTTTGGACTATAACAGTTAATGTGAGACAGGTTAAAATATAACAGTTAAAACCCATGATGGACTCAATCCTCATTTATACTAGTTCAGCTACAATAAAATCTAAAGAAGACTAATGAATCATTTTTCCCGGTTTCCCACTTGATTTGAAGAACCCAACCCCACAATGAACACTCGACATTTTTTCTCATAATTCCACTACGTTCTCCCACTCTTTTTTCTGTCCCACTCAGAGAATTGTTTCACATGCTCAGCTCTTTTGTCAAGCCTCAAATATGTCCCTCCTGCCCTCTCTCACCTCATCTTGCTTTGTGATTCCCTGGTAGAGCGGGAGACAGAGAAGTAAGTCACCCTGGGGCCCAGATCCACCTCCCTGGATCCACACACAGCCCCCAGCCCCTGCTGTGATTGAGGATCAAGTACCAGCCCACCCTCCACCAGCACCTAACTGGTCATCCTTCCAGATCTTGCCAATGATCACTTATGGGCTGAACATATTACATATTATATTCCCAATCCTTTTTTTTTAGAGTATTTTTGAGAAAGAGAGAAACAGAAAGTGCACATGCAAGCAGGGGAAGGGGAAAAGAGAGAGAAGAGAGAAAGAGAGAGAATCCCAAGCAGGTTCCGTGCTGTCAGTGCAGACAGAGCCCATCATGGGCCTTGAACCCATGAACCGAGAGATCATGACCTGAGCTGAAATGAAGAGTCCAAGGCTTAACCGACTGAGCTACCCAGGCACCCCTCCCTATCCTTTCTTAAAATACAATTTCCAAATAAGCTAAAACTGCCCCCAACATTCCCACTTGCCTGCTATACCTCACGACTCAATATCTACCAAATGGCTCCTCCAGACCCTGCCTCCACATCCGTCCCTCCCAACGTCTTCCAAATTAATTCAGCCTTGACCTCCTACACTCTGAAACAATTCCTCTTTTCAAAGTCAGTGACAGAATATCTCTTAACTTCTCCTCCACAGCCAACATGGGTGACAAATCCCACTTTCTAGAGTTCTTTTGGTGTCCCTGCTGCTTCTGACTTTTCTCCCACCTCCGTGGTTTTCTTAGGTTTCTCTCTCCTTTCTTTCACCTTTTAAACATGGGAGCAGGACAGGGTTCATCACCATGCATTTTCTGCAGAGGCGATCCCATGCAGTCCCCGGCCTTAAGCACCATGTATATAAGTGGGCTTATGTGCTCACGACTTCTGCATTTATTTCCCTGCCTTCAAACCCTCCACTGAGTTCCAGGATGATGGGTTCAAAGGCACAGATGACAATTTCACCGGAGTAACAAACGTGTGTATCCAGCAACCATGCCCAGCTCAGAACCCTCGACTGGTATGGTCCCCACTGCCATTTCCCACCTCAACAAAGGGCACTGTCACGGGCGGTTTCCGGAACCAATAGGCCGAGACCTGGATTCTTCCACTCGCCTAATGCTATCATCCGTCACATTCGCGAGCCCCAAAACATCCACCCTCGAGACACACCCCAAATTCATGTGCACTTTTCACCTGCATTGCTTCCCTCTCAGCAGCGGGCACCCCTCGTTTCTGTTTCAATCCCTGCCTTTGGATAACACACTCTCCACAGGACAGCCAGAGGGATCAAGCTGGTTATCCTCTCCTCTGCCTAAAACGGTGGTTCCCAGAATAAAACTCACACACTTCCGTACTGTATACGGCCTCATGCCACGCCTCCTCAGCCTATCCGGTCTCTCGCCGCTTTCTAGCTGGGCTGGACTTCAATCAGGGCCTCAAATAAACACAAGTTATTATTACCGGTGCAGGCGCTTCGCCCTTGCGCTTGCAATCCGGAACCCACGTGCCCTATAGCGTGACATTAACAAGACCTTTTTAAAGTATTAATATTATTTTTTAATGTGATCAAATATTTATACAAGCCGGGCAAAGAGGGAAGGTGGGGAAGAAAAACTATTTTCCAGAAAATGAAGCGAAAAAGGCACGCAGGGGGAGGCCGGGGGAGGCAGGGGGCTTATCAACAATTTTCAGCGCGGAATCTACACAGGAAGGACAGGCGGGTCTGGGGGCCGCCGCAGTACTGTGTCAGGGTCCCACGCAGAGATAGAGCAAGGGGTCAGAGGCTGAGAATAAATACACAACGGTGAGTCTCAGGAGGCAGGTAAGGGGCCTCTGACTCAGGAATCAAAGGAGCCTGAGGGCTGGGTAACCTCAGGGTGGAGAAGGAGAGCCCCAGGCGCTGCTCTTAGGTAGTGGAGGAAGGTGTGAGGCCCCAGGAGCGCGGCCTCTTTTCTCAGCTCCGCAGCTGAGGATCTGTGTCCTGGGCTGACAGTGTCCCTGCTGCAGGGTGGTCAGCAGACGGTGGGGGCTGGGCATCGGGCCCGAGGTCCGTGTCCTCCTTCGACACACTGCAGCTCCAGCAGTGAAGGCTTCTGACCAGCGGCCCTGGCCTGGGCACGAAGGAAGGGACTTCTCCATTTCTGATCAGGGGCTTAAAGGCGGAAGGCCTGGGCTCTGGGTTGGGCCTCCGGCTCGCGCCCTCCGGGATCTCAAACCACAGGGGCCCGTCAAACCTCCGGTTGCCCTTCGGGCACTGGCTGAGGGCCCTCAGCACGGTCTCCTTGGCACACGGGTCCGGGCGCTCCTGGGAGGGCGGACGCCCCGCAGAGCAGGCGCCGCGCCCCTGCGCCGCAGACGCCCAGGAGCTCCCCCTGCGCTCAGGCGGCGCGATCTTGACGGTCACGGGGCTCCAGGTCCGTCTCGGGTGGCGGGCGCTCCAAACCCACCGCTTCATGTAACTCTCCCAGGCGCTGGACAGGTCCGGCCCCAGGACGGTCTCCGGAGGCGCCTTGGCAGGAAAGCGCCTCCAGGCCTCGGTGACCACCCTCCGCGGGCTGGAGGGGTCCCAGTTGGGCGGCGTCCGGGGGAGGGGGCCGGTGCGGACGCGGCGCCCGCCGTCCTGGGTCGAGGCGGGCGGGGGCCGGGGTTTCGGGTGCCCTGCGCCGAGGGGTGGCTGCGCGGGCCTGGGCGGGCTCACGTTGCTGCCCATGGGAGCCGACGGCGGGGCGGGGGCCTTCCGGTGGGGATTCGGCTTCCAGAAGTTCCCAAAGTCGCAGGACCCGGCTGCCGGCGAAGTGTCCGGGGCTCAGATGACCGTTGGCGTCTGGGCGCCGGGAAAGCGCGCGAGCCTGGGCGTTGTAACCGTCCTCAACCTGGCGGGCGCGTGGGGCCCGCAGCGGGGACGCCGGAGCTGATTGCTGGCGCAGCGGCAGCTCGCGGGGCTCACAGCCTCCAGCCTCCGTTCCCCTCGCTGCTGGTAGCAGGAGTTTGGCTGTGAATGGAGGCCTAAGCGCTCACGATCTCCACTCCCACCCCCACCTCCCAGCATTTTTATTGTGATATCATCCACATATCATACAATTCACCCAAAGGTTACATTTCTATGACTTGTGGTACTTTCACAGATATGTGCACTCATCACCATGGTCAACCTGAAAACATTTTCATTGCTTCAAAAGCAAATCCTGTACTCAATAGCTATCCCATCCACCCCCTACCTTTCCGGAGCCACGAAACATTCACTAATTCATTTTCTCTCTAGATGCAGATTTTCCTATTTGTGAGCTTTCATATAAATGGGGTCACGTAATAGGTAGTGGTTTGTGACTGGCCTCTTTTGCTTAGCCTATGCTTTTCCAGGTCCTTCCATGTAGCAGCATTTCACTGTTGTTATGGTCCAGCATCATTCCATTGTATGGAGAGACCACATTTTGTTTATCTGTGGCCAGTAAATGGGCATTTGGGTTGTTTCCAGTCATCTGATATTATGAATAATGTTGTCATGAACATTCATGTGTAAAATTTTACATGGACAAGTGTTTTCATTTCTTTTGGTGTGTAGCTAGGGCAGAATTGCTAGGTCCTACGGTAACTGTTTAAGCTCTTGAGAAATTACCAAACTGTTCTGCACAGGGTCTGTGCTGGTTTACATCTCCCCCAGAAGGATTGTCTCTATTTTGGTACTCAACTTTAGAGGAAGAAGGCATAATAATTCCTGCAGTTCATAAAAATTACAGATCCAGTATTGACAGACGGCCACTCTCTTTCATTATCGTAAAAGCTAAACATAATTCATTTGAATGCCCTTTTAAGGAAAAATAAATAACCGGTTTTTGTTTCAGTAAACATGATACATGTTTTATTCTTCTAGAATGGTTGTTAGTGTTACTTTCTGCAATTTGCTTCTTAAGGAAATGGTGACAGCAGACCACGATTTACGTTTTAGCCCAAACAATGTGGGTTTTATGAAGACTCCCTGTAATTTAAGCTTTCCTACATTCATACATTCGCAAGTGGATTTTACTCTCTTTGAACGTTAATGCCATTTCTCTTTTTTCCATCGGTACGGGTAATCCACCTCTACAACAGCAGTGGTTCGCATTTCCGATGAACAGTGAAAAGCATCTGACGACAAAACCAGCGTTTGAAGACTAGGGTACATATATCGTGGGGGAGGCTGAGGGTGGTGTGAAACTAACTGTTCCCCAGAACGTTTTCCTCAAAAGCACGTGCCTGCAGAACGAGCCAGTAAAGGTACAGAAAAGTGGAAGCTGATGAAGTAAGTACCAAATCCAAGAGCAAGCCGCAGGTGCATTTTGGATCTGAGAGGCAAACAGGTAAATGTTGAGGACATTAGAAGGAGCCTACTGAGAAGGCTCCATGAGGCTTCTGCAGTTGGGAAGGAATCCGCTTGTTGGAGAGGTAGGTGTGCTATCAGCCAAGGGGTACTGGAGGATGAGATCTGTAACACTTTCCACTCACCAATTCCTGTTCATTTCTTCCACATTCCTTATTTGGTGACGATCCCTCAGGATATGATTTTGAAAACAAGAAATTCCTATGCTATAATTTTCTTCTTAACAAGACATTTCCTGATAATGATAGCAATGACTCTATAACTAAGACGCCTCTTAAGACAGTAATATCATTGTCACCAGAGTGGACTGTCAATACAATTGAATATAGATTTCTTAAAATGTATTTCAATGCGCAGTATCTACAGGGTTTCCCACATCCTATTTGCAGTACAGTCCTATGAGCGCCATTTTGGTTTGTGGTTAAATACTCTTTGAAAAACCACAATCTCTCTACTGGTGAGGCACATAAATTAATCCCTTGTAAATAGATCTTCACCTGCAAATCAACATGTTGATTAGTTACAAGTTATTTACATTGACAATGAATATGTCTGCTTCTTCTCTTTCTCACAGATGAAGAGATAACAGATTTATTTTGGTTAGTTGACATTAGAAATTAATGTGAATCATTGGTTGCCAATTAGAAGCAACTCTCCTGCTTCCCACTCCTATCCCAGGGACATTAGAAAAAAGTAGGCTGGGGATGTTACTTACATCTAAGGGGTAAAGGCCAGGAATGTCGTCAAACATCTTACGGTGCACAAGACAGCAGAGAGTGATCTCACCATAGAAGTCAGCACTGCAGGGACTGATAAACTCTGCCCTGTATATAGTTCCCTTATCTTCCTTATCTTAATGTTATTAAGTTATGTAACTATGGTAAGTTTCACAAACTATGAAATTAACTTCAGTTCAAGGCTACAAGACAAACTCCATTTTCTATTTGAATTTTACCAATTGTTCCTTTTCTTTTTCAGGAACGATTTTTTTTTTCAGTCAAATCCAAGGTCATGAATGTAGACCCATCGATTGACAGGTAGATAGAAATATATAGCTCTATGGATACCTATAGATATATAATACACTTCTTTGGAGAAGTGTCTATTCATGTCTTTTGCCCATTTCTTCACTGGATTACTTGTTTTTTGGGTATTGAATTTGATAAGTTCTTTATAGATTTTGGATACTAACCCTTTATCTGATATGTCATTTGCAAATATCTTTTCCCATTCATTGGTTGCCTTTTAGTTTTGCTGATTATTTCCTTCACTGTGCAGAAGGTTTTTATTTTGATGAGGTCTCAATAGTTCATTTTTGCTTTTGTTTCCCTTGCCTCCAGAGACGTGTTGAGTAAGAAGTTGCTGCAGCCAAGGTCAGAGAGGTTTTTGCCTGCTTTCTCCTCAAGGATTTTGATGGCTTCCTGTCTTACATTTAGGTCTTTCATCCATTTTGAGTGTATTTTTGTGTATAGTGTAAGAAAGTGGTCCAGGGTCATTCTTCTGCATGTCGCTGTCCAGTTTCCCAGCACCACTTGCTGAAAAGACTGTCTTTATTCCATTGGATATTCTTTCCTGCTTTGTCAAAGATTAGTTGGCCATACGTTTGTGGGTCCATTTCTGGGTTCTCTATTCTGTTCCATTGATATGAGTGTCTGTTCTTGTGCCAGTACCATACTGTCTTGATGATTACAGCTTTGTAGTATAGCTTGAAGTCCGGGATTGTGATGCCTTCTGCTTTGGTTTTCATTTTCAAGATTGCTTTGGCTATTTGGGGTCTTTTCTGGTTCCATACAAATTTTAGTATTTTTTGTTCTAGTTCTGTGAAGAAGGCTGGTGTTATTTTAATAAGGATTGCATTGAATATGTAGATTGCTTTGGGTAGTATCGACATTTTAACAATATTTGTTCTTTCTATCCAGGAGCATGGAATCTTTTTCCATGTTTTGGTGTCTTCTTCAGTTTCTTTCATAAGCTTTCTAGAGTTTTCAGTGTATAGATTTTTCACCTCTTTGATTAGATTTATTCCTAGGTATTTAATGGTTTTTGGTGCAACTGTAAATGGGATCAATTCCTTGATTTCTCTTTCTGTTGCTTCATTGTTGGTGTATAGGAATGCAACCAATTTCTGTGCATTGATTTTATATCCTGCAACTTTGCTGAATTCATGAACCAATTCTAGCAGTTTTTTGGTGGAATCTTCTGGGTTTTCCATATAGAGTGTCATGTCATCTGCGAAGAGTGAAAGTTTGACCTCCTCCTGGCTGATTTGGATGCCTTTTATTTCTTTGTGTTGTCTGATTGCAGAGGCTAAGATTTCCAATACTATGTTGAATGACAGTGGTGAGAGTGGACATCCCTGTCTTGTTCCTGATATTAGGGGGAAAGCTCTCAGTTTTTCCTTGTTGAGGATATTAGTGTTGGGTCATTCATATAAGGCTTTTATGATCTTGAGGTATGCTCCTTCTATCCCTACTTTCTTGAGGGTTTTTATCAAGAAAGGATGCTGTATTTTGTCAAATCCTTTCTCTGCATCTATTGAGAGGATCATATGGTTCTTGTCCTTTCTTTTATTGATGTCATGAATCACGTCAATTGTTTTGTGGATATTGAACCAGCCCTGCATCCCAGGTATAAATCCCACTTGATCATGGTGAATAATTTTTTAATGTATTGTTGGAGTCGGTTGGCTAATATCTTGTTGAGGATTTTTGCATCTATGTTCATTAGGGAAATTGGTCTATAGTTTTCCTTTTTTAGTGAGTTCTCTGGTTTTGGAATCAAGGTAATGCTGTCTTCATAGAAATAGTTTGGAAGTTTTCCTTCCGTTTCTATTTTTTGGAACAGCTTCAAGAGAATAGGTGGTAACTCTTCCTTAAACGTTTGGTACAATTCCTCTGGAAAGCCTTCTGGCCCTGGACTCTTGTTTTTTGGCAGATTTTTGATTACTAATTCGATTTCCTTACTGGTTATGGGTCAATTCAAATTTTCTATTTCTTCCTGTTTCAGTTTTGGTAGTGTATATGTTTTTAGGAATTTGTCCATTTCTTCCATATTGCCCATTTTATTGGCATATAATTGCTCATAATATTCTCTTATTATTGCTTTTATTTCTGCTGTGTTGGTTGTGATCTCTCCTCTTTCATTCTTGATTTTATTTATTTGGGTCCTTTCCTTTTTCTTTTTGATCAAATTGGCTAGTGGTTTATCAATTTTGTTAATTTCTTTCAAAGAACCAGCTTCTGGTTTCATTGGTCTGTTCTGCTGTTTTTTTGTTTTTTGTTTTTTATTTTTTTGGTTTTGATAGCATTAATTTCTGCTCTAATCTTTATTATTTGCTGTCTTCTGCTGGTTTTGGGTTTTATTTGCTATTCTTTCTTCAGCTCCTTAAGGCATGAGGTTAGATTGTGTACCTGAGATCTTTCTTCCTTCTTTAGGAAGTCCTGGATTGCTATATACTTTCCTCGTATGACTGCCTTTGCTGTGTCCCAGGGGTTTTGGGTTGTGGTGGTATCATTTTCATTGACTTCCATATACTTTTTAAATTCCTCTTTAACTGCTTTGTTAGCCCATTCATTCTTTAGTAGGATGTTCTTTAGCCTCCAAATATTGTTACCTTTCCAAATTTTTTCTTGTGGTTGATTTCAAGTTTCATAGTGTTGTGGTCTGAAAATATGCACGGTATGATCTCGACCTTTTTGTACTTACTTAGTGCTGATTTGTGTCCCGGTATATGGTCTATTCTGGAGAATGTTCCATGTGCACTGGAGAAAAACGTATATTCTGCTGCCTTAGGATGAAATGTTCTGAATATATCTGTTAAGTCCATCTGGTCTAGTGTGTCATTCAAAGCCATTGTTTCCTTGTTGATTTTTTTGGTTAGATGATCTGTCCATTGCTGTGAGTGGGGTGTTGAAGTCTCCTACTATTATGGTATTACTATCAATGAGTTTCTTTATGTATGTGATTAATTAATTTATATATTTGGGTGCTATCACATTTGGCACATAAATATTTACAATTGTTAGCTCTTCTTGGTGGGTAGACCCCTTGATTGTGATATAATACCCTTCTGCATCTCTTGATACAGTCTTTATTTTAAAGTCTAGATTGTCTGATATAAGTATGGCTACTCTGGCTTTCTTTTGTTGACCATTATCATGATAGATGGTTCTCCATCCCCTTATTTTCAATCTGTAGGTGTCTTTAGGTCTAAAGTGGATCTCTTGTAAGCATCATATAGATGGATCTTGTTTTCTTATCCATTCTGTTATCCTATGTCTTTTGATTGGAGCACTGAGTCCATTGATGTTTAGAGCAAGTACCGAAAGATATGAATTTATTGCTATTATGATGCTTGTAGAGTTGGAGTTTCTGGTGATGTTCTCTGGTCCTTTCTAATCTTTGTTACTTTTGATACATATATAAATATAAATATAAATATAAATATAAATATAAATATAAATATAAATATATATATATTCTTTCATCTTTTCTCCCCTCTGAGAGTCCTTAAAATTTCTTGCAGGGCTGGTTTAGTGGTCACAAACTCCTTCAATTTTTGTTTGTCTAGGAAACTTTTGATCTCTCCTTCTATTTTGAATGACAGCCTTGCTGGATAAAGAATTCTTGGCTGCATATTTTTCTGATTCAGCATTTTGAATATATCCTGCCACTCCTTTCTAGCCTGCCAAGTTTCTGTAGATAGGTCTGATCCTAGCTAGACCTGATCTGTCTTCCCTTGTAGGTTAAGGACTTTTTTCCCCTTGCTGCTTTCATGATTCTCTCTTTGCCTTGAGTATTTTGTGAATTTGACTATGATATGCCTTGTTGATTGTCGGTTTTTGTTGAATCTAATGGGGTCCTCTGTGCTTCCTGGATTTTGCTTTGTCTCTCCCCAGGTTAGGAAAGTTTTCTGCTATGATTTGCTCACATCACCCTTCTACCCCTATTTCTCTCTCTTCCTCTTCTGGGACCCCTATGATTCTGATGTTGTTCCTTTTTAATGAGTCACTGATTTCTCTAATTCTTAAATTGTGCTCTTTTTCTTTAATCTCCCTCTTTTTTTCTGCTTCATTATTCTCCATAAGTTTGTCCTCTATATCACTGATTCTCTGTTCTGCCTCATCCATCCTTGCCGCCACAGCATCCATCCGTGACTGCAGCTCAGTTATAGCATTTTTAATTTCATTCTGGTTATTTTTTTTACTTCTTTTATCTCTGCAGAAAGGGATTCTAATCTATTTTCAACTCCACCTTGTGTTCTTATTATTGTGATTCTAAATGTTCAGACATCTTGCTTTTATCTGTGTTGGTTAAATCCCTGGCTGTCGTTTCTTCATGCTCTTTCTTTTGGGGTGAATTCCTTCGTTTTGTCATTTTGAAGGAAGGAAAGGAATTAATGAGGTAGAAAAATTGAAATTAAAAAAATTAAAATTTAAAAAAATATTAAAATTAAAAAATTAAAACACACACACACACAAAAATCGAATAAACGATGCTAGATCCTAGGTGTGTTTTGTTCTGGGTGTTGAAAGTGGTTTTACAGATTAGAGAAAAAAAAATGGAGGAGGGGAAAGGAAATTGTTTGAGACTTTGAAAAAATGAATACACTGAAGTAGACTAAAATGAGATGATGGAGGTAAAATAGAACTTGAAAAAAATATACACAGATAAAGAATATAGTAGAAAAAAATAAAAATATTTTTATTAAAAATCAAAGATCAAAATGAATTTTTTCTTTTTCTATATTCAAGTAAAAGAAAAGAAATGAAAAGGAGAGAAAACAGAAAATAGAAAATAGAAAAAAAGAGGAAAAAAGGAAATCATTTGAAACTTTGAAAAAGTGAATACATTGTGGTAGACTAAAATAAAATGATGTAAGTAAAATAGAATTTGAAAAACTTTACATAAAAGCAAAAAATATAGTAAAAAAATTAAAGAAAAATATTTTAATAGAAATTGAAGGTAAAAATCAAGTTTTTCTCTTTCTGCATTCAAGAAAAAGAAAAGAAACAAAAAGGAGGAAAAAAAGAAAAAGAAAAAAGGCAATTGTTTGAAAACTTGAAAAGGTGAATACACTGAAATAGGCTAAAATAAAACGATGGAAGTAAAATAGAATTTGAAAAAAATTACACAAAAGTAAAAAATATAGTAATAAAAATTAAAGAAAAATATTTTTAATAAAAATTGAAAATAAAAATGAATTTTTTCTCTTTCTGTATTCAAGAAAAAGAAGTGTAAAAGAGAGAAAAAAATGCAAGAAAATTGAATAGATGGACCTGCTAACAGACTGAAGTAGGACTGGAATTACTTCGTTTTCCCCTAGAAGTCAGTCTATGTAGCGCTTTCTAGTCCATAAACTAAGCCCGCAGTGAGAGTCGTGTTTTTGAAGAGCAAAGTTGGCCCTGTTGTGCGGGGCTCAGTGTAACGGCTCTGTTCTCCACTAGATGGCGCTGCTAGCCTACTGGGGTGGATGGTTGCCCGCGTGTAGGTGCGTTTGCGCATGCGCAGGAGCGGTTAAAATGGCACCACCCAGCTGTCCGGTCTCTTCTCCGGAGGATCAGCAATCGCGCACCTGTCCTCTGTCTTCGGCTTTTGTCCATTCCCCGCTCTTTCGCTCTCCGTGACCAGGCCCCGGGAAGTACCTCTCTCCTGAGTTTTGTCTCAGATGCGGCTTTTTTCCCCGGCCCCTTACTTCTGAAGGACTGTGGCTTTGGCCCGTTCCGTCCCTCTGCGGGAGGGTCTCACCGGGCACTGGCCGAATGAGCAATGGCCAAATGCCGGCTGCACCTAGGAACGCTTGCCAAACCCTGCTGCTGCCCCAGGTGCCCCAAGACTGTGGCCAGGTGCCAGCCCATCCCAGAAAACGTTTGCGACACAGTATAGCATCCGCGTTTCAGGGATTATGGAAAATCACAACACACACCTGGCACCAGACTTCACCCTTAACGACCTTATTCCAGCACCAGCGAGTGTGGCCACCCTCTGGGGTCTGCCAGGACCAGGTGGCCTCAATAGTCACCAAATGGGCTTCCAGCAGTGGAAACGCTTTTCCCCGTGTGGCCTGAGAACCTCCCGGACCCCACTCTGTTCCTGGGGATTCGCCCTTCCTACCAGAGCACCACCAGGTATGGAGCTGCGGGGTTGCAGCCTTTGCGGTCCCCTTGTTTACAGTCTTAATGGAATTGAAACCCTCTCCTTTTTCCCTTTTTAGTTTAGTCCCTGCAGCTGTTTCCAGTTTTCCACTTTTTCTCCAGCTGCTTTTGGGGACGGGGTGCTTTTCCCATATTCTCTCCCCCTCCCAGTCTCCGTCCTCTCTCCGCTTGCAAAAGCACCTCCCTTCCTGCGCCTCTCGCTCCCCAAGTTCACTTCTCCGCGCCGTGTACCTGCTGAATTCTATGGTTCAGCTTGTGCGGATTGTTGTGTTAAGCCTCCAGTCAGTTTTCTAGATGTGTAGGATGGTTTAGTGTTGGTCTGGCTGAATTTCACGGACGCGAGACACACAAAAAGCTTCCATGCTGGTCCACCATCTTGGCTCCTACCTGGATAGGCACATTTCTAACATCTTTCCAGCTGATAAAAGGACAACTACCCTGGGATCACACTTTGAGAATGGCTGCTGTAGACTTAACTGTGTCCGTATGTGGTTTCAGGATCTAGAATTTATTGCATTATACTAATTTAAGCTAGTTATTGAAGAGAAAGGAGACTATCATGTGATATCTAAATTATACTAAGTATTGTTTTCGTCACTGGGAAAAAGTGTCTATTTTTTAGGAGCGTTTCTGAAAATTTAATGTTTGTTAAAATCATTGGGCGATGTTAAAATGTAGGTTTTGATTCAATAAGGTGTGGTCTCAACTTCTACATTTCTAGCAGGTCACAAGCTGTCTAAGCACTGGTAATCTTGGTCATACCCTGGGTGTTTGTTAGACAGTAGGGCCCCAGGCACCATCCTCAATGGTTAAATAATTTCAGCATTTGGACAAGTTCATTTTAAACTTTGGGACACCCGTGTCTAGATGCAAAGTTCTCAACCCCCAGTTGCACATTAGACTGACGTGCAAAACCCCTTGCCCTGCTACTTTGTTTCAAATGGTCTAGAGAAGATCTGTGAATATATAAGGCCTATTTTCAAAGTCCTCCCATTGAATCCAGTTGTCAGCTATGGTCCAGAATGGCTGGTCTTGGGGTGGGGACCACGGCCCGCTGTGGACTCTGACATCCCACTTGTTTGTCCACATTGATTTAGTTGACGTTCCTGATGGTGCAACTTCTTCCTTCCATTTTGCTGCATGTACACCTGCCCAAGTTTTTCCTCTATTAGAAAGTCGCATTCATTCATATACAGGTGTAACCGTTGATAAAAAAAAATAACATGTCTGCTCCCTTACTATGTATATGAGTAAATCTCAGAAGGTAAGATAGTTCGTGCACTGAGTCCATATTACCAGAACTATAAAGCCAGCACTAAGCTTAGTAGCTGGCACTTGCATTGGCACTTAATAAATGCACGTTGAAAGATTATTTCCTGCATTTATGGAGTGCCTGGGTGGCTCAATCGGTTAAGTGTCCAACCTCGACTTAGGTCATGATTTCATGGTTCGTGGGTTTGAGCCCAGCGTGGGGCTCTGTGTTGGCAGCTCAGAGCCTGGAGTCTGCTTCAGATTCTGTGTCTCCCTCTCTCTCTGCCTTTCCCCTGCTCACGGTCTCTCTCTCTCTCTCAAAAATAAATAAACATTTAAAAAAAGAAAGATTATTTCCTGCATTTGGAAAGGTTCAACTTTTACCTTCCATTCATGTATTTGCTTTCTATATATAAAAAAAGAATTCCTTTTAAGATGTACACTTTGGGAAGGTTTCAGAACATCATGTCATGACATTGCATTCTTTTTGGAATGATCTCCTGTTATGTATCCAATAGTTTGTTAAATACATATGGAATAAAATGTGTGCCTTTTAATGTCCCATTCAGATATGATTCTATAATCAAAACTTTCAGGCCATAAAATGAAAATAGAGGTGGCATTTTATGCTGAGCAATTTCTTCCTGAAAATGAAAGTTTTAAGGCCCCAAATTATGTCTCTTGAGTGCTGCTGTATACAATATCTCACCTGCCATGTATTCCCAACACTTGTTAGATGAAAAATTCACCCCAAGGTCCTTTAAGTTAGAATTTTGATCAACTCACCAAAAATGAGTCCAGATGACAGAGCGGATAGCAATGACAGGGTCTGCTTGGGAAGCCAGGATTGGTGCCCACAGCAGCATGAATTGCAGCTAGTTTTGTCCTCGTAACTCTCCCAGATCCATAATTCAAAGTATCACAGCTTGCATAAGATTCATCAGACAGAAAACAATAATTACGGAGACATAATGAAGGGGTGATTTCTAGAGCCGGCTCTTTGGAATATCAGATGTCACAGTAGGAAGCGTATTTTTGTAGCTTTTAAGAAAGATGAACACCACAGGTGTAGGCATTATAGTGCATGCTCTTTGGCAGTCAAATCTTCTTTTCTCAGGAACATTTCTGATAGTCTTGGGCTCACCTGAAATTGAAAAATCATCCTAAAATGTATTAAAAATAATGGAAGTCAAGAAAGATTAAGCATCAGAAAAGCATGCATGTTTCTTGTTGACTTGACTACCCATAAGCATCCTCATGAATAGCTCATTTGCTGTAAAATAAATGAAAGAAAATGAATGAATGAGAGAAACCGTCCCACTGAGCAGCCACCACGGGCTTTGCCTTGATCACACTTAACTGTTATATCAACAGAGTCACACTCGTGAAAAAAATAGTACAAGCTAATACATTAAATGATGTCCAAAAGGTAAAGGTTCAATAATTCCTGGCATACGGTGTGTTGTTATCTTCAGGGTAAGGACGGCAAAAACAAAAGCAGAATGAATATATGCCCAAGTTTAGGGATTTATGGTTATAAACCCTATAAAAGTTATAAACTAAATAACTGATTGATGTTCAGGCACTGGTTATATTGATTTACTTTGCCACAGGTTATTGTGAATGCCAAAATACTGAATATTGTATTCTTGGCTGAACACAACTCATTCAGCAATCTCAGGATTACTTCGTTTGTGGGGAAGCTGATTGATCAAGCTTTGTTCACCAAATCAGATTGACTTGGGAAAGGAGTTTCACTTAGCATTCAAATCCATGTGACCAGTGTTTCTTTCAAACTCATTATTGTGCCCACCACCTCACTAGTCTGATCTGTGGATCAATTACTTAAATTATTTTTGTGAATTAATTTTTTTTTTTTTTTTTTTACTATCTCAACACAGCAGTATGTTTAGCTTGAATTCATTTTCAAGGTCATAGAGAGACATTTTGATAAGTTTTGGAAGATATGTAGTTAAGGTCCCTGATTCCTGATCCAATATAAAAATTATGAAATTATAGCCATAACCTAAAATTATAATTTCCATGAACCCATTTGGTTCTACATTATTACTCAAACATACATGAACTTGTTTTTTTTAGTTAAGATAATGAATTTCAACCAAATTATGACCATATGGTTTGAATGAATTAAAATCAGCCTTACAATATACACATTTTAAGAAAATCTACCAAGAAGTATAAATTAACATATCACAAGGATTAATTCTTATTAATTATTAACTAATGAATTATTATTAAATTATTTCTATCTTAATGGTATGATTATTGGAATTAATATATGTCATGTTAATTATGCATAACTTCATTAATACTTTGATTCATTACATTTTAAAATCAAACCTTGAAAAAGCTTATTTCTTTTGTCCTAAAGATATTACGTGACTAATTAGATTATTGAGCACCTTGAATGAGATTTCAGGAATTCTGCGAAAAAGGAGTGATGGTGGATGATGTAGTCTGAGAAAAATATAGATCCAATATTCAAGATAGCAAAAATGTTCACTGCTATAAAAGATGGTGGGTTTATTTTTGTTGACTTTATGAATAAGTAAGTAAAAATAAATATTAGCAGAAAACAACTTTGGTTTACTGACAGAAGACATGCCAATGTAAATTTCACAGAAGTCATAGCATAATAGCTAAAAGAAAAGCAGTAGGCATTTATGTCTGGAATTCAGAAGGGCATCTGACAAGAAACTTGAAACAAGTTCTTTATACCTCAAAGGCAACATAACTTTAAAAAATTTGTCTTTTAATGAAATTAAGTCTGTGCGTTAGACACAAATCTAAATATTGAAGACAAACAAAACAATCAAACAAAAGCAGTCTAGGCCATGCAGTTAATAATTTTTCTCAAATGGCTATGGTGATGTAAGAAGGAGCCAAGAATCCTGGGGCACTTGGGTGGCTCAGGTGGTTAAGCGTCCAACTCTTGATTTCAGCTCAGGTCATGGTCTCAGGATTTGTGACATAAAGCCCCACATCGGACTCTGTGTTCATAACCAAATTATCTCTCCCTCTTTCTCTGCCCCTCCTCTGATCTCTCTCTCTCTCAAAATAAATAAAAAATTCTTTCAAAAAAAAAAGAAGGAATCGAGAATCCTAATATATGGCAGAAACTGATGGGCTCTAAGGCCTTACTTGATCTTTATTGATATTGGTGAAGCAGAACACTTGTAATTCATGAGAACAAAAGGCAATAGTACAGGCCATATTGAAACAGACAACAATGACACAGAAAGTTTGCAGAAGACTAGTGGAAATTTATACCATTTGCATACCCAACAAAAATTGTCATAGATAAATGCTGAGCTAAAGTCTGTTGCATGGAAATAAGGCAGACTGGTGTTTTACAGATGGAGAATCAGGATAGTCATGATGAACTCTGCAGGATAAGTTGTGGGTCTTAGCCAAATTATCTTGATGAGTATCCAGCTTTCGTGCCTGCAATGACCCTGCTTCTTCAAACCTACACACCTGTGCTGCCCAGTCTGCTTACTTTACCTCATAAAAGTATTCCACCTCTAGAGGGGAGGGTGCATATATTTTAATGTGTCTTTAGTAGAATTTAAGCAAAGTATCATAATAAGATAAATTATATTCCACACAGGAACTTTTATGCAGGGGACATAACACCAGTATCTCCAAAGACCAGAAAGATGGAGATAAAAAGTGGTGTGTGTGTGTGTGTGTAAATCACATGTACAAAAATGTTTCACTTTGTTCTCTACAATTATGAAACATGACAATGCAATTAGAAGGAAAATTGCACCTGACAATTCCTCAGCATCGAGATTATACACCCCACCTAAAATGATAATTGTCATCTGATCCCATCCAAGGTTGACATATAAAATGGAGTCAAAGTGATACAAGGCATCTGAATTGCAAGAGAAGCTCAATATTACAGGTTTTATATTAAAATCTACCAGTGCTTCAATGAAGACAGTGTTTTGTTGCAGATATCTTCTTTTTATTTTATGGTGTTTTTCTCATTCTAAATCGATGATCTTCCTCTGTAATGAAGTGAAATTGATCCATATTTCCTTTATGTTTTTTTTTTTTCTGTTTCTGGAGTCAAAACGATGTTTCCCTATTTTGTAGGTTTTAATTCATCTGCAATTTTGGTAAGAATAGATTGTGTTATAGGATTCTAATCTCATACTTATTTATCCATGCAAAAAGCCAAGTGCAGCCTCGTTTATTAAATCTGTCTTTTCTTCCACTGGTTTTAATGCCACTGTAGTTTCAAATACATTTATCCCTGTGTGTGTTTCTAGGCAAGCTATTGTCTTGAGTTGTCTTATGTTGACCCTAGCATGGCCTTGCTCTTTCAATTACCATTACCTTATACCCTTGTTTGTATTTTTCCCAATGTGAGTTCATCATCATTATTCTCCCTCAACTCTGTCTTGGATATTCTTGACCATTTGTTCATCGGTAATTATTGCCAAATCATTTTGCCAAAATAAGGATTAAAATAAAAAAAAAATAATGGGAGGGGCCCCTGGGTGACTCTGTGGGTCAGGTGTCCGACTTTGGCTCAGGTCATGATCTCACGGTTCATAAGTTTGAGCCCCAAATCGGGCTCTGTGCTGACAGCTCAGAGCCTGAAGCCTGCTTGGGATTCTGTGTCTCCCTCTCTCTCTCGGCCCCTCCCCTGCTCATGCTTTGTCTTTCTCTCTCTCTCTCTCTCAAAGTAAAATAAACATTAAAAAAAATTAGAAAAGCCAGTGGAATATTAACGAAGATTGCAGTTGACTTCCAGATAAACTGGGGAGGTACTGCCATTCCTTGTGATACTGCCTTTTCTAAGGGCGACAGAGCAGTCCACATAATGTGATTCTTCCTTATAGCCCTTCAATGTTCAATTTATGAAAGTCTTTCATACCTTGTGTTAGATTTATTTCCATGCCTTATAATTGGCTTCTATTGTGAATGGCATTATTAAAAAAAAAAAGTATTTTTGCCAGAATTTCCTGGTATACAGGAATGCAGGTCTGCCTTGATTTATGTTTTATGATTTACCTCCTGATAAAGCCACTGTAAATTGGAAACACTCTATGTACAACGTGTATCACCTTCCAACATCATAGGTCAGCCTAGCCTACTTTAAATATGTTCTCGAGGGGTGCCTGGGTGGCTCAGTCGGTTAAGCATCTGACTTCAGCTCAGGTCATGATCTTACAGTCTGTGAGTTCGAGCCCCACGTCGGGCTCTGTGCTGACAGCTCAGAGCCTGGAGCCTGCTTCGGATTCTGTGTCTCCCTCTCTCTCCCTGCCCCTCCCCTGCTCATGCTCTGTCTGTCTCTCTCTGTCTCAAAAATAAATAAAAAACATTTGAAAAAAAAATATGTTCACGACGACACTTAATGTTAGTTGAGTTGGGCAAAATCTTCTAACAGAAATCCTATTTAATAATAAAGTGTTGACTAGCTCATGTAATTTATTAAATACCGCACTGAAAGTGAATAAAACAGGATGGCTGTCAGTGTGTTGGTATTGACCGCCATGAAGACATGGCTGACTGGGAACCATGGCTCCCTGCCCCTGCCCAATATCACTGGAGAGGATTATATTGTACATTGATAGCTTCAAAAAGAACCAAATTCAAAATCTGAAGTACTGTTTTTACTGAATGAGTATTGCTTTCACACCGTCCTACAGATAAAAAATTGTAGGTGGAACCCACTTAAGTCATGGATCGTCTATACTATTGACTTTTATATTAAGACCTTGTATTCAGCAATGTTAATGAACACCCGAGCTCTAATCATTAGCCTGTGGAATCTGTTTTCTACATTCACAAACGACCTCCCACTAATGAAAATTGTTTTTATTTCTATTCAGTCTATATTCCACATATTTCTATTTTCTTATAGTATTTGTTCTCTCTTCTAGGAGAGAACTGACTACTGCATTGAAAACAAGCATAATTTTATTGGTTCTAACAAAAAATAAATTCTAAAGATTTATTGTTAAGTGATATTTGTTGTAGCTTGGAATACTCATATCACATTAATAATGTTCCTAGTTTTCTAGGAGTATTTGTGTGAATGTGCACTGAATTTTATAAATATTGTTTGCATACCTCATAATACATTTATGTATTTCTTCAACACTGAGTAGTAATTATGTTGATCTGCTATGTTAAATCATCTTTACATTCTGGTGTTAAAAACTATTTCATCAATGGATTTTATTTATTTATTAATTCATTATCATAAAGATATTTCATCTAAAATATTTGTAAATCCGGCCCTAGTCGGTTAAGCATAGGACTTGTGATTGGGTTCAGGACATGATCTCATGGTTTTGTGAGTTCAAGCCCTGCATTGGGCTCTGTGCAGTTAGCATGGATCCTCCTTGGGAATTCTCTCTCTCCTTCTCTCTCTGCCCTTTCCCCAATCACACTGTCTCTGTCTCTCTCAAAATAAATAAATAAAACTTGAAAAAATTTTAAAACATAATAAATAAAATATTTGTATATAAATTTATAAGTAAAAGTTGACTTAAGGGTGTTTTTTTTGTATCATTCTTGAAAGTTTTGGTGTCAAAGTTATACTAGCATAATAATCATAGAGCTTTCATTCTTTTTTCTATTGTCTGAAACATCTTTTATGAAAGCTATGGAAATGTGAATCAAATTCAAAAAAATAAGTATAGATAGTCCCATTCCTGCCTTTTATTTCTGTATGAATCAATTTATGCATTTATACCTTTTTAGAACATTATCTACTCATCTGTAGTATCTAAAAATTGCATTAAATATGTTTTTCATTCTCTGTATTGTTATTTTATGCTTTATTTTTCTTCTGTGGTCTTGACTAAGATTAAATTAATTTTGGGGACTCCTGAGTGGCGCAGTTGGTTAAGCGTCTAAGTTTGGCTCGGGTAATGATCTCACAGATCAAGCCCCTCCCCTCTCCCCCCCCCCCCCCCCCCCAATCAGGCTCTGTGCTGACAGCTCAGAGCCTGGAGCCTGCTTCAGATTCTGTCTCCCTCTCCCTCTGCCCTCCGGTGCTCACGCTCTGTCTCTCTTTCAAAAATTAATAAACATTAAAAAAATTTTACGGGGCGCGTGGGTGGCTCAGTCTGTTGAGCGTCCGACTTCAGCTCAGGTCACGATCTTGCGGTCTGTGAGTTTGAGCCCCGCGTCGGGCTCTGGGCTGATGGCTCAGAGCCTGGAGCCTGCTTCCGATTCTGTGTCTCCATCTCTGTCTACCCCTCCCCCGTTCATGCTCTGTCTCTCTCTGTCTCAAAAATAAATAAAATGTTAAAAAAAATTTTTTTTTAATTTTAAAATAATTTTTATGGTGTTATCCAAAGTTTAGCATTTGGTTTTAATCTTTTATTTTCTATTTTATTAATTTCGTCATTTTTCCCTTTTTAAAGGTTTAACCCCATCACCTATTTCACCCATTTCATAATTTTTTAATTCTTAGATTCAACACTGTGTTGGCTTAATTACATTCTTAACTTTTATAGTTGAATTGACAACCAATTTACTTCTACTGTTCTAACATATGTATTTTTTTCTTTTTTATTGAAGTGTAATTAATATACATTGCTCAGTGCTTTAATATATGCATTTTAATGTATATATTTCCTTATATAAAATTTTATCTAAACACCCACAACTTAATATAATTTTATTTCTCAAGGTTACTACTCAAAATTTTTGTTTTCTCAAAAATGACTAACAAACTTTAAAAGTTCATATCTTTTTCCTCTGTCCCATTTTATTGATTTCTAAATTTACTGCATTTTTGGAAACATGTTCTGCAATTTCATTTTTTTTTTTTTTTGTACTTCAGAGACTTAATTTGCAGCTTTTCAGTTGGTAATTTTTTGGTAAACATTTTTATGTATATATATTCCCCATTATATTAAAATTGCTAATTCTGGTTTAGAATCTCCACAATGACGGACAACTTGTCTGTCTCCTTGTATTTCCTTCAGTGCTGATTTATTAATTTTAAATAGTATATACTTAAATGGGATACTTATGTACTGCTGATAAATTTCCTTTTTTATAATTTTTAATGGCTGTATTTATCCTTAACACAGTTCTTAACTTTACATCTATTTCGCCTAAAAATTTTCTTCTTGCCAGCATATGCCTAATGTAATTTACTTTTCTATACTTTGGCACACAATTTCCTTTTGTTTTCTCTATGTCTCTTAGAGTTTAGCTGCATTTTCTTCCTCAACCTGAGACTTTCTTTCAAAGGCCCAAATTGATCTCTTTACATGTATTTACTTATTTGTTTATTTATTTACTTATTTATTGTATTTTTGATCTATGACCTTGCATTCATTTGAAAAATGCAACATAATAATTTGATATTTGTATATATTGCACAAATATTTGTATGCAAATAAGTCTAGTTACCATCCATCGTCACATGTAGTTACATATTCTTTTTTCTTATGATGATAACTTTCAAGATCTACTCTCATAGCTACTTTAAAATATACAGTAATGTATTATTGGCCATAGTCATCATGTTTTACATTAGATCCTCATGATTTATTTATGTTACAACAGGAAGTTTGTATCTCTTAATCTTCTTTACCTATTTTGCCTACCCAATCCCCCAGTAACCCCCAATCTCTTTTCTAAATTTGGGAATTTTGTTTGCTTATTTTTTCCCCTTAATTCCATATATAACTGAAATCTTGGGGCATTTATCTTTTTCTTTCTGACTTATTTCACTTATCATAACATTATCAAGTTCCACCCATAGTGTCACAAATGGCAAGATTTAAATCTTTTTCATGGCCAAGAAGTATTCCATTGTATATATATATCACATCTTCTTTATCCATTCATCAGTCCATGGACATATAGGTTGTTCCCTTAAAATAATGCTTTAATAAACATGGATATCTGCATATCATGCATATGTCTTTTTAAATTAGTGATTAGTGTTTTTATTCTGCAGATAAATACCCAGAAGTGGAATTGCTGGGTCATAGCAGTTTTGTTTTTTGTTTTTTTCTTTTTTAACTTTTATTTATTTTTGAGAGAAAGAGGAAGACAGAGCATGAGGAGGGAAGGGGCAGAGAGACAGCGGGGACACAGAATCCTAAGCAGGCTCAGGCTTTGAGTTGTCAGAACAGAGCCCAATTTGGGGCTTGAACTCACAGACCATGAGATCATGACCTGAGCCAAAGTCAGATGTTTAACCAACTGAGCCACCCAGGCACCCCACTTATGCCCATTTTTAAATTGTATTATTTTTGTTTCTTTGTTGTTGTTGTTGTTGTTGTTGTTGTTATTTAGTTGCATAAATCTTTTATATGTTTTGGATGTTAACCCTTTATTGGATGTATGATTTGCAAATGTTTTTTGTTTGTTTGTTTTTTTACATTCACTAGGTCACCTTTTAATTTTGCTGACAGTTCCCTTTGCTATGCAGAAGATTTTTAGTTTAATGTAGTCCCAATTTTTTTTTGTTAATTTTTGATCTTGTTGTACTTGCTTTTGGTGTCAGATGCAAAAGATCAATGCAGGACTGATGTCAAGAAACTTACCGCCTAGTTTTCTTCTAAGGGCTTTATGGCTTTTCAGGTCTTACATTTAAGTCTTTAATCCATTTTGAGTTAATTTTGTGTATGGTATAAGAAAGTGGTACAGTTTCCTTATTTTTCAGGTGACAGTCCAGTATTCCCAGTACCTCTTATTGAAAAGATGGTTCTTTCTTCATTACATATCCTTGCCTTCTTTGTCATAAACTAATTCACCATATATGTGTGGGTTTATTTATGGGATCTCTATTTTGTTTCATTGATCTATGTATCTGTTTTGTTTTGTTTTTTTTTTTTGTTTTGTTTTACAAAGAGAGATAGAGAGCAGGGGAGGGGCAGGGAGAGAGGGAGGGAGAGAATCCCAGGCAGGCTTCAAACCCAGTGTGGAGCCAACTTGGGACTCAGTCTCATGAGCACTGAGACCAATACCTGAGCAGAAATCAAGAATCAGACCCTTAACCAACTGAGCCACCCAGGTGCCCCACTCCATGTATCTGTTTTTATACCAAAATCATACTGTTTTGATTACTACTGCTTTGTAATATAATTTGAAATCAGGGTGTGATGTTTTAGCTTTGTTGTTTTTCTCAATAATGTTTTTGCTCCTCTGTGTCTTTTGAGGTTTCATAAATATTTTAGTGTTGTCTGATGTTCATAATGTTTTCATTTGTGTCTTCAATTTCTTAACCAATGTCTGATAGTTTTCAGTGCCTAAGTCTTTCACCTCGTTGGTAAATTTATCCGAAGGTATTTTATTGTTGTTGATACAGTTATAAATATAATTACTTTGCTAATTTTGCTTTCTGATAGCTCAATGTTAATATATAAAAATACAACAGATTTTTGTATGCTGATTTTATAATCTACAACTTTATTGAGTTTGTTCATTAGATTTAATAGGTTTTTTTTTTTTTGGCGTCTATAGGGTTTTCTCTATATAAAATTATCTTGTTCACATATAGTGAGAGTTTTACATCTTCATTACCAATTTGGATAGATGCTTTTATTTTCTTTTCCTGCCTGATTTCTGGGGCTACAACTTCCAATACAACGCTGAATAAGAGTGGTAAGAATGAGTATCCTTGTCTTGCTTCTGATATTAAAAGAAAATCTTTCAGTTCTTCCCCATGGAGTATGAAGTAAGCCATGGGCTTGTCCCATTTGACCTTTATTATGCTGAGGTATGTTTCTGCTGTATTCAGTTTGTTGCATGTTTTTATCATACAGCATTGTTGAAATTTGTCAAATGCTTTCTCTCTGTCTTTTGACATAATCATATGATTTTTATCTTTAGAATTTCTGAGCTAATTTTGCAACTCTGTTATACATCTCACTTGATCATGCTCTGTGATTCTTTACATGTATTGTTGAATTTGGTTTGTTAATATTTTCCTGAAGATATTTGCTTCTATTTTCATCAGAGATACGGTGTTGGCCTATAATTTTCTTTTCTTTTTTAAAAATTTTTATTTATTTGTTTTTGGTGTTCTTATCTGGTTTTGCTATCAGGGTAATGCTGGTTTTGTAAAATGAATTTGGACGACTTTCCTCCTCTGTAGTTTTTGGAAGAGTATGAGAAGCACATGCATTAAATCTATGAATTTTTGGTAGAATTCACAAACAATGCTGCCTGGTCCTGGACTTCTGTTTGCTGGGAGGTTTTTGATTATTGATTCAATCTCTCTACTAGTAATCGGTCTATCACTTTTGTATTTTCTTCATGATTCAGTCTTGGAAGAATGTATGTTTGTGGGAATATATCTATTTCTTCTATGTTTTTTGGTGTTTCTCAGTAATTTTTTGGTGAAAAAAAATGTTCACAATAGTCTCTTATGATCCTGTGTGTGTGTGTGTGTGTGTGTGTGTGTGTGTGTGTATGTATGTATTGGTCCTAATTTCTCCTCTTCCATTTTTGGTTTTTTAGGCTTTCTCTCCTTTTTCTCTTGGTAAGTCTAGCAAAGATATGTTAACATAATTGCAAAGAACCAGTTCTTAGTTTTATTGATCTTTTCTGTTATCTTTTTAATATCTAATATATTTATTTCTGGTATGATCTTTATTCCTTATTACTTTTTTCTTCTTACTAACTTTGGGTTTTCTTCTTTTCTTTTTCTAGTTCTTTTAAGAGTAAAGTTAGTAACGTCTTTGAGATTTTACTAGTTTCTTGAGGTCAGCCTTTATCACTATAAAATTCCTTCTTCAAAATGCTTTTGCTACATTCCATCATTCTTGGGGTGCCACATTTCCATTTTCATTTGTCTCAAGGTTGTTGTGTTTTTCTTTTCCTCCATCAATCCTTTGTTTGTTCAGTGGCATGCTGTGTAATCCTCACATATTTTGATTTTTTTCTGGTTTTATTTTTCTTGCCATCGATTTCTAATTTCACACCACTGTGGTCAGACAAGTGTATAAGCTTCTTTCAGAGGTGAGGCCAAGGTAGAGCACAAAGAAGCCTACATTCCCTGAGAATACCTCTGTAGCCTCTAGACGAGTGGTAGACCTTCTCCTCAGGCTGAATTTCCAGGACAAAAAGTAAACAGAACTTTTTCCCAGAAAAGCTGGAGGAGCGTTTCCGTCTGCTGTCTGTGAAATTCCCTAGGGAACGGGGTGGTGTGATAACCAGCCCCAAACCGTCTCTCCGATTGTCTCAGACCTGTAGGGTTCAGAACCTCCTTCCCCCGTTAGCCAGAGCCAGACACTCAGTGGGAGCACCCTATGCGGGCTGCAGCTACCCACGGGCTTTGATGCGATGACAGGACAGACACAGGAGCAGGGCACTTATCCACCAGCCTTGGGCAGGCTGCGGGAGGAACGAGGGGGTAGGCGCTCACCCTCCAGCTTCAGCGGGGCTGGAGGTGCAGGGGCAGGGTGTTTGCCTGCCAGCCTCAGTGGGGCTGCATGAGTAGAGCTGGGGTGGAGCCGGTTAGAGGAAACTTGCAAAACTCATGCCCACCAATACTGAAAGTAACCAAGTAGAAAGAGAACGCAAAGATGATGCCCACCAACCCCTCCACCCTCAGAGAGATGCCCACCACGTTCCTGCCCTCCAGCAGACACTTGAATATTAGTAATGAATCTTTCACATATGGCCTAGGTGCTTTTCAGAGGGATGCTTTTGCGCTGGGTTCTGGGCAGGTGAGTCTATGTGTGAGCCTTTTAAGAACAGAATCTCAAGTCTCCACTGCTCTGTGGTTCTCCTGGATGTAAATCCCATTGTTTTTCAAAGTCAGACAATTGGGGGGCTTGTCACTTTGGTATAGGTCCCAAGGATCGGAATGCCTGATGCGGTGCACAAATCCCTCTCCTCAGGGAGAAGCTCCTTTTTTGTGAGATCTCTCCTATTTGTGGGTTGCCGTGCTAGGAAGAGTCTAGAAAAAACATATATCTTCCTCTTCTCCCCATCATAAAGGTACCCTTTTATCCTTTGTTGTGTGGAACTGTCCAGATAGTTTTCATGGTCTTTTTCAGAGAAAATTGTTCCATATGTAGCTGTAGATTTATTGTGTCTGTGGGAGGAAGTGAGTTCAGGATCTTTCGACCCCACTATTTTGAATTGCCTCGCCCAGTACAATTTTAGATTTATGTAAATGCTGTGCAGGAACGACAACGAGTTTCCATGTGCCCTCTCCCCATCTGCACACAGTTTCTCTTATTATTAATATCTTACATTTGTGACAGTTGATGAACCCATATTGATACATAATTATTAACCAAAGGCCCTAGAATATATTATAATTCATAGTGTCTGTTGTACATTCAATGGGTTTTTTCAAATGACATGTATCCACCATTTCCATATCATACAGAATAGTTCCACTCCCTAAAACCTCCTTGAGCTCCACCTATTTATTCCTCCCTCATTTTCAAACCTGACAAAGTTTACCTTTCTACTGTTTTTACAGTATTTTTTATTTATCTAGAACGTTACATAACTGGATTCATATAATATGTAACCTTTTAAGGCTGTTTAGCAATATGCAATTAAGGTTTCTCAACATCTTTTCATGACTTAATAATTTCTTTTTAACACTGAATAATATCCCTTGGTACAGATATGCCATAGTTTGCTTATTCAATTACCTATTAAAGATTATCTTTGTTTCCTTCAATTTTTGGCAATGATGAATTAAGTCACTATAAACATTCATGTACTAGTTTTGTGTGAACGTCAATTTCAACTCATTTGTGTGAATGCCAAAGAACACAATTGCTGGAATGTAAGAAAATGTTTAACTTTGTGAGAAATTGCCAACCTATCGTTCAAAGTAGCTGTTCTATTTTGCACAGATACCAGCAATGGCTGAGCATTCCTCTTGCTCTACATTCCGGAACTGTGTGTATTTGGTATTTGTTAGTGTTTTGGATTTTGTCCATTCTTATAGACATGTGGCGGTATTTTGTTTGTTTGTTTAATTTGCAATTCCCCAGTGTTGTACAATGTTGAACATTTCATATGCTTACTTATCATCTGTATATCTTCTTTGGTGAGGTATCTGTTCAAATATTTTGCTCATTTTCAAATTAAGTTCTTTGAATTTTGGAGTCCTTTCTACATTTTGTATTCAAATCTTTTATCACATATGCATGTTGTATACCTATTTTGTCCAAGTCTGTGACTTGTCTTTTCATTCCCTTAACAGTGTCTTTTAGAAGCAAAAATGTTTAATTTTATTTTTTTTTTTAAATTTTTTTTTCAACGTTTTATTTATTTTTGAGACAGAGAGAGAGAGCATGAACGGGGGAGGGGCAGAGAGAGAGGGAGACACAGAATCGGAAACAGGCTCCAGGCTCCGAGCCATCAGCCCAGAGCCTGACGCGGGGCTCGAACTCACGGACCGCGAGATCGTGACCTGGCTGAAGTCGGACGCTTAACCGACTGCGCCACCCAGGCGCCCCAGAAATGTTTAATTTTAATAGTGTCCAGCTTAACAGTGTTTCTTTCATAAATCACACTTTTTGTGTTGTACTTATATCACCATGCCCAAGGTCACTTTGATGCTCTCCTGTGTTATCTGCTAGAAGTTTATAGTTTTATGTTTTAAATTTGGGTCTCTAAGCCAATTGCAGTTAGTTTTTGTGTGAGTTCAAAATTTGAAAGCTGAAGTTTTTATTTGAAAGCTCAAAATCAATCATCATTACTGCTTTTTTACGCTGTCGGTCCTGAGTTAATTTTATGTATAGGTTTACAATTCACTAGTTCATTACTTATTGCCACTTACTCCTACAATCTGGTTTTATTTTCCTTCTTCCTTAGGTGTATTCTTTCCTTATTAGCAAGGATATATGAATGATAAATTCTTTATGTTTGTTTTTTTTAATGTTTTTATTTCACCCATACTCTTGAATGATAATTTATAAAGATATAAATCTTAAGAATGGCATTATTTCCCTTGAGCACTTAAATTTTTCCCATTTCTTCTGAACTGTTGAAAAGAATTCCATCAGAGTGATTCAGGGGTCAGCAAGTTTCCTTTAAGAGGACAAACAATAAATATGTTAGGTTTTTTCAAGCCTTATGGTTTCTGTCACAACTACTCAACTCTGCCTTCATTACACAGAAGCAACCATTGAAAAAATGTTATTTATAAAAACAAGCAGGTTTCTGACCTCTATACACACATACACACACACACACACACACACACACACACACACACACACATACACATATTGTTATTTAATTTGATTTCTCTTTAGGCACTGATAAGATGTTTATTTTGAATATAGAATTAGAAATACTAGTGATTGAGGAGGGTCCAATGGGCCAACAAGAACCAGTCTGGACAAAAATAATGAAGAGAACATAGATGAATTATGATCCAGAGATCACAATGCCTCTGAAGACAGCTGAGTGCTAATTTATTGGGCAAATGGGTTGATGACCAAGTGCCCACTGGAATGAGTTGAATTTCACTGAGTGGCAGAGTTGACAACTGCATACAGTTAGAAACTTAATTCCTCTTCCAAAACCAAGTCTATAGATGGTGATTTGGGAGTGGGGCATGGTAGGTGAAATAATTAATTGCCTGTGTTTAAATCTGAATCTGCTAGGGGGAAATAAAACATAATTGTCTAAGAGCATACTTTCTGGCACGACACACACTAAGAATGTAAAGATACTATCAGACAACTAACAAAAAAAGAAACTAGTTAAAATTTCTTTACCAACAATTACAGCTTAAAAGTATGTACTCTGATATTTCTAATGAGAAGATAATGGTTTCTCGTAGGTATATGTGTTTGAATATGTACCACATTTAAATAATATATCTTCTTTCAAACATATTTTATACCTTTGCTCTGTTTTATTTTTATTATTTATTTATTGAATTTATATATAATAGAGACAATATGGTACATATATAAAAATCATTAATTTTAGAATCAGAAGTGTTATATCTGAACCCCAATTCCACCTATCATTATAAGACAGTCATTCACCATTCATTCACTCATTCATTCAGAATTAAATCTATAAACTAGTGTGAATGTAGCCCCAGCTCAGTAATAAGCAATGGCTACAACAATACATTAGACATGGAATTGCCTGCCTGCATCTTTACAATTACAGGAAAGTGAAAAAGGACGTAAGAAATTGCACAAAAGAATAACTGATGACTTTAGAAGGAACAATTAAGCTGTTATAGAAACACTTGGGGCACAACCTCGCTACCAGTTTTAGAGATTTCCTGAAGAAAGTGGCATATAAACTGGTTTTAAAGTATTAAAATTAATATAAAGTTGGGGGGGGGGTAAACTCAAAAGAGTGAGCTATATGTACCAAGGACTAAAGATAAAAGAAATTATGGCATAGCACATATTGAGTCCATTGCAATGAAATCATTGAAATTTTGACTGGCCAACTGAGATGACCTGAGTTAATGTGCACTTTGAATGGACACTGTGGGTATGCAGCTAATAACCAATAGCAGAAGGTAAAATACAGGAAAGGAAACTACTGGAAAGATTTGACAGTTTTCATGAGTAATGTGATGGCTAATTTCATGTGTTACTTTGGTTTTGTCATCATGCCCAGATGTGTAGTCAAACATTGTTCTCGATGTTTTTGGATGGCATTCACATTTAAATCAGTGAACTTTGACTAAAGCAGATTGCCCTCCCTAATTTGGAAGGGCCTCATCCAAACAGTTGAAGGCCTTAACAGATCAACAGTCTGACCTCCCTCAAGCAAGAGATAATTCTGCTAGCAGACCACTCTTGGATGTGATCTGCAACATTAGCTGTTCTGGGTCGCTAGCCTGCTGGTCCACCCTGCAGATTTGGGACTTGGCAGCTTCCATAATGATGTGAGCCAGTTCCTTAAAACAAGTCTCTCTATGTGCATATATAATACATTGTGTTGGTTCTTTTTCTCTGGGTAACCCTGACTAGAGTTGTATAATTGAATAAACTACATGGACAATGGTATGGCTGGTGATATGTGAACGTACTTAAGAAATGCGTTTAATTTTACAGTAGATTGCATAGGTCAGAGGAAGAGAGAAAAGATGAACTGGCAAAAAGGATGTTCAGGTCCCTGGCCTGGGGCAATTGCATGAATTGTAACTCTTTTCAACTGAAACAGGGAAGGAAATGAAAACACCAAGTGTCAAGGAAGGACTAAGTTTTCCTCCAGATCTGTGTTTAAGGCAGGCAAGGGACCAAGATATTTAATAACTCTTGGAATCAGTGCCCCGAAGAGGAGAGAATTCTGAATACATAGAGATTTTAAAAGTCATGTATAAATGGATCATAACTGAAGTTGCTGACATTATTTTTGTGTTGTAAGACTCACATATTCAGCTTTAAATGGTTAAGGTGGAAATGATACCAAACTTCAGTAAAATCATCCTGGAACTTTGTCATTTTAGTTCCACCAGCAACTTGCACATCATTTTGATGTTAATGTATGTGTAAAAGCTCTTGGTGATGAAGAAACCCACCATTTCCTGATGCACATCTTGGTGATTTTAGATCACCACTTCTCCATGGAATCACGGAGAGGCCAACAGAGGAAATTCAAAGAAAAACACTTGTTAAATTGCAAAAGCCATGTAGCTGCAAGTTGTACTTTAATAAAATTTACTTTTCCATACTTCAAATATCATCATGATGTGATTCCTTAACAGAATTATAAACAATGACTTCAGTCCTTTTTAAAAGACTTTTGACCTTGCTTTATGTCACCAGGAGGGAGCCACTGATAGTGAAGTTGATTGTAGAATCCAAGCCAAGCAGTATGCATCTTTCTGATTGGAATTAGAAGCTGTCTATGTAAAGGGCATTAGATTCCGAGAGTTGCTTGTCAGACCTTTAGTAAAGGCCCACCTACTATTGACTGGATGCTTGGGATTTACATTATATTCCAAACCAGGAATATCAAAGAAGTAATAACAACCTGTTCATGATATTAATCACCCATTCTTAAGGAAATGCTATGCATTCGCAAGTGATATTTGAAAGTGGGATTGCCCAAATTAATGCATGATTCAACAGCAGTAGAAGTACTATTTAGGCATCTGAGTACACAGTTTAATATATTATTTCATGAAATATTAATATTATGACATTAATTTAAATTGATTTATATATACACACTCTAATAGGGGCAAAAAAATTTAAATGTTATTATCAAATCATCATGCCTTGCTCTGCAGAACTGCTGGCAGCAATGTTGCTTGTTCGGATTTTATTTAACATCTTCATTAATGAACTGTAGCAGGGAATCAACAACAGATTAATGAAACTCTGAGAAAATTGTAAATCAGTGAATGCAGTTTGTGATCAGGGATGCACAATACTAAAGGTCTTTGATGATTAAAACATAAAATGAGTTCATCTATAAAGGTGCAGAGAGGTTATGAAGTCAAAAAAAAAAAAGATACCAAAGAAAAGAAAGAAAGCAAAATATAACTGTCGTCCCAAGCCTCGCTAACTACTGTCATGTAAAAGTGTAGAGTATACCACATTCTGCACCTTTTCTAAACAGGATATAAATTGTATGGAAAGCATATGGTCCCATATGGTGTGATCTTAGAACATATACTTGCTTTTCTCAAGCCCTGACTCACATCGTCTTCACCATCTATTTTCTCAGGGAACTGAATATTGTCCTCAGTTTCCAGCCACTTACTGGAGTCTTTCTCAAAACAGAATAGAAAACACAAAAACCGTTTCTTCTTCCTACCTGGCTTTGCTATGGTAATTTGCTTCATCTGACGACATTTCTGCTTACCGGCAAAACTCTTTTAGTTTCAGCTACAACCTGGTGGAAACCAGATTGCGTCTGGTTGGTATTTGTGGAGAAGAAACTTTCAGCTCCTCCTTGTGCAACATAAACACACACACTCATATCCAGGAGGGGAAGGTTACCATTAACTGGCCAAGTTCAAGAAAATCAATGGGATTAAACTTGAAGAAATGGCAGAAGACATGAATAGACACTTTTCCAAAGAAGATATCCTGATGGCCAACACAGACATGAAAAGATGTTCAGCCTCATTCATCATCGGGGAAATGCAAATCAAAACCACAAAGAGAAACCACCTCACACCAGTCAGAATGGCTAAATTTAACAACTCAGGAAGCAATAGATATTGGTGAGGATATGGAGAAAAGCGGAGCCCTTTCACACCATTGTTAGGAATGCAAACTTATGCAGCCACTCTGGAAAACTGTGGAAGTACCTCAAAAAATTAAAATAGAACTACCCTATGACCCAGAAATTGCACTACTAGGCATTTATCCAAGGGATACAGGTGTGCTGTTTCAAAGGGACACACGCACCCCCATGTTTACAGCAGCACTATCAACAATAGCCAAAGTATGGAAAGAGCCCAAATGTCCATCGACTGATGAATGGATAAAGAAGATGTGGTTTATGTACACCATGGAGTATTACTCGGCAATCAAAAAGAATGAAATCTTGCCATTTGCATCAATGCAGATGGAACTGGAGGGTATTATGCTGAGCAAAATAAGTCAATTAGAGAAAGACAGATATCATGTGATTTCACTCATAGGTGGAATTTGAGAAACTCAACAGATGAACATAGGGGAAGGGAAGGAAAAATACGATAAAACAGAGAGATAGGCAAATCATAAGAGACTCTTAAATACAGAGAACAAACTGAGGGTTGCCAGAAGGTAGGTGGGTGGTGGAGTGGGTTAAATGGGTGATGGGCATTAAGGAGGGCACTTTTTGGGATGAGCACTTGGTGTCCTATGTGGGAGATGAATCCCTGGGTTCTCCACCCGAAGCCAAGACTACACTGTACGGTAACTAACTTCAAAATAAATTAATTAAAAACATTATACACATAGATTACGAAAGAAAAATTGCAAGTAAGTTTTGAAACAAATATCCTATGCCTCTTTCTTGAGTTTTGTTTTGTTTTGTTTTTTCTTTATCGCTCAGCTAACTAGACTTCACCCCAGGTCCTGCTCCCAAAGTCCTGGTTTGACGAAGCCAGAGAATGTGCTAGACAGCCAGAGATTGTGCTAGGCACTACTCCTGTTCTACTGGATCATTTATGCTTGTTATTTTTCTTCTCACTGGCTAGTATACTCTTTTTTTTGATTATTTATTTAATTGGTAGGGCAATAACAAGGTTGCAAGTTCAGATGTGAGGAGGCAAAACAGATATTTTGGACATGTTTGGATTCAGATTCTAGGGACAACTTTCACTTCTGCCATAGAAAGCCTCCATATGGTCCAACCTAACTTTATAGTATTTGAAATAGGACTTGAAGACAGATTCTATATCTTACTGCTCATTTTGTCCTGTGCATATATTTCTTTAGAGAGCTTTTTTGAGAAAACAGCCTTTTTAAAATTGTGGTTCAGATATCTCAGGGCCTTTAGAATAATATATCAACTTAATTTCATTTTTTGGAACCAAATTTTTCTGGCTTACTGTTGAAACTTGAGTATTAAATAATCAAGATATTTAGGGGCACCGGGGTGGTTCAGTTGGTTAAACTTACGACTTCGGCTCAGGTCATGATCTCGTGGTCTGTGAGTTCGAGCCCCATGATGGGCTCTGTGCTGGTAACTCAGGGCCTGGAGCCTGCTTCGGATTCTGTATCTCCTCTCTGTTCCTCTCCCACTCATGCTCTGTCTCTGTCTCAAAAATAAATAAAACATAAACAAATTAAATAATCAAGATATTTAAATTTTGCTAGAAGATATACACCCTTTTTATAACGTGATCAGAATAGTTTTCTCCTGAGCAGTTTTTAAGCACCGTGTGTTTGCGATAAATAAACATTATCTGTTTGGTGAAGTTAATACATTCACCAGGTGCATATAGGTATGTTATTAGTTATTAAAAATTTCAGGCCATATCAAAGATTTTTTATGACTTCTCATAGTTCAGTAAAATATGCTTAAAGAAAATTCTCAAACTGCACATATACAAATCATTACAGGGTGAACAGGCCACATCCCAGTCAGGAAATAAAATATACTAATCCCTCTGGCGATCCCTTTTGTGACTGTCACTGCTCAGTTGCCTCCCCAAAATGAGCACTATTTTAGTTACAACACCATCAACTTCTGCTATTTTTTATTTTTATATGAATGAAATCATGCATTTTTGTCTACTTTCTTTTGCCTCATATTGTGTTTACAACTTACACTCATGCTGTGTCACCAGCAGCTACTTGCTCATTTGTATCATTGTTCACCATTGTGTTGTATGAATATGTCACAATTTATTGATACATTTTATTGCTGGATGCTTTTATATTGTCTACTGTTTGGGACGATTATGACTAAAGCATTTCTGTTAAGTACCATTTGAAATACATACATATACATTTCTTCTGGTTTTATAGCACTAAGTGGAACTCCTGGGTCATATTCAACTTGAATAGATACTGACTGCCAAATGGTTTCTTAGAGTGGTTTTTATCAATACATGCAGTCATCAACAATATATGGGGTTCTAGTTGTTTCTCATTCCTCACTTTGTTTGGCATTGTCAATCCTTTTAACTTTTGCCAGTTTGCTGTGTGTGGAGTGGCATTAAATTTGGGCTTAAATAATATGTTTATGATTTCCAGTAAGCACAAGGAGACTGGACATTGGCCATGTATATGTCCTTTTTGTGAGGTGCTTGTTCATGTGTTGTGCTCACTTCTAAATTCCGGATAGAATTATTTTGTCCATTTCACATGCAACATGCACTGTCCAGTTCATCGTTTTCCTTTCAGTCTCCAAATGGTACATTTTGATGAACAGAAGTTCCTCACTTGAGTGTAATCCTGTGTAGCATCGCTTTTCGTTAGGACGTTTCATTATGTTTAGCCATGATTAAGACCTACCTACTGTATTCCGTGATTCGCTGATATGCTATCTTTTCTATTGTCTTACCTTTCACATTTTCATCTTTTACTTAGCTGCAGACAATTTTTGTTTGTGATATGAGATGAGGGGTAAGTTTTAACTTTTTCCACATTAGTGTTCAGCATAATTTATTGAAAACAGCACTATTTGCCACTGGTCCACACTGTCATGTTTATCCTAAATGGAGTTCTTAGTGGGATGTGTTTATTTCTGGACTCTCTTTTATTTCATCAGTTTATTGGCTGTCTCTGGATGAATGGGACATTCAATCACTATGGCCTTATAGTAAATCTTAATATCTAGGGAATACATCCTCTTTCTTTGTTCTTCATGTTAGTTTTAACTATTATTAGTCCTTTAGTCTTCCAGAGATTTAGAATCACTTTGCAATATCCATACATATACAGAAAGTTGCTGGAATTTTTTTGCAGGGGATAGAGTTGTATGTCCAAATCAATGTTGAGAGGACAGTCATTTCTACAATATTGAATCTTTCAATCAATGAAACATGAAATCTACTTTAGGTGTGATTTAACTTGTCAATAAACTTTTAAAAGAATTTTTGGTACAATCTTGTCCATTTTTCATAGATTTATTCATTGACAGTAGAAGTGTTTGAAGCTACTATGAGTGATACCACTTAAGAATGCTGTTTTCTATTATTTTTCTAGTATTTTTGTATATATAACTTATATACAATACCCTGCTAAATCTATATGTGTGTAATTTTTCCCGTGAGATGGGTATCTCTAATATTTCAACTCTCTTGAGTTAAATTAAATGAAGCAGAAATATATTTATGTGTTTTTGAAAAATTTACTAATATAGTATTTGTATTAGTAGACAATATAGAAATCTCTAAAAATCTTCTCATATATAATCAACACCAGTATGACATAATTCCCCTATAGCTATCATGAGAATTTTTTTATAATCACATAGTAGTTGTCAGTATTTTTAAAACGTTATTTTTAGGAAAGTTGAAAGAAAAGCACAATTCTCCTAAATTTACCAATAGTTATCATTTGACAATATTTACTTTCTGATTAGAGAGGGAGGGGATTATTTTTGCCAGTTATTTAGAAATGGTTTCCTGAACAGCTAAAAACAAGTACCTATATCCATATAGCCACATGATGATTTTCACAGCTAAAATAATAATAATAATAATAATAAAAATAATTAAACATTTTCTAAGATAGTTACATGTATTTCTAAAATGTTCTATACCTGTTTTTTGATCCAACACCCAATCATAGTTTATCAATTTCATTTGATTTAACATCTTCCTTCATGCTTTTTTTAAAATCTAAAGCATTACTCCAAATGCTTCTGTTTTGTTTTGTTTTGTTTTCTGACAAATTTGAAAAGTGTACAAACATGTTTTTCTGTAGACTATCCTTTATTTTAGGTTTGTCTGTGATCATATGCAGGTTGATATGTTTCTAAAAAAAATAAAATAGAAGTAATGTCCATTCCTTATTGTCTCACATCAGGAAGCACATTGTATTAGGTCACTTGTTTATTTGTGGATCCTTTGGACTGTCTATAAAAGTATCCTCTGCAAAATAGGACACCATTGTTTCATTTCCAGTCCTGTTGTGTTTATTATATTTTCTTGTCATATTCTGCTTGTTAGAGAGGTCAGCACAGAGTTGAAAACAAAGAATGATACAGAGCATTCTTGGGTTCTCAACAGAAGTGTATTAGAGCATTAGGTAGTGCTTACTGTTCTCTTTGTCTTGCTTTGATATTTTGTTTTGTTTTTGCAGATTAAGGATTCCTTTTGACAATTTTACTTTGGTAGAAGTATTCATGTGTATTTGGTATTTGGTATTAATGTCTATTTGGATAATTGTATCCTCATTTTTCTTTCATTACACTGATATCCTAATGTTAAAATAACCTTGAGAGGGGCGCCTGGGTGGCGCAGTTGGTTAAGTGTCAGACTTCAGCCAGGTCACGATCTCGTGGTCCATGAGTTCCAGACCCGCGTCAGGCTCTGGGCTGATGGCTCAGAGCCTGGAGCCTGTTTCCGTTTCTGTGTCTCCCTCTCTCTCTGCCCCTCCCCCGTTCACGCTCTGTCTCTCTCTGTCCCAAAAATAAATAAACGTTGAAAAAAAAAATAACCTTGAGATTATACAGTAAAATGAACTTGATCATGACACAGTATTCTTTTTATATATTAATATAAAATACCTATTTGTTATTATTACTATTATTATTATTACTATTATTATTATTACATTGTCATCCATTTAAAGAGCTGGAACTGAAAATGTTCTTTCTTGTTGGGTTCTCATCTGGTTTTGATGTCAAGTTCTATTATCCTCAGGAAATAAATTAGAATATCTCTTTCACTAATTTCTAGAAGTATATAAGATTTCTGTTATTTTTTAATATAGGTAAGATTCTTAAATTTTCTTTGAGAAAAACTTTCTAATTGTGGTTTAAAGTTTAATAATATTTTTATTATTTTATATATATTATATAATATATATAAATATAATAAATATATAAAATATATAAAATATTATAATAATATTTTATTATTATAATGAATAGATAAAGGGGAGTGAGTGTTATAGGCTTATAGTTATGGAATGAAGAAGTCGTGGGAATAAAAGACACAGTATACAGAATATAGTCACTAAAATATAGTCCCTGATATTGTAATAGTGATATATGGTGACGGCTGGCAGTAACACTTGTGAGCATAGCGTAATGTATAGAGAAGTCAAATCAGTATGGTCTCTCCCTGAAACTAATTTAATGTTATGTGACACTGTATTCAAATACAAGAATTTCTTAAAAATGAATGATGGAGGGATGGGCCAAATGGGTGATGGGCATTAAGGAGGGCACTTGTTGGGATGAGCACTGGGTGTTAAACATAAGTGATGAATCACTAAATTCTACTCCTGAAACCATTATTACACTACATGTTAACTAACTTGGATTTAAATAACATTTTTAAAAAGTGAATGCAAATTTTCCATTCATGTTTTTCTTTGTTTTTCATGATTATTCTTCTTGTAATTTGGTTATTTCTTAAAAAATTTCATTTTCATAGACATGAAGTTAAACATAATCTCTTCAGATTTTTTTTTTATGTCTTTAAGGTTTGTAGTAATTATTTATTTCTGTCTTAATTGCTTACTTATGTTTTTTGGTCTTTATCTTTCTCTTCCTCCATCAGTCTCTCTTGCCCCATGATATTGTCAAGTGTTTCAATTTTTTTTATTATTTATTTAGTTATTTAATTGAGAGAGAGAGAGCAAGTGAAAGACAGTGGCAGAGGGAGAAGGAGACAGAATTTCAAGTAGGTTCCATGCTCACTGTGGGATTCCCACAACCCTGGAATCATGACCTGATCCAAAATCAAGAGTCAGATGCTCAACCAACTAAGCCACCCAGATACCCAAGTGTTATCAATTTTATTAGTTTTTTAGAATAATATTTTTTATGGATACATTTATCATATATTTGTTTTCTGTTTCATTATTTTCTTATCTTAGTTATTAACTTTCTATTTAGGGATGTTGGACTTAGAAAAAATAAAATAACATAAAGAAAACAAAACAAAACATACACAAATTTAAATTCAAATAAACAACTTTTTTTTGTGTGTGTAAGCACATTCCCTGCAACATTTGGGTACTCCTTATACTAAAAATTATCTGTTTATCTGAAATTAAAACTTACATGAGTGTTCTATATTTTTTTTGGTAACCTTATGTAATACTTCATTTTATTTATTTTTATTTTTTAGCAATACTTTTGACATTAATGTGTGTGTTATTTTTATTTCTTCTATTTAGGTTATTTATTTTTAAACCTTTTTTTTCTGTTACATTTGCATTTAATGCTATAAATTAGATCTTAGAACGGTTCAGCCATTGGGTCCTTCAATTTTTAACCTGTCCTAATTTCATTATCATGGAGTTTAAACTATTTTCTACTTTACTTTGTTAACATGTTTTCAAAGGGATTTGGGAAAAGCACATTTGTTATAGTACTATGGGAGACTACTCAAATATCAACTAACAGTAGAAAAGATAAAAATATATCAGTTATACAATGTAATATTAAAGAAAAATCTGAAAAGAACAAACTACTGATAAATGCTACAAGCGGGACAAATGTCAAAAGCTTTAACGAAGCAAGAAGACTATACTGTTCTGACTGGGGTGCTATTGGCTGGAACGAGACAGAATAGACTTTCTTAGAGATATGGGACTAGTCTATGTCATAGTCTTAGATGTGATGCTAAAGATAAATGCATAAATTCTAAGAGTGATATACTTTGGATTTGTATTTTGAATGCTTGAAAGTCATATCCTTTTAAAGGCAATGAATAATGAAGTGATAGGTTATGATTAAAATAGAAATGTATATGCAACAGCAATTCCTGGTGAGAAAGAAAGTCATATCACATTTAAAATCCTAAGTGCTAGGGGCACCTGGGCGGCTCAGTCGGTTGAGTGTCTGACTTTGGCTCAGGTGGTGATCTCACGGTTCATGGGTTTGAGCCCCGCATGGGGCTCTGTGCTGACAGCTCAGGGCCTGGAGCCTGCTTCAGATTCTGTGTCTCCCTCTCTCTCTCTCTCTCTCTCTCTCTCTCACTCTGCTCCTCCCCTGCTCACACTCTGTCTCTCTCAAAAATAAGAAAAGTTTAAAATCCTAAATGTTAGGTTTTCTTGAACAGCTTGCTTCATATTATAAACTAGAGTAAAAGAAATACTAAGTTTAGATAAGCTTATTTAACTATTATTATTTAAAGCATTTTAATATTTTATTGTATTCTTCCAATATACCTTGTATTGTATTGTATCCTTCCAATATTGTATTGTATTGTATTATATTGTATTGTATCCTTCCGATATACCTTATGTTTTATTATTACATACAAGAAATACATGTAAAGAATCAAAACTAAAAGTAAGGTAAATTATTTGTAGAAGATTACAAGCTAAGAAGAGACTAATAGATTTAACTCCATACACCTTGACTTCAATTCTAGGAATAATGCATTCACTCCACAAATATTAGTTGAACATTTAGTATACAACTGTCCAAAAATGACTACAGTTTTGAACACACAACAATCCATGGTCATTTTCCCATTAGGCTTAGAGCATATAAATAGTGCCAATTACATTTAATATGACACTAAACACACAAATGGGAAACATGAAAAGGATTATTTCGATTTAATACATTTGTAAAAATAATTTCCCCACAGACAATTTTGTACAGTGAAACTTTACTCCAAAAGCTATAATTTTGGAGTAAACCTCCAGATTTTGTCATGTTGCATTCTTATTCAGTTGAATTTAAATCTATGAAACATTTATTCAAGCAGTCTCTCATAAAGAGAAAGAAAGAAAGAAAGAAAGAAAGAAAGAAAGAAAGAAAGAAAGAAAGAAGAGAAAGAGAAATGACAGAGGGAGGGAGGAAGAAAGAAAGAAGAAGGAAGGGAGGGAGGGAGGGAGGGAGGGAGGGAGGGAGGAAGGAAGGAAGGAAGGAAGGAAAAAAAAGAAAGATTGTCACTGGAGTCTTATGGTAGGTGGCATGGCCCCAGTGTTTTGATCTGTTGCTGTACTTCCCACCACTTTAAGCTCATTATCTAGTATTTTGATTCTCAGTTCTTCAGACCTTCGACCCTGGCCTGCTTTATTATCCATCAGTGACTTAAACCCTAAAGCTTGTTTTTACCAGATAGCAATCTGACCATGAGTTCATTGAACTATTTGATCCCAGTATTGACCATAGTTATGTTCTTTCAGTGATGTCTTTTATTTGATTCTGTACTCATTCAACATCTATCCCAATAGGCATTCTTCTCTCTTCTGTGTTTTCAGTCCGCTCCAGGCTTTACTTATTCATCCATACCCATATTGGATTCTAAGGTTCACCAATTTAATTGTGTTCTGAGTTAATGTCTCTGATTGTCCTCTGTCTGCATCGTCAACCAGATACATATTGCCCACAATAATCCAACACTATCTTATTCTGTTCTTTATGTTGCTCACCCTGAACTGCTATTGGCATACCTGTGATTATCAGATCCACCACAATTTCATGCTCTGCAACTTTGGCCACGGTTTTAGCGATATTTGGCAATGCTTTTCCTCACCTCTAATTGGCTCATTATAACTCTTCTCATAGCAGCTGTTCAAAATAATCTCCACTGCTTTCATATCCCCAACCTACTCGCACACCACACTCTGGGTAAAGGTTCTAGTTCCTATTTCACTATGAAGATAGATGACATTCCACAAGCTACCATCTGTATGATATTTCTAAAACTTAAAAAAAAAGAAAGAAATTCATCGCATCATTCCTATTGCCATTAGCTGGCTCCAGCTGATGTTTTTAGACACTTACAAATTCTACTGTTGATGTTTCAATTTCTTCAGCTCTCCAACTTTGTCAAGCTTTTTCTTACTTTCTTGCCTCTGCTTCCCCCTTCCTAGAGTTTTACTTACTCTTTTCGCCATTTATCTCTCTTGCACACCCTTTAAGATTCAGCTCAAATGCCATCTTCTCTTGGAATCCTTCCCCAAGCTGTTTTAGATGCAGCTCTCCATAATGTCAGCTCTTTTGTTCCAAAACCGGCTTGAATGTGTCCCTATTATATTTGTCCCTAACATTTCCTAAGCAATTGGAAGGGCAAAATTCTTCAAACCTGTCACTCTGCCTAACAACATCCAGGAAACTGTTAATATATTAGAATTTTAATATATTAAAACTGAACTTTATTGACAATCATCTCTAAATGTATTAATAGGTTTACAAAAATCCTTATTTCTTCTTTTCCTCATTTTGTTTTTCCTTTCCTTTTTTATTATCCACTTAATTTTTACCCCCTCCCCTTTATCCCTCACTCTCTGATAAAAATGGCAGATCTCTATTCATTGCTATAGCCCTACAAATTACTTTTGGTTCAATCCTCTCCCACTGCCATATAATAACATACCATGTCATTCTACTTCATATTCTTGGCCTAAAAATATTTTTATGTCCACTTCATATTACAAAGAAAAAAAAAAGAAAACAAAACAAAACAAAAAAACAAAACAAACAAAAAAACCCACTCTATTTCCTAAACACCACTTCTATCTCATATCATCTTTCCTTTGCTTTGTCTCCAGATATTCCTTTTTTCCAAAATATAAACTCTATGTCTCTCCTTCATTACTAATCTGATACTTAAGTAATGACAATCTCACTCCTGCCATCACCTTTCAAGTGAAATTGCCTTTCTTCTTTTAAGTACAAACCCCTCTCCTTGAAGGCATCCTCCTCAAGCTCTTTTCTCAAGAAGGCTGTGAAAGCCCCAATGATTCCTTGACTTAACAACCCTCCCACCTATCTTTCGAAGTGAGTGTATTAGTGAATACACTAAGGTGTTGTTCCTACCTTTCTTCCTCCTTAGTCTACCTGTTTCATTCTGAGGGTCGTCACCTGTTGACCATCTCAAATTGTGTGTCCTGCCAGCAATTAACTTTTAAAGTATAGGATCTCCATAGTCCATCTGAAAACACACACTTTGAGTCATTTCATTTAAGCAGTTCATAAGTTGTTGTCACTGAGTTACAATTGTGTGGCACTGATTCTTGTGTGGGTCGATGGCTACTAAATTTCTCAGGAAGAGTGTAAGTCTTTTTTTTTTGTTAATATGAAATTTATTGTCAAATTGGTTTCCATACAACACCCAGTGCTCATCCCAACAGGTGCCCTCCTCAGTGCCATCACCCACTTTCCCCTCTCTTCATGGAAGAGTGTAAGTCTTAACAAATTCCACTCATGATCTCTTTGTTATGGGTGAACCCAGACTTCCAAATAGGCAAGATTTTCCAGGAAACAGTTTCCTGCAAGCCTCTGGCCAACTGATTCATCAACTGATCAATACATAACCTGGTTTTTTTGTGTGTGTTTTTGTTTATAGACACCTTATTTAGTGTATACTATTGATTGATTAACATTGGACTTAGCACCAACAGTGCTACGACTCACTCTACACAAACTATTTAGTACCTGTATTTTGTGCATGCAGCACATTGGACTCTTCTTACCCTTAAGAACCTTGGGCAGCACTTCAGCATTGTGTTTCAGAGCCATTGTATAAACAGTGAAATCACCAATAACAACACAAAAATTCCAGAAACTGGGTACTAAATAGACCAAACAAAAAGAATATTTGTTTACAGTATGAGAGTTGAGACAATAGAGTGTCTCCTTGTCCAATGTCATCTGGACCCTGCACATTAGGTTATGTAATTTCACACCCTCAAGTTTCCCAGGTGACATATGAAATCAGCTCCATATATGGAGGGTAGGGGGAGACCAAAGAAAGAGGCAGATCACTCAGATGGGCAGGTGGCAGCTATAAGAAACCAAGGGAGTTACATACAAGGATTGTCTTGGATGCCACAAGATGAGAGCATCTCTGCCTTTGCCTACAATGTCTTAAAAGTCTTCATCAGGTTTTGTCACACTTATCATCCACATGGTCTCAAAACCACATTATTAGCTCAAGGCTGTGTCTTTCGGGAAATTTCTGAGGCTGAAGAAGACAATGGGATGCACATTACATGGACAAGGGAAAGGCTGAGGATCTTGTGACTGCTGGATCCATTTCAAGTGTGAACTGACAGTCACATTTTCTCAATGACCTCCCCCAAAATAACATTTCCCAGGGTTAAAGTGAGGCCTCCTTGATGCTCTCCCCCAACGCTCCACCTCTCGTGACCTCTTTCAATATCATATTCCCTTCTCTTCTGCAGTGGGCCCTACGTCATCAGCAAGAAGTTTCAGCAGCATGGAGGCCTTCTGCATGGAGGCCTTCCTTAGGAGACCATCTGGCTGCATTCGAGGTAGATGCCACAAAAACGATACAGGCACATGAAAGAGAAAATACAGATTAAGATAATGATTCCCCAAATTAGTGACAACTTTTTACCCTTAGAGTCCCATTATCGTAATCTCTGATTTATGAAATCTCCTAGACTGGGTGGTCAGATCACTCAGGACATTCACTTGTGTCCTCAGATGACCTAATAAAGATGATGCCTTAGCAAACGCATCAGGTATGAACATACAATATTCTGTTTGGATAATGATATTGATATCTCCTTATGAGGCAGTAATAATGTCTAAGGCCATCCTATTTTGGAGGATGGCTTTTCTCATCAGAGACATTTCAGTGTTCAGTAAGCATAGGCTTGCCAGCTCCATTTAAGCTTGCTAGGTGAATTTAATAAGAGCGTCTGTATGTGATGGAACATCCTCCAGGCCAGCGGAGGGAATAAAGATGGTTGTCAAATAAATGATCATGCCAGTGAAAAGCAGAGCATGCTCACCTGACCTTGAGGAAGGGAGGTTGGCAATTATTGTTATCATGGGACAGATTCTCCCTTGTACCCAAGGAAAACCCAAGGTGCAGCAGCAACCCAACCAACCAGGTGGAGGTTATGGGCAAGGATTTGTGCAATATAACCACTGGGTCCCATTCAAGGTGATCCAATAAATACCTAGGTGGTATCACCAGCCAGTGCCAACCAGTCACTATCCTTTAATGTGACAGAATGACCACATAGTTCCATGTTTTACATAATTTGGGGTGCAATTGGGTTGGTTCTGTTGAGAGAGGTTTTTCTGTCCCCAAGACATGGTGCCCAGGTGTTCAAATGTCCATAAGCTAGAGCAAGCCATATAAACCCATTCCCAAATCTGAGCATACCCACCCATGGCTCTGATGGTGGTATTTCTAGAACTTTCTAGCCAACAGTTTTATGGTCTTCCAGTATAGTTTGATTGACAGTAAAAGAATACCCAAGCCAAGTGTCATTGTAGTGTGTGCCACAGGCCAGGTTTCTGGATCAGTACTGGTAATATCAGATGAATTGAAGTATTAGTCCTAGCTTGTTCTTCTTTAATGTACTGCATTAAGGGCTTCCAATCCCTACTTTAGACAAGCAATATCCACCATGGCAATCCTGATGAGCTGGAGAGGAGCATCTCTCCACATAAAAAGCGGTTGGACCAATTTCTTTGTTCGGCATATAAGTGGGCCCACTGTAGAAAGGTATTTCCATCAAATACCATCCTGTGGCCACAGATACAACAGAATTATAAGGTCAAAAAAGACAAATATTTGGTAGGAACTTGTATGGGGAGGTCTTCCCCCTTCTCTAAGAATTACACTTATGGCCTAATCCTTAAATGTTAATGTGGTTGCCATTTTAGGAATTTGACCAGGTTATGCGTACCATACATGAGGGCCAAGGGAGGCAGCATTGTCAGGTGTGAGGAAATGGGCTCAGTGTGGGGCATATGCCAGACCAGTACTTCCAACTTTTCTCCCTCTTTGAATGATGTGTATCCCATTACAGACATAGTGCATTTCAATAGGTTCAGTTCACAGAAGGACAAAGAGATCTTAGTGTAGATTGAGTGATCTCCCATCTTCCAGGGGTGCAAATTAATTCACTCATCATGGCAGGATGTCTCATTGTAAATTCCAGTAGATAACTCTTCTCCCAGATGTGACAGGGCTTGTTGTTCTCAGCAGCATAGCACATTGATCTACAGTGGCAGGAAAATGGACAGGACAGGACAGTCACATTTCCTCTGACTTCATACCTTTACAATACTGATGTCTCAACAAGGGTCCCCAATCTGACATATGTGGCAATGGGTGATCATTCTAATGTATCAAAACCTGAGACAGAGGTGCCTGGGTGGCTCCGTTGGCTGAGCATCCAACTTCAGCTCAGGTCAGGATCTCATGGTTTGTGAGTTTGAGCCCCATATGGAGCTTGCTGCTGTCAGTGCAGAACTCACTTTGGGATCCTCTGGCCCCACCGCTCTCTGCCCTTCCCCCCTTGTGCTCTCTCTCTTTCTCTCTCAAAAAAAAAAAAAAAAGCCTGGGACAGTACTGTAGTTCACCCAACAAAATTGATTGTACCTGTTAGTAATTTAATCTGCTGCTTTAATATCCCATTTTCCCTTTCTACTAACTCTGCCTTTTGGAGTTATAGGGGAGATGGTTTCTTGGCTCAATGTCCTGTTTTTCTGTCCAGTTTTGCACACATGGCCTTTGAAATGTGACCCCCTGATCAGTACCTATTCAATGAGGGTGTCCATACATGGTGCTTGGCTTCTCTAATCCCCTAATGGCAGCAGCTTGGTTTGTACAGCATTAGGGATAAGCTTGGGTTAGGCCAGATGTGGTGTCCACACAAACCAGGTCATATTTAAACCTTCACTATTCTTTTATTTCTCTCTCTCTCTCTCTTTTTTGCCAATTTGCCAATCTTTCACCAGTTGAAACTTTAGCGAATTTTCCCAGACTCCTTTGGCTTGGACATTGTTTAGAACACATGAGACAGGCTGTTACTGCATTAACCAAGTCACGGTCTTTCAAAGGAAGTCCAACATCCTTGGCAGTGTGCCATCCCACTTGTGGTGGCCACTTTTTCTGTGTACTCAATCTGCTATAACTAGCGAAGGGTCGGTTGCGAGGGCTCATATCCAAGCTAGGGCATCATTTCCTGATTGTCAGGGGGTATGATGTTTTATGAGTGGGGATGTGGAAAACAATGAGGACTGCCTCAAGGTCTTACAGATGGACCCAAATGGCCCTTGACACATCCCGACCCCACAAAGACTTGTTCATGATCATCTATCTGTTGGCTTCCTAATGTCCAAGCCCCAGGGCTAATCCCTTCAGGACAGCCCAACTGTCTGTGCCAAGGGTTAATAGCCAGGGCTCATGAATGACCACCAACCTACCCTGAGTCCATCCTACTGGCTGGTGAGTTTTGTTTCTGTTTCCATCCAGATGGGGTTAATGTTGAGCTGGAGAGCAACTGCTGTCTCTGTAGGTGGGCTGCCAGATTAGACCCATCTGTATACCAGGCTACAGAAGGAATTCCCCTTGCTTTTTCCCTACAGACACCCGGAGAATGGAGAAGGGGGCTTCTTCCAGGGACGTGGGGCCCTGAGGGATAGGGGGTAGTGGGGAAGAGACTGCCTTGAGAGTTCTGGATTCTGTAGGGGATGGTTCTGTGGGGACTTCTCCTCCCTCATCCTCATCGTATATGGGGGATGTCCTGTGTCCCCAGACAAGCATTCCTTTGACAGCTCCTGGAGGGAGATCTTTTCTCAGCTGCTCAGGTAACACACAGAGGGGGACAAGGATGGGGAGAGGGGCATTTGGAGGATCTGTGTCCTCTACAAGGCCTATTTGCACCTGCATTTCTACAAACGGTGGGCAGCGCAGACTGGGTATTCCTCTGCATAGCGCTTCATCAAAGTTGGACTTTGAGCCATGGTACAAGTGGGTCAATGGAATATATTTTCAACAAATCCCTTAATGGGCATGGAGGTTCTTACCACAATATGCTGTTCCTTTGTGAGAGGCTTTACCTGGAAGAGGTTGTCTGTGCTGTAATGCCTTACCCATACCTTCCAGAGTCACAGACACATATAACTCAAATGGCAGCCCAACTTGGAAGATGGCTAGAGCTTTAATCTGCTTCACTAGTATTTTTGTCTCAGTCCCCCATGCCCTTTCTTTACCAGGTGGTATAATGCATGGAGGAATCGTGTCCATGGGAAATAAAAGTCCTCCAAAATCTGAAAATCCCTATCAAGTCTTCTACCTCTTTCACATTGTTAGCCGTTGGATGAGCTTACACTTTTTCAATCAGAGTTTCTGGGGCAATACAAGGCTTATCCAACTAGACAAATTTCAAAATATTTTATGACAGTGCTTAGACTTTGAATCTCCTGTGTGCCCCTTCCCATCCTCTTGCACATGCTCCAGTAAAGCCTATAGGGTGCTCTGCAGCAGAGACAAGGCTTCCATGTGAACATAGTATCATCGATGTAATGGGCCCATTTTCTTGATGCGGGAAAGGGGAACAGGGATAGGTCCTGAGCTATCATCCTGACATGCGGTGGGGCTGTGCAGGTGACCTTGAAAGGTCCATTGTTGCCCCCACTGTGAAAGCAAATTGATGTGACTCAGTGCCCCGGGATATGATGAAAAAAGTATTTGCTAAGTCCAGCCCAGCACGGTACCCTCACATGGCCAAAGTACCTGAGGTGGTGGTCATGCTGGGCACAGACACATGGACGGGGAACAGCCTTGTGCAGTTCTCAGTAGTCCACCCTCTTCTCTTATGAGTCATCTGGGTTCTTTACTGGCCATACCAGTCTGTTGAAGGCACTGTAGGCCAGACATAAAATACCCACTCAGTGAAGTTCTTAGAGAGCTTCTCTTATTTCCTTATGCCCCCCAGGCAATTTGTATCATCTGGCAGTTACCACCTTTCATGGGGGTGGCAGGCTTACAGGTTCCCAGTTGACATTTCCCTTCAGCACTGGTGTGATCAACCCTGAAGCCGACTTCATTGATAGAGGTTTGCAGAGTTTGACCTTGTAGGATATCCATGCCCAATATGTTCTCTGGTATTGAAGACATAAAAACCTCATAATCTCAGGTGGGAGAGTTCAATTTTCAGTATCAAGGGATCATCTTGACCATCACTGCTTGCCTCCATAATCATCAATGTCACTGAGGGGGCCAGAAAACTTCTACCAAGTACCGTGCGTCACAGTATATCCAGCTCCAGAATCCACCAGAGCCACCACTTTTTGTGTGTTTCTGGAGAAGCAGAGAATAGTGAGTTCGATGTGAGGCCTACAGTCACCTCCAATGGCCCTCATCTGCAGGAAGTCTTGGCCTGGATCCTATCCCTGGGGGTGGGAGGCATGGACCCCGAAGAGGATTCTATTCTTGAGGCCTTTTCTGGAGCAGGGATGGTAGGGGCAGAAGAAGCCAGTCCGACCTATTGTTTAGGTTTTAAGGCTTTCCATAGGCCAACTGACACAGTTTTGAGTTGTCAGTCTATATGTTGAGGTGGGGCCCCCACGACCATGTGGTCAAACCACATTTATTTTCAGGTTATTTTTATCCAACGCTTTACAGCCGATTGGAATAGCCTTTTGTCTTTCTGAGCTTACTCTTTGTCTTGAGCCTTTCCCGCAGTTCATACCCATTTTGGGGACTTATCAGTTTCCGCCAGATCAACAATCAGTTGTCCAGCATCATAAATATCTTATCCCATGACTGGGCTCAACATGGATATCAGCATCCCATATCGGGTGCTGGGGAGGAACTGGAGAATCTTGGCTTCCATTCTTGCAGTGAATATGGCCTCATCCAGGCCTTGAATGACAGGGACCTGTCCTGTCTCATTCTCAGCTCCCTAAGAATTTTTTGTATCTCCCCTATGATTTCCAGGGTCCCGCATGCCCAGGGAACTCCTCTCGCTGAGCAGCACCTCCCTGAAAGATAGAATAATTCAATGCATAAGGGATTGAGTTCCATGAATTCCTGAGCACTATGCAGGCTTTGCTGGAGGGCAGGAGGATGGTGATGTTGCTCATTTTCTCTGCCTCCTGCCTGGTAAGAGAAATCACATTGTCTCTGTGTCCCACGGCCAGAGTAGCTATGCCTGGATCCTCTCCCTGGCCTTTTGCTGAAACTTGGCAGGTGGTATCCATGAGCTCAGGGCGAGTACATTCTTTCATCATGAGCCTTTCCTGAACTGGGGCTCTCCCACTGGCTAGGGTTTCTGTGGCTGTGCTTTTGCTTTCCTCTGTATTAGGGGTCTGGTGGTTTGGGGCTTCATCTGTTTCACTGTCAGTCCCAACACACCCTCTTCTCTGTCCTCACTTCCTCAGGGCTTCTCTTTCACAGTGTGCTCAGACAGCCCCTCAAAGGAGCACTCTGAAGCATCTGGTGTTAGGAGCACCCCCATACTCACACAATGTCCCCAAGCATCTGCCACACAGGCTGCCCTTCCCTCCCCCACCCCCCCCCAGCAATGGCCCGCCACTTCAGGATTTCCCTGTGGAAGCCTTCTTCCTAAGGTCCACTTTTTCCAGCCTCCAAATGTGGGTTCACACTCTCAGGAACTTCCCAGGTGAGATCTGTAATCATCCCCCACATGCAGAGTGCAGAGGGAGCTGGAAGACAGAGACAGGCCTCCCAAGATGGGTGAGTGGCAGGTATAACAACAAGGATTTTTCAAATGAAGATTACCTTGGGTGGCTGCAAGACATCTCCCCACCAGTTCCCAAATCTTAAAGTCATGTGTACTGTCCAGATGGTCTCAGTATCACATCACTATCTCTCTCAGGGTGTGTCAGTGGGCAGCTTCTGGGAATGGGGAAGGCAAAGGGGAAGCAGTTTCCAAGGACAGGGGAGGGGGTGAGGAACCTACCAGTGCTGGGGTCTGGCTCTGGGATCAATGGGTGAGCACGTCCTCTCGATGACCCCACTACCACTCAAATTGTTTTTGCTGCTCTGTGTTTCTCCACAAATGATTGTGAAAGCACTCCAAGTATTGATTTTGGGGTTACAAATAAATTTTAGTAAGTAGGTAAATTTACACACAGAGAATCCATGAATAATGAGGATGGACTTTATGTACAACTTTATGTTGCTTCTTTTCTTATTTACACTGACTTAACTTCTGCTTAGCTATTTAGAAACTCATGCCTGCCTCAGGACATTCTCTTCCTGTCCTTGGCTAATTCTCAAATAGCAACAGTATCTCTAGCCAAATCCTGACTTTTGCTCAGGCAAACCTTATTTTGTTCCCATCCCTGTTTTCTAATGGTTTAAATACTCTTTTAATCACCAGGTCTAGAAGTTAACATTACGTCATTCAATGTTTCTCTCTTTTTTTTCTAACATAATTCATTCTTGATACAGCTATCAGCTTTACTTTCATAAAATAGGTCAAAACTTCACAATGCACCAATTAAGTATTTTAATAGCTTCCATTTTTATACATACATTTATGTACACCCCAAAAGCCCAGACTATTTTTCTGCATTAACTATATGTACCTATACTAAAGTGTTTTATGCTCCAGGACGTTGCAAAATCTCCCCAGTCATATTTTCTCAATGACTCTACACAAATGTAATCATTATGCTGACCTTTAATGCTATAGATCATTTTTCGCTGTCTTGTGTCATCATATAATTGAAATCACACAGTATAGAATACTGTTTTGTGTCTGGTTTTTCTACTCTGCTATCACAAAATGGAGCCTGGAAGGATTTGGTTGATGTGCATTGCCACAAGATATTTACTGGTCTAATTCTTGATAGAAATGTGGTCATTTCCATTTTGCTTTGTAATTAGTGTTGCTTTAAGCATTTTTTTTTATTTGCCTCTTGCATAAGTATGTACTCATTACTGTTGGGAATATACCTACAAGTGGTATTTCGGCATCAGGAGCCCATATATACATACATACATATATACATATATACACACACATACACACATATATATATATATACATACACACAAATACATACATATATGTATGTATTTGTGATAGCAGATAATTTCAGGCAGTATTCTCTTTGTTTCACCTTGCCTTCCCAACAATAGTCAGTTGTTTTTGAATGTTACGAACCAACATTTGGATCATCTGCCTCTTGGAATGTAATCATTCTCATTAGACTGCATAACGATATATCATAGCTTCTACTATTTTGATGACTAATGATGTTAAGGATTTTCCAAATCATATTCTGGTAATTTGGATAAACATAGGGAAAAAAGACATGAAAAATGCCTTAAAATAGAAGTTTTACTATTATTTGGCTATGGTGAGGCCAACAGATCAGGAGACGATTGTCATTGAAAAGATAGTTTTCTACTTCACAGATCACATCAGAGGGTGCACGCCACCCCATGCAAGGCAGCATGGAGAAGCACCAGGATCACCCAGCAGGCAGAGAACATGGGGAGAGATATAGGCAGGGTGTGGTAGTGTGGTTTTAGTAGGAAAAGGACAGCACAGCCAGGGAAGCAGGGTTGGGATCTGCTAGCTTGAATAATTTCACTGGCTCTGGCTCATAGGTGCTCTGCCCAGTTGTGTTGTCCCTAGTCACCCTGGGGTGATGAGGACAGGGAAGATAGTGGCCCCAAGTGTGAGAACCCAATAGAGGAAGTGGTTGCAGGTGTGAACTCTGGATTTGTTGGCTTGTATGGGAAAGCCATGATCATAGGTAAATTGTTTACTATTTCTAGTAATTGACTAGCCCAAGGAGAGGAGGTCCTTCAAGGACTCCAAGGACCTTATAATGTTTATAAAATTCTGTGAATTTGTCAATTTTCATTTACCAACTATGTCATATTTTTTATATGTTTATGCTCTCCTCATGGAACTAACTGGGATCTATTCCCTATATCCTATTGTCTGGAATGGTTTTTGTGATATCGGTGATATAAATGTCTTCCATGTGTATGTAGAAAATTTCTTTGTCAACTATATCTCAATAAAGCTGGAAAAAAAGCAAAAAAAAAAAAAAGAAAGAAAATTTCTTTGAAAGGCCATCTATGCCTCATGTTTTATTTATGGGAATACTTGGAAGATATCATTCCATTTTTTTTCTGCCTTACGTTATTTTTTTTAACATTATCTGTCAGTCTTTCTACCATTTCTCTGAAGCAAAATTTATGTCTTCCCTCTGGTTGCTTTTTACATTTTATACTTTTATAGTTTACTAAAAACTTTGGATTTTACCAAGGTATTTATGAATATGTGTGTATGTGTGTGTGTGTTCCTATAGGTTTCAGTTACTTCGTTTGGGCTTTATAGAGTTCTTTATTGTCTTAGTTTGTATAATCCACCAATTTTGTAAAGCTCCCAGTCATTACAGTTTTACAGTTTTAATCTTTGTCCTCCTAATTCTCTCTTCATAGTTGGTAATACATACATTATATTTTTAATATGCTGCATATATTTTTAATATTCTTTCAGTCCATGGAAATCTTTTGTCTTCTTCATATCTCAATCTGAATACCCTCTACTAACCTGTTGTCTCATTCACTGCTACACACTTCTGCTGTTACTATGGATTCTTAATTTAATTTAATTTTTTAATTATTTTTTAAAGTTTATTTATTTTTGAGGAGGAGTGAGAGAGAGAGAGAGAGAGAGAGAGAGAGAGAGAGAGGGCTCAAATGGGGGAGAGGCAGAGAGTGAGGGAGGGAGAGAATCCTAAGCAGACTCCACACTGTCAGCTTGGAGCCAGATGTGGGGCTTGAACTCATGAACCATGAGATCATCACTTGAGCCAAAATCAAGAGTCAACTGAGCCACCCCGTTGCCCACTATGGATTCTTAATTTTAATTAATTTTTGTTTATCTACCATCTCCAATTTTTACTTGCCTTAATATATCATCTGAAGATATTTTAACTTTGTGTTTCTTAATTATTACATGCAGATTATAAAATAATTGCTCTTGTTGTCTGTTTTATCTCTTGGTTTTAAGCATTTGATCTTGAACTTTATAGGAGCACATTTCTTTTTCTTTTTAAGTTTATTTATTTATTTTGAGGGAGAGAGAGAGAGAGAGAGAAAGAGAAAGAGGGGGGGGAGCATGACCTGGGGAGGGGTAGAGAGAGAGGGAGAAAGAGAATCCCAAGCAGGCTCCATGCTGTCTGCACACACAGCCCGACACGGGGCTCAATGTCATGAACTGGAAGATCATGACCCAAGCCAAAATGAAGAGTTTGACACTTAACTGCCTGAGCCATTAAGGCACCCAGGAATGCATTTCTTTAAATGGAAACTAGCTATCATGCTCCTTGTATACAATTTACAAGTGCCAGAAACTATCTACAAATTAAAGAGGCTTTCACCGATAAGTTCTTTTACCAGAGAACTTTCTTTCATCCTGGTAGGTAGAGATTAGAGGCAGATAGAACCAACTGAAGGCTGTGTTGCATTTTTGTGAAGAATTTTGTTTCCATCAGGTATCCTCTGCTCCTGTTCTGTAGCTTTCTTGATTTTCCAACTGAGAACTTTGGGGGTTCCCTGCCACCCATCTCACTGCTCTGTATTCTGAACTCCTGTAATATCTAATATCTAATTCCTAGTACAGGGCTGTCACGTTGTAGGTACGTTCAATGCTTGGACACAGGCAACCTGAAGCCCTCACTTCATATTGAATAAGGTGCAAGGCAGTGTTTTACAAACTTAAAATATATGAATAAACAAGCAAAAATCTTTTTTCCTCTAGGAGATTAATCTAATGAAATAGAGAATAAAAATAAATATATAATAATGGAAGAACATGGTAAGGGTGCTGGGGGTGGGGATTAAAAATTAAAGGGCAAAACTGGTGATAGTTCCACAGAAGCCTGAGTGAAGTGGGTAAAACAGGGGAAGAAAGATCCAAAGAACCTTTTAGTAGGAGTGAAAAGAGTGAAGTCAAAGACCCCAAAGCAGGAGAATGCTTGGTCTCCACAAGGAAAGTCAATAAGGCAAATGCGGTTGGAATGCATTCCGCTTGAAGACAAGAAGGAAGACAGTGCAGGGATTTATTCAGGGGCCAGATCTTGTCTGTCTTTGTGGGACATGTGAATGCTTTCTGTATTATTGGAGTGAAATGGAAAGCCATTATATGCATTTGAGCAGGGGACATGTCTTATGGTTTAAAACCTGACTTCAGAGAGAAAGATAAAGATGTCAAGAATAGAAACAAAAAAAAAGACTAATAAAATAAATGAGTCATGGGGTGTAATGTATGGCATTGGGAATATAGTCAATAATACTTTGTCATAATAAGTTTGTATGGTGGCATTACAGTAAGTAAACTTTTTTTTTAAAGTCTATTTATTTTGAGAGAGAGAGAGAGAGAGAGCTCAAGCAGGGAAGGGACAGAGGGAGAGGGAGAGAGAATCCCAAGCAGGCTCTGCACTGTCCATGAGGAACCCAACATGAGGCTCAAACCCACAAAACGTGAGATCATGACCCGAGCTGAAATCAAGAGTAAGATGCTTAACCAAATGAACCAGTCAGGCACCCAGTAAGTAGACTTATCATAGAGATAATTTAATAATGTATGAAAACATTGAATCATTATGATATACACCTGAAACTAAAGAGACACCGTATGTGAATTCTTTTTTTATTATTATTAAAAAAAAAGACCCAACGCTGTATCTAACTGGAAAGTTGCAAAAAATCAAGGACTTACTGAGATCACAAGTTCACTGATACTATTGATCACTCTGGCGTGGACTAGCTACTAACTATAGAGACCACTTTCTATATGTATATAATTTTTCCCTAGAAATAGAAATATTTTTACATGTACCCATGAGTTTACCCTGCTGTCTGTAACATCAACCCATTATCACAGAAATCATTATGCACTCCTCCCTGATTATCTGTAAGTTGCCAACCAAAGCCAGGGAGAACCTAGCTCCCATAAGTAGCCATTCACTTATTTAAATCTTTAATTCCAGGGGCGCCTGGGTGGCGCAGTCGGTTAAGCGTCCGACTTCAGCCAGGTCACGATCCCCGCGTTGGGCTCTGGGCTGATGGCTCAGAGCCTGGAGCCTGTTTCCGATTCTGTGTCTCCCTCTCTCTCTGGCCCTCCCCCGTTCATGCTCTGTCTCTCTCTGTCCCAAAAATAAATAAACGTTGGAAAAAAAAAATTTAAATCTTTAATTCCAGTATAGATGAAGAACAGCATAAGAATTGTTAACCCAGAGCCCCTAGAATCCACTTTTACACCTTTTCTACAGGTGCTACTACTCTTCCAAAGTTAGTTGGGTCAACATTTTTTTCTTCTGCTTCCTTCAGTGAGGTTTTTTTCCTCACCTCTGTAACAGGTTGTTTTGTAATAATTTATAGTCCATCCTAAAATCCAAATGTAGGAGGTATATTTAGTGTGTGTGTGTGTGTGTGTGTGTGTGTGTATATATATATATATATATATAAGAATATATATAGAATATGTATAGAATATATATATATTTGTTTACTTAAAAAAATTAACATTTATTTGTTTTTTAGAAACAGAGCATGAGCAGGGGACGGGCAGAGAGAGAGGGAGACACAGAATCCGAAGCAGGCTCCAGGCTCCGAGGCATCAGCACGGAGCTTGATGCAGGGCTCAAACTCACGAACCGCAAGATCATGACCTGAGCCAAAGTCGGGTGCTTAACCGACTGAGCCACCCAGGCACCCCTATATATATATATTTTTTAATTTTGTAAATGTTTATTTTTGAGGGAGAGGGGGACAGAGTATGAACAGGGGAGGGGCAGAGATAAGAAGACACGGAATCTGAAGCAGGCTCCCAGGCTTCGAGCTATCAGCACAGAGCCTGATGTGAGGCTTCAACTCGTGAACCATGAGATCTTGACCAGAGTTGAAGTCGTTCACTTAAACAACTGAGCCACATAGGTACCCCTAGAATATATATTTTTTACTTGTATGATTGAGATAGGAACTTTGTACTCTGAGTTTTGACAAGCACACTGTACCATTTGTCCACCATTATGGTATCATACCTAATAGTTTTACCTCCATAAAAAATGCCCTGTGATTTGCTCATTCAGTTCTCATTTACTCTCCCTCAATTTCTGACAAGTACTGATTTTCGTATTGTCTGTAATTGTGCCTTTTTCAGAATGACATATAATTGGTATTACAGTGTACACAGCCTTTTCATATTGGCTTCTGTCACTTTAGCAAGATACATTTAAGGTTGAATGGTTAATTTTCATGATCTGATAGCTCATTTCTTTTTATTGCTGAATAATATTTCATTATATAAATATAATATAGTTGTTTATCCATTCATTTCTTGAAGGATATCTTGATTGCTTTCAGGTTTTGACAATAACGAATAAAACTACTTTAGATATTCATGCACAGGTTTTTGTGTGGAAGTACGTGTGGAAATCAGTTGGGTAAATATCTAGGAGTCTGCTGGATTGTAGAGTAAGATTATATTTCACTTGATTGGAAATTGCCAAACTGTCTTCCAAAGTGACTATATCATTTTGCATTCCCACAAGAAAAAAATGAGAATTCTTATTGCCCACATACTCTCCAGATAGGTTATTATTAGATTTCTTAGATTTTATTTATTTTTTTGATTTAAAAAATTAATTTTTTCTTTTAATTCCAGTTAGTTAACATAGTGTAACATTAGTTTCAGGTGTACAATATAGTGATTCATTACTTCCGTAAAGGACCCAGGGCTCATCATGACAAGTGTACTCCTTACTCCCATCACTTATTTCACCACCACCACCCCCCCCCCCCCACACACACACTTACCTCCTCTCTGGTAACCATTGTTCTCTATGGTTAAGAGTCTGTTTCTTGATTTGTCTCTTTCTTTTTTTTCCCCTTTGTTGATTTGTTTTGTTTCTTAAATGCCACAGGTAAGTGAAGTCATCTGATATTTGTCTCTCTGAATTATTTTGCTTAGCATTATACTTTCTAGATCCATCCATGTTGTTGAAAATGACAAGATTTCATTCTTTTTTATGGCTGGGTAATATTCCATTGTATATATACCACAACTGGTTTATCCATTCATCAGTCTATGGATACTTGGGCTGTTTCCATAACTGGTTACTATAGATAATTCTGCTGTAAACATAGGGGTGCAGATACCCCTTTGAATTGGTGTTTTTGTTTACTTTGGGGAAATACCTAGTTGTGCAATTGCTAAATCATATGGTAGTTGTATTTGTTACTTTTTGAGGAACCTCCATACTGTTTTCCACTGTGGCTGTACCGGTTCGCATTCCCTTCAACAGTGCACAAAGTTTCCTTTCTCTCTGCATCCTCCCCAACATCTGTTGTTTCTTGTTTTGTTGATTTTAGCAATTCTGACAGGTGTGAGGTGATATCACATTGTAGTTTTGATTTGCATTTCCCTGATGATGAGTGATGCTGAGCATCTTTTCATGTGCCTGTTGGCACTCTGGATGTCTTCTTCAGAGAAATGTCTGTTAATGTCTTCTGTCCATTTCTTATTTGGATTACTGTTTTTTTGTCTGTTGACTTTTATACGTTCTTTATATATTTTAAATACAACCCTTTTTCAGATATGTCATTTGCATTTGGATTTGTTGATCATTTACTGTGCAGAAGTTTTTTTTTGTTTTGTTTTGTTTTTATTTTTGTTTTGTGTGTGTGTGTGTGTGTGTGTGTGTGTGTGTGTTTTGATGAAGTCCCAATAGTAAGTTAGTTAGTTAGTTTATTTATTTATTTATTTATTTGGTTGTTTATTTATTTTTGTTTCTCTTGCCTCAGGGGACCTATCTAGAAAATAGTTGCTACAGCCAATGTCAGAGTAGTTAGTCCCTATACTCTCTTCTACCTAAACAGGTTTCACATTTAGGTCCTTAATCCATTTTGAGTTAATTTTTGTGTATTGTGTAGGAAAGTGGTTCAATCGCACTCTTTTGCATGTAGCTGTGCAGTTTTTCCAACCCCATTTGTTGAAGAGACTTTCCTCTATTTCATATTCTTGCCTCTTTTGTTGAAGATTAATTAACCTTATAATCATGGGTTTCATTCTGGAACTTCTGTTCCATGCTTTTACTCAATTTTGAAAGATCAGTTGACTGTATCCGTGTGGTTCTACCTCGCTGTTAATGATTTCTGGCTTGATTCCATTATGGTCTGAGAACATACTTTTTATAATCTCAAATAATCTTTTACATTTATTCTTATATATTTATTGAGGTATGTTTTATCACTAAGAACATGGTCTATCTCAATGAGTGTTCCATATGACCTTGAGAAAAATGTGTAATTTGTTGTTGGATGAAGTGGTCTATAAATGTCCATAACATCCAGTTGATTGATGCTTCTGTTCATTCCAATTATGTCCTGAGTTTTTGCCTCGTGTATTTTGACGCTGTGTTGTTAGGTACTAATAGAATTTAAGTCGTCTTGGAGATTTAATATATTTGTTTTTATTTAGTGCTTCTTTTTACTGGATTGCTCTGAAGTTTGCTTTGTCCTAAATTAATATGGCTAGTACAAATTTTTTTTAAAATTGTGTTTGCATAGTATATATTTCCTAATGTCTGTACCTTTATATTTAAAGTAGATTTCTTGTAGCCAAAATATAGTTAGACCTTGTTTTCTAATCTCCCTCACAGCCTCTGTATTTTAATTGATGTATTTAGACCATTCATATTTAAGTGATTATTGACACAGTGTTTTCTATTGTAGTTTTGTTTTTCCTTTAACATTGAATTATCTGTTGTTGTTTTCTTAAGTTTTTATTCATTTATTTTGAGAGAGAGAGAGAGAGAGAGAGAGAGAAAGCACAAGTCAGGAAGAGGAAGAGAGGGAGAGAGAGAGAATCCCAAGCAGGTTTCATACTATCAGCACAGAGCCCAATGTGGGGTTCGAACCTACAATCTTGTGAGATCAATCTTGCTTGATCTTGTGAGATCAAGAACTGAGTAGAAGTCAGATGCTTAACTGACTTAGCTACCCAGGCACCCCTGACTTCTCTGGTTTTAATTGAACACTTCAAAAAATCCATTTTCTCACCTCTTTTAGCATACCAGTTCTATTTCTAGGGTGTGCAATATACATTCAACTACCTAATGCACTTTCAAATAACAGTAAGACACTTCATGGAGTGTACAGGTCCATACTAATATAGTTTCCAAATTCCTCCTTCCTGTCCCTTAAGATATTGCTGGCAATGATTTCACTTATCCATATGGTATCCATCTAATACATTGTTACCATTATAACTTCTAGAAGTCTTTTATTAGATACTTTTATAATAAGACATTTTAAAAAAGACCTATATGGTTTTCTTCTCTGAAGAATTTTTCTTAAAATTTCTTGCAAGGCAGGTCTACCAGCAACATATCTGCTAGGTATAGAATTCTAGGTACAGAATTCTAGGTATAGAATGCTAGGTACAGAATTCTAGGTACAGAATTCTAGGTACAGAATTCTAGGTATAGAATTCTAGGTATAGAATTCTAGTGGATTTCTTCTTTCTCTTTCCTTCCTTCCTTCCTTCCTTCCTTCCATCTGTCCTTCCTTCCTTCCTTCTGTCCTTGCTTCCTTCCGTCTTTCCTTCCTTCCTACACTCTCTATACTTCAGTTCACTCTCTTCTGGCTTGTATAGTTTCTGATGAGAAGTCAGATGTAATCCTTCTTCTTGATTTTATTTTTCAAATATTTTGTTAAAGATTTTCTCCTTGTTTTTTTAAGTTTGTTTTGTTTTTCATGCATTTTGAAGAATCTATGTCGAGATACATTTTTTTTTTAGTTTATTCAGCTCTTTTCTTATATAAGGGCATGAGGACTTCCAAGCTTTTTATATGATGGAGCTGACCTGGGGCACCTGGGTGGCTCAGTTGGTTAAGTGTCCGACTTCAGTTCAGGCCATGATCTCGTGGTCCATGAGCTGGAGTCCGGTGTCAGGCTCTATGCTGACAGCTCAGAGCCTGGATCCTGCTTCAGATTCTGTGTCTCCCTCTCTCTCCAACCCTCCCCTGCTCGTGTTCTCTCTCTCTCTCTCTCTTTCTGTCTCAAAAATAAATAAATATTTTTTTTTAATTTATATCATGGAGCCGATCTAAAGTTTCTTCTTCATTTTTGAAGGGTAATTCTTATGAATGTAAAATTTTAAATCCCCTGTCTGCTAATTCTAAAATGTGTGTCATATCGAGTCTGGTTCTTTTTTTTTTAAGCGTATTTATTAATTTTTTTGAGAGAGAGAGAGCACGAGAAGGGGATGGGCAGAGAAGAGGGAGAGAGAATCCCAAACAGTCTCTGCACTGTTAGTGTGGAACCTGACACTGGGCTCGAACTCACAAATTGTGACATCATGATTGGGCCAAAAGCAAGAGTCAGACACTTAATGGACTGAGCCACCCAGGTGCCCCTCCGAGTCTGGTTCTAACGATTGCTTTGCCTCTTCCGATTATTTTCCTTGCGTTTCTTGAATACCTTATAATGTTAAAATGGGTATGATTTTGGGGGTGGGAGGTAACAAGAGCTGAGTTTTATAGTCTTTAATGTCAGGTTTTATGTCAATCTTTCTTGGGGATGTGCTGAGTTTGATGTTTGCTATAACTGCAGGAAGCAGAACGTTCAAATTCCCCCAGTTCTTTTGCTGTTGGGGCTTTCTCAATTACTCCTCTGTCAAGAGCATCTGAATGTCACAGCAATCTTATTTGTAATCCATTATTATTGTTCAGGAGTCCTATTGGTGTTTCTGCAAGGGACAGGCCAGGGGTTTCATTCTATAATTATGATTAAATCTGTCTTTTAGTGGCCTGTGTCTCCAGACTATGACCTTCCTACGTGACTGTGCAGTGGTATGGCTCGCCTCTCTCTCATTAGGATAGATCATAGGGCTAATGGGACTGCAGTTGGAGAAAGGCCCACCCTGCAGGTGGGATAGAGGTCGTGCAAAGGACTTTCCCCTAAAGAGTGGCCCTTGTGAAGGAGTCCTGGGCCCATTTCACAATGGTTGCCCTTTCCCACATCCTGCCAGAGTCAGAAGGAATCCTTCTCACATCGTTACTGCAAAATCTGATGTAATGCCTGCTGTGTAAAGCCACAAAAATGTAGAGACGTCCCTAAGACTTCCAACAACACTTGTTTATCTTTCTTACACTCGTTCTCATTCAGCCCCCGGTGTTGTTCAAAGTTATCATTGAAATATTCCTGAGAGTTTATAGTGCCAGCAGTCCCAGGAACACAGATCTCAGCTGTAACACTCTGGCTTTACCTCTCTCCTCGGATTTTGTGGTGATGGCTTGCCATATAATCTCAGTTCCCTGAAGGGTCCAAAGAAAGTCATTGTTTTTTGTTTGTTTGTTTGTTTTTTATTGTCATTGGGAGGACAGAGGTGACACTTTCTAATCTCTTTAGATGTCAGAGCTGACACCAGAAGTTTTTTATGTTCTTTTTTTTTTTAATATTTATTTACTTTTGAGAGAGATAGCAGGTGCATGCAAGTGGGGAGGAGCAGACAGAGGGAGAGAGAATGACAGCATGGAGCCCCATGTGGGGCTTGAACCCACTAACTGCTAGACCATGACCTGAGCCAACATCAAGAGTGAGGCACCCAAACAACTGAACCACCCAGATACCCCTATCATTTTCAATAAAAAAAAAAAAGTTTCAGAGATTTATTTGTAGTATTGTAATACCATAATAGGAACATTGCCTTTTATTAAAGAGTAATTCCCTTTATTTTTATCCTTACCTCACTAGTTTGTTTTTTTTTTTTTACATTTTTTAAAGTTTATTTATTTTTGAGAGAGACAGAGACAGTGTAAGCAGGGGAGAGGCAGATAGAGAGGGAGACACAGAATCTGAAGCAGGCTCCAGGCTCCGAGCTGTCAGCACAGAGCCCGACACGGGGCTCAAACACACAAACTGAGATCACGACCTGAACCGAGTCGTATGCTTAAGTGACTGAGGCATCCAGGCATGCCCTTACCTCACTATTTAAAAAAAAATTTCTTACGAGAACAAGATTCACAAGTGTCACAAGAACAAACTTACCTCCTTAATGGAGTCCTTTCTAATTGTATTTTCACAGGTGTGATACTTTTCTGCTTAATACCGTCTTCAGTAAGCTGTCACATTTTCACTAGGATGCAGGTAGCTTTATTTCATCAAAAATCAATTTGCAGTTTTAATGTGGGCACATTTTCCCCACAGCAATGACGTCCTATTGTGAAGCAGAACTAAGGAATAATTTGTCTATGTGCAGTTAAGGTCTCAAACTCTGAATCTAATTGTTTGTGTGCAAAAATTCTGCTTTATGAACTGTTACTCCTATCTTTATAGTTTAATTTGAGGGAGGGCAGCTTGGTGAGTTGTTTCTTAATTTAATGGACTTCAATATACCACCACCAGCTGCCAAATAATTTGTGAAATGCATTATCATTTTCTGCATGTTGTCCTGAGAGAGACAAAAGTAAAAAGGCTGTTAAGTGTGCGGCAAAGAAAAGTAAACATCATCCTCTAAAATGCAATTATATTAGCTTATCTTTCTTGTTTATGGATTAATTAGCACAAAAAAGTAAAATGACTATTTTTATTAAATTGAAAAATTAATCAATTAATGTAGAATTTAGCCATAATTGTTTGGCGATAATTTGTTGCCTCTACCGCATTGAAAAATGTCGACACTAACTATATAATAGCTATGCAAAGATTTTACATTCGTAAAGTGCCCATGGCATAGCCTATCACAGCTGAGATGTCTCTAAGCTCATATGTTTGCATATGCATGTGGGAGTTCAAAACTACTTGAGATTAGAAAAAAAGAAAATGACTTAAGACCGTTTCTGTTTTCTTTCTTTTATGGTTTTTTCCTTGCATTGTAATTCTCAAACTCACAGTGTTAAGGTTAACCTTAAGAAGATGTCACAGCGATGACAGCCATTAAAACCATTTAAGAATTTGGAAATGTGGGCTACCAGGGGGAATAAATACACTGCATTTGCAGGGCCTAAGGACTTTCACTCTAGATTACACTCTAGATTAATTGATTAACTGCAAAATTGGTTAACAATCACAATAGGACATTTCAGCTGCTCGCAGATCATTGCTTGCCTCATTTGAATGCCCCCTTATCTGGTCTTTGAAGACAGATAATATGTATTTTTCCTTGTACACTTTTCCTTGTACACCTTCTTCCTGCCTGGTTTAAAGAGCATTAACTATGAAAATTGTCGTGGATTCTTTGCTTTTGTCATGTTTCCAGGACACTTTATAGCTTGGAAGCTCAACACTGAAATATCTCCATGCCAGCACTATTTATTTAACTATGGGAAACCTAAAATAAGATCCTGCTGAGGTTCGGGCTTGTGCATATCACTGAGGTTCTGTTCCTTCTTTCCCACCATACATAAGAGCAATGACACAGAGGGCCTCAGTGATTATTCTACAAGCCTGTTGACAAGACTGGCCCTTTGCTGATGTCTGTGAACTTGGATTTCACAAGGGTTCCTACCCCTCCCAGAACTGATAAGAGTAGCTCACTATGCCTAAATGGTTTGGGCAAACATCGTGGTTTGTGCTTATCAAAGAAAGAAAGATTTAATGAAATTTGTTAAGGCATAGTAAGGCAGGCTGTATTCAAGGGGAGGACCATCACAATAGGTACAGCAGCATTATAATAGAGTTTTGCAGTAAGGGAGAGAGATTGGGTTCAATCTCTAGAAGGCAGCATGGGCAGTGGGGATTTACAGCCAAAGAGCAGGGTGGGAGTCAGTGGGTAGAGAATTACTAGAGGAATCATCAGATGGAAGGTGGCGGGGTGGGGGGGGGGGAGGGGAGCTTCTTGTCAAACCAACCCAAGAGGATTTTTGCTGAAGGCAGGCCAGGGTGATCAGACATCAGCTGAGGCATGATGGGAGATGAGGAACCTAATTAGATCATGAAAGTTATCAGATAGGAGGGTGGGGGAATCTTGCAAAACTGACTTAGCAAGATTCTTCCTAAAACTAGATTTCACTAGGAAGGGCACATTCTGACTAAAATTTGTAAAGAAGCTTTGTCATGCCAAACATGCTTTCTTTCTAGGTGTCTGAAGGTTTGGTGTGCCATGGAGAAGTTACCAGCCCCCACTAAAAACTCTGGGTGCTGAGTCTCTAATGCATGTCTGTTATAGACTCTGTCCCTCCACTGAGACAGGACTCAGTCCAGCCTGAGTCTGGTTTCCCTCTGACTTCACCTCGTGTATCATTTTCCTTATTCTGCCCTATATTCTTTTACTGTAACACATCATAGCCATGGGTAAGCCCATACTGAATGTTGTGGGTCCTCCAGGGAGTCACCGAGACTGAATCTGGTCTCGGGGACCCTCACCACCACTGTACCCTAACTTTTTGATCCATTTAGTCTAGAATTACACCAGCTTTCCCACTCTAAACTGCTAGCTCATTCAAAGTTTTCCTTTACATTATTTCAGAGTAGTGGTAGTGTCTTTAATCTATTTGACTCCGAGACAGATAATTTTGCTTTACCACTAGTTGGTTTGAGGTCTTAGATAAGTAAGGAAGCCTCTTGAAATTGTGGTTTCTCAACTTGCATGTGACAGAATGAATCTATAAGGCCCCTCTTTCAACAGGCGGTGGATATCACGAAAGTTTGTGTTCTTGGAGTCATAGAGTCTCATCTTTTTTTATTACATAACATTAAAACATAAAAGCTCAGCTTAAATGGAAACATTTTCTGTACATCTCATCCTATCTCACTGACTAAATTCTGGCTGTTTTTGTTGTGGTGGTGGTGGTCGTTGTATCATCAGTTGAAATGCTTCTGGTTTGAGTAATAGATTTCCTGGAGAGGGGTCAGTATCTTAAACACTGAGGAGTTTAATATCACTGGTAACAAGAAGTTCTGTGAACTATGATTCCAGGATTAATTAATTAACACACCCAAATAACCAAGGGCCCAGATGTCACCAATATTTGTTTTGTATCCTCAATATTGTTTTAAAAAATGTTCATTTTTGAGAGAAAAGGCATGAGCAGGGGAGAGACAGACAGAGGGGGAGAGAGGACAGGAAGTGGATTTTGCACTGACAGCAGAGAGACTGATGCAGGTATCAAACTCATAAATTATTAGATCACGATCTAAGCCAAAGTTGGATGCTCAACCGACTGAGCTCTTTATCCTCAGCGTTTTTTTAATGTTTATTTATTTTTGAGAGAGAGAGAGACAATGAGAGAGGGGGAGGGGCAGAGAGAGAGAAGACACAGAATCCGAAGCAGGCTCCAGGCTCCAAGCTGTCAGCACAGAGCCCCATGTGGGGCTCAAACTTATGGACCGCAAGATCATGACCTGAGCCACAGTCAGACGATTAACCGACTCAGCCACCCAGGCACCGCTCCTCACCATTTTTAATGTGTCTTCAGGCTTATCATGTCATGACTGCAAGACGGATTCCACAACTCTAGGCATTGGATTCTCACAATCTGAATCAAAGTATAGAAAGTAATGTTTTTAAGCATGTCTTCTTTCTTCAGGGAGAAAAATAGTTCTTACACAACTCCCAGTAAGATGTTCATATATTTTGTCAGCCAGGTAGTAATTACATTGATAAACCTTGTGAAAATTATTCTACACGGAGAGAAAAGTAATGATCATAATACAGTTTAGATTAAGCACAAAGTAATATTGGGGTCAGGCAGGGACCATCTTCCATGAGAAGCTGAACATTAGAAGAAAAGTCTCAGACTCTGTAAGAAGAGAGGACTGAGAACATGACTGCAATAAAGGCAAAAACCAGATTCTTCCACGGAGCTTTGATCCAATCAGCTATAATGATTATAGTAGTTGCCATCACATCCAGAAACGTGTGTATTCATTATAAACCATCTTCTCATTTATACATACCTTTCCTACCTGCAAATTTTAGTAATAACATTATATGTTCTTTAATTGGAATACCATAATCTCTTCCATGCTGTTGTTAACCACATATTACTTTCCAATATTTCTAATAAAAATACATTTATAAAATAACATCTTTTTTTTAATGTTTATTTATTTTTGACAGAGACAGAGCATGAGCGGGGGGGGGGGCAGAGAGAGAGGGAGACACAGAATCTGACACAGGCTTCAGGCTCTGAGCTGTCAGCACAGAGCCCAGCGCGGGGCTCCAACTCACAGATCGCAAGATCATGACCTGAGCCGAAGGCAGACGCTCAACTGACTGAGCCACCAAGGCGCCCCAACATAACACCTTTTTATGAAAATATCTTTATACATTTTTTCACATTTGAAAAAAAAGATGTAAAATTTGTATGGAACTGTAAAAATCCCTGAACAGCCACAGCAATCTTGAGAAAGATAAACAAAGTTGGGGGTATAACACTTCCAATTTTAAGCTACATTACAAAGCTACAGTAATCAAAACAGTATGAGGTTGGCATAATAGGAAACACATGGATCAATGGAACAGAGTGGAGAGCCCGTAAATAAACCCATGCATACATGGTCAATTCGTTCAGGAGAAAGCAGCTAAGAATATACAGTGGGGACAGTACAATCCCTTCGATAAATGGTGCTTGGGCAACTGAACAATCACATGCAAAAGAGTGAAAGCAGACCCCTATCTTATACCGTACACAAAAAACCAATTGATCATGAATAAAAAATTTTAATGTAAGGCCGTAGAACTTTACAAGAAAACATAGGTGGCAAGCTCCTTGTAATTGGTCTTGGTGGTGATTGTTTGGATAGGACTCCAAAAGCAAAGACAGCAAATACAAACTTAGAGAAAAGGGACTACATCAAGCTAAAAAGCTTCTTCACAGCAAAGGAAACCATCAGCAAAATGAAAAAGCAACCTACTGAATGGGAGAAAATATTTGCAAATGATCAACCTGATTAGGAGTTAATATACAAAATATATAGTGAACTCTCAACAGAAAGTAAAAACAAACAGTTCAATTAAAAATGGACAGAGGATCTGGATAAGACTTTTTTTTCCCCAAAGAAGACATACAGATGGCCAACATGCACACGAAAAGATGTCAACATCACTAATTATCAGGGATATGCAAATCAAAAACACAATTTGTTATCACCTTACACCTGTCAAAATGGCTAGTAACAAAAACACAAGAAATAACAAGCATTAGTGACTATGTGCAGAAAAGAGAACCTTCGAACACTGTTGGTGGAGATGTAAACTGGTGCAGCCACTGTTGAAAATAGTGTGGAAGTTCCTCAAAAAAATTGAAAATAGAACTACCATGCGATCTTGTAATTTCACTTCTGGGTATTTTTCCTAAAAAAATGAAAACACTAACAATATATGCACCCTCATGTTCATCGAAGCCTTTTATAAAAACTAAGATAAGGAAGCAACCTAGGCATCCATCAATGGATGGTTGGGTAAAGAAAATTTGGTATACACACAGACACACACAGAGGAATATAATTTACCTATAAAAAAGAATATCTTGCCATTTGCAACAACATGGATAAACCTTAATGGTGTTATGCTAAGTGAAACAATCACACAGACGAAGACAAATACCATTTGATCTCATTTATACGTGGAATCTAAAAACATACCCAATGAACCAAATAAAAAACAAACTGATGTAATAGATACAGAGAACTGATTTGTGGTTACCAGAAGCAGATGTGAGGGGAAATGAGAGGAAGGGTTAAAACGTATAAATTATCAACTATACAATAAGTCATGGGGGTGTATGTACAGCATGGGGGCTATAGATAATACTGTATCACATATTTGAAAGTTGCTAAAAGAATAGATCTTAAAATCTTTTAAGATCCATCATAAGACAAAAATTGGTAATGATGTGTAGTGATGGATGTTAACTAGATGTATATTATGGTGATTATTTCACAATAACACAAATATGGAATCATGTTGTATACCTGAAACTAATATAATGTTATATGACAATTACAGCTAAATAATAAAAAGTAAGCAAAACAATGGACTTTTGTAACCCACATGTAAGGGATTAAACCAGGGAATGAACACCAGGGGGTAGAGATCCTTGGGGCCATATCAGAGGCTGCCTACCAGGGAGCCTATCACACCATGTCAGTATATATAAATCTCTTTATCATTAAAACTATGTAGCATTCTTTTTTTTTAAGTTTATTCATGTATTTGAGAGAGATAGAGACAGCACAAGTTGGGGAGGGACAGAGAGGGAGAAAGAGAGAATCCCAACAAGCTCCACGCTGCCAACGCAGAGCCCAATGCGGGACTTGAACTCATGAAACTGAGATCATGACCTGACCCGACATCAAAAGTAGGATGCTTAACTGCCTGAGCCACCCCACTGCCCCCAAACTATAGAGCGTTCTAATATAGAAATGAAATAATTTCCTATTTGAACAATTTCCTATTAGTGTATTTTAGGATATTTATAATCTTCGACTAATTTTTTAATAAAATTTCTTGATCACATACATTTTCACATATATTCAATTATTTCTGGAGGATCAGTTTCTAGAAGTGAAATTGCTAGGTCAAAGAATCTGCACAAGTTAATTATTCATATATACTGCCAAATTGCCTTCCAAAAACATTGTTACCAATTTACCTGTCAACAATTTCTCAGTAATACTTTAAATAGTAAACATTAAAATATTTGAATATTTCTCTTTTCCATACATAAGAACTATTGGAGTGGTCCCACCTTCTTTTCATGGCCTTCTCCCGAGCGTTCCTTCCCCAACTCCCCCAGTCCAGTATTCGATGATCTGGAGCTGTGATCTCTATAACTGTATATTCCACTTAGTACCCCCACTTGTGCACCTTTTATTCTCCATCAGAGAGATGTTGGTGAAGGACGTATTAGCTAGACCAGACTAAGTTGTGCTGCAGTTACAAATAAAACCAGACATCTCACTGGCTTAGAGATGAACATGTATTCTTTGCTCACACAAAGTTCATTTTAGGTGTTGAGGACTCTCCATAACAGCTTTCTTCCTATGGCGATTCAGTCATCTGCTTCTATCTGGTTCCAGCAGAGCAACATGTGATCTCCTTGGTTGAGGTAGGGGAAAAGCAGAGACATAAAGGGTTAATTAAGAGCTCTTAACCTCCTCAGCCAAGAACTGGCATACATCGTTTTACTCAAAGTGCATTCACCGAATTCATCTTGCAGACACACCAAGGATTTTGGTGAACATTGAATTGTTAATGAAAAGTTGAACTTTACTAAATAATGAATAAATACCAATAAACATTTAATGAATAAAATGTAATAAATAATGCTAACTGACATATATGTTAATAAACATTAATATTGATAAATTATTTAATGTCTATTAAGTTATATATCTGTCACAAAACACAACAGACAAATACACTTTTGTAGATCATAGTGACTTCTCTCAACAGGCCTAGATATTGTCAACAAATTGTCAGCCTTTCCTTGACTTTGGTCTTCTTGATAAAGTTGCCTAAAAATAGAAAAATAAAATTGTTAGTCTCTAACCTTGTCTTGCTTTTTACAGATAGACCTGTGCCCTTTTGCTCAAATGTTGAAATGATTGTTTCCAAGATAATATATTAACAAACATGTGCTCTAAGGCATTCTTTCTATAATATACAACAATATGGTTAACTTATTTTACTAGATTAAGGAATATTAGCTTTTTCAAACCTCGTAGCATTACATATTTTTAATATACTGCTTACTATTACTCTCAAGCTTATGATATACTATTCAAAATTCTCAAAGTTATAGAAACTTAAGAGGTAATGAAGCATTTGCTTTATTTTTATTTAATGAAAATTCATGCAATCTTTTTTTTCTCTTTAAAAAGTAGTAGGTCTTAATATAACCTGTACAATATTTAAAGTATTTAAGAACTATATACATTAATTACTGTTTAAAGTGTAACCTTTTCTAATGACTCAAATCCAAGAAGAACTAAATAAATGAAGATGGGTTTCATGTTCATGGGTAGGAAGATTCAATATTGTCAAAACGTCAGTTCTTCCCAATGTAATCTATAGAGTAAATGCAATCCCAATTAAAACCCCAGTAAATTATTTTGTGGCTATTATCAAACTGATTCTAAAGTTTATATGGAGAGGCAAAAGACCTAAGATAACCAACACAGTGTTAAAGCAGCACAACAAAGATTGAGGGAGCACCTGGTGGCTGACCAAAGTCAGTTGAGCGTCCAGCTTTGGCTCACATCATGATCTTGCAGTTTGTGAGTTCAACCCCCACATCCAGGCTCTCTGCTGTCAACCTGTCAGTGCAGAGCCAGCTTCAGATCCTCTGTCCCTCTCTCTCTGTCCCTCCCTGACTTGTGCTCTACCAAAAATACATAAATACCAAAAAATTAAAAAAAAAAAGTTGGAGGACTGACACTACTCAATGTCAAGTCTTTACCGTGAAGCTACAGTAATCAAGGCAGTATGATATTCATGAAAAAATGGACGAGTAGATCATGCAGTAGAATAGAGTCCAGAATTAGACCCTCATAAATAGTCAACATCTGATTTTAAAGTGTGCCAAAGACCTAAACAGACACCTTGCCAAAGAAGATACAAGGATACCAAATAAGCCTATGAAAAATATGTTTCACATCATATGTCATTGCAATATTTTGTGCATACCTGAGACTTACAAATAGTTTCTCTACAGATGTGTTTTAACATTGTCTTGTCATTTGAATCTTTTTAATTTGATCTCATTTTTTTTTTCTGTTGTGGTGTTCTTTATCCGATATATCCTGTTTTTGAGTTTTTGATTTTTCCTTTTTCTTGGTTGGTTTTATTACATTTAATTTTTCTAGTGGGTAGTAAGTTTTAGACACATATATCATGGTGTTTCAAATTGATAGAATTGTGAAGAGAAATTAGTTTGCAAACTGATTACCTTTGAATAAGTACTGTATCTGGCCTACTATTACATAGATACATATAGATGTAGATATAGTTATAGATATAGATATAGCTATGGATGTATATATATATATATATATATATACACAGATGATATGGATATAGATATAGATGATATAGAATAGATATAGGTATATATGATATATAGATATAGATAATATAGATATAGATAATATATAGATATATACATAATATAGATATAGATAGACATGATAGAGATAGAGATAGAGATAGAGATAGAGATAGAGATAGAGATAGAGATTTTTTCCCTAAATGTTCATAGGAACTCATTTATGAAGAATGCAGGACTCCAAAATTGTACTAATCACCATAGATAATAGAAGATAAATCCACAGGCAGATAGGCGAATTTATGGGAAAACTCCTGTTTTTTAGTGCTCTATAGAATGAAATGTAAAATAGATTACTGCTCAAATATTAGGCCAAATTGTGAAAAATCATCTATTGTTATTGTTCGTAAACCCTCCCGAATTCACTTACTTCTCATTGTCTTTATATTTATTAAAATTGGATGTAAGTAAAATGAGCATTTGACACTACTCAATTTATTATCTTTTTCAAGAAAACCTCCCTCTTCCTCTCTCTCTTTTTAAAGATAATACAGGAGTGTCTGGGTAGCTCAGTCAGTTAAGCATCTGACTTCAACTCAGATCATGATCTTAAGGTTTGTGGGTTTGAGCCCTGCTGTGTGCTGACAGCTCTGAGCCTGGAGCTTGCTTCGCATTCTGTGTCTCCCTTTCTCTCTGCCTCTCCCCTGCTTGCACTCTCTCTCCCTCTCTCTCTCTTAAAAATAAACATTTAAAAAATAGATAATTCATATTAAACGCAATCCCATGTGCATTTATCTAATTACTGATAATTTCAACTTCATCTGTGTTTTGTTTGGTATTCATTTGTCATGTCTGTATTTTTAATTTTTAATTTTAATTCTGTCTAGCTGACATTAGGTGTTATAATCGTTTCAGGTGTGCAGTAGAGTAATTCAACACTTGCATACAACACTCGGTGCTCATCACAATGAGTGTACTCCTTAATCCCCACCTCCTCTTTAATTCATTCTCCCAGTCCCTCCCCTCTGGTATCCATCAGTGTGTTCTCTGTAGTTCAGAGTCTGTTTCTTGGTTTGCCTCTCTTTCTCTTTTGTCCCCTTTGCTCATATGTTTTATTTCTTAAATCCACATATGAGTGAAATCATATGGTATTTGTCTTTCTCTGATTGGCCTATTTCACTTAGTATAATACTCTTTTGCTCCATCCATGTCATTGCAAATGACAAGATTTCATTATTTTTTTTATGGCTGAATAATATTTCATTGTATATATATACCACCTCTTTATCCATTCATCAGTCGATGAACACTTGGGCTGCTTCCATAATTTGGCTATTATAGATAATGTTGCTATGAACATTCCGGGGCATGTATCTCTTTGAGTTAGTGTTTTTGTATTCTTTGAGTAAATACCCAGTAGTGCTAATACTGTATCATAGAGTACTTGCATTTTTAACATTTTTGGGGAACTTCCACACTGTTCACAGTGGCTGCACCAGTTTGCATTCCCACCAAGAGTGCAAGAGGGTTTCCCTTTCCCCACATCCACACCAACAGCTGCTGCTTCTTGTGTTGTTTTTAGCCATTCTGACAGGTATGAGGTGATATCTCATTGTAGCTTTGATTTGTATTTCCCTGGTGATCAATGATGTTGAACATTCTTTCCTGTGTATGTTGGCCATCTGTATGTCTTTGGAAAAATGTCTATTCATGTCTTCTATCCATTTTTTCATTGGATTATTTGTATTTTGGGTGTTGGGTTATAAGTTCTTTATATATTTTGAATACTAATCCTTCATCAGATAGGTCATTTGCAAACATCTTCTGTTCTTAAGTTGCTTTTTAGTTTTGTTGATTGCTTCCTTTGCTGTGCAGAAGCTTTTTATTTTGATGAAGTGCCAATAGTTTATTTTTGCTTTTGTTTCCCTTGCCTCTGGAGACATATCTAGAAAGATGTTCCTACATCAACACAGGTTACTGTCTGTGTTGTCCTCTGGGATCTTTATGGTTTCAGGTATCACATTAGGTCTTTAATCCATTTTTAATTTATTTTTGTGTTTAGTGTAAGAAAGTGGTCCTATTCTTTTCTTTTGCATGTTTCTATCATGTTTTCTAAATAGCATTTGTTGCAGATTTTTTCCAATTGGATATTCTCTCCTGATTTGTCAAAGATGAGTTGACCATATAGTGTGTCTTCGTTTTTAGGTTTTCTATTCTGTTCTATTGATTTATGTGTCTGTTTTTGTGCCAATACCATCCTGTCTTGATCACTACAGTTTTATAATATTACGTGAAGTCGGAATTGTGATGCCTTCAGCTTTACTTCTTTTTTAAAGATCGCTTTGGGTATTCGGGGACTTTTGTGGTTCCATACAAATTTTAAGATTGTTTGTTCTAGCTCCTTGAAAAATGTTGGTGGCATTTTGTTAGGGACTGAATTAAATGTGTAGATTGCTTTGGGGAGTGTAGACATTTTAACCATATTTTTTTCCCGATCCATGAACATGGAATATTTTTACATTTCTTTGTGTCATCTTTAATTTCTTTCACCAGTGTTTTATAGTTTTCAGAGTACAGGTCTTTCACCTCTGTAGTTAGGTTTATTCCTATGTCTCTTATTCTTTTTGGTGCAATTGTATAAATGGAATTGGTGACTTAATTTCTCTTTCTGCTGCTTCATTATTAGTTTATAGAAATGCAACAGATTTCTGTATGTTGATTTTGTATCCTGTGACTTTACTGAATCTGTTTATCAGTTCTTGCAGTTTTTTGGTGGTGTCTTTTGAGTTTTCTACATACAGTATCATGCCATCTGCAACTGGTCAAAGTTTTACATCTTCCTTGCCAATTTGGATGCCTTTTATTTATTTGTGTTGTCTGATTGTTGTGACTAGGACTTCCAGCACTTTAATCACAAATCAATGTTGTACTTTGTCAAATGGTTTTTTTTCTGTATCTATTGAAAGGATTGTATGATTTTTATCCATTCTTTTATTAATAGGATGTATCACATTGCTTGATTTGTGAATATTGAACCACTCTTACAACCCAAGAACAAATCCCACTTGGTCATGATGAATGACTTCTTTAATGTATTGTTGGAATCGGTTTGCTAGCATTTTATTGAGGATATTTTGCATCCGTGTTCATCAGGGATATTGGCCTGTAGTTCTTTCTCTCCCTCTATTTTAATTTAATTTAATTTAATTTAATTTAATTTAATTTAATTTTATACTATTCTTATTTATTTATTTATTTATTTATTTAAGTGATTTCTTTATCTGATTTTAGTATCAGGGTAATGCTAGCCTCATGGAACAACTTTGGAAATTTTCCTTTTCTATTTTTTTGGAATGGTTTGAGAATAGGTATTAACTCTTTTTTAAATATTTGGTAGAATTTGTCTTTGAAGCCATCTGGCCATGGACTTTTGTTTGTTGGCCATTTTTGATTACTGATTCTATTTCTTTGCTGGTTATCAGTCTATTCAAGTTTTCTATTTCTTCCTGTTTTAGTTTTTGTAGTTTATATTTTTTCCAGGAATTTCCATTTCTTTCAAATTGTCCTGTTTGTTGGCACATAGTTTTTCATAATTTACTCTTATAATTGTGGTGTTAATTGTTATTTCTCTTCTCTCATTTGTGATTTTATTTATTTAGTTCTTTTCTTTTTTCTTTTTGATATGTCTAGCTAGAGGTTTATCAATTTTATTTATTTTTTCAAAGTGCCAGCTCTGGTTTCATTGATCTGTTCTATTGTTTTATGGTTTGTTTGTTTGCTTGATTTTCAGTTTCTATATAATTTATTCCAACTGTGATCTTTATTATTTCCTTTCTTCTGCTAGCGTTAGGCCTCTTTTGTTGTTCTTTTTCTAGATCTTTTAGGTTTAAGGTTAGGTTGTTTATCTGAGATTTTTCTGGCTTCTTGAGGTAGACCTGTATTGCTACATAGTTCCCTCTCAGGGCCATTTTTCCTGCATCCCAAAGGTATTGGACCATTATGTTTTCCTTTTCATTTGTTTCCATGTATGTTTTTATTTCTTCTTTTATTTCATGGTTGACTGATTTATTATTTATAGCATGTTGTTTAACCTCCATGTATTTGTGGTCTTTCCATGTTTTTTTTTTTCTTGTGGTTAAATTCTAGTTTCATAGTCTTATAAGAGTGTTCATGAACAGAAATCGTGCATGGTATGATTTCAGTGTTTATGTATTTGTTGAGACCTATTTTGTGACCTAATATGTGATCTATTCTGGAGAATGCCCCATGTATACTTGAAAAGAGTGTGTATTCTGCTGTTTTAGGATGGAATCTCGGAATATATCTGCTCAGTTACTCAGGTCCAGTGTGTCATTCAAAGTCATTGTTTCCTTGTTGATTTTCTGTTTAGATGATCTGACCTTTCATGTAAGTGGGATGTTAATGTCCCTTACTATTTTCATGTTATTATCAATTAGTTCCTTTATGTTTGTTATTAATTGTGTGATATTTTTTGGTGCTCTGATGTTGGGTGGTGCATAAATCTTTAGAATTTTTATATCTTCTTGTTGGACTGTCCATTTTATTATGATACAGTACCCTTATTTTTCTTTTTTATAGTCTGTTTTATTTTTAATTTTTTTTTAATTATGAGAGGGAGAGAGAGAATACAAGCAGGGGAAGGGCAGAGAGAAGCAGAAGAAAAACCCAAGCAGCTCCAAGCTGTTAGCACAGAACTGGGTGCAGGGCTCAATTTAATGTAATCTGAGATCATGACCTGAGCAGAGATCAAGAGTCAGATGCTTAACTCACTGAGCCTCCAAAGTGTCCCTTATGGTTTTTGTTCTAAAGTCCAGTTTGTGTGATATAACTATTGCTACTCTGGTTTATTTTGACACCCATATGTGTGATAAATGTTTCCCCACTGCCTCACTTTCAAATTACAGGTGTCTTTAAGTCTAAAATGAGTCTCTTGTAGGCATGAGATGGATAGGTCTTTGTTTTTTCTTTTCTTTTTTTTTTTTTATCTACCCTGTCACACTATGTCTTTTGATTGAAGTATTTATTAGCCTATTTAAATTCAAAGTAATTATTCATAGGTATGTATGTATTGCCATTTTATGGTCAGTTTTTTTTTTTTTTTGTAGTTTCTGGGGATTTTTTCTGATCCTTTTTTTTTTCCCCGTCACTTTTGTTGTGTCATTTGCACTCGTCGAGTCCTCCTTCATATTTCTTGCAGGGCTGGGTTAGTGGTCACAAACACCTTTTAGTTTTTGTTTGTCTGGGAAACTATTTATCTCTCCCTCTGTTCTGAATGATATCCTTGATGGATAGATTATTGTTGGCTGCAGATTTTTCCCACTCAGCACTTTGAATATATCATTCAAATATATTCTGATCTTCCAAGTTTCTGTTGAGAGATCTCCAACTAGCCTTGTGGGTTTTTCCCTTATAAGTTAAGGACTTCTTTTGTCTTGCTACTTTTAAGATTTTTTTTATTTTGCTTTGTCGCTATATTTTGCAAATGTAAATACAATATGCCTTGGTGTTGGCCTGCTTTTGTTGATGTGATGGGAGTTCTCTGTGCCTCCTGGGTCCGGATGTCTGTTTCCTTCCCCAGATTAGGGAAATTTTCAGCTGTGATTTCCTCAAATAAATTTCTGGCCCTCTTTTCTGTCTCTTCTTCTTCTGTGACTCCTACAATACAAATGTTCTCTTTGTGCATTCCCTTGTGTGCTCTTCTCTCTCACACTTCTCTGCAACTATGGCTCCCTCCCCTCCACAGCACCTGTGATCCATTTCTCCACCAAACATCTTCACACTTCCTACCTTTTTTGATGTGTTCTCTTCTCTCCCTTAAGTTGTGGAGGTTATTCTGTCAGTCTTTAAGTTGATTTGTGAGGTATTTAGGATGATTTAATAGTTATCTAATTATGTTGGAGGGATAAGACAATGTCCTCCTACTCTGCCACCATCTTCATGGCTTTACTTTCAACTTCATTGGTGTTGATACTTGTTTCTTAGTTCTAGATAACACAGTTGTCCATTCTTCAAGACAGTTGTTTTCCAGAATAACTGGAGATTCTCTCAGTGGCTTCTATTGTTTACTTTTCCAACATTTTTCAATAGTTCATACGTCCCAAGAGGTCAAGAATCATATCTTTTGTTCATATTATCATATGTTCAATACCATGTTGTTCTTTTCTTGTATTTTCCACAGTATCTGTTAAGTAAGGCGGAGAATTCAACAAGCTGTTGACCAAGAAGAAATTACTTTTTTTGATGTCTTCACTTCTTAGCTTTCTGCTAGCCCTCCTTATTGGTAGTCTTTATTTCTTACCTATTACCTTTACGTAAAAACTATTCTTGCACTGCTGCCTGTTTTTTTCTTTGTTTTTCAATTTAATATAAAATAATATTTTATTTGACTTTGGTTCACAAAGTGCATCTGTATGATAATATCATGTCTGTATATTTGTCAGTTGTAAAGGTATGGAATTAGATTTTCTGATATACTATACATCAGTTTATTATTTTTCCTGTAGCTCAATCCATATTTTCTTTGTTTGTTAAATAACTACTGTATTTGTTTTATGGGCACAATATATGCTCATTATAAAAATAATGAAGATGTTGAAACAAACTAGAAATAGTAGAACAACAAATAACACCTAGAAAAATCAATATTTTTATTTGCTTTCTATTATTCTAGCCATGGTTAGCAAAACATGTACAGAAGGAAGGTCGGATATAATGTGAGTGGATAAATGAATAGATAAACTGTTTCCCAAATATTTAAGTTAACTGATCCTACTCATGTTTTTAATCATAAGAGAATATAAATAAGTGGTCAAATAATTTTTTTCTTGTATTAGATAAGGCCAAGGTTCACTTTGTTTTTTAAGTTTGTAAATCCAGATAGTTGTGTCAATATTTGCATCAACACTTCGGTATTTCAACTGCTATCCTTTCCATTTTCCAATAACTCTTACTATTGAGTGGTGTGAATTGAGCTATTTTCCTTCTTTTTTTCTTTTTGAAGATTGTTTTAGGTGTTATTGGACCTTTGTATTTCTATGTGAATTTTAGAATCATCAAATTCTGCCAAGATTTGCTGGGATTTTGAATTAAATTTCACTCAATTTATATATAAACCTACAGAGAAGTTCATTATGGTTTGCCAATCCATAAACATGGTGTATCCTTATTTTTTTAGGCATTAATGTTTTACAAAATTGTTTTAGTTTGAGTGTAGGCATTTTTCTAAGTACTTGATTTTTGATGCTATTGTAAAGAATATATCTAAAATTTTTATTTTGTTTGTTGCAGGAAAATGTAAAAACATTTAATATTTAATGGATACTGTATCAAGAAAACTTGCAAAATTTGATTTGTAATAGCTTTTTATATTTTATGTATACAATCATAAATTCTGCCATTAAGGAGAAGTTTTATTTCTCCATTCACAATGCATTTATTTCCTTATTGGACTGGCTAAAATTCTATCAAAATATATATCCTTAAATCCAATTTATTTTTTAGAGTAGATTTACATTTACAGAAACATTCACCAGAAAATATAGAGAGTTCCCATGTACATCCTGCCCTACGTTTGCATACCTCTCCTGCTATTAACATCCAACATTAGTGGTACATTTGTTAAAATAAATGAACCTGACATGTCATTATCACCAGAAGTCCATAATTTGTGTTAGGGTTTATTCATGGTATTTTATTGTCTATGTGTTTTAACAAATGTATAATGACATGTATCCATCTGTACTGAATAGTTTCACTGTTGTAAAAATCCTCTATGTTCTACCAATTCATCCCACCCTGCCCCTTAAACCCTCATGACAATTTATCTTTTCACTATCTCCTTAGCTTTGCCTTTTTGAAAAGGTCCATGTAGTTGGAATTCTACAATGTGCATTTTTTTCAGTCTTTTTTTCACTTAATAATATGTATTTAAGTTTCCTCCTGTTTATTCATGGCTTGATAGCTCATTTTATTTTTATGCCAAATAATTTCATTGCCTGGATTTATTTATTTGTTTTTTATCCATTTACCAACCTATCTTGGCTCTTTCCAAGTTTTGGTAATTATGAATAAGGCTAGCTATAAACATCCACATGTCTGTGGACATAAGCTTTTAACTCCTCTTAATAAATATTAAGGTACAGTTGATTGTATGATTGGAGAATGATTAGTTTCATTATGCAGTAAAACCTTGGATTGTGAGTAACTTGTTCTGCAAGTGTTCCCCAAGAGAAGCAAACATTTCTAATAAATTTTAACTTGATAAATGAGCGATGTCCTGAAATACAAGTGGTATGTGATGACGAATGTCACATGATCACAACTGAACCAATAGTTCTTGAAATTCCCTTTGATTCACAAGTGCTTTTGATTATGAGCATATTTCTGGAACAAATTGTGCTTGCAAACCATGGTTTTACTACACTGCTAGATGACTTCCAAAGTGGCCATAACATTTTGCATCCCTACCATAAATGAATGAGAGTTCTTGGAGTACCATATCTTTGCCAGCATTTGGTATAGTGAGTGTTTTGAATTTTTGCCATTTAATAGGTATGCAGTGGTATTTCATTGTTGTTTTAATTTGAAATTTCCTAGTGACACATGGTTTTGAGTATCTTTGTATATTCTTGTTTACTATTTATATTTCTTCTTTGGTGAGTTATCTGATTTGCCTAGGTCTTTTACCAATTTTTAAATCAAGTTCCCTTATAGTTGTATTTTCAGTGTTGTTTGCATATTTTTAATAATAGTTCTTTTTCAGATATGTCTTTTTCATATATTTTCTCCTAGTGTTTTCTTTGCCTTCTCATTCTCTTGAAGGTATCTTCTATAGGACAAAAGTTGATCATTTTAATAAAGTCATGCTTAGCAATTATTTATTTCATGGATTGTGACTTTGATATAGAATTCAATGCCAAACCTCAGGTCATTCGGATTGTCTTCTTGTTATTTCTTGGAGATTTATAGTTTTGCATTTTTCATTTAGATCTGTGATTCATTTTAAATTAACTTTTATAGTCGTGTAAGGTCTAGGTCTCTCTCTCTCCCTCCCTCTCTCTCTCTCTCTCCCTATATATATATATATATATATATATATATATATATGTGTGTGTGTGTGTGTGTGTGTGTTTGCAGGTGGATGTCCAGTTTTTCTAGCACCATTTATTAAAGAGAGTATATTTTCTCCATTGTATATTTTTTAAAATTTTTAATGCTAATTTTTTTAGGGAGAGACACACAGAATGTGAGTTGGGGAGAGGTAGAGAGAAAAGGAGACACAGAAACTGAAGCAGGCTCCAGGCTTTAGCTGTCTGCATAGAGCTTGACATAGGGCTTGAACCCATGAACCATGAGGTCATGACCTGAGCTGAAGTTGGACGCCTAACCGACTGAACCACCCAGGTGCTCCTCTCCATCATGTTGATGTTACTCCTTTGTCTAAGATAAGTTGACTATATTTACGGGAGTCTGTTTTTAAACTCTCTGTTTCATTCTATTGATCTATCAGTATTTTCTTTCACCAATTTTACCTTGGCTTGATTAATGTGGCTTTATAATAAATCTTGAAGTTGAGTAGTGTTGGTTCTCTGTCTTTGTTCTTCTTATTTGATTTTGTGTTGGCTACTCTGAGTCTATCCTTCTCCATATAAACTTTAGAATAATGTTGACAAGGGGCGCCTGGGTGGCGCAGTCGGTTAAGCGTCCGACTTCAGCCAGGTCACGATCTCGCGGTCCGGGAGTTCGAGCCCCGTGTCTGGCTCTGGGCTGATGGCTCAGAGCCTGGAGCCTGTTTCCGATTCTGTGTCTCCCTCTCTCTCTGCCCCTCCCCCGTTCATGCTCTGTCTCTCTCTGTCCCAAAAATAAATAAACGTTGAAAAAAAAAATTAAAAAAAAAAAAAGAATAATGTTGACAATATTCACAAAATAATTTTCTGGGATTTTGATTGAGATTGCATTCAATCCACAGACCAATTTGAGAAGAGCTAACACGTTTATAATATTGAGTGTTCCTATCCATGAATCTAGAATATCTGTCCATTTATGTATTTCTTCTTCACATTTATCAGAGTTTTACAGTTATTCTTTCCATAGATCTCATATACATTTAATTAGATTCATAACTAATTATTTTATAATGGGGTGCTAATATGTATGGCATTGTATTTTTAATTTAAAATTCTACTTTGTAACTGTTGGTATATACTAAAGCGATCTGTACATTAGCCTTGTATCCTAAAACTTTGTGGAAATCACTTATTAGTTCCAAGAGGATTTTTTTTTCATTCTTTTGGATTTCTTACATAGACTATCATTTATCTATGAACACAGACCATTTTATTTCATCTTTCTCAATCAGTATACAATTTATTTGTATTTTCTTGTCTTATTCTATCAGGTAGGGTTTTCAATCTGATTTTAAAAAGAGTGGTGGGAGGGGACAATTTTGCTTTTTCCTGATTTTGGCAGTAAAGATTCTAGTATCTAATAATTTAAGTTTTAGCAGTTGGGTTTTTCTCTAATTTTTTTTAATTCCTCTCTACACCCAATGTGGGGCTCAAACTTTACTGAGAATAAGAGTCACAAGGTCTACCAACTGAACCAGCTAGGGGCCCTTGCAGAATTTTTTTTTAATCCAGTTGAAGAAGTTCCCCTGTATTTCTAGTTTAATTAGAGAATAAGATTTTTTTTTGCAAAGTAGTAACAATGTTAGCCTTGTGTTCTTCTTATTATTTATCTTATTATTAGAGAAAAATTCTTAATTTTTACTGTTGCAAATTATATGAGCTATATATACCAGCTATATATACTGCTGGATTTGTCTTGGGACTATTTTAATGGAGTATTTTCCTATCTATGTTCATAGATTTTGCATCTCTGTTCATTTGCTATAATATCCTCGTGGAATTTTGGCATCAAATATATGTTTGTTCCATTAAAAGTGTTGGAAAATTTTCTTTTTCCGCTCTTTTTAAATTTTTTTTAATGTTTATTTATTTTTGAGACAGAGAAAAACAGAGCATGAGTGGGGGAAGGGCAGAGAGAGAGGGAGACACAGAATCTGAAGCAGGCTCCACACTCTGAGCCACCAGCACAGAACCTGATGTGGGGCTCGAACCCACAAGCTGTGAGATCATGACCTGAGCTGAAGTTGGACGCTCAACCAACTGAGCCACCCAGGTGCCCCATCTTTTTCCATTCTTGAGGAGAGTTTGTGCAAACTTGATGTAATTTCCTCCATAAAATTTTTGGAGAATTCATTTCTCCTTTGCTTTAAGAAGAGAGTAAAGTTTAAATTTTATTTATTTTTTCTCTCATCTGTGTTAAGTTGCATTTTGCACAAATCGCTTAAATTTATTCATAATATGCTCTTAATATCTTTTGATGTATTGAATATGCAATTATGTTCTTTTTAATTCCTGGCACTTTTTTCACTAGTTACCCCCTACTCTTTCTTTTTTTAATTTTTTTTTGTTTTAATTTTTGAGAGGGGGGGGCGGAGAGAGAGAGAGGAGAGTTTAAGCAGGGGAGGGACAGAGATAGAGGGAGACACAGAATCTGAAGCAGGCTCCAGGCTCTGAGCTGTCAGCACAGTGCCCAATGTGGGGCTTGAACTCACGAACCCTGAGATCATGACCTCAGCCCAAGTTGGACTCCTAGCAGACTGAGCCACCCAGGAGTCCTCCTCCTCTCTTTTTGATTCATCTCTTGGGTGGTTAGAGTTTGTATAAAATTTAAAATATCATAAGTATATTCCATGGTATATTTACTGATACCTTAAATGTCTGATCTTGCTTGTATTAAACAAACAAACACACACACACAGAACACTTGTGGGGCACTTGGGTGGCTCAGTCAGTTGAGCGTCCAACTTTGGCTCAGGTCATCCTGTCACAGTTCATGGGTTCAGTCTTTGCATTGGGCTTTGTACTGACAGCACGGATCCTGCTTTGCATTTTCTGTCCCCTGCTCTCTCCCGCCCCTTCCCTGCTTATGCCCTCTCTCCAAAATAAATAAAAAACTTAAAAAAAAAAACTTGTGGTACACTAGATTCTTAGAATTTCATATAATAATTTTATCATTTTATTTACAATTTATTTTCTATAAATTTTATTTATATAAAAATAAATTTTATTGCCATTCACTTTTGTATTAATCATTGAGTCCCAGTTGTGCCTAATTTGAGACTAGTCTGATATTTTTCCCTTGTAAGAGAATGACAATTTCTTTCTCTATGCATAAATAATTAGTTATCTTCAAATTCCAGGACATAACCAAGATATGCATCGTTTGGCAAGTAAATTTCATTTTTGTTTCATGGAAAATGAATTTTAATTTTGTATCTAAATACGGTTTCACCTCTATTTTTAATATTGCCTATTCAGTATTATCCATTTCCCTTACACAATGTCATCACTGTCTTTCGTAAATTCTATCATTTTTCCCTCATAGGTGTTAATCTCTTGTTTTTTTCTTCTACTGGAAAAGAATCAGATTGTATCTGAGAATTTATTAGAAATGTGTGCTGAACTCAAGGCTTTTGAAACTTTTCAGAAAGTATTTGGTCAGAATCTTCAAAAAGGTCTCACTAACAGAGGGATCCTACATTCATTCTATCCAGAAAGCCAGCAAGATTATTCAAAACTGTCTCTATACGCTGTTGTAACAAAGGCAGCTGGCAAAGGAAATATTCTTAGCATAATGAAAACTCTGATGTTAGCTTAAGTCTCATATCTTTCCAGAATCTGGAAGCCGATCCGTTTTTTGAAGAAGATACTAGTGTGGTTTCCTACCTTTAGTTTATGTAAGAAAGATAATATTGTTATATTTTCTCTGACTTTGGGAAAAAATAATGTGCAGCAGCTACTAAGAATTATTTTTCAACACTAAGCAAATGTACTTTCTTTGGGGAGAGAGGGGGAGTACACACAGACACAAGAGAGGGAGGTGCAGAAAGGGGGAGAGAGAGAGAATCTTAGGCAGACTCCAGACCCAGCTCAGAGCCCGGGGTGGGGGTTCGATCTAGGAAACCATGAGATCATCACCTGACTTGAAATCACGAGTCCAGCTACCTTTAACCAACTGAGACACCCAGTCTCCACAAGCAAATGTATTTGAAGTTGTGCAGTATCTCAGAGGTAATTTTATACTCTTTATTGTACTTTTTTCCAGAGAAATAGCAGTGTGGTTGAGGCAACTAAGTATGAACACGGTATGTCATCTACTTCTGCAACCGTTTACCGCATCAACTGTACAGCTTATCCCCAAGTCATTTTGGGTGAATAACTGGGACTAAAAATGTTCATGAGAAACTAACTTATTCCCATGATCACAATCTGAAGGTTAGTGTGGCAGTTAGATAGAGAGTATGTCTGCCCCCATAAATACCTAGCCTTTTAAAATTATTTTCTTTAATATTTAACTGTCTTCTAATCATTTTCTTAAGAATAAACCAGGCAATAAGACTTGGGATACAGAAGCAGCCAAATTATGTTCCAGGATGAATATTAACAGCACGTAATTTCACTACTGATATTCATCATCAAAAGAAATGCCCAGTTTTTGGGGCAGTCTGTTAAGCATCCAACTTCAGCTCAGGTCATGATCTTGTGGTCCGTGAGTTCGAGCCCCACATCGGGCTCTGTGCTGACAGCTCAGAGCCTGGAGCCTGCTCCGGATTCTGTGTCTCCCTCTCTCTCTGCCCTTCCCCCACTCATGTTCTCTCTCTCTCTCTCTCTCTCTCTCTGTCAAAAATAAATAAAAACATTAAAAAATTTAAAAGCAATACCCAGATTTTAATATGCTTCTACCTTGGAATTGGAGTGATAAATGAGGTGAGAAAAATCAAAACTATTTATAATTTTTATACTTTTTTCCCCAAAACAAAACAAAGCAAAACAAATCCTTTCCCTTTTACTGCCTGGTTCTGGGAAGAATTGAGATTATTTACATTTCCAGCCAAGGATGTCATTCAAAGCATTGGATCACAGCTGCCATATGGGTCTCTCTCAGCTACTTCCCCAAATACAATCTCATCTGTTCCTTCCCATAAGGTGTCTCTAACCCACAACCATCTTCAGTTAATGAACCAGTTCGTACTTATCCTCTGCTTATTATGTGAGTATCCAGAAATCTCCAACCATACTCTTGACTTAACTAATATGATTTTCTCTTGTAACCCTTTTACACGGATTATGTACTGTTGGACATCTGCCATTTAATTCTAATTGCTATTTTTACATCATGATTTTTCTTTCACTCCAAAAGTCTCATCCATTTGTAAGCAACTATACAACCTTTTTTATTTTGCTGCCAGTATCTCTGGACAGGAATCTGGAAAATCATTTGTCTTTTAAAAAATATATTTCCTCTTTAATATTCCTAGAAAACTGGTTGAGTTCTCTAACAGATATATAAATATGGAATAGCAGCATTGATAAATTGTTAAGTATGGCGTTAAAATTGTGTCATGAGTGTATCTAATGCAGAAATGTATTAGGCAAGGCCCAATTATTTGATACAAAATACACTTTAGTTTTAAGCTTTCTGGAACAAATATGAGCATCTTTCACTTAAAGAATATTTTCAGATTATAGTTTAATAAAGTTCACACATGAAGAGGCTAATGGGAAAAATACAATTACTTAGATATCAATGGGGACATTACAAAATCAACTGTCAGCACACAAAAAGTTCTAAGCTATTTGATTTGGTTTAAAAATATAAAGAGTGTGGGACACCTGGATGGCTCAGTTGGTTGACCTTTGGATTCTCGGTTTCGGCTCAGGTCATTATCTCACGGGTCCTGGGTTCAAAGCCCCACTACTGGTGAAGCCTACTTTGAATTCTCTCTCTCTTTCTGCCTCTCCCCCACGCTCTCTCTCTCAAAATAAAGAACTAAAAAATGTAAAACATGCCACTTTTCTACATGCATTATTTAAATAAATGAATAATTTCCTAAAGAAATTGTTAATGATTTTAACATTCAAAAACTGAGATGATTATTTTTGTACACTATTGTATGGCATAAGGAAAAAAAAAGTCTTTTGACGTTTCTAGCAAAAGAATGTTGCAAAATATAAAGCAATAAGATCTTATTAGAAACCAAATGCCAACATCATTAATCACTGAAAATGAAATAATCATACTGACAATGACAGTATTCTTCGTAGCCAAAGATCTTTTGCTATTCTAAGCTATAGCAATTAATAATTATTAATGAAACTAACATTAAGGGGAAATATCATCCATCTACATATGAAAAGTAGCATATTATACTAAATTGTAAACTATGTAATTAGTCAATACCTGATGCTAGCAAGTGAATTGTTCTGATTTCTTATTTAATGAACTGATATTTCTACTTACATCCATTATTAGGACACTTAAATATAATATACTAGGCAGAAAACAATATTATCATTAATATTTCAATACATTTTGTGACTTTATTAGTGACAAATAAGAGAGTATTATTGGTTTCACTTGAAATAAAGTGATAAGAAGTCAAGAGCTTTCATATTTATTAGCAATATGTATTTTGCAACTGGAATTGAACACAAGTAGTGACCACAGAAATGATGCAAATGGACCCAATGACTGACTTTCCTCTTTTTTGTGATGCAGCCAATTAGGAGCTCTCGCTGCAGCCTGGTCCATGCTGACATTTCATCCTGCAGTTCCTGCCCCCTCAACGAGAACCTCTAAGAATAATGATGCTAGCTGAACTCAGCCAGCAAGAAATAAACTTTGACTTTTGCCGTTGACACCTCAAGATCACATTTATATTTTCCCAGTGTGAGACAAGAGGTCATAGAAAATCACAGCCCACAAAACATGATGCTAGGAGAACAAATAGAGCATTGTTTTAACTATTATTCTGGTTTATTTACAACTCTGATCAAGACCTGAATGGCCATCAAAATGTGGGGGGGGGGGAATAATGTGTTCTAGGCTATTAGCCTGATTATCCAGGGACAGTGTACTCCTCACAGAAAATACTCAGCATCTTGTATAACTCTTAGGGTCTTTCCCCAGCTCAGCGATGCATCTGAGATCTACTGCTCATCACATAGATGCAAATGAGATATACATCTTAAATATTTTAAAATTAATAATATGCTTTTTCTCAACTGAAAATGCACCCCCTGCTTTAACTTCTCCTAGTACTTCTCATTATCTGTGTCTTGGTGTTTTAAAACCAAAAATGGTAAATATATCAACCTTTGGGAAAATATGCTGTCTTGTGCAGGAACCCTTTCCTTGGCTCAAGCATAGCTTGAGTATCACATAAGGAAGACAAAAAAAAAAAATAGGATTATAGAGCAAACCCAAAGCAACTTTGTATTGTGTACAGACTTCAGTCATCTGACTGACGACTATCTCTTAAATCTCAGTCACTCTGGCCTCCCCTCCCTTATCCTCCAGGTCATCAGATCTCTGTATCTATTGTAGTTGTCCACTGAGCCCCATGAAACTGGGTTTTGCCAACGGCAGCGCTCTGCAAGTTGCCATGCACCCTTCAACCTGGTTGGGTCTTTTGGTACTACTGGAATCAGCCTAGACAGGCTTCAGTTTCACTGTGAATCTTCTCCTGTCCCCTTCTCCACTGCAGCTAGTTTACAGCCCCCCATCTGGAGTCACAGTCATTTAGGAAGCCCAGGAAAACGAATCTAGCTCTGGATTCTAGTTGGGGCAAACACAGAACCGTGCAGTCCCTTTTTGCCAGAAGGCAAGAATTTCTTGAGCATGTACTAAGCCTAGGTGTTTGTCCGCAACCAAGTGAGCAGAATGTCAGGGCGTAGGCATCACGATGTTCTGTTGGAGTAGACTAGGATACGGCAGGGATCCTCAATTAGGATAAGAAGAATGACAGTGGTATTGACTTGCACCATTTACAGGGAATGGATTACAAAATCTCAGCAATCCCAGTTATCCCTTCCTAATAGAGGCTATACTGAGCGTGAAGGCTATAGGGTGTGTATGTGACGGAGGAGAGCACAAAGTGCTCTCATTCAAAGCCTGCACATGATATATGTGTCTTCTCATAGATCTCCAAAATGAGACATGTGGGGGACTGATTTCACTCATGTAGAATTTAAGATACAAAACAGATGAACATAGGGAAGGGAAGCAAAATAGTATAAAAACAGAGAGAGAGAGAGAGAGAGAGAGAGAGAAACCATAAGAGACTCTTCAATACAGAGAACAATCTGAGGGTTGCTGATGGGGTGTTGGGGGTGGGGGAGGAGGGCTGAAGGGGTGAGGGACATTAAGGAGGACACTGGTTGGGATGAACACTAGGTGTTATATGCAAGTGCTGAATCACTAGATTCTATTCCTGACAAAAAAAAAGATGTGTTAAAAAAATAAAATAAACATTAAAAAGAAAGAAATGCTGGTATTACATCAGATTCAAATCCATTGAACAAGTTCTACCCATGATTGATTTTCCCTAAGGAATGACAGACTTCAAAGGATGCTTACTTACTTTTGCTTGGTTCATTGGTTATTGTTTTCCATTGCCTTAAGGAGCAGACTTTTTTGTTTGTTTTACTTGTTCTTCTAAAGTTCATGCTAGGGTTGAAGAACAGATGGAAGTGTGGATTTATTTTTCCCATATTGTTTTGGCATCTACCAATAATAGCAGAAGAGTATTAGAAGTGAATGACTTTTGTTTATTTTTCCTTCTTGTTCTCTAGTCCCAGTGAACTGAAGACAATGCTCTCATTAAAACAGACGATAATTTGATATGCTCTCTTCAATAATCTGTCAGTGCCCACCACCTGAGGGAAATCATAACCTAAGCCTGTTTTTCATCCAGAACAATGTCTTTTCCTTGATGTCCAGGTGAACTGTAAGCTGGGCACATACTTTCACAAGGAGATTTTATTTTCTCTCTTTCTTTCTTCCATCCTTGGCTTTTTAAATCAAATTTATGTTGGAGGACACACACTAACCCCCAGGTGTGTCTTTAACAAAGAAGGAAGTATTTTAAAGTATTAGGAACATTTGTAGTTACTCAGGGATAGCTTAGTGATCTGGAAGCCAGAGTGTGACTGGGAAGTAGTTTGACTGTTCTTTGGCCACTGTTTTTGTGACCCTTTCCCTTGCTCCTCTCCATATACAGACACGCTCATCAACATGCATGGTCCTTCCAAATCACAGGAAGTTCGGCTCACAAATGCAAATTTACATATTCATTCTTTATTGCCAAGGACATGCCTTCTGGGTCTCAATGGCAAATATAGACAAAAAAAATTTAGGTTTACAAATCATGCTTCCTAACTCAAGTGTCCAATTCTGATCTAATGACCTTAATCGTCAGGAGCTGTCAATAGCTGTGGCTGCAGGATTCTTTGACTGAATTGTGTCTCCACAAAATTCATATGTTGAAGCCCCAACCCCCTATATTTGGAGCCTGAACCTTTACAGAGGTGATTAAGGTTAAATGAGATCTTAAGTGTGGGCCCTAATCCAATAGGGCCATGTCCTTATAAGAAGAGGAAGAGAGGTACCTGAGTGGCTCAGTCGCCTGACTCTTGATTTTGACTCAGGTCATGATCTCACGGTTCTTGAGTTCGAGCCCCACATTGGGTTCTGTGCTGACAGCATGGAACCTGCTTGGGAGTCTCTCTCTCCCTCTCTCCCCCACCCCCCCCATCCTTCTCTCTCTCTCTCTCTCTCTCTCTCTCTCTCTCTCTCTCTCTCAAAATAAATAAATAAAAAAAGAGGAAGAGGAACCAAGGATGCACACACACACACACGCAGGAAAATCCATGTGAGGACAGTGAGAAGGCAGCTGTCCACATGACAAGGAGAGGCCTCAGGAGAAGCCAGTTCAACCAGCACCTTAATCTTGTCTTTCCCGCCTCCAGAACTTTAAGAAAATTAATTTCTGCTATGTAAACCACCAAGTCTGGAATATTTGTTGTGGCGTCCCAGCAGATATATATCTATATATCTATATACCTATATATCTATATATCTATATATCTATATATCTATATCTATATATATCTATATGTATCTATATATCTATAGATATCTATATATCTATAGATAGATAGATATCTATATAGCTAGATAGATATCTATATCTATATAGCTATATAGATATCTATCTATATAGATATATATATATATACACACACATATATATACATATATATGTGTATATCTATAATAAGAATATATATTACATAATTATATAATGTAATTTTATGTTGTCTATAATACTATATGTTGCATATAGTGTATGCAATACATAATTATGTATTATATATTATATATATATATTTATATATATATTTTTTTCTGATAAAAAGCACCCTCACAGGGGTAGTATGCCTGAACCACCAAAAATGTTATATGTACCTAACAAAAAAGAACATACTGATCTAAGTTTCTTTTGCTAGAGGATGCCATTTTGTTTTCATCTGTTGCTTCTTTTTGCCCTCTTCCTTTCCTCTTCCTTACTCCTTCTTTTCACAGAAAATGTTGTATACGGGCTTCTTTTAGTTCTGGAATCTGTGCAGACGCTCTCTTTTGAATTCTGGCCCCACATTTTCTATAATACTTTTAACATCTGTACCAGGTTATACCGCCAACATTCCAACACATTTTATCTAAAACTAAAATAATTTACATTTTGGCAAACTTTCTCCCTCCTTAAACTCTGCCCCCAGTGCCGCAAAACATGGAAATATGTGTCGAGCCACTTCTGAGTCCTTGTCCTCTCCTTGGCCCCTGCCATCTCTGCCCTGCCTCCTTGTCCTAAATAATGAAACACCAGAGGGTCTAGCTTATTTATCCTTCAAGATTAGCCTTCCCTTTCAAGTTCTTACATGCACACTTACCCCTCCTGTACAAATAACATGACGAATGAAGAGCTAAGTATTATTGTTAAATAACACCTCAGCAATACATGAATGAACAGTTTAGAAGTATTTGCAGAGACTGACAGAATTGGCTTTGCAGGACCAATTACCACTTAGTATATTTATTACACCAATGTTGGAGTTCCTATGTAACCAGTGACAAGCCATTCCTAGCTCAATTCTACTGAGCAGCTAGCTAAGGTAAGAATTTATGGCCATTAAAGGGAAACAAAGAAAACCAAACACACGTTTTTAAAAAATCAGCAAGCATGTAACAACAGCATAAAAAATGCTTTTGCATCTCTCACTTTTTATGTCTTGGATTCTCTTGTAAGATGGAATTGCACCACTGGTGACATATTAAACATTTCTGTTACATTCGTAGGTAGAAATGTGGCTTTCAAAGAACATATTTGGGGTAAATATTTGATGTAAGTCACAGACACCCTAGAATATCCTGAAACCTCTGACCATCTGTGTATAAACTTGGTGTTTCCATGCGGAGGATGTTTTGTTGTGGGAGGAAGTGAGATGAAGAGAGACAAAAGAAAGACATCAGCAAATCCAAGAACAATGGGTCATGGAAAAGCAGCAGATCTCGCTACTCCAATATAGATTGTATGTGCCCTGCCGTCTCTGAATATCAAGTAGACATGTAACCTGTATGGCCCAACAGTATCCCCCAAAGGAATAAATGGGTTTATGGAGAAATGTTTTCTATTGCTATCGTAACAAATTACTGTGATTTAATGCAAATTGTTGCCTTATGGTAGGTAGTTTTCCTGGAGACCAGACATCTGAAATGGGTTTCACTGGATTAAAATCAAGGTGTTTGCCTCGCTGCATTCCTACAGGGGCTCTAGGCGAGAATCCGTTGCTTGTCTATTCCAGCTCCGAGGCTGGCTGCATTTTTGGCTGGCTGCCTGCTGCCATCGTTGAAGGCAACAAAGCTGCTGAATTTTTCTCAGGCTGCCATCTCCGTTTCTGACTCTTCTGCCTCCTCCCACATTTGAGGGGGCCTTGTGATTTTATTAGGCCTGCAGAGATGAGCCAGGGTAATATCACCTGGTCTTGAGATCAGCTGATCTTAAACTACTAACCTTAATTCCTACATGGCATGTGACAGAACATGTTCATAGTCTCTGGAGATTAGGACACTGCCATCTTTTGAAATCATTGTTCTACTTGTCACAATATACTTGACTGGTCTTGTTCTTATTTTGGGGAGGGGGGAGTTGTTTGGGTTGGTTGATTTGGTTGGTTTTTTTTGTTGATTGGTTTGAGGTTTTGGTTTTGTTTTTTATGTTTTTTTGTTTTTGTTTTTGTTTTTTTGTTTTTGTTTTGTTTTTGTTTTTTTATGGTTTTGGGTTTTTTGGGGTTTTTTTGTTGTTTGTTTTTTTTGTTTTTGTTTTGTTTTTGTTTTTTTATGGTTTTTTTTTTTTTGGTTTTTTGTTTGTTTGTTTTTGTTTTTTGTCTGTTTGTTTTTGACTAAAAGATTTGGCCCTTTCTGCCCTTATTCTTGAAATCTGCTCTATTACCATTTTTAAAAAACATATCCACACGTTCTTTTCAAGCTCAACTGCAAGTCTCAGAACACTGACACCTGATGTGGACTAGTACCCCACGTTTCCCCCTCATAAATCTCCTCAATGTATCATATGTTCTGGAAGTACACATGGCCAGACATTCTGAGTGGCTAGTCAGGAAAAAACACTTCACAGGACACCAGCTTTCATCACAATCTCATTAAGTATTTCAGAAAAAAATCATGAGTGGAAAACAAGAAAGGTAAAGCTTAATTTGAAGAATTTATCTTTTTACATTCAACTTAGAAACTGTGGCTGATGTGTAATGAGCAGGAACTGACCCTAGGATATCTCAGAAAATTCTCTATTCACAAGAATCTTAGGGTGAGGGCAACCCCACAATAGCTCTCAGAGGATGGCGGTAAGTTCACTGCCTCTTCTGATGCAAGCCCTGGTGAAAATGTTTGTTACTCAGGTTGTTAAACATCTCTTATTGACTAGAAGCTCATGACCCCCTCCTTGGATTTTATTCACTTATGAGTGTAACCTGCCCATTCAAGAAACGCTTTTTATAGATTTAGAGTAAAAGCCTCAACCCACCATTGTACCAAGTTGCACACTGTAAGGTCTACAGGGGCTAGAGAGCAAAGACAATTGCCCAAATAGAGCTGACTTCATAATGCACCATTGCAGAATGTCCTTTTTGACACTCATGCTCCTGACATTTCAGTCCTCAGTCTGCTCAAGCCCAAATTCGTATCCCTACACTTCAATTATTTTCCAAAACCTTGCAGTATAAACCACATTAAATCCACTCTATGTTGTTTCCAGTCTTGATTATAAAATGGATTAGGTAATTAACATTCTTAAATACTTCACTGGTTGCCTATAGCTATAGCTTTTGGGGTAAAATCCCAAGTCCACAGTTTAGCTCATAAACCTTTTTATGAACTGGCACCTGCCCTCTTGGATGGTTTCAATCCTACTCTATGCCTATCACAATACGTTCTTCCACTCTCCAGAGCTGTTTGTAAATTTTTGATCATATGCTATTTAGATATCTGTGTCTTTGCTCTTGGGTCCCTATCCAGTGTGTCTATGGCCATCCTCTTCCCTTGAGTAAGTTGAACTCCTACACAGGCTTCGAACCTCAGCTCTAACACTATCTACTATTGGAGTCTTGTGATTTAGAGACTACTTAAGTGCTTTTGTGTGCTTCCTTCACAAATGTTTTTCATAGGATTTACAATTATGTCATCTCATTATTGAACAACCTTGTAGACATTCTTGGAGGACAGTGGACATAACCTATCTAGCTTTATATTTCCAATGGATTGCACAGTGGCACTGTGGGCACAGAAACACCTGTGGATTGATATAAAAATACTGCATTTGGAGATAGACTTCCACATCTACTAATTAAAAAAAAAAATCTCTATTTCTTCCATTCTCCATACCTCAAATCTGTGAAAGTAGCAAATTTGCCTGTAAGGTTATTGTGCAGTGAAAATAATAAAACCAATGAAATCATTTCCTAAACAACTAACTTGTAAGATTTCTTAGCACTGTGCAATTATTTCATAATTTGTCCTAGTTACATATTAAAAAGAAATTGACAACTACATTGGAAGCTGTGTTATCAGGTTGTGGCAGAGTTGGTTCTTAAACTTGATTCAAGTTTCCACTCAAAGTATTTTTCAAATGGGTCAGATCTTCGCCAATTTGTCGGAGGAAGAAGAAATGAATAAAGCAAGGGTTTTCTCAAAACCTTAACAACCTTGCCATTGTATTTGCTATTAGCATTAAAATAAGTCAGAACACAAATAAGCTTTTTACTTTACAATTTTTCTAACCATTTAGATTTAAAAGCCTTTCTGGCCTAATCTCTCCACACTCATTGAACATCATCCAAATTCTGACTGGAAGTTACATATTCATAACACTTGTAGGTCTTATCACTGATCGGTACAATGAAACTAAGCTTGAGTCCTTATAAAAAGTACAATATAACAGCGTTCCTGCAGTGCAGGATGATCGCCGATTTAAATTACAATAAGGTACAAATAAAAGAAAGAAAATAAAAACATTCTGAGGCTTATTGACTTCAAAGGCTTAAGTCAAAGACTACTTCTTCATCAATCATAACATCAACCCAGCAGTATCAAAGGGCAAATTTCAGTACCAATAAATACCAGAGTTGAGTGCATTTCATACACCATCAAAAGAAAATGAGTCACAAAATGTTAGAACTGAAAGGAATATTTCAAGTTACTGAAACAATCGCCTTACTTTGTGGTATAAGAAACCTAACTCCTAAACTCTGCCCAGCAGTTGAATCCTCCAGTTGTACCTCGTCAGTCTATGAAAACACATTCCCCTACACTTTCTATTTGTCATCTATCGTTCCATAACACATCATTAGAGCTTAATGGCTGGGGGGGAAAAACAACACAATAATTTGTTACCTCGAGGAGTTTCTACAGAATAACTTACCTGGGTGGTTCTCATGAGGTTGCCGTCTAGATGTTGGCCAGGGCTGCATATATGTCTGCCTCCTAGGAGCCCCATTCGTGTGGTCGGAATGTTGGTATTGGCTTTGGAAGGAGGCATCCATTCTTTGCCTCCTGGACACCTTTATAGGGTTTATAATATGGCAGCTGGCTTCCTTGATAGTGAGGGACTCCAGAGAACGCAAGATATAAGCCACAGTTTCTAGGCCTAGCCGTAGACATCATACACAATCGTAAAATCTTACTGATGACACAATCAGCCCTACTCTCTGTGAGAAGAGGCCACACAATGGCATGAATACAGATAAAGCAAGAATCATGGGGCTATTATGAACAACTGGCAACCATAGCTCTATTATTTTTTTTTCCTCCTGGTGTTTCTTTTCCCACCTTGTCTTCCCCGATTTGTGCCAGTCTTCACTTCCATTGCAACCTCAAACAATGACAGGTTACCTGCTTCCGGTTTTAGTTCCTATTCCAAAGCTTCTACCAATTACAGAGTTGGTCAATGGGTCAAAGTCCTCTGTGCTCTTCATTTCTGCTTCCAACCAATTACTCCCCCGCGTTCTTCTAAAAAGGACAATGCTATTTGGTTCTTGTCATCAACTGACGGGTCACCAACCAACAAGTCAGTCACTCCCCATCCTTTGCAATGCAATCTTCCACTCCACCTCAGGCCCTACTCTCATTTGTCTGTGAAAATGGCATCCCAAATCTCCTGGCTGCCCGGATCTTTAAACTTCTTGTTGCCCAAGAAGCCAGCCCATTTTGCTGAAGCAAAGCAGGCACATGACCACAATGTAGGGCTTCAAAATCAAGTTCCTTTCACTCAGACAATTGTCTTCTACCCATATTTGCTCACGTTAAATAAATAAGGAAATAAATAAATGATAAAAAAACAAACAAACAAATAAACAAATAAACATGTAAAATTTTCAGAAGGTTTTTTGGAATAATTTTAGATTTACCAAAAGATGATCAAGATATTACAGAAAGTTCCCATAGACATTTCGGTCACTTTCAGTTTTACCTGATGTTACCATTTCAGGTGGTTGTGGCAATGGGTCAAAACTAATACACCCACACTGGCATATTCTTTTTAACTGAACTCCAGATTTTGTTCAGATTCTCTAGCTTTTCCACGAACGTTCAAAAATCCAATTCAGGTTCCACAGTGCATTAGTCATCACACCTACTTAGTCTCCTCATGTCTGTGACAGTTTCTCAGTCTTTCCTTGTTTTTCAAGATTTCAGCAATTTAGAAGATCGGCCACGTACTTTGTAGAAGGGTGAACCATTTGGGTCTCATGAACATTTTTCTCGTGATTAGAAGACTATGAAATTCTGTAAAGAATTTACAGAAGTGAAGTGTTCTTACCATGCTGTGTCTGGAGGGATATGACATCTGCAAGGCCGCAGTGGTGACCTTAATCCCGATCTCAGGTATGGTAGTACTTGCTAGGTTTTTGCCCTTTAAAATTAGCTTTTTCTCTTTCCATACTGTATTCTCTGGAAGCAAGTAACAGCTCCTGTGGAGTTGAGCATTAAAGTTTTCCTCTGGGAGAGTAAAATATCTATATATATTATCTAACTTTTTCTGTAAGAAGGAGCTGCATACTCTTTACCATTCATGTGTATATGCAGGTATACATGTATGCATTTATGTCATTATAGGCTCATGTACTTTTTTATAATTAGGATTAGAAGGTTGTTAGCTCATTTTTTCAATCAGTCCAACAACTACATTCTTAGTTGGATGAGCCCTACAATCCACTGAATCATGTAAATTTCCTTCCAATCTCCCTCTTCTGCCTCAGATACTGCAGCCCATTTTGTCACGTGCATCTCAATCCCTTCTGCCGTGCTAAACATAAGAACAAACCTTTTAAAAAATATATAAGGAGTGGGAGGGGAGGGGGCTGGGTGGCTCAATTAGTTAAGCATCCTACTTTGGCTCAGGTCATGATCTCATGGTACATTAGTTGGAGCCCCACGTCTGTGCTGACAGCTCAGAGCCTGGAGCCTGCTTCCAGTTCTATGTCTCCCTCCCTCTCTGTTCTCCTTCCCCACTCATGCTGTCTTCTCTCTCACTCTCTCATAAATAAACATTAAAAAATAATAAAAAAAATACACAAGGGGCAGTAATACTACAAATTCTACAAATTAACTGTTACCCAACAAAAATGGACTTTCAAAATTTCTGAATAATCTTTTTTTGACTTACCCGTTTATCTTAATAAAATCTTCTTTAAAAAAAAAACACTTTATATGGGACCTCATCAAAATAAAAAGCTTCTGCACAGCAAAGGAAACAACCAGCAAAACTAAAAGGCAACCGACAGAATGGGAGAAGATATTTGCAAATGACATATCAGATAAAGGATTAGTATCCAAAATATATAAAGAACTTACCAACCTCAACACCCAAAAAATAAATCATCCAGTGAAGAAATGGGCAAAAGACATGAATAGACACTTCTCCAAAGAAGACATCCAGATGGCCAACCGACACATGAAAACATGTTCAACATCACTCATCATTAGGGAAATACAAATCAAAACCACAATGAGATACCACCTACACCTGTCAAAATGGCTAACATTAACAACTCAGGCAACAACAGATGTTGGAGAGGATGTGGAGAAAGAGGATCTCTTTTGCACTGTTGGTGGGAATGCAAGCTGGTGCAGCCACTCTGGAAAACAGTATGGAGGTTCCTCAAAAAACTAAAAATAGAACTACCCTCCGACCCAGCAATTGCACTACTAGGCATTTCTCCATGGGATACAGGTGTGCTGTTTCGAAGGGACACATGCACCTCCATGTTTATAGCAGCACTATCAACAATAGCCAAAGTATGAAAAGAGCCCAAATGTCCATGGATGGATGAATGGATAAAGAAGATGTGGTATGTATATACAATGGAGTATTACATGGCAATCAAAAATAATGAAATCTTGCCATTTGCAACTATGTGGATGGAACTGGAGGGTATTATGCTAAGAGAAATTAGTCAGCCAGAGAAAGACAAAAATCATATGACTTCACTCATATGAGGACTTTAAGAGACAAAACAGATGAACGTAAGGGAAGGGAAACAAAAATAATATAAAAACAGGGAGGGGGACAAAACAGACTCATAATTATGGAGAACAAACTGAGGGTTACTGGAGGGGTTGTGGGAGGTGGGATGGGCTAAATGGGTAAGGGGCACCAAGGAATCTACTCCTGAAATCATTGTTGCACTATATGCTAACTAATTCGGATGTAAATTTTAAGAAAATAAAAATAATACCAAAAAACCACTGTATTTTTCAGGGCAACTTCAAGGTTACAAAAAAAATTGTGTAGAAAGTACAGGGACTTCCTACAGATTCCATTTTTTTCCTCCTCCCACGTACAATTTTTACTATTATGAACATTTTGTATTGGTGTAGTGCATTTGCCAAAATTGGTGAACCAATGATATTATTGACTAAAGCCCAGTTTACATTGTATTGTAGAGTTCTACAGATTTTAGCAAATGTGTAATATCATATAGTCACCATGATAGTATCCTACACAATAGTTTTTGTATCCTAAAGCTTTCCTTTGCTTTACCGACTCATCCTTTCCCCTTATCCCCAAAACCCTGGTGATCACTGGTATTTTTTACTGTCTTTAGAGAGATCCTTTTCCTGAAGCCATATAGTTAGAATTATGCAGCATGCAGCCTTTTCAAATAGGTTTCTTTCACTTAGCAAAATGCATTGATTGTCTCATGTCTCTTTGCAGCTTGATAATTCATTTCTCTTTATCACTGAATAACACTGCATCTTACAGATGTACTACAGTTTATCAACTGGTCTACTGGAAGACATCTTGCTTCCTCCAATTTTAAGCAATTAGAAATAAAGTGCTGTAAAAATTTGTGTGCAGGTTTTTGTGTGGACATAAGTTTTCATCTCATTTGGTCATATCAAAGAGCCCTATTGCTTTAGCATAGTGTATGCATATGTCTGGTTTTATAAGAAACTGCCAGACTGTCTTCCAAAATGCACCATTTTGCACTTCTAGCAAAAATGAAAGGGAGTTTCTGTTGTTCCACATCTTCACCAGTATCTGGTGTTGTCAGGATTTGGGGTTTGAACCATTCTAATAGGTGTGTGGTGGTATCTCATTGTTTTAATTTACTATTCGCTAATGCCATGTGATTGAACATCTTTTTATGTTTATTTGCCATCTATAGATCTTCTTTTTTTTTTTTTAATTTTTTTTTTCAACATTTATTTATTTTTGGGACAGAGAGAGACAGAGCATGAACGGGGGAGGGGCAGAGAGAGAGGGAGACACAGAATCCGAAACAGGCTCCAGGCTCTGAGCTGTCAGCCCAGAGCCTGACGTGGGGCTCGAACTCACGGACCGTGAGATCGTGACCTGGCTGAAGTCGGACGCTTAACCGACTGCGCCACCCAGGCGCCCCTCTATAGATCTTCTTTGATGAGTAGTCTGTTCCAATGTTTTGCATTGTGTTTTCACATTGCTGAGGTTTACAGGTTCCTTGTGTATTTTAGATACAAATCCTTTATTAGATATGTATTTTACAAAATTTTCTCCCAGTTGGTGATTTGTCTTTTCATGCCCTTAAAGTGTGGTTTGCAGGACAGAAATTGTTAATCTTAATGAAGTCCCGTTTATCAAATTTTTCTTTTGCAGATCATGCTTTTGCTGTTGTATCTAAAAAGTGATCATCAAATCAAGATCATCTAGATTTTCTCCTGTATTACTTTTCTTAGAGGTTGTATAGTGTGCATTTTTTGAATGTTTATTTTTTAGAGAGAGAGATAGAGAGAGAGAGGGAGAGCTCTGTCAGCCCAGAGCTTGATGTGTGGCTTGAACTCCCAAACTGCAAGATCATGACCCAAGCTGAAGTCAGATGCTTAACCTACTGAGCTACCCAAGTACCCCTGTTTTGTATTTTAAATTTAGACTTTTAACCTATTTCTTATGAAAAATATAAGATCTGTGTCTAGACTTTTTGTTTTTTTGCATGTGGATGTCCAGTTTTTCCAGCATGATTTATTTAAATAATCATCTCCTTTCTCCACTTCATTGCATTTGTTATTTTTTCAAAGATCAGTTGTTTATATTTATAGGGGTTTATTTCAGGGCTCTCTATTCTGTTCCACTGATCTATTATCTATTACTTATTACACTGTCTGGATCATGGTAACTTTATTTATGTGTTTATTGTTAGCTTGCATGGATGTTTTTCTTCTTTCTTTCTTTCTTCATTTCATTTCATTTCATTTCATTTCATTTCATTTCATTTCATTTCATTTCATTTCATTTAAATCCAAGTTAGTTAACAGCATAATAATGACTTCAGAAGTAGACTTTAGTGATTCATCACTTACGTATGATTAGCACCCAGAGCTTATCCCAACAAGGGCCCTCCTTAATGCCTATCACATTTAGAGTAAATCTTTCCTTTTCTTTTTTCTTTCTTTTTTTTAATTGTAATTCCAGTGTAGTTAACATGCAGTGTTATATTAGTTTCAGGTATACAATACAGTGATTCAACACTTCCATACAACACCCGGTGCTCATCACAAGTGCCCTCCTTAATCCCCATCACCTATTTCACCTACCTCCCCCCCCACCCCCCTCCCCAACCCACCTCCCTTCTGGTAACCATCAGTATGTTCTCTCTAGTAAAGTCTATTTCCTGGTCTGCCTCTCTCTGTTTTTCCCCACCATGCTGATTTGTTTTGTTTCTTAAATTCCACATATGAATGAAACCATATGGTATTGGTCTTTCTCTGACTGACTTATTTCACTTAGCAGTCTTCTGACTTTGTCCTTACATAATATGTTGGCTGTTCTGGGTTTTTTATTCCCATATAAATTTTATAATCACTTTGTCAATATTCAATAAATAACTTACTAAGATTTCGATTAGGATTGTCTCGAATCTATAGATTAAATTGGGAAGAGTTGACACCTTGATATTAAATGTTCCTACCAGTGAATATGATGAAACATACATTTGTTTAGATTTTTGTGATTTCTTTCATCAAGTTTATGAAGTTTCCCTCATATGGATCTTGTACACATTTTGATAGATTTCTACCTGATTATTTTAATTTTTAACATTAATATAAATAGCGTAATTTCTTCCTAGTTGTTTATTGCTGGTATATAGAAAAGCAATTGAATTTTGTAAATTAACATTACATTTGGTGACCTTGCTATAATTGCTTATTTGTTCATTTTTTGTTATTAACTTTTGGGTTTTCTATATTGACAATTATATTACCTACAAACAAAGACAATTTTACTTCTTCCTTTTCAATCCATATACCATTTATTTTCTATTCTTTTCATATTGCATCAGCTCAGATCTCCAGGTGGTGAATAGGACTGGTGAGAGGAGATATAATTTCTCTCCTAATAATGTCATTGTTTGTTTTTGCCACTAGGATAATGCTGGCTTCATAGAATAAATTACGAAATATTTCTTCTATTTCTGTGTTATGGAAGAGAACATAGAAAATTGGCATAATTTCTTCTTAAATGTTTGGTAGAATTCACTAGTAAACCATCTAGGTTTTCCATTTTAGAAAGTTAGTAATCATTAATGTAATTTCTTTAATAATATAGACCTCTTTAGATTGTCCATTCTTCTTCTTTGAGTTTTAGTAAATTGTGTTTTCAAGGAATTGATCTATTTCATTTCACATTTCAAATTTGTGGGGCAAAGAGTTGTACTTACATTCCATCACTGTTCTTTTAATGTCAATGGCATCACTTGTGATAGTTTCTTGTTCACTTCTGGAATTAGTGATTTGTGTTTTCTCTTTTTTTCTCTCTTGGTTAGCCTGGCTGTATGTTTACCAGTGTTGATCTTTTCTAAAACCAGCTCACGATTATTTTGATTTTCTTTATAAATTTCCTGCTTTGGATTTTATTATTTTTTTTCTGTTTTATTTGAGAAAGGATCTAAATTTATTTATTATTTCATGTGCGTAAAAATGCCTGAGTACTGTTAATTGGGTAATTCCTCTTTCATCAATGATCACCACGATACCCACAAAATATCAAGTTTCATAAAAATTAGTCTTTTTCTATCTACTTATCTTTATATCCATTAATTTCCTATATCCTTATAAAACATTTATTTACTATAACTATCAATTGAACACCTGTTATAGAAAATATTTCTTTATAATTTTTCTTTAGGAATATCTCTTAAGTACTCTTTGGTCTTTCCATTTAAGATCCTAATTGGGATTTTTATTGAAATAGCATTTGAGAGTTTAAACAATTTAAGGAAAGCTGAGAAGCCTAAGATATTGAATTTTTTATCATTAAACTTGCTAAAACATTTTATTTTTTTAAAATTTAAAAGCTTGTGTTTAATTTTCCTTAGGTATTTTATAGTTTGATATTATAAATGCTATTTTTGTTAATTATACTGTCCTTGATAAATATATGCAACTGCTTTTAATCTTTTAGGATTTATTTTATTTGCATCAAACTTGTAACACTCTGCTTAATTGCAATAATATGGGAATTATTTGGGGTTTTCTTGTGAAAATAAGCTAAATCATCTTGGAATAAAAATTAGTGGCTGATTTTGGCCAGCTCTTCTAGGACAACATTTAAAAGAAGAAAAATGAGTAGAGCATCCTGTTTTGTTCTTACTTTATGTAGAATGTTGGCTTGTTGGCTTTAGATTTGGGTAGGTACTCTTTATCCATAAAGGAAATTTCTTCCTGTACCATACACTGTTATGAAATTTTATCAATTTTCCTCCACATTTTGATATAGTAATATTGTATATGCGTATATTTATAAATATTCTGTTATATATGTGCATAATTTATTGGTGCCCTCCTCAATATGTAAACTTTTAAACTATGGATAAGGTGAATTACATTAATAGGTTTTCTAATGATATACCAACATGGATCATAAAAATATCTTTCTTATACATCACTGGATTTAGTATATTACCTTTTAATATTTTATATTACTTTAAAATATGTATTCATCTTTTTTATTCACAAAGACTTGTTTTTATTGACATCAACTCTAATTTCATTGCGATTAATGAATGTGATTTATTTTATAACAATTTTGAAAACATGTTAAAATTTGTTTCATGAGAAAAACATGGGTCAAATCTTATAAATGCTTCATGGTTGCTGGAGGAGAATCTACAGAAAGTATTGTGCTTAGGAATAATGTCAATCATATTAAGCTTGTACATTTGGTCATTTACATGTTCCATATATTATATACTTACCATTTATGGAAAAGCTTGACAATCAAGCTGACTCAATGACCACACTAATAGTTTGTGTTCAAAGTATGACCAAAATACTTCATCTAAAATACTGTTAATTTAATTTAGACATGATAGTAAGTTAACTGTCAAGTTAAATATAATGTCATGGGATGATGTTATTAAGAGAAGACATTAGTTGAAAAAACAGACATCTCCAGAATGGTTCCAGGCATATTTCACTCTCTGTGTCCTTAATGTAAAGTTCCCAATTACTCCTGATTCTCTCCCAGGCTCCTTTTTCCCCTTCTTTGAAAGACCCATTTACTATCCTCCAAGATAATGCATCTCTGTGATGAGATCTAAAGAAACTTAACTATGTTTTCCTTGATTTTCTGAGCTCTTCGTCAAATTAATCTTTCTGTACCTCATTTTCTTGGAAAGCAGGATTAGTAATAGTGTCCTACTACATGGGATTCCTGTGAAGGATAAATGGAAGAATATACACAAAACATTTGGAAGAATGCATGGAACATAATAATGGTTAATGGTTCTTAATCATTACAAATGATTAGTTTTTACTGTTGTCATCCCTGAATACTTTCTGTTTTCATTGCTCTCTGTAGGCATCACAATTTCTCAATAAGATAGAAAGTACTGGATGACAGCAATTGTGATGCATTTTATTTTGAAATTAGCTAGGCTGGGTAAGATGTTGTAAGTTCTGTCCCATCTAGTTTAGGGACTAGAAATATTCTGGACCTTTAGTAATCTGCCTTTGACCTAATTGTGGATATGTCCAAGTACCAAGCTGCAGAGTTCCTTCTTGTTGACACCAAGTATGGATCCATTATGTCTGAATGCATCTGATTCATCATTCATAATTTCCCTGCTGGAGTTTCACAGCTCTTTTGGAAAAGACTAACAACCTTGACGAGTTCTTTCCAGCAGCTCTGTGTTCTCCAGTGTGTGCATTGTGCTATAAAAGATGCACAAGTATAGTTTCATGATTTCGTTTACATGTTTTGTTTTTTTGTCAATAATCTTGCCATTCCCTTGTTAGGATAGAATGATTTAGAATTGCTTGATGCTCCTGGACTTCCGTTAGCACTCCTGGAGCTGGCTCTACCTGCACAGACACTGACACACAGGAGAGAACTATGGAGGACAGACATTTCCAACGGAGCATAGTTGGAAAGAGGCTGGAGTTGATTTTCTGGGGCAAAAGACACTGAGACAAGAGAAACTTCCCTGGGAGCCTAGGCATGAGGACACTGCCAATGTTCAACCTGGGTTCCTCTCCAGAGGGACCTAATTCCTCTCCACCAGCAGACCTTACTCACAGCACAGATCCGGCAGTGAAGCTGGGCAGAAAACTCTCCCAATGATCAACGTCTCTATGCCTCCTTCTGGGCATTTCTTTGGCAAGGTGGTCAACACATGTTTGCCTTGATGTCCCAAACCCTAGCCAGTTTTTTCAGGAAAAGAGAAGAATTCAATTTACTTCATTGACAGTTGTCGGGGCCAAGGATGCATGTCTAGTTTTCTCTTTGGCTTGGACAGCATTGAACACCCATGGTGTAACATTTCTCACTCAGGCACCTTCTAAGTTTAATCACCAGGATGGCCATGCAAATCATTCACCTTTATCCATTTAACTGGTAAGATTTACAGCCATTTTTTTAAGTAGGAAAGAGAATTTGTCTTTTCTATTTGAAGATGTGAGATCAATTTTTCAAAAGTCTTTAAATGTAAATGAATTAGTTACTGTATTTTTAAAGAAGAAAAAACATCTGGAAAGCAAGTTTTATTGCTCAGACATATGGTGTTTCCCTAATGAGAGAAAACTATATTACCAAATGAAACAACAAAAAGGTTATAATGTATCTAAGATTATACGAAAAAAGAAACCGAGTATTTTGAACTCAAGTGAAATTAGAGACTTTTACTATTTAAAACAATAAAACACGGCCATAGATTTTACATCCTAAGAAGTACATATTAACAGAACACAGGAATATAGAATTTTGTCACAGAAGAGAGTTGCTACCTCACTTTGAAGCATGTCAAAAAATAGGAAACTGCTTTTCTTTTGGCTTCACCATTGGTATTCACTGCTGACCGTGACTTTGAGTAGAGCAGGTGGACTGAAGAAAACATCACCTTGATCATGAAGTAATTAGGTAATGAAAGTCTAATGTGTTGTTTCTTAGGGAAGTCAAGAATAAAATGAATTGAAAATAAAACTGAATGAACCACACCAAAAACAAGCAACTGTAGGCCAGGTCTATTCAGACACACAGGCATTGGGGTGACAGCTCTCCCACGGTGTCAGGAGAATATGCCACCAGCCAGAGAAGCAGCACTACCCAGTCCCTGTTGCGCACAGAGCACGGCCAGCCCCTGTGAGTGGAAACTGTAGAATCGATCGTTAATTTTGTCCTGCCCAATTGAAGACAGAAGGTCACCATGTTTCTTTTAAAGATGAGCAATCCTTTCTCTTTCTACCAAGTTTATGGCAGTGCAACATACCTCTGAACCAAGTGGCCACAGGCCGTCAGCCCATTTCTGAAGATCACACCCTACCTGCCCCCAGCAGATGCACCATCTATCACAGTATCTAGTGGTTGCTTTGTTATATGATCTTCCAGGTTTACAGACCAAGATCATTAGTATTCGTGCTCTGATCATAAATAATTAGAGAGCATCCCTCTTCTCAGAGTTCAGGCCAAAACTCTGCCCAGACTCAACTAAATCAACACAATGAGAGGAATCATGGATTAAGAATAAAGGAGTAGAAGGGTAGAGGTGATAGAGAAGAGTGGTTGAAAGAACCAAGGAGGGTGAATCTGGGAAAGAAAAATCCCTGACCACCTTATAGCTGCCTCATGAACTTGGACATTTGTCTTACACGTGAGAGATTGTACTTGCTTTGGATCCCAGTGGGATAATATCATACATGAATAGTTTAAACTCAGTTTAGGAAAGAATTTTATGGAAACTAGAGCTACTTAAAAAAAATAGAATGGACATTCTCATAAGAGTAAGGTAGTACTCCACACTTGGAATGTGTAAAGGTAAGCTAGAAGCCATTATGGAGTTTTCCAAGAATTATGTGAGGTCCAGAATTATTTCTATTGATTGATAGTACTTACGTGTTTCCAGGGATCTTTCCTGCTGTGGCAATGATCAGATTATTGAATGGACACTTAGCTCCAGGAACCAGACACCTACATGCACAAGGTCCTTGGGAATTTCTGCACAAGAAACAATGGCAAAAAAGAGCAAAATGTCACTTAATTTTCAATGAGGCATTGGCTTCAAGGTATAAAATGAGAAGACTGGGGAAAACAATACAGACAGCACTCATGGCCCCCGAGAGAGTTTGGGCTGAAGATGTTCTCCAACAGCAGGCCTTGGTGGCGAGCCCTGCCTTGTCCATTTCCTCTGGATTCTGGCCCCAACCAAGGAGACTTTGTCCCTTTCCCTGAAAGGAATGAAGACCCACTAAGTAAATAAGAGCAACTTTTGGAAACTGACGTCTACACACTGTCACCCAGTTGTGAGAAGAAAGGAAAAAGAAAGAATCCCATCCATGGGCTGATATTTTCTGTTTTTATCATCTGGGAACTGCCTCCACATCATTGTTTTTCCTAGACACGCATATTTATTTATGTACAGGGCTCTGGCTCTGCTGTTTCACTTTTTTTTTATTTTAATAGAATCAAACCATATGTGTTTTCATGAATTTTTAAAATTAAAAAACCCCACAGTTTTAGAGGACTTTCTATCAATGTTCACCCTAAGATCCTAATAATAGGATAAATTTTCTTGTAACTATTTTTTTTTGCAAATAATTTAAAGTAGCTTTCATAGTTAAGTCTTTAATCTCCTTGGAATGAATTTCTGAGTTTTCTATGAAATGGGGATCCCATTTATTTTTTTCTAGGTGGAAATCATTTGTCCAAACACCATGGATTGAGTGGAATGTCAGTCATCATTACATAGCAAATTTCCATATATACCCATCTATCTGTAGATTCTTTTGTATTCTGGATTATTTACTACAAATTCATGTTAAGATAGTACCTGGTACAGGTAATATACTTTTGTTATTCTTTCTTATGAACGACTTTGGCCTATAGGAGGGTTTGCTTTTTTCTTCTCTATCAGGGACCAGCAAACATTACCTGTGAAAGGCCAGATAGTAAATATTTAGACTTTGCAAACCATATAGTCTCTATTACAATTACTCAGCTTTGCCGTTGCAGTGCAAAAGTAGCCAAGGGCAATTTGTAAACAGATGGTCATGGCTGTGTTCCAATAAAATTCCTTTCACAAAATAAGGCAGTAGGTTGGGTTTGACTCAGGAGACATGGTTTGCTGACCCATATTCTATATAAAGGCCTTGTGGGGATTTTGAATGGAATTTAATTGAATCCAAAGACCAACTTATAGAAAACTGTTAACACAGAAATGTTGTCTTTCTGTTTTTGAACGTGATATAACATTCCATAGTCTTTTTAAAAACGATATGCACTGAAATTGTAAATGCACATCATAGAGAAATTTAGGCCATGTTTATTCCTAGCTCTCCTATAGTTTTCTGGGATTCGTTCACATATATAACCTTATTAATTAAATTAATTATCTCCATTCCATTCCCCAACTCCCCATTCATAGTCTACTGTTTGGATTTACTTTATTGCACTGACCAGATGGCCATTTGAGTGCTGAATACTTGTGGTGACAACGAGCATGCCAGTGTGGCAGTTTCCTTTGGTTTCAACATTAAGTGTAATATTTGCTGTAGGTTCTGGCAGGGTTCTTTTAACAAATTAAATGTTCTTTGGACTTTGATTACATGTACACTCATCTGGAATGGATACGGAGTTTCATCAGCTGGTTTTCAAGATCTGTGATGAAAAGAATAACTATGTTTTCTCTTAATATGTTAATGAAGAGATTCAACTTGAATTCTTTAAAAAAACCCTAGTTTATTATAAACCATTATTCTTTTCCAATCAACTCGTAATTATGATTTTAATTTCCTGAATCTAGATTTGTAAGTCTATACCTTTCCCTGTGATCCCTTTATTTGATTTTGATATGTGGTTAATGCAAGTCTCTTTTGGAAGTTTAAGAATAATCCCATTTTCTGTTATGCCCTGGAACAGTTTCACTAGTGTATCAATGTCAATAATGTACATTATTAATAACTTCTGTTTGTTGTAAACTGGACAAAAATATGCCAAACTATGACCAACCCATAGCAATTGCTCCCTCCTGGAAGAAGTTATTCATTCATTCATTCATTCATTCATTCAATTTTATTGTGGAAGAAGCAGATACTGAATAAGATAGAAAGCAAAGTATGCAATATGTTGGCTGGCTACTAAATGAGAAGGAGAACATTAAGGCAGGGAATGAAAATACAAAGTGGATGAGTTTGATATATTTCGATATGCTGGCAGTTTTGATATGGTGGCAGTTTTGATATGGTGGCAAGTGAGAAGGGTAACATATGTGGTAAGAGAAGGGTAACATATGTAGACATGTGAAGGAGTTCAACGATGAACACTCATAAATATCTAATACCAAACAATGAGAAAAAGACACTGAGATTAGAGAAAATGTGTCTAATTTGAAGGAAAAGAGAGTCAAGCAAGCCTGGAGAGAAGTAGAAGATGAAAAGAGAGTAATCTATAAATCCTGGTGCCACATCATCCCATTTACCTCTGTGGCCATACAGTTTTCCTTTTTGCTGTGAAGGTATGAATTCCTTATATTGCTTTCAAAGCCCATTCCTCCCTCTAGTACCCAATGATATTACACTAGAAATATTCTCCTCTATCTTCTGTATCATCAGTTTCCCCTTCAATGTTAATTTCCATCAGCAAACATACTATAATTTCTTCCATTTAGAAAAAAAAAATCTTTAAATTTGTCCACCCACTTCTGAATGCTACTCCATCTCTTAGCTTATTTTAGACCAAATTTTTGTGAAATTGTGTATTCTCACCATCTGTAATGAAGCACACACCCCCCTCCTTCCCATTTATACTGAATCCCATACACTCAGGCTTCTACCCACCACTGAAGAAAATCTGTCCCTGTCAAGGTCACCAGTTGTTTCCACACACGTGACTCCAAGGGTGATTTTCAAACCCTCATCTTACTGACCTATCAGCAGCATTTCACATAGCCAATTATGGGGAAGACCTTCGTCATCTAATCCTGCCTATATTTGTTTATTTTTGTTGTTTTTGTTTTTTCCTTTACTGTTGGTATCTCTTGGTCCTGTACTGCTTGCTCTTTTCCAACTCCTTGAACTTTAAGATCAAAATGCCTCAAACCCAGTTCTTGGATTTCTATTCTTTGTCTTCACTTACTGATTTGGGGGTCCCCACCCCAGTGTTAGGTAAGTAATACACACATTTAGTTCAGGATTGTTAAGTGTTCACCCTAATTTAGAACCCATCTGAGCTTCAAGTCATGTCATCTCCATTAGAATGTCTAGTAGGCAACTCAAACCTTACAAATTCATAACCAAAGTTCTGATGTTTCCACCAAGAAATAGGAATTCTACTTTTTTTGTTGTTGGTCAGGTCAAACAAACTTTGTTTTCCTTCTTGATTACTCTCTCATATTCCACATCCAACTCATTAGCAAATCCTATCAGTTACATTTCCCAAATATCCCAAGAATGCGGCTATATCTTCCCATCCCTTCCCTCACCACCAGCATCTAAATATAAGCCACTACCAGCCCACATGGATATTGTATCCTCCCCATAGTCTTCCTGTTCATTGCTTACCTCCAGCACCTTATTTATGGCAGAGAAGCCAGAGTAAATCTTTAAAACTATGAGTTCTCTGCTCAAAATTGTTCAATGGTCTCAAACTCATTCACAACTACCTTTCTCATGTCCTTAAGGTCTTTGGGTAAATAGTACTTTCTGATGAGGTCTCTTTTGACAACCTGATTTAAAATAAGCAGCTTGTACACTACTCACACCCTCCTTCCAACTTGACACTTTCTACCTTCCTAGTTTCGTGATATTTTTTCCCCTTCCGTTGTCCTTATCACTAAATGGCAGTATAAATTTTGTTTATTTGCTTGCTTATTGGTTGCCACCCCTAACTAAATGTTAAGCTCCATGAGCAGAGAGTGTCATTTTGTTTGCAATGTAACTACCTTATAATTATTACCTCCTCCTTCTTATTCAAAGGTGCTCTTTTGCTGACTGCTATGCCCATAGAGGAAATGTGCTTGTCTTTCAATCCTATAAAGTTAAGGATTCATAAAGTATACACACTTTGGAGTCTGGGTTTTTTTTCACTCAAAATTATTTTGCAAAATTTATTCATGTTGTTGTGTACAGCTGTAGTTATCTTCAATGCTGTGTGCTATTTCATTGTAAATATACCCTATTTTATTTATCCCTTCTTCTGCTGACATTTGGTTGATTCAAAATTTTGGATATGTCATTTAGTACTTCTAGAAATTTATTATTCATGTAATCTGGTGCACACAGATTTCTTCTCTGTATATTCCCAAATATATATAATTCCTGGAAAAACCTCAACATGATTGAGATGTATTCTCATTTTATATATTTTGTTTATGATGTTTACACCTGTGCTTGTGAAAAATACTGGCCTGTAATTTTCCTTTCTTAAAACATAGTTATCAAGTATAAGCATCAAATTCGCATTGGCTTCATACAATGAGTTGGGAAGTCTTTCCTCTTTTCCATTACTGCAAAAGTTAGTGTAAGATTGGTGTAATTTTCTTCTTTAATATTTAGTGCCATTCACCATTGTCATTAAAGTAATATAACATAGATAATGATACAAATAATCTTCTTAGCAGATAAAGACATCAGCTCTATAGATATTTTATATTTTTATAAATGTCGATCCCTTTTTCTACTATGACCCAAGGTTGTGGCTGACCTTGAGATGGTTGCATGGATATAAACTTACTGGTAGTTCTCTTTGGAACCATGGCTATGAAGGAGCCAGAAGACAGGTTTGAGGGAGAGACTGAACGGAGATACAATTGCCACAGAGAGCTCAAGCTGGCTCTGTGTGGACCTGACAAGATATTCAGAGCTGTCTTATATTCAGAAATTAAGATAAAGGGGCTGAGCCTCTGTACTTTCCAAGTAGACCTATCATCGGATGGCAGCTGTCTCTTGGGAGGAAGGATACTCTCTGGAAAGGCAGCTCCCCTTAATCTGGGGACGATTCTGGGGAGATCCTTCGTCCTGAGTGGTCAGCAGATAGTGGATCAGATCCTCTGGCCTAAAGGGGCATCCCCCTCTTAGCATCAACTATGACACGCATTTCAATTATCCCAAACTAGTGAAGAGAGATACAGGAAATGTCTTGATTTAATAAGGACACACAGCACATTAACCTTTGCAATTTGTACTGAGAGGGAAGACATGGTGTACAAAGGAAAAGAGGGTTTCCTCTGAACTCGGGTGAATATCCACTGTTCAAATCCATTTCCATATCGATAGGGAAATTTTTCAAAGTAAATTGAGCTTGATCAGCGCTGTCGTTGTTGATTGTGGAAAGGAAAAAAAAAAAAAGCCAGAGAAGCTTGGTCCTAATATCCTATGAGCTACATAACAGGGTAAAAAAAAAAAATCAAACTCAAGGGGGAAGACACTTTTCTCAAATCCCCTCCCTCCAGTGCTTTTTGGATATTAAGATGAGATACTAATGCAAATGAGGAAGAAATGGACATCATTTTGAGACTCTGTAGCTGGGTATGAAGAATTACTTATGACAACCCAGCTCTGCCTTTGGAGGGGATGAAGGAAGGAACAAAGTTACTATAAAGTGTGTTTTGTTTTTTTTTTTGATGTTTATTTTTGAGAGAAAGAACACAAGCAGGGCAGGGGCAGAGAGAGGGGGGGACAGAGGATCGGAAGCAGGCTCCGCACTGACAGCAGAGAGACTGATGTGGGGCTTGAACTCATGAACCGTGAGATCCTGACCTGAGCCAAAGTCAAGTGCTCAACCGACTGAGCCACCCAGGTGCCCCTACCATAAAGTTAACTAGAAAAAAAAAATCATGGAGAGAGGAGTCATAGAAAGAATTATATACATGGATTTTCATGAAAAGGGGTGAGCTAAAGAAGATATCTGCTTTTTTCTCTTTATCATCAGAACCCTTTTACATAACTAAAAATCCAAAATTGTATGCTGCTCAGTAGATGGGAAAGTGATTCTCTGCGTTCTAGAATCAAAAAAAAAGCCAGGTATTTCCTTTCCTTGAATACTGGCACCAAGGTCAGGGGCACATGACTGAAGCTGGCCAAATAAAAGCTGTAGGACAGAATTTTCCATCTCGAACACAAATGCAAAGAAGCTAAAGTTGTTTGCAATCCCTTATGCTATAAAAGGTGGTGAATATCCAAGGTCCAACAAGTTATAATGGAGGAGCCAGGTACACAGCGATTACAGCTGCCTCCCATGTTTCTTTTATTGGACCTGGGGTCCTTTCATTCCTGACCACTTTCCAAACCTGGCACTTGATCCATCCCGTTAATTATTGTAGCTCAACCATAATTTCTACTAATCCTTCTTTTTCTTTTTAAGTTGTTTAAGTTTACTTTTCTCAGACTGATATTACTACTCAAATCCTGAGACCATAAAATGATATGCCCATAGGAGGACAGAAATCAATGCAAGGTGTTTAGATGTGGTCCCTGGGACAATTCTAAGACTCTTGCTAATCTGGCACCACCAAGTTGGATTGGTGTGGAAAATTCAGGCTCTGAGTTCTGACTCCCCTGTCATGGAGGGGTATGGTCCCACAATTGTTAACACATTAATTTTTGATCCGTTCCATGAAGTATTGTTAATATCTTTGTTTTCTTAAACATTTTCAGTCTTAAAAATATTTACCCAAAATTCGACATTGGTTTGGTCAAGCCAAGAAACATTAAGAAGAAATATTTCCAAGAATATTCCCAATTTGTGAGTTTAGAGTTCAGGGTTATTATTATTATTTTTCCTAATGTGATGGTGTGTGCTTTCATTTTGGACAATTTTTAAAATCGGCATCATGGGACAAAAAATTTTACAAAGCATCACCACACGGTATGTCCCAAGATCATTTTATTTTATTACAAAGCCATTGAAGGATTTGGGATGAAATGTCCAATTATGATTTTAGAAATAACACTCTGATAAATACATAAATGCATAAGGCAGGGAGGTTGTTTTGAAAAGAATTCCAATAATATAAGAAACTAATTTTATATCGGCAATGGAAATAAACAGAAATGAAATAAGAACATTTAAAGACAAATATTAATAATGGAGTTTCCATGAGAGATTAAGTCCTAATGTCATAAGGCACTAGCAGTATATAATTAACTTACTTATGTCCTATGCATCTAGAATGGTATAGTTATCTACCATCTTTAAGAAAATGGTGAAAATAGTCAACTCAAATAATTTCCTATGTTCTGTAATTCAGATGAGGACCCTGGTTGAGAAATGCTATGATCACTTGAAGGTCTGATATTGGTTGACTTAGTAGATTATAGAGGATTTACTAAGCCTGAGACTGTAGGAAGAGAGCAAGTGTGGATAAAGGTGGCGAATTTTGTTTTGGAGTTGGAATTGCTAATTCAAGAGTCAATGTTCAGGAGGCAATAAGAAACGTGAACTATAGATATGGATTTGGAAATTACCATTGAGTGTGATTATTGTAGTTAAAGGTCAGAAATAAGAAGAAGGTAGGTAAAGAAGAAATAATGGCCTATAGTCCAAAGTTGAGGCGTAGATAGAGCAGAGCAGTCTTGTTAAGGCCCTAGAAGAGATCCGAGATATCACTACATCAAACACAAAGAAAGCTTTTCAGGATGGTAAATATTTGTAATCTGTATCATATGAGGAGTGAGTGAAGGAGCTTGACAGAAAAAGATTAAGATGCCACTGCTACAAATGTTAGAAGACGCCACAATTTTAATAGACTAAATGTACATAAAGTTGTTTAATTCATACGACGAAAATTAAACAAAAGTCCAAGCAACTGAAGGGCAGGGTTTTACTCAACATAATAAAAGCTCAAGATATTTGAATTGCAAAGACTGAAGTCCAAATGGAACCAGCTTAAATAAAAAGAAAAATATTGATTCCCCATCTTAAAATTTGAAAGTGCTAAAACAACCATCAGGAAACATCACCATTTCCAGGACTCCAAACACATACCAAATTGCTTCTCCATGCAAAGCAACCCACGGGGAAAGGGAATGTTCACAGAGCACTGTTTCTCCAAGAGTGGTTGAATATTTCTTCTCAGCTCTGATTTAAGCCGACCCTGAGAACTTGGACTGGTATGCACAGGGTCATGTGCACACGCTCTGAAATCATGATTCATGTTCTGCGAGACAGGGATCAACATTTTCTGCCTCCATTAGAAACAAATAATTGCAGCTAAAAAAAAAAAATCAGGACCCCAGAAGACAATGGAAGTATTCCCAAGGATGAACAAATAGAGCTGGATGGACAAACCAGTGTTGTCCACTAAGCACATGCTATATGGAGCAGCAAACCACCATTCGGTGGACTCCCATATTTGTGGTTAGCTACTAATCTCTAGGTGTACCAAACAGAATATATTTAGATTGTTCACTGGTTAATTTTCATAATAAGGCAGGTAAGAAATAAAGGAAGAAAGGAAGAAAGGAAGGAAGGAAAAAGAACATTTCCTGATCAGTTAGGATATGCCCGTGACTTCGCTTTGAAGTTTCACAGAAACCATCTCATCTGGGTCTTGTTACTACTTTATCAGCATTATTATTCATAATTTTGTGTGTGTTCCAAACTTCAGAACACATTGCTACCCCATATTATTCCTAGGTCTCCTGGGTTGTTTGTTTGTTTTTGGCTCTCCTGAGTTACTCTCAATAACTTTGGCCTTTTCTGTCTCTCAGCTCCATACCAAGCTAGACACAGAACTTGGTCCCATTTTGAATCTTGAACACCCAGCCCCACACATATGTGCTCATATATCAAACAAAGGATACTCATTAACATAAAATATTAATGGGCTCATGCCCCAGAAATCCCAAAAGTTAAAGTCATATATATTTTATATACATAAATTATCACTGCTCATAATAATGGTGCTTTAACTATAATAACAAGTTTGAAATCTATCCTGATCTCTTCTTCTTCTCCTTGAATTTCTGATTTATTTTCTTTAATTCTTCAGCCTTCCCAGCTATATATTCTAATGCAGAATATATCTATATCTATATCTATATCTATATCTATATCTATATCTATATCTCTATCTCTATCTCTATCTCTATCTCTATCTCTATCTCTATCTCTATCTCTATCTCTATCTCTATCTCTATATCTATATATACACACACACATACACGCACATATATGTATATATGTATACATATATGTATATATGTGCATATATATGTATGTGTGTGTGTGTATATATATATATATATATATACCACTGTTTTTCTTTAAATCTTGCCTCCTAATTTTCCACAAAGGTATATTTAAAGTTTTATTAAGACATCTGTTCAGAGAGACAGAAGTGGGTAAGAGTTAACAGGGGCTGAGTGGTGAAGTAAGAGATGTGATTAAATGGGTACAGAGTTTCTGTTTAGGATGATGAAAAAGTTGTTGAATTAGATGGTCCTGATAGTTGCACAACAATATGCATGTAGTCAATGCCCGTGAATTGTACCCTTAAGAGGGTTAAAATAGCAAACCATGTGAGATATATCAAGAAAGAAAGAAAGAAAGAAAGAAAGAAAGAAAGAAAGAAAAGAAAGGAAGGAGAAAGAAAGAAAGAAAGAAAGAAAGAAAGAAAGAAAGAAAGAAAAGAAAGAAAAGAAAGAAAGAAAAAGAAAGAAAAGAGAAAAGAAAGAAGAGAAAAGGAAAGAAGGAAGGAAGGAGAAAGAAAGAAAGAAAAGAAAGAAAAGAAGGAAAGAAAGAAAAGAAAAGAAAAGAAAAGAAAGAAAGAAAAGAGAAAAGAAAGAAGAGAAAAGGAAAGAAGGAAGGAAGGAAGGAAGGAGAAAGAAAGAAAGAGAAAGAAAGAAAGAAAGAAAGAAAGAAAGAAAGAAAGAAAGAAAAGAAAGAAAAGAGGAAGGAAGGAAGAAAGAGAGAGAGAAAGGGGGGAAGGGAGGAAGAAAGAACCAGTGTGTGGTCTAGTCTGGGACCCATTAAGGTTCACAGGGACATTTCCACTGGGCCAGTCTCCCAGGTAACTGAGCCCTAGACAGGCCAGTCTTCCCAGTCCCCACCCTATGTCATCCTCCATTCTACCTCCAATCCTGGCTCCTATAGGTTAGCCTTCCCTCCCAAAAAAAACCTTCTGCAATTTAACTCTGCAGACCCAGTTCCCCAGGGAGCCCACCACCACACACACAACAGGGGAACGGAAGTTATTTTGCTTTACTAAGCAGGTTTATGCATCATCTGAAAAAAGACTGGATAATACTTTATTTAATCTCTACACATAGGTACAGGAAAAGGAGCAGAAATACAGTGAGCTCGCCTAAAGCTTCACTCACACTAGGTGACAGATCTGGGATTAGAGTCCGTCTACCCCAGAGCTGGAGGTAGATTTTCCAAAGTAGCAATAAAATGGTTTTCTCTATTCCCACACAGGCATTGCTGTCAGTGCCTTCCAAATAACAAAATGTAAAGTATATCTGTAAGCATTTGGTCGGGCACTTTTCTTCATACTAAATTGCAGCGTTGATGAGGAATCCACTTAGGTAGAGAAAGTCTGGAGAAAAGAGTAAACCTATTTTAGCAGCTCATATGGAACTGATGTAGGATTCTAAAAAATAGTTTTTTTTTGAAAATAGATTTTACAAAATGTGCACTGTTACTGTTTCCTTGAAAGTGTTCCCACTGGAAGATTTACATTTTTATCCACTGTGGTAAAATCAGGGAGCGTAGTTTCCATCAAAAACAAAAGGGAACGAAGCAAAACCAAAACACGGCAACAACAAAGATAATTGTAAAAAGGCATATTTAATATTTAGCCTTAAAAAACATTTGGCCTATTCAAGAAGCTCTTTTAGGAGCAATGTGTCATATACTGTGGGTCACATCATGCTATTTAAATGGACCTCGCTCTGAGTAATATTAATGTTTGCCATTTAGGAGAAATAAAGTCATAGAATGACAAATAATAGCCAAACCGGATGAAGACCTACAAACACATTCAATTTTTATATCAGAAAGTGGGGAGCATTATTAGCAATGGACACCAATCAATCTATTTCAAGTTCCATCATCTATAATGATGTCATGGAGACACCGAGGAGGGTCTGGGTGGGTCAGTCCATGGAGCATCTGACTCTTGATTTCAGCTCAGGTCATGATTTCAGGGTTCGCGAAATGGAGCCTCGTGTGGGGCTCTGCACTGACAGTGCCTAGCCTGCTTGGGATTCTCTCTCTCAGTCTCTCTCCGCCCTCTCACTCACTCTCTCAAAATAAATGAACTTAAAAAAAAAAATTTACTTAGACAAGGTAAGACAAGATAATTCCCCCTGGGACTCCTCAACACCAATTCCTGATCCTGGAAACAAGACTTTCCTGTACGTAATTTCTGATTTTCACAGCACTCTTTGAACTTAGATGTTATATAGAGGTGGTAAATAAAATAAAGAGAGGGAACAAAAGAGGGCTCCAGAGATATTAGGGGAAATGAAGAAACTCACACGAATTACAAACGGCACACACACCACAGACACACACGCACAGAGAATCAGGGCGGAGATGTGTTAACAAAAATACTCAGAATCAGACAAATGTGATATGAATTGTGGCCTGAGGAATTCCTCATTCTGTATCCTGGGGTCAGGATGCCAGTGTCTGAATGGTCAATTCTTTCTTTTGATTTCAGGAATAATATTGCATAGGGGCCAAGGTTGTGATTACTGTGTCCCCCAGAAACTCTGCTGCAAAATGAATGTTAATAAAAGCTAGTTCCTGTTAACATATCTAATCTGGACCCTGTCCCTCGTTTCCTGTGCTTCACCTTGAATGGAATCCTGTCTCTCCGCATTTTGCCATCAAGCACTGTTACTGGACACCCCCCCACCCCAAGTCCAAGTTCTTGAGTCTCAATGTCATAGAAGTAAACATTGAACTTGAGAGAAAGAAAGCAGGCAGAGTTTATTAGAAATAGCTTGTAAAAAAATAAGATAAAAAGAGAGGGACGCAAACGATAAGAAACTTTTTTTTTTTATTTTTTAATGTTTATTTATTATTGAGAGACAGAGAAACAGAGCATGAGCATGGGAAGGGCAGAGAGAGAGGGAGACACAGACTCTGAAATGGGCTCCAGGTACTGAGCTGTCAGCACAGAGCCTGACGTGGGGCTCAAACCCACAAACAGTGAGATCATGACCTCAGCCAAAGTCAGATGCCTAACCTACTGAGACACAAACCAGTAAGAGACTCTTAAACACAGAGAACAAACTGAGGTTTGCTAGAGGGGAGGTGGGTGGGGGATGGGCTAGATGGGGGATGGATACTCAGGAGGGCACTTAGGATGAGCACTGAGTGTCATAGGTAAGTGACGAATCACTAAATTCTCCTGAAATCGTGATTACACTGTATGTTAACTAACTTGTTTTTTTTTCCTAACCTGGTTTTAAATAAAATATTTTAAAAATTAAAAAACATAGCTTATACACAAGGGCGCTGGCAAGAAAGGGGAATATTGCTCTCAAAAGGGTAGCATGAAAGGGTTATAAAGGCACTCTGCCAAAGGGTGAGGGGCTGGGAGTGGGAGAGCATCCTTCATCTTGTGGATTACTTTTCAGAGGACACAAGACAATCACACGACGCCTTTCTCCATGGTTGACATTCTTTTCGGGCTCCTGGAAAATAGAAGTACTTGGGCAAGCAGGCTCTAAATTGTTACTTCTCATTTGCCCAGAAAACCCTAACTCCCTGACAGCTGTTATCTCTCATCTGTTCTTTCCAGAAGGAGGTATTTGTCTCTAAGTATGTGGAAACATTTAACCCCTGCCTCAGACCAGTGGCTTTACAGTGAAGTCCCTCTTGCTGTCCCTGTACTGTGTCATTAGGACATGTGACCCTTCACCATGGTTCTCATCCCCACCATCACCTCATCCACAGTGAGTACATACCACACTTGGGTTTCCTGAGACACTATATTACACCCAAGTAAAAACTTTTTAACCACTTTATAGGCTCAGTATAAATATCCAAAAGGACATGAATCTCTGAAACCATAAAAGCAAACATGGTTATGTTAGGACATACACATTCTTACAACATGAACAGTTTATTTTTATTTTTTTTAACGTTTATTTATTTTCGAGAGACAGAGCATGAATGGGGAGGAGCAGAGAGAGAGGGAGACACAGAATCCAAAGCAGGCTCCAGGCTCCGAGCTGTCAGCACAGATGCCGACATCAGGCTTGAACCCACAAACCATGAGATCATGACCCGAGTCAAAGTCAGACGCTTAACCGCCTGAGCCACCCAGGTGCCCCACAACGTGAACAGTTTAAAAGCATGTGAAAAATACCTATAGTGCTTCACAATATGAAAATTATTTCCCTAATATTAAATGAGCTCTTGGGAATCAGGAAGGGACTGAAGACTCCCCACAACCAGCATTGAGCATTCACTATGGCATTTCTCTCTCTCTCTCTCTCTCTCTCTCTCTCTCTCTCTCTCTCTCTCTTTCTCTCTTTCTCAAAAATAAATATTTTAAAAAAGTGATTGTGTATCCAATACCCTTTAGCAAGTTTTCTTTGATCTCATATCAGTTCACCTTATTGCGTCTTTCCTTACTACCCTGTACTTCTCTTTCCATAATATTGATAACACTAACACTGTGGTCAGTGTTTCTTTCTCCAGGATCTGTTTTCTCCTGCTCCCCTGGGATGCTCCTTTATGCCCTGTGCTTTTTCTCTGTGCTCATTTTTTTCCTTTTTCTTTTTCCTCTTCCTTTCTCCTAAGCCCATACAATTTGCAAAGGTAGTATTTCCCAGGAAAAGTCCACCTTTTGTCTTTCTCTGTCTGACTTATTTCAGTTACCATAATACCCTGTGTTGTTTCATCCATGTCACAAATTGCAAGATATTCTTTTTTATGGCTAACATTCAGTTGTACATGTATGCCACATTTTATAGCCGCTCAGGTTGTTTCCATATGTTGGCTGTTGTAAACAATGTTGCAGTACAATTTTTGCCAGCTAAAATTTCATAAATAAATACCTTAAGATTATCAATCAGGACATCATTTCTGATTATTTCACAGGAAAACATGGCCGTTGGAAAAAAACATCAGTGAACAGCATTCTTCATAAAAATAATAGTCCTCACATTCAATTACAGACCATGAGAGCCCCAGAGGCTTAGATACTGGTGACAAAGGCATTGGATTCTGAGATAGTGGCTTTATTTACAGTGCTGGTCCAGAGAAATGCTGGATCTTAGAAGTCACTATGAGTTTTACCTACCTTAGATTTTACCCTTTCCTTCTTTCTTTCTTTCTTTCTTTCTTTCTTTCTTTCTTTCTTTCTTTCTTTCTTTCTTTCCTTTTGTTTTCTTTCTTTCCTCTTTCTTTCTTTTCTTTCTTTCTTTCTTTCTTTCTTTCTTTCTTTCTTTCTTTCTTTTCCTCCCTTCCCTTCCCTTCCCTTCCCTTCCCTTCCCTTCCCTTCCCTTCCCTTCCCTTTAAATTAATGGACTTTATTTTTTTGAGCAATTTTACATGTACCAAAAGACCAAGTGGGAATTATAAAGTTCCCATATATCATACTCACACAGTGTCATGTTATTAACATCTTTCAATAGTGTGGCACACTTGTTACAATTAACGTTTTGGGTTTTCTTACAACTGAACCTTGACTCTTTGATTCCATATGTGTGTGAGTAGCACTGATTGTGGGGTCAGGTGGAGAGGGGGTTCTAAGTGGGAAGTGGTTAGGTTTGAAATTGTACCTGCGTGAAATTCACCTCTGGCTTTATGTGGAGCAATATACATTTGATGAATGGGCACCTGTAACCCAATCACCTTCCATTTATGCTTCCCGTTCCTTTCCTCTTCTGGAATCTCCTCCATCCCAACTGTGTTTTGCTCCAGATGGCCAGTGTGTTTCCAAGTTTGTGCCTCCTCTCTTCCTATAGTTGAACACCTCTACTATGTTCCCTCTTCAAATGCCCCTTCCTTAACTTTCTGAGCCTGTAGGTCCCCAGTGCATGGACCAGATTGGTGTTGACAACTGACATTGGTGCGTTTAAGGAAATTTCAGCAGTTGGTGGAAATGGTATTTGGGGACAGAATTTCTTCAAGAAATCGATGCATTTTCTTGCTTTCTTTTAAATGAAATCATATAAATGGTTAGCTAAAATATTTATATGTTAGATGAATTTCGGTGTTTATTTTTTGATATAAGAACACTAAAAAATACTATTGAAATATTCCACTCTTTAACTGACAAAGATTAACTCCCTCAAATCAGAAGATTTTTCAGAGACACGCAAACACTAAGGAACAAGATTTCTTAGCATCAAGCTTCCTTCCCACCCTCCCCTGTGGTAGTTCTACCAAGCCCTATAAAACAGTCCCGCTGCTGGGCCCTAGTACTAGAAACTTCCACGACATAAATAGCACTTACATGGGAGGAATAAACCTAGTGAACTGTCATACTTTGTTGCTCATTGTTTTCACAGCTTTGTAGAAACTCCTGACTTCAAAGTCTACATTTTCAACCAGAGGTCATGGTTTAAATTTTAGGCATTGCAGTTGAAAAAGATCTTATAGTTCTTGTTCATGTCGAACAGCAGCTGCTGCTGGAAATGACACCTTTAAATAAGGGGAAAAAAAAAGACCCAAGGGTTCAAATGGACAGAGCAGTGGTTTACTAGAGCACCAACTTATCCTTTGGAATCATACAATAATCAAAACTGAGATTCAGGACAAGCATGAAATTCAGATATAAAAACTAATGAAATGACAGTTTGAATTAGTTAATAATCTCAATTACCAAAAAGGGGAAATGAATCCAGTATTAGAATTCTAGGATTTTAAATGAAGGTAATGTCTAAGATCAAACTATTTGCCACTGCATACCTGGAGAAGTTTTTCCTAGTAGAGGAATAGAAAACCCAGTTAATTTAGACAATCTCATTCAATTAATGGATATAGATCATATACTTAATAAACAAACTTTCACAAGAAATATACAGAACTTCTCTATTATAAATTACTGGTATTTGTGTAACTTGATCACAAGAACAAACATGTTTGAAAAGATGTTATAACACTCACAGAATAATACACAATACATCAAGTATGCCAAGATAAGTTATATTGATAAATGGGATCCACCACATTTAAATTAAGCTAAAAGCAGGTGGCAAAAGAAAAGAAAAAAAAAAAACCACTTAGTTACACACATGGAACAAATATTTTATTTTGTCAGCAATTATAATGCATATATTCATTTAAAATAGTAAATGTTAGAACATGTCTATCTCTATCTTTCCTTATCTACACACACACACACAAGTGCATATGAATATATATATGTATATATATATACACACACACATATATACATGTGTATATGTTTATACTGTATTTATATACTATGTCTATGTAAACCTACATCTATGTGAATCAAAATTTGGATACAGTGCTAGAGGCTGGAATATGGCAAAATCACTAGTCATCAGGATTTGGAATTGGAAGAAGAAGATACTGGAACAGCTCTATTATATAGTTCCACATGTATCATTGGATCATTCCACGGTTCTTTACCTCTCAAATCATTCCTCCAGCGTGTTCTACTGTGGTGCCATATGCTCAGGAGGGCATAATGTCTGCCCACTGAAATCAATGAGATTTTGCAAATGGAAGAAGGTCCAACACATAATATTCGTTTTGTCCATTACGAATACCCCCATTGCCATCTTGCCTCCATTATGAAGAATGGGCAATGCAACATCAATAATTTGCCACCTAAAGCCTGTTGGATGATACATTCACTATTCACTTTACTGTGCAGTAAACCTTGTTAAAATTATCATTACAACATGATTTTCAAAAACATCACATGTAAAAAAAAACTCTTTTAGGGGGATTTGGTTCAAGATAACATGCGGTATTCACTCTCTACCCTTTCTCTCTCATTGAATAGTGTTACAAAACCTGGCAAGAATGCATGGAAAAGCTATTTGAAGATGGCGAAAAGCAAAGCATGACAGGACAGGATGGATGTCTCAGCAAAGAAACGGAAAAAATACAAGAACCAAATAAAAATAACTAGAACTAAAACACACTTTACTTGAAAAAAAGAAAACCAACAAAAACAAATGTTGTTTCGTATGGCTGTTGTAACAAATTAACACAAACTGGGTGGTTTAAAATAACAGAAATGTTTTGCCTCACAGTTCTAGAAACCAGAAGTCTGAAACCAAGGTGCTCTGTCCAGGGTAGAATCTGTTACTCACCTCTTGAGTTGCTGCTGATGGTTGTAGCCATTACATAAAGCATGAAAAATAAAGGGCTTACAGATTAGAAGGAAAGGGATAAAACTATCACATGACTGCTTATGGAGAAAATCCCAAGGAATATACAAAAACACTTCTTAGAACTAACAAATCAACTTGTCAAGGTTGCAGGTTACAAGATGAACATAAAAAATTAATTTTATATTTTTACCTATCAGCCATAAAAATTGGAAACTTAATTAAAATATTATGACTGTGTTTTACAATAGTTTCAAAATAAAGAAAATACGAGGTTCCTGGGTGGCTCAGTCGGTTAAATGTCCGACTTCAGCTCAGGTCATGATCTCACAGTTCATGAGTTCAAGCCCCACCTTGGGCTCTGTGGTGACAGCTTAGAGCCTGGAGCCTGCTTCAGATTCTGTGTGTGTGTCTCTCTCTATGCTCCTCCCTCTGCTCTCAGTCTCTCTCTTTCAAAAATAAATAAAGATTTAAAAAATTATAAAAAATAATGAAATAGTTGGGAATAAATCTATCGAAATAACAGGTACAGTTTGTATATGAAAAACTACCAAATGCTAACAAAAGAAGAGTATCTGAATATGTTGAAAGACATATTATTTTTATGGATTAGAACACTCAACATAATAACAGGTGTCAGGTAACACCAAAATGAACTATAGATGTACCACAATTTACACAAAAACCCAGGATGAATTTTTATAAACATAGGCAAGCTGATTTTAAAATATATATGAAAGCTAAAGGAACGGGTACCCCAAAGCAATTCCGAGAAAGAAGATTATAAAGAGAATCACATTACGGGGCTGTAAGACTCACTATATAGTTATAATAATCAAGACAGTGTGGTATTGGTGAACAGCAGACCCATCGATCAGTGGAACAGAGGAATGTATTGATAAATAGACCTATACGCATATAGCCAATTGATTTTTGACAAGTACAAAGGCAATTCAACGGAAAAAAAAACTATTCTAACAAATGATGTTGGAACTCTGGGACAACCATCCATACACAAAGGACCTTGAATCTAAATCGCACAAATTACACAGAACTAACCTAAAGTAGATCCAGAATTTAAATGTACATATATAAACAAATCAAACTTAAAAAGAGAGAGAGAGAGAGAGAGAGAGAGAGAGAATAGCATCCTGCCTGCAGTTAAGAGTATGAAACATAACATCAAAAGCACAATGCATGAAAACCAATAACAAAATAGACTTTGTCAAAGCTGAAGCTGCTACTCTGTGAAAAGCCTGTGCAAGGCCATGAAAACACAGTCTATAGATGAGGAGGCATTTTGAAATTACCTAAGTGACAACATTTTTATATGCAGAATAAACAAATTTTTAAAACTTTCAAAACTCAAAACTAAGCAATTACTTAATTTTTAAATGAGTTTATTTTTTATTGTTTTAATATATTTTTTAATGTTTTCATTTATTTTAGAGTGAAAGAGACCGAGCCAGTGGGGGAAGACAGAGAGATAGAAGGAGGCACAGAATCTGAAGCAGGCTCCAGGCTCTTAGCTGTCAGCCCAGAGCCAGACGCAGGGCTCGAGCTCATGAGCTGTGGGATCATGACCTGAGCCGAAGCCGGACTGACCTGAGCCAAAGTCGGACACTCAACCAACTGGGCCACCCAGGCGCCCCATTAAATGAGTTGAAAAGTAAACTCTTCTCCAAGAAGCTATTCAGATGATAAATAACCACATGAAAAACGTTTGACATGACTGGCAATGTGAATTCAAGACCACAATGAGATATGGCTGTGGAACTATTAGAACAGCAAATATAAAACTTAAACACTGGAGATATATCACTGACAGGATGTAGAGCAATAGAATTCTCACACATTACTGGTAAGAATGACAAGTGGTACAACCAAGCAACAATTTGTCAGTTCCTCGTATGGACGCATCCTTACCATGTGACCCAGCCATCTCACACCCGATGGGTGTGTATAGCGACTCCATTCACAATTACCCCAAACTTGAAACAACCCCAATGTCCTTCAACAGGTGAATAGGTAAACAAATGTGGTAAATACTTGGGTAGGTGCCAAGGGCAGGCCACCCAAAAGATACCAGAATGGCATACTGATCACAGCAAAACATTGGATTAGAGGAGCAAACATTTCTAATAAATTATAACTGGATAAACACGGGATGTCTTGCAATACAAGTTGTATGTGATGCCGAATGTCACATGATCACAACTGAGCCGATGGTTCTCGAAATTTGCTTTGATATCCAAAGGCTTTGGATGACAAGCATGTCTCCGGAATGAATTATGCTCGTGAACCAAGGTTTTACTATTTGTAATTGAAGCTGCTTGGGGAGCATCCAGTTCCAGGACATCAGACCTTCCCCCCGGCCCCCTGAAACAGGAATCACATATCCCATTATGAAAAGCACCCTCCCCGAACTAAGATGTAAAAGACATCCTTCTCAACAAAAATACGGACTTTACAGCCAAGAAAGTAGTAAAAACAAGCCTTCTTACCTTCTTTTTCTAATCGACTACCTCAGTCTAAATTCCGCTTAGAATTCCTTACTAATAAAGCCCCAAACACCTGTTTTCTTTATCTTGTCAATTCCTCACAAATCTATTGTGTCTTGGTCTAACATGTATAAAAAACACACTTTGGTTCTTTCTTGAGGTCTCATTTTACTCTGGGAACCTCTATGGGCAGGTAATAAAACTACCCCCCCCTCCTCCCCACCTTGGGGTTAAACTGTCTTTATGTAAATTTACTTCTTCGTCCAGCTGGAGGAAACTGCAAGATAAAGAATTTTTCCTTCCCTATGCATACAATGGAACACTGTATCACAATAAAAAGAAGTAAATCACTGATATGGTAAGCAACGTAAGTGGATCTCAAAAGCATTATTGTAAGTGACATTCTATATAATTTCGTGGAGAACCGATCCATGGTCTCCAAGGTCAGGGACAGTTTTGACTACAAATGTGTTGCGTTGGGGACAGAGGTGGTTCTGATGGTGATGGCACTGTTCTGTATCTAGCTCCCTAATGGGAGTTACATGAGTCTGTACATGTTTTATAATTCATAGAACTGTACACAGAAAAGTCAATTTTCCTGTATGTTAACTTAGACAATTTAATTTAAAAACTCCTGTAATGAATCAATCTTTTTCCTACCGTCAGTTTTTAGACTTCTGGGTAATAATCATCTGTTGCACTTGAAATGGTGTTTGTAAGGAAATGGCTATGTTGCATCTGTATTTATGCTCGTTGAATAAATATAGTAAGAATTTCATTTAAAATGACACAGGAGAGTATAATATCTATGCCTTCTGAGCGGAGGTCACTTATTGTGAATGAGTAGGGTCTGACATAATAAAACTTTGCTCCACTTAATGAAACACCTTCTTGCAGGCTGGAATTTTATTTATTTTTTCTAATACACTAATACTGACCTTGAATTCTAACTCAGGCACCAGGCTTCTCATCTCGTGATCAGATAACTCTGCTCATTGGTGAGGTTCCTCCCCCACCATCTGCTGTGTTTGTAACTCCCAGCATTTTATGGGAAAGCTGCACACTTATCTTTCCTGTTAACCGTTAGTCAAACACAGAGAATGCAAGAGAAGATGGTCTAAGTCCCGTGGGCAGGGAAGACTTGGAATGTAGAGGTTTCAGAACGGCTCCTCTGCTGAATGAATCTTTCCTATGCTTTGTCCAGGGGCCGCCCCATGGGCTCCCCTGTCCTCCAGCAGGCACATCTCCTCCTGCCCTCTCCCTTTCCTTATGCACCTGCTCCCTCTGTGGTTGTTTGTCACAGCCTCCAAAACACAACACAACACAGGGTTGAGTGTCTAAACACAACACAACACAACACAACACAACACAACACAACACACAGCAACCTGCCTGTGACACATCACCTCCAGCAGTACCTGCTTCTGAGGAAGGACATCTGGAAGGGCTGACAAGGAAGCAAAGTTCAGAGGGCCCTGCAGTGAAGAAGTGGACCTTACATTGCACACATTTTGGAGAAGTTTGAAAACAATAAACAGAACGTTCACGCCTGTATTAAATTCCGCTAGCAAATCCGTAATTTCTATTACACAAATAGAACAAAACACATCCTCTTTTCTGACATGAATTGTATCCACAGATGTGTATTTTCTATTATTTTTTTTGATCTCTGGATATGACTTGTTTCAGTGAAGGTCAGAGAAGAGCATGGGGGTGATAAAACTCACACCCCTTCCCTTGAAGCCGATGAAGAGTCTACACGGTCTGTGCTGACACAAACACGGTGGCAGCGAGGTCGACTGTGTCTGTGACCAGAGTGGGGCCTATATGCAGCCAGAACAACGTCCCTGTACCAGTCAGAATAATGAGAAGGGCCTCATTAAAAGTAGACTGTACGGCGACACATGGCATCAGGGTTTTCTCCATCGTGGGCCACGTCAACTGGACATTGTTTACCAACATCACCAACACGCTGTTTGGCATAAGTGAGACTGTTCCGAGTTTAGGTGAAGTTCTAGAAAAAAATCAATTCAAAGCCCTACTCTGATTTTGCATTTCCAGCTATCCCCTGGATTACCTCATTTTTCTGCCCTTTCTCTGATAGATCGCCTCGTTCTTGTGCCACATCCCAGCAGTTTTCATTTCACCCACCCCGTGTGTCTGTTTGCATTCTGTCTTCGCTGGTACCAGCACTGTGGTTCTCAGTCGGGGGACTCCGACTTTCTGGGGTGGGGATTGAAAACCGGAGCAGGTGATGTAGTTGGTCTCAGTCATTGGGGTGCATGGTGGTGAGCAGGTCCCATGTACTAGATGCCGGCAGTGCAGAGACTTTAATACAGAGCAAGGTGTGACTCACACCGCATGTAAAAATCATTGTGCAGCTGGCGATAATGCAGGTGAAACTGCTTATACTAGCCAACTGAGAAAAGACACAGAACTGAAATAAAACAAGTGTCCATTTGGGGTATCGGAATTGAAATCCGGGGAGCACAGATATAGTAGGAACTCAAAGTCTGGGCTCCTGTATATTTATTTATTTTTAAGAGAGTTCAAGCAAGGGAGGGGCAAAGAGAGAGGGAGAGAGAGAATCCCAAGTAAACTCCACACTGTCAGTGCAGAGCCCTCTTCTTAATGGCCTCCTGGCTCCATTTTTATTTATCTATTTATTTATAATTTTTTAACATTTATTTACTTTTGGGAGAGAGACAGAATGTGAGTGGGGAGGGGAAGAGAGAGAGGGTGACGCAGAATCTGAAGCAGGCTCCAGGCTCAGAGCTGTCAGCACAGAGCCCGACTCGGGGCTTGAACCCACGAACTGCAAGATCATGACCTGAGCAGCAGTGAGATCATGACCTTAACCGACTGAGCCACCCAGACGTCCCCACTCCTGGCTCCATTTTAAAAGCCCTTGTTGTAGTGAATCCATTTTATTTCACCTTTCAGATAATTATTCACGTACAGAACCAAACGCTACACATTTCCCTATAAACACAAAGTATCTTGTACAATTGTAATTAACTGAATTGAATCCTCCATGAATGCAACTGCCATAACCATCGAGGAAAGTCTGTGCCTTGTTTTGTTTCAAAACGTTAGCGACTGTTGGTCCCCAGGTCAGAATAAAATCGCACCGCTGGCAGAAATACCTTCTCCACTTCGACTTGCCTCTCTGACCGTCCGTACTGCTCTGTTTTTGTGGCCAGCCACCCCCCACCCTTAGCCCTGGTTCTATGTTCACCAAATTTTCTCTCTCTCTCTTCTCTGTCAGACAGCTGCCCTGATTTCTCAAGCTCCCCAGAGTCAGGTGGGCTGTCTGGACATTTCTCACCAACGGGGTCCCCTCTGGGCTTCGTAAAGCGTGCGTGCCCTCTCATCCGCTCTCCCCTGCTGTCTCCGGGCCAGAGGCAGAAACTGTAGCTAACACTGAAGCCTGGAGATTCAGAAGCCATGAAGCCCAATGGCGTGGGGTGTCACTGACCCTAGAGAGAAGCCAACCTGTTTCCTTTTAAGCTACTGTGATTGAGGGAACGAGCACTTCGGCACCTAGGACTACTAATCCTTTTCAATATAAAGAGTAAGCATCAGACTAATTCACTATGCCTTCCAAGGTAGCAATACTTTGCAAGTGGCATCCAAAATCACGCACTGTTTTATTATAAATTACTTTCCTGTTAGTTTTTCTTCGTGTTATACCTAAGTAATGATGCATTTTTAAAGGGCACTGCTATGCACAGTTTATATTATCTGTGATCTCATTTCAGAAAAACAATTGGGGGGGCGCCTGGGTGGCGCAGTCGGTTAAGCGTCCGACTTCAGCCAGGTCACGATCTCGCGGTCTGTGAGTTCGAGCCCCGCGTCAGGCTCTGGGCTGATGGCTCGGAGCCTGGAGCCTGTTTCCGATTCTGTGTCTCCTTCTCTCTCTGCCCCTCCCCCGTTCATGCTCTGTCTCTCTCTGTCCCAAAAATAAATAAACGTTGAAAAAAAAAAATTTTAGAAAAACAATTGGGGTATTACCGTACATCTGTTGTGAACATGGTATGGGTTCACCAGAATCCTTGATAAAGCCCCGTTTTCTCCTGTGATAGTCTCGTGGCTGATATAAATGACTGTGTAATTTGGACTGGCCACCGATGTGGTTGGCAGGCAGTTTCCTGTAAGACATGGCCTCCTCCTCAAACACAAATATTAAAAACCCAATTTACCCTCTTGAGAAAGTAGAGCAAAACTCCCCATTACTGAAATGTGGGCCGTGCCTGGTGTTTTTCTTCCAAAGTGTGCAATAAGGAGAAGGGTAAAAAGTCATTCTGCAGTGCATAAACCTGACAAGCACCCTCTCGCTCCCATGATCAAGGTTAATGTCAATGGCGTTTGTTTAAGTCATGCTGATAGCACTGGTCATGATATGATGTGATAAGAATGGCAATCTATCTCGTATGGTCTTCTTCCCCCCAAATCCTGAACCCCAGTGGATTCATGAGAAAAAAAAAAGACAAATCCCCGTGTAGGGACATTGGACCTAACGGGTGATGTGCACTCCTCAAAACTGTCGTTGGACACAAAGAAAATCTGAGAAACTGTTACCGTCTAGAGAATCCTGAGGAGAGATGGTGGCTAAATGTGAGGTGGTATCTCAGATGACATTCTGGAACAGAGAAAGGACAAGTGATTAAAATTAGGGAAACCTGAATAAAATATGGTCTTTATGTACTAATAATGCAGGAACATTGGTTCATCACTTGTGGCAAAGTTACAAGTGATGAACCAATATTGACCCTCATGTAAGAGGTTAGCAATAGGAGAAACCGGGTGTGTGGCCATACGGGAACTCTCTGCACTGGCTTTGCAACTTTTAAGTAAAGCTCAGATCATTCTAAAATTTAAAAAGTTTATTAAAAACAAATCTTTCCCTTTAGCCACTTTTGGTCCCTTTACTCTGTTCCTCTCTGTTAATAGTTCACCCTCCAGCCAGTAAGCAGGACACGTTGGGTACACTATAAACTTAACCTTGCCCTCGTCATTCTAGTCCATGGCCTGAAATTCCTGTCAATTCTATAACCACATTGTCTTTTTTTTTTTTACATACATTTCATCCCCTGTATTAATTCTGTCATTTCTCTAGTAAGAAAATAATTTCTTCTTGTGTGAACAATTGCAATGTCCTTATACCTGCTACTTGAATCACTTTCCCACGTGGCATTGATCTTATTAAATATTGACATATATAGCTTCTCCTGTTTGGGAAAGCATTAATATCTGGCTGCCTCAAGCTTTCCAAGGTCCCAAGATGACCTTTCTCCCTACTGGCCTACTGCTTTCTGCTCAAAGTGATCCCATCTTGCTGTCCTGCCAGATCTATGCTTTCTTACCTTGAGATGACAAGTATGAGTCTCTCTGTCTGGATCTCTTTCTAATTCCATAGATTCTATTTCCAAAACTCCCCTCTCTATAAACAAAAACAAAAACAAAACAAAAACAAAAAAATTTTTCAATGTTCTTAGCAAAAAATAAAATAAATAGTATAACCCCTATCTTTTCTCATAGTGATTATATTTTTATCACCATTTAACATAGTAAAATCTGTTTTCTTGTTAAACTGCACTTATTTTTTAGTTTTGTGAAACTGTTTATTTAATTTGAGAAACAGGAAGAGAGAGAGAGAGAGAGAGAGAGAGAGAGAGAGAGAGAGAGAGACAGCGTGCACACAAGTGAGTAGGGAGGGGTAGAGAGACAGGAGAGAGAGAGAATTCCAGGCAGGCTCCACGCTGGAAGCCCAGAGCCCCACACAGAACTTGAACTCACAAACCGTGAGAACGTGACCTGAGCCAAAATCAAGAGTCAGATGCTTAATCGACTAAGCTACCCAGGTGCCTCTAAACTATGTTTATTGAAGTCAGGTTGTCTCTTACAATTTCCCAATGTACCATGCACACAATGGGCACCTAATAAATGTTTATTGGGAAAAAAAAAACAGTTTAACAAGTCAATAGTTAATAATTCAGTGGGTTAATGGTGGAAATAGAGATGACTTATACTTATTGCTTTATATTTCCTTGATGATATATCCCACCAAATTTTTAAATAGAAATTTATTAATTTAAAATTAAAATTAAACAATAAATCTCTTGAAGACTCAGGTATAAACAGTGTGGTACACATCTCTTTACCTCAGGTGTACGTTCTAATGGATGCTAATGGATGCAAGAAAACAATGCAGTAAGGAAGGAAGTGTAGATGGGAAGTAACACAACTCTTACCTCTCTCTGTCGATCTTTTTCATATTATTATAAAGGTGTGGTTTTATATTATCCAATTCAAAATCCTTTCTATCAGGAATCCCTCATTACACACCTTGGAAAACTAGGCTCTAAGAACATAGCCAATTTCAAAGTGTGGAAATGGACTTTGTTGTTGTCCAAGACCACATTGCATGGCATCTTTTTTTCCAACCCCAGTGAGGATTTCAAGCGTATAGAAAAGTTTTGTCTTCAGATCCCTTTGCGGCAGAAATTCTCTCAGAAAACATCAAAGTGCTGATGAATTATTAGGAACATTCCCCATTGTAATACTTTTGCATAAAAAGTGTTTGGGAATGTTACTAATTCAAATGGAAATCCTTTGTTCAAGGAAACAGAGAATGATCTTGATGGACCAGCATTTGGCCTGCGAACTCCAGCTGGCCCCAGGAAAAGATGTGATGTGTTGAAAGTTCCCTAATGTTTGTGGTACCAAGAGGCAAATTATTTTGCTTCTTTGATTTCAGCATCCGATGACAGGTACTTTTTCAATCTTCTGTTTATTATTGTAAATAACATACCTGCAATGTACTGGCTTTGGGAGTTTCCATTAATATGGATATCTCAAAACTGACACAATCCAAGGTAGCCTCACTGGAGAAAACTCTGCTGCCCACAGATAAAAGGGGAAAAATAAAATAGACTTGATTTTCCATTAAAATAAAAAGCCAGGTGCATGGCCACAGATGAATCGCATCCTTTTGGTTTTCTTCCAAAAGCGCACATATAAAAATCCTGCTGATTTTCAATAATGCTAGCACACAGGGCTTCCTGAAAACTTACAAAGGGTATAAGAAAGTTCTAAGGGCAGGTGGGGCAGTAATCATGATTCCACTTCAGTGAACTGGTTCCGTTTTCTGTGCTCCCTATACCACACTAAAATCTCATTTGGAAGTTAGAGGAGTCGATGCTGAGTTTTGGCATTTGGTGAACCTTATATCTCAAATAACCCCCCCTTTTTTTTTCAAAAAAATTTTAACATTTATTTATTATTGAGAGACAGAGAGAGATAGAGCACGAGAAGGGGTGGGGCGGAGAGAGAGGGGGACACAGAATTGGAAGCGAGCTCCAGGCTCTGAACTGTCAGCACAGAGTCCGACACGGGGCTCAAACTCACAAACCGCGAGATCATGATCTAAGCCAAAGTCCGATGTTTAACTGACAGAGCCACCCAGGCGCCCCAGTAATAACCCCCCTTTTTAAAGAATCACACTTTCTACTGAAAGAGAAATTGGAAAATTTTTGAGGATAACAGACTGGATATGGAATAAAAAGGATATAAATCCCGATGCTGTAAGACAATTGCTATGATATGATTTCTTTCCTTAACCAGACGCTCAGAGAGGGAGGGAGGGAGGGAGAGAGAGAGAGAGAGAGAGAGAGAGAGAAACCTATTTGTCTACCCTGTATATTATCTGATGGACGAGTGGGTTATATTACTTTTACATGGTGCATGTGATCAAACATGGGATTTATTGATGTAGAATCCCAGAATCTTGATCTCAGAAGCATCTTAGAAAAAAATAAAATAAAAACTGTGGGACAGACATGAGTATTAACTTGCTGTCCAATACAGTAGGAACAGAGGAGAGTATTTTTTATGGCAATAGATGCAGAGTTGATGTACAAGCACTTACACATTCTTTCTCTCTCCAAGCTTGCTACCCCTTGTGATTCCTTGACTTAAAATCATATGCAGATTTTTTTTGATCCCCGTGTCTTGTACCGTCTGTTTCTTCTGAAAGGATCAGACTTTCCTTCATTCCTTCCTTGCTTCCTTGCTTCCTTCTGTCCTTCCTTCCTTCCTCCCTCCCTCCCTTCTTCCCTTCCCTCCCTCCCTCCCACCCTCCCTCCTTTTTCTTTCTTTCTTTCTTTCTTTCTTTCTTTCTTTCTTTCTTTCTTTCTTTCGTCTTCTCTCTCCCTCTTTCTATCTCTCCCACCCTCTCACTCTTTTCTTCCTTCCCTCATTTCCTCCTTCCTTCTTTCTCTTCTTCTCTTCTCTCTCAAAACTAGCTAGCTCATGTGTGTGTTACCAGAAAATCTCCTTAAATATGATTGACAAAGTTGGTAATTCTATGTACTAAGCTAAATTTAACCCTTATCTAGAAAAAGAACAAACAAAGCTCAAAGTTAGTAGAAGAAAGGAAAAAATAAAGGTTAGAGCAGAAATAAATGAAGTAGAGATGAAAAAGACAATAGAAAAGATCAATGAAACTAAGGGCCATTTCTTTGAAAAGATAAATTTAGTACACATTTCTTTAGCCAGACTCACCAAGAAAAAGAGGGCACTGAGAAAAAGTTAGACACGAAAGAGGAAGTATAACTAATACCACATAAATATAAACAGAGACTACTATAAACAATCATATGTTAAGAAATTGGACAAATTAAAAGAAATGGAAAAATTCCTAGAAATATACAACCTACCAGGATTAAATCATGATGAAACAGAATCGCTGAACAGACCAATTACTAGTAAGTATATTGAATCAGTAATCACAAATCTCTCAACAAACAAAAGTCCAGGACCAGATGCCCTCACTGGTGAATTCTACCAAACATGTGAAGATTAATACCAATCTTCCTCAAACTTTTCCAAAACAGAGAAGAGAAGGGAACTCTTTCAAACTCATTTTACAAAGCCAGTGTTACCCTGATACCAAATCCAGACAAGCATGCCACAAGAAAAGAAAGTTATAGGTCAATATCCCTGATGAACATAGATGTAAAAATTCTCAACAAAGTATTAGAAGCCAAATTCAATACATTAAGAGAATCACACACCATGATCAAGTGGGATTTTTTTCAAGGGATGCAAAGATCGCTCAACATCCACAAATCAGCAGTCTGTGTGATAAACTGCATTAACAAAATGAAGGATAAAAATCATATTATCATCTTAATAAATGCAGAAAAAACATCTGACAAAATTCAGCATCCATTTATGATGAAAATTCTTAACCTAATATGTATAGAGGGGCACCTGGGTGGCTCAGTTAATTAAGCATCCAACCCTTGATTTCAGCTCCGGGCATGGTCTCACAGTACGTGAGCTTGAGCCCCAGGTCGGGCTCTGTGCTGACAGTGCAGAGCCTGCTTGGGATTCTCTCTCCTCCTGTCTCTCTGCCTCTCTCTGGCTCATTTTCTCCCCCCCCCCTCAAAAGAAGTAAATAAACTTTAAAAAGGTCTATAGAGGAAATATACCTCAACAAAATAAAGGCCATATATGACAAACATACAGCTAATATGACACTCAATAATGACAAGCTGAAATCTTTTCCTCTAACATCAAGAACAAGAGAAGGATGCCCCTCCCTCCATCTTTATTCAACATAGTAATGGAAGTCTTGGTTAGAGCATTAGGAAACTAGAAAAAGAAAGATAATTTATCCAAACTGGAAAGGAAGAAGTAAAAGTGTCACTATATACAGATGACATGAGATCACATAGACAGAACTCTAAGACTACATCAGAAAACTGTTAGAATAGGCCACTTCAATCAAGTTGCAGGATACTAAATCAATACACAAAAGTCTGCTGCATTTTTATATGCTAATAATGAACTATCAGGAAGAGAAATTAAAAAAAAAATTCATTGATGATTGCATCAAAAAGAATACTTCGGAGTAAATTTAATCATGCTCCTTGATTTCAAATTACATTTCAAAGCTATAGCAATCAAAACAGTATGGAATTGGTATTAAAATGGATATATAGATCAATGGAACAGAACAGAGAGCCTAGAATTAAACTCATGAAAATATAGTCAATTAATTTATGACAAAGGGGACACAATTACAGAGTGGAGAAAGTATAGTCTTTTCAATAAATGATGCTGTAAAATTGGACAGCCACATGCAAAAGAATGAAACCAGACCACTATCTTACACCATGCACAAAATTACATTCAAAATTAACTCAAAAGTGGGATGCCTGGGTAGCTCAGTCGGTTAAGCAACCAACTTTGGCTCAGGTCATGATCTCATGGTTGGTGGGTTCGAGCCCCGCATCGGGCTCTGTATTGACAGCTCAGAGTCTGGCACTTGCTTCAGATTCTGTGTCTCCCTCTCGCTCTGCCCCTACCCCAACTCATGTTCTGCTTCTCTCTGTCTCAAAAATAAATAAACATAAAAAAATAAAAATAAAATTAACCCAAAAGTACACAAAAATCAACTCAAAAAGGATTGAATACTCGAATGCAAGTCCTGGAACCATTAAATACTAGAAGTAAACATAGATGGTAACCTCCTTAACGTCCATCTTGGCAATGACTTTTTGACACTAACACCAAAAGCAAAAGCAAAAAAGCACAAACACACAAGTGGAACCACATGAAACCAAAAAGCTTCTGAACAAGGCAACTATCCAAATGAAAAAGCAATCTATGGAATGGGAGAAGATATTTGCAAATCATATCTCCTCTAAGGAACTATATTCAAAATATGTAAAAAACTCCTACAACTCATAGCAAATATACAAACAATCTGATTCATAAAAGAGTAGAAGACCTGAATAAATATTTTTCCAAAGATATACAGATGGCCAACAGGTAGATAAAAAGATGCTCAACATTACTAATCATCATGGAAATGCAAATCAAAACCATAGTGATAAATGATCTCACACCAGTCAGAATGCCTATTTTCAAAAAGACTGAAGATAAAAAGTGTTGACAAGGATGTGGAGAAAGAGAGACCTTGTGTTTGTTGGTAAGGATGTAAATTTATGTAGAAAACAACAGGGAGATTCCTCAAAAACTGAAAAAAGAACTACCATATGATCTAGGAATTTCATTTCTGGGCATGTTCATTGCAGCATTATTTACAATAGCCAAGATATGGAAACAACCTAGATGTCCACTGATAGATGAATGGATAAAAAACTGATTATATATATTATGTATACACATACATACATAGACACACAGTGGAATACTACTCAGCTGTCAAAATGAATGAAATCTTACCATTTGCAATAACATGGATGGAATTTGAGGGCTTTATGCTAAGGGAAATAAGTCAGGCAGCATCAGACCAATACAAATATCATGTGATCTCTCTTATATGTGGAATATATGTATACATGTATATATTCACCATTTGCCGGATGAATCTGGCATATATACATGTATATATTCATCATTTGCTGGATGAATCTTTTGATTTGGATTAAATTAGATTTGCAAATCTGCTTGGAAACGTATACTTCCTGAAAATGTTGAACAAATGTCTGTCTATATATATATATATATACTTCGTCCTTGTTCGTCATATATATATATATATATATATATATATATATATATATATATATACAGTCAAGCTCATGATACAGACAACAGATTGGTGTTTGCCACAGGGTGAGATGAGAGGTAGGAGAGATGTGTGATTTTTTTTTACCTTAAATAAATTCATTTTAAAAACACTCTATTTCTCATCCTTTACTAGAAATCTGATAGACTGTAGCAAAGTCTAGACATCCAGCGATTCCCAAGCAACCAATGAGTGAATGCGGAGAATAACTTCGAGTGTGGTCATGGAAGTCTCCAGCAGGGAGATGGAGCCACAGCCCAGGACTGTGAGGCAGCCTTACAGAGCTTTGGATTGCGAGGAGGAGGGTCACCATGGTGGCTGAGGTGGTGGCCAAGGCAGAAGATGGTCAATGAAAGGTGCCTTGAAAAGTCCCCTCAGAGCAGTGCAGAGGCAATAAAGAAACAAGTGAAAGAGAAAAGAAAGAAAAACTAGTCAGACATTGACCAATGTAAGTCTGTCCTACCTGTGTTCTACCAAAGTATCACCAACGCTTACTTCTAAGCTGCTGAAAAATTACAAGGACAACAACACAGTGTTTGCTGTAGTCTTGGAAAATGAAAAATCCAAAGTGGGAGAAGCACAGGACATCCTTTCATGGATGAGAAAATAATATTACTACCTCACATGTCAGCTATGGGTTTTGAAAGAAAAAGTGACTTCCCAGAAAACAGAATAAACTGCTCAGACCCAAGGGCACAGTGAATCCCCCTGAAGAAAATTCCAACAGTGATGGCAAAGCCAGGGATTTACTCACCAAGAATTTATAAGTTCTTCTTCAGGAATTTGGACTTCTGGGACAAGGAGAATTATTCCAAATAGAAAACCAAATATCTTCTATTCCTCAAGACAGACTTGGATTCTATTTTGCATCTTCTAGCCCAGGAGAAGGTGGGTCTACAGATAATGTCTTCCTTAGAACTGTACCTGCCCACCTCAGTTTAAAGAAAGGTCTTATCAATCTATGTAAATATGTTACATTGGGTGACTTGGACACCCATCATTTGCCGGATGAATCTTTTGATTTGGATTAAATTAGATTTGCAAATCGGCTAGGAAACGTATACTTCCTGAAAATGTTGAACAAATGTCTATCAATGGAACAAGGATTAAATTAATCACCAAAGCTAATCCTCACAGGAAGGATTACTAAACCAGGTCATTTTAGAGTCTACCTCTGAACAAACTAAAACTAAGCATAGCGATGCAAAAGGAAGGAAAAAGAATAAAGAAAACTAAAAGGGAAAATTGAAGTTTATATCAAGGCATGAAGGGAACAAAAGTGAAAATTAAACACAACAAAAACAAACAAAACACTATCCCCCACCCCCACCAAAAAAAAAAAAAAGTTGGATGGATGTCAGTTCAAGTAACGTTAACAATTTCCATTTGACAGTGGATGTTCATCTCACACTTCTCAGGCAAAATAAAGGAGCAAATTTTCTAAACTAGGAGAAAGCAACAATGAGTCTGAAAATGAGTGTCTGTGAATGAGTTTGATGATTTCTACTTTCCCTAAAAACACTGGCAAGTACATTCAAAATCTCACCAACCAATCACTTAGGAGCCCAGTGACCAATCACCAAGCTTCAATCCAAATGAGTATGAAAATGTATCCATTAAGAAGATTAAGCATGGATAGAGCATGGAAAAGCTCAGTGGATCCCTGAGCAGTGGCATTTATCAGAATCTCTCCACAGGACCCTACACGATCCTGCAGGGGACCTGTAAGCCTTAAAAAATATCTTTTACAAAGACTCGGACTTCTCGGTGCTGTCAGGGCCGAAAAAGTAAAAATAAATCAGAAACACATGCACACAGATTAAAAAGAAATTTAATTAGGAGAAATTCAAATGCTAACTGGTAAATCAGTATATTTGGTAATATGTGTCCATAATGTCCCTCCACAGCATCCCAGTAAATCCCTAGAAACTTCTTAATGAAATAACTGCACCATTCTATCTCAAAAGCATCAGAAATTATGGAGGTATATCCTATTCAAGACATACACTAGTTGCTTTGCTTGGAAAATTCCAGTATCTGCAGGCAATGACTGAATTTTAGCAAATCACTTTAGATACTTCAGTTCCTTCACTTCATGGAATGTGGCATTTACACTCTCTGTGCCTCACAACTATTGAGATGTTGTTCTGTTGTCCAGGACATGGTCTCATCTCAGTGTCCCAGACACCTTTTTAGGGAAACTAGGGAGATCTGCCTTTCTGAAAACAAAAGAAAAACAAACTAACAAACAAAAAGAGATGGAATGTTCCAAACCAAAAAACCCCTACCACCACACCACTGGACATTCAACTGTTACCTCAGTTTTTGCCTAAAGGTTATCTCCAGTGTCCTCTTATCCCCTCCACTGAATATCAGAAAATGTTTTTCCTCCTAAAAAGGAATAAAGAAAGTCCAGCAGTGTCTTAGCCTAAGAATAGATCCACAGGCAGTGTGAATTATAAGGAAGATATACTAGCATCGAAATAGCGAAGAGGGGACTCTTTCATAGATTTGTGTTTCTTGAATTCTATTTTCAAGAGGAAAAGTGACTCTAAACAGAATTCTAAAAAAAGTACAATGGAGCTATTTGTTGAATGCCATTGAAATTCATCCCACCTAACCCCCATTTCTCCAAAGAGAGATTCTGTAAGAGAGCACAGGTGGGTCACACTATTGCCAAACAATAGTCTCTTGACTGAATTCTATAGATCATGAACATTAGTTCATAGCTATACCTGAAATATGATGTTTTATTTTAAACCTTTTACAGATTTAGGCTATTTTTCTTTTGAATAATAAATGTCTTAAGCACTGTAGTAGTTTAAATTTCTTTCATCGCCCCAAATCCTCCATTTTAATTGAAATGTGTCTTACACAACTGTTTTGGGAAGCAATAATGATTATTAAAATGAAGATATTTTAATTATAAAGCTCTTGGAGTTCTTTTTTTTTCCCCTTAAGGGGCAAGGGGGGGCGGGATAAAGTGAATGATTGTTGCAGATAGAGAATCTTTTGAAACTATGGACTGTAATATTAGGGCAAAATAGTAATAGTTGATTTTCTTTGTGTCATATACCCTAAGTTGTCTGTGTATCTCTCATACCACTGTGCATAAGATTATCTGCGCCACCATAACAAAATACCATAGACTGGGTGGCGTAAACACAGAAATTTATTTCCCATAGTTCTGGAGGCTGGGAGTCCAAGATCAGGATTCTCCTGCTTCAGCTTCTGGTAAGAGTCCTCTTATAGGCTTGCAGACGCCCATCTCCCAGCTCTGTCTTCATAAGGCAATTCCTTGGTGTGCACAGTCACAGAGGGGGCACGGCACTCAAGGTCTCTTCCTATATGGACACTAATCCTATTGGATCAGCCCCCCCCCCCCGCCTTGACCTTATTCAACCTTGATTACTTCCTTACACGAAATACAGCCACACTTGAAGTTGAAGCTTCAATATACGCAGTTGTTGGGGGTGGGGAGTGCTGGGTGAAAGATCTTTAGTCCATAACAGAGATCTCAGCCCCAGAGAACTTGGTTGGGGCTTGGGAACCGGTATATGACTACCTGTGAACTCTAAATTCTAAGTGCCCATGATTCGAAGGGATCCCTCAGCAAAAATTATGAGCTATTATATCAAGGATTTTTAAGATTCTGCCCTTATTCAGTCGAAAATTTCCAATATGAAATGTCTCAATGCCGAGAACTTTTGGATTTGTTTATTATAAAGTTTCTGATTAACTAATGAGAGAGCATTCTTTCAGTTTAGAAAATTGATAGCCTACATTTGTATATATCTTTTTAAGCTTTTAAGCCATTATAGTTTCTCCATTTTTAAAGAGTAATATGATTCTGTATAAGATTAAAAACAAAGCAAAACAAACAAAATGAAAACCCCAAAACAGACATCATGCTCCATCCCATGGAGAAGTTTCCACCACCTGCCCATAGCTTCCATTCTGAGCTCCATTTCTGAGCTCTGGTGTCCTAGCTCCACTTCTGATGCTTTCCATCTATATTCTGCCTCTTCCTTGGGCTCATCTGGATTTAGACTCCCTGCCTCAGACTTCTTATAAGCATTTTCTGGTGCTGTTATGTTCTATGATATAGAAATATAGACTCATCTAAAGAATCAAATAATGCATTGTTGCAGTATAAAAAGCAGAACCTGGAAAGCTTTCTCTCTTCACTCTCCATAGAAGGGTGGACAGTGGGCAGGCCCTCTTTTTCATTCTTTTCTTTTTAACAACTGGGCATCTTTCAGACCCATGGTTGACTCTAAGATGGGGAGAAGAGAGACTATGCTAACATTGTCCTACGCACTCCCATTGCAACACCCAGGCTCATTACGAAGACGCTAACACAACCCACCTTCAGGAACAAGCCATAGGATTACTTGTTTGTTCTAAATCTTCAACACTTAATGTGGTGCCTGGGCTATACAGAATATTCTATAAATGGTGAATAGATAAATAGATGATTGACAATAACCAAACAAAATGCCCAGTAAATCCATTGGAGCAAACTGCTTGAGAAATCAAATCAATTATACTTTTAAACCAAGTAAGCCTCCTGTTTGTTTTATTAATAACACTATACCCTAATAGCTATTATTATTATTATTATTATTATTATTATTATTATAGTGGGAATTACTTTGATGTATTCTTAAGAATAGTAGAGATTTTGAGTTCTTGAGGGTAAGGATTACACCTTATTTTCCTGTCCTCCTCACCTAAATGCCTGCTGATGACGCTGTGAGGTGATTTGATAGAGTAATCTTAAGAAGCTAAATATTTAAAATCCCAATTTTCTTTAATGAAATATTTCTCTCCATTAATTATACTACTATTAATATGGAAAATCTTGCCAATAGTAATGCTCTTAAATGAGCTGGGTAAATTTTATCTGCTCTTTTTATGAGAAAAAAATATAAAGAAAATGTGTTAGTATTATATATATAGGACTTTTGGTGCACTTATGCCTGCAAATCTTGTACTCTTTGTAAAATGAATCTGAAAATGATAATGTCTTACTAAAAAAAAAAAGAAAGAAACAGGGGTGTCTGGGTGGCTCAGTCGGTTAAGTATCCAACTTAGGCTTAAGTAATGATCTCATAGGTCACGAGTTCCATCCCTGCATTGGGCTCTCTGCTCAGCACAGATCCCACTTCAGACCCTCTGTCCTGCTTTCTCTGCCCCTCCCCGGCTTGTTCTCTCTCTCTCTCTCTCTCTCTCTCTCTCTCTCTCTGTCTCTCTCTCTCTCTCTCTCTATCTCAAAAATAAATAAGCAATAAAAAAGAAAGAGAGAGAGAGGATGGAAGGAAGGAAAGGAAGGAAGGAAGGGAGGGAGAAAGGGAGGGAGAGAGGGAGGAAGGAAGGAAAGAAGGTGGGAAGAAAGAAAAGAAACAGCCTGCAAGAGGTTGAGATTTCACTGCCTAACATGGTAATTTGCCTCCAGAAAATTCTCTGGCTTATATTATTTTGTTTATTTTTTTCTCAAATGTGTTTTTTCATTTAGCTTAACTGCACTCACATTCCTTTTTTCTTTTTAGTTTTTAAATTGAGATATGATTGACATATATCTTTGCATTTAGCTTTACAACATAATGATATGATCTACACACATATTATAAAATGATGACCACAATAAGTTTAGTGAACATTCATCACCACTCACAGGTTCAATTTTGTTTTCTTATAATGAGAACTTTTAGGATTTACTCTCTTGGCAACATTCAAACATACAGTCGATATTGTTAACCATGGTCACCATGCTATACACGACATCCTCAGGACTTAATTTTTTAACTGCAGGTTTGTACTTTTTGATTACCATAAGTCCTTCTTAAGCATTTGCACTTATAATTCTTTTTGATTTCTGGAGCTGGTTTTTATACGGACATCATAAATGTGTGTGTGTGTGTGTCTGCGTGTTTACACGGAATAACAGAGAGAGAGAAAGGCAGAGAGAAGAGGGGAGAGTTTTGTTATCTTCTTATCATTACTGCTGTTCAACAGCATATCTTGAAGTTTCTAAGATAATGCATATATTTGTATGTAGTTCTGTGTCCTTATTACAGCTGCATACTATCCCCTCATGTGGTCTCCCTCTACTTTCCTTACTGACTCGAACGGACAGTCTCAGCTATTTATTTATTAATTTCTATATGAGGCAATCTTGTGATAAATTTCTTTGTAATTAAACGGCTGTGCCCTCATTTGCATTTCTGTACAATAAATCATTGTACTTTTAGTTTTTTAATTAACTTATTTCTTTTTTTTTTTTCTTTTAGAGAGCAAGAGAGTGCAAGCTGGGGGAGAGAGGCAGAGAGAGAGAGAGAGAGAGAGAGAGAGAGAATTTTAAGCAGGCTCCATGTTCAGCGTGGAGCCCCATGTGGGGCTCAATTCTATAACCCTGAGATCATAACCATGAGCCAAAATCAAGTCCTACACTCAACCGACTGAACCACCCAGGCATACCCTTATACTTTTAAACACTGCTTCCAGATGACAACCACCCATGAACACCTCTCACCGCCGCTGGTGCCCACACATTCCCCATGCACATTTGGCACCTCCTATGACAACCTTGCCAATGTTGCCAGCCTCGCTTGTAAACACACGGAGCCCTACTGTGCACACTGCACGTCTGAGAGTTGACACCTGGCATTGTTTAGTGGACATTCTGATATCTTCTTCCATAAAGATTCTGTTTATACTCTTGGCTCACTGACTACGGGGTTGCTTTTCTCATCCATAGGTTTCCGGAAGAACTTTTAATGTCTGATGTCCTTTCCATTTGTTTCTGACTTTGTAGTGTATCATTGTACTCACGTATCAGGCAGGACCTCCAAAGAGACAAGAACTTGGCTCAGTTCGTCATCACGGACCCTTCCCAGTCATAGAATTAGGTAATATGAACGTACGTACACACACACAACACATGCATGCTGTGCGCACCTACTTGGGATCTCTTCATGTAAAATGAACTTCAAGAAACAAACAAAGCAAAAGAAGCAAAATTGTGTGTGTCAGTGCGTAAGAGAGCCTGTCAAAACACCCACACCTCAGGAAAGAAGAGAGAGGGAGCTTGTCAAGTTTTGCTTGGTTGAATTTCTGCCTGAACATTAGAGCCTAGACATAACTGGTATGTTCTCTATTAAAAACTTGCAAAGTGATTGAGGGGAAAAAATACCAGTATGTATTAATAATGGAAAACAATAGAAAACAACATAAAATTAACTGCTGATGGTGTAGGTTTGGGAGTCAAAGGGCAGCAAGGATAGATTTAATAATATTTAAGTCACGAAATGGCATTCAGCAGGATGCCCGGGGGCAGGTTCAACAGCCAAATCATTAACAAAAAACAAACAAATGAAAAGACAAAAAAATATGGCACTACATAGACAATGCAAAGGCAGGGGTTTTCTACAGTATGAGAGCAGAAATCAGCAGGGAGCATGCTGCCTTGTTTAATCTCAGCTAGGAATGTGCCTATTTGGCAACTCAAAACCTTCACCACTATTCCCATGTGAGCCAATGACCATGAAAATTCACAAGTGTTGAGTTTGAGGTTACCAATAACTTTCAGCGAGTAGGTGAACTTGCAAATACACATTATGTGAATAATGAAGATAAACTGTAAATCAAGAAGTCTGTTTTCTACCTAACTTTTTCCTTAGTATCAAGACTCAGAAAAGGAAAAAGGGAAGACTTGTATTTTCCTGCATGGATTTATTTTGAAAACTTAAACATCTACAGAAAAACCAAACAAATAGTTCAGTAAATACTATTATACTTTTCACCAAGATTTACCAAATGTTGTTACCATTTTGCCACATTTGCTCACCTCATCTCCATCTGCCTGTCTCTATATCATGACATTTCACCCCCAAAATACTCAACACACTTTTCCTAAGGGTGTGTATATTCTCCTACAAACTACAATACTATGTGCCGAAAATAGCAACGTTTCTACTGTGTCACTTAATAAGTGTACAATCCATATACAAATGCATTCAATTACTTTACAATATATGCCATAGTCTTTTAAATAATAATTATTCCAGAACTTGATCAAAGTTTATGTAGGCATAGGATTGTTATGTTTCCTTGCTTCTTTTTGTGAATGGTCCTTTCACGTTTATTTATCTAGTCACCTACTGGTAAATTAGTCACATTGTTTTTCATGACACCAACTGTTATGAAGACGGAAGACCAGTGGCCTTGTAGAATGCCCTGATTTACTTGGGATTCAATTAAGCCATTTAAGCAAGAATATTGTATAACAATGTTAAGTATTTCTTATTGGATCACATTGGATCACACTGGTCAGTTCTTACTGCCATAGATAAAGTTGAGTTTAATATTTTGCTTAGGATGGTAACATCAAGGTAGGAAATAGACTGCAGTATTTAGCTTTCTAAAACCCCAACATTTAGAACTTATCTCTTGCCTCTATCTTCTTCTATTGAATGTTCCTGTTCTTCATAATCTTTAACACCTTCCTCTTATTCTTTACCTTTCCTGAGCCCGTACATACATATTCTGAAGTGCTTTAAAGCTTAAAACTACCAGGGCACCTGGGTGTCTAAGTTGGTTAAGCATCCGACTCTTGAATTTGGCTCAGGTCATGATCTCACAGTTCATCAGTTCAAGCCCTGAATGGGGCTCTGTGCTGACAGCATGGAGTCTGCTTGAGATTCTCTCTCTCTCTCTCTCTCTCTCTCTCTCTCTCTCTCCCTGTCCCACCCCTGCTCATCTTCTCTCTCTCTCTCTCTCTCTCTCTCTCTCTCACACACACATACACACACACACACTCTCTCTCTCTCTCTTTCTCTCTTTCTATCTCTCTCAAAATAGATAAATAAACATTAACACAATTCAAAATAAAAGCTTAAAAATACTAACAAGAAATTAACTTCCCTGGCTATACACCAACAGCATTTTGTAATCACTTTCCTTCCTTTTCAAAATAAATATATTGCCCGAAAAGCAAATTTATATAAAGTCTTTAATTATTCACCAGTAATTCACTCAATAAGCCAGTATAATCTGGGTTCTGCCATCATCATCCCACTGACATGCTTCTTCCTAAGCTTAAAAATGTGCCAAATGGAAACCCTTCCATGTTGATTTCATTCATTCGTTCTGCCATATTTTAAACTATTAACCACTCCCTTATTCTTAATACTCTTTCCTGTGTTGACTTTCACTGCCCATTTATCATTCATTTATTTCTTCAACAAGCTCTCTGATTTTCAGTCTACTTTTGAAGTCATTTTCCTCTGCACTGAAAAATTGATTATCCCCATTTCAATCCCTAATGCTCAATTATCTTCGTTGTATAGATGTTTATTGCTGTCTGTAGTTCCCATGACCATGTGGATTCTAATGATTTATACATCTACACACTGGTGTTGACTGTCTCCTAAAATCCACATATGCAAGGGCTATGTAATTGATCAATTATCATATAGGTACTTCAGTCTTACAATTTATTTTTATATCCTTCTTACATAACTTTGAATCCTTTTGTGAGAAATTTGCAAAGGGAATTTTCCCACACATGGTTTTAGTCTTTCAGGTAAGTAAGTAAGTCTTCTCAGGTAAGTGAATAACTCTGTTGGTTCAAGGTTGTTCACCATATTTAAAAAAAAAATAAACATAAAAACTCTGCCTTCTGATTTATATGTTCTATCCATCAAAATCTGCCTCTACTGCACTTTTCTTGAAACGTTCACCTGCTCTTAATTACAAAATATAATCCATTTCATGCGCTCCCTGAAATATTGACTGTCTTTTTAAATCAGAAAAGGAAAATGAGGTTTCAGAAAGTATGATATGTGACAAGGAGCAACATACAACATTACAATAATAAGTTATACACATTTGTATTTGAGCTTTGGAAAAATGGGCCAAATGTTTCAGGGTACAGTATGAAAAATCACCCTCGAAGCTCAGAGGATGTCACACCTTCTGAGATGTTTCCTGTTACTCTTGAGGGTCACTTCTGGTTCTGGACTTGCATTGGCTTTCTTTCTCGCTATTTTTTTTTAGTTGGTTTTATTTTGGCTTCCAATTCTTCACTACTTCACTTGCTTTGTTCATTCTTGCAATAAGCAATTATTACAATAACTATTGACAGCTCGATATAGGTCAAACCCTGTGTGTTAACAGTACATGAAAACTTATGTTCTTAGCATCAAATACATGGACATGAACGTGTGATCTCAATTAAAATTTACATTAACATAAGAAGTCATTCTCATATTTAATATACTTGGAGAATTTATTTGCATTATAAGGGGTAATGAATTATGGAGTTAGGATTTGAATATATGTCTGTTCAGTTCCAAACTACACTTTACCAACTAACACACATTCTAGATACCCGTAAATAACAAATTCCATTTTTTTTTTAAGTTTGTTTATTTTTGAGAGAGAGAGCATGAGTGGGGAAGGGGCAGACAGAATCTGAAGCAGGCTCTAGTCTCTGGGCTGTCAGCACAGAGCCTGATGCGAGGCTCAAACTCACCAGCCATCAGATCATGACCTAAGCTGAAGTCAGATGCTTAACAAACTGAATCACCCAGGTTGCCCCATGAATTCCATTTTGAAGGGCTCAGTAAATTCAGTTACCTAATACAAGGAGAGACTAGTCCACTGGCTTTATTCGTTTTTTGTGTGTGTATTTTTTTTTTAATTTTAATTCTAGTACAGTTAGCATACAGTGTTACGTTGGTTTCAGGTGTACAAGATTGTGATTAAATTTTCTGTACATTACTCAGTGCTAACTGGCTTTATTCTAGGGGGGAGACCTCTAGCTTAGTATTAATGGATTAACATTTATTAGGAGAACAAAGTATAAAAGACTAACTCCAGAAGAAAAAATAGTAGTTTAAAAATACAAAGCTATCAAAACAAAACAGAACATTTCATTTGAACATCTATGAGCAATTTAGTTTGTGGAAGAACAATATTAATATAGGAATATTGTAATAGGTAAAGACAAGGATATAGGAAATGGATGTCCTCCAAAATCTGTATTATCAAGCTGAACTTGATTGAAAATACCAGAGGCTAGACAGCTTAAATGGAAGACTGGTATGTTCTCACAGTTCTGGAGTCTGGGAGTCCAAGACCAAGGTTCTCTCTGGGCTTTCCCTTATTGGCTTTCAGTCGGCCGCCATCTTACTGTGCACAGAGCAAGAGAGAGAGCAAGCTCTTGAAGACTCATCTTACCAGGACACTAATCCTATGAAATCAAGGTCTCACCCTTATGACCTCATTTAATTACTTAATTACTTCCTTACAGTCTCTATGTCCAAAAACAGTCATGTGGGGGTTGGGCTTGAACATATGAATTTTGGGGGGACACAATTCAGTCTGTCACATTCCACTCCACTTGCCACAATTCATGTCCTTCTCACGTGCAAAATGCTTTCATTCCATCCCAAACATCTTAACTCATTCCAGCATCAACTCAAAAGCCCGAAGTCTCATCTAACTACTATATAAATCAGATATAGGTGAGACTTATGTCCCTAAGCGCAAAGGTGATCCTCCAATGACAGCTTGGGCTAAGTTTTTGCCAAGGAAATGGAGAAAAAAAGAGCAGACACATTTTTGAGGTCTGAAGGGAGTAGCGTTCACAAGATTTAGTGGCCAGCTGGATTTGAAGAATCAGAAGAAATGGAAGTCCATAGGTCATCCAGGTTTCCAGTTTAGATGAGTTACTACATGGTGTTACCATTAATCACATGCGATGAAAGAATAATGGATTTGGTGAGAAGGCACATGCAACTGTTGCTTTCACTTTTTCCTATAAATCTCCAAATCTAATGCATAGATAATAGAGTACATCAATTTACTTACTGTATTTTATCAGCCCTTTCTGACCCCACACTTTCTAGCTGCGGGAATCGCCATCTGTATTGGTTCATGAGAAACGATAGTCTAAGTCATTGAGAAAATAAATGGCATTGTATTGTAAGATCTTGTCTAGAAGCTGAAATTTGGGAATTACTCTATTGCCCTAGGTCAGAAATACGCAAGGTGAGCTCCTAAAACTTCTTTCATAAGCTAGTCTTTAGTCTTCATGTGACCGGGACTGGGCTTCAGCTCTGGCTCCTAACCTCAAAATAGGCTTCTCAGGGGCGCCTGGGTGGCTCAGTTGATGGAGCGTCCGACTTCAGCTCAGGTCATGATCTCACGGTTCATGAGTCTGAGCCCTGTGTCCGGTTCTGTGCTGATAGCTCAGAGCCTGGAGTCTGCTTCAGATTCTGTATCTCCCTCTCTCTCTGCCCCTCCCCTGCTCATGCTCTGCCTCCCTGTCTGTCTGTCTCTCTCTTTCCTTCAAAAGTAAAAATAAATAGACATTAAAAAACAGGCTTCCCAAGGCTGATAAGCAGGATTTGCAGGATGGCCTATTCTTTCTCTTTTGAGGGGCTCACATTTGTCCCTTCTCTCGGGATACAGGCTGGGATTCCATGTTAGCCAGGTGTCAATCTCCATTGACCATCTCAAACACATGCAGGCAGACACACAGACAAACACACATACACATGTGAGTTTTTCTACCAACGTGCTGCTGACCTCAGAACGACAACCACCCCAGACTCCTTCTGCAAATCCTCTCCCTAGACAGAATCCCTTGGTTGAAGACATCACCCCATATCAACACAGGTTTCTTTTTCCCAATTTGCCATAATTATCTAAACTGCACTCCTGGGTGACATCTTCTGTTGTTCAAACAGTGCCTGCAATTAGTCAAGGCTAAGGCTATACTGAAAAATGTTATGGTAAATGTTTACTTTGAATAAAACTTTGTTTCTAAGCTGTGAGTGTTCTACGTTTAAACCTTATTGGTATATTTGTACTATACTGTTTTCTTAGCCATAAAAAAACTTGAATTTTAGTAAAAAATGTCAAGTGAGTAGATCTACATATGAAAAAGAAGTCCCCATAAGAATGATTTCAAATGTTATATGAATAATAAATTGTCAAGTATTTGTGTTTTTTTTCTCCAGTTTTTTTACACTGTGTACCAAGAATTGTATCCAGTTTATTCTTATTTGAGCTCATCTTAAGCTCAACAACTTGAATTGAGTTGAGTTGAATAAACAACTCCTAATTGATAGTCTATTACAAGTCACCTGGAAAGTAAATATATCAAGTTAAATAATCAAAAATAAATACTAGGAAATGTCCCATTTGGTCCATATGTGGCACAGCGTTCTGCTTGCAAAGTGCCCCTGACAGATTTGGTGATGGTGATAACACATAAAGCATTAATAGGAGTGATTATCTCATTCACAAGCATTGCTTCAAAGCAATTACATTTTTAATAGTTCTTTTTCTGCTCTTTTGGACTCAGGGATGTATAAAATAGGAATATTAATGAATAAAGATTTACCCTCTAGAAAAATTTCTTTTAGAGTCCCAAAATAATAACTGCATTATTAGTAATAGATACTTTCAGGCAGGTTTTAGAATGAGGCTATAATGGGATATAACTTTATTAAACATTTTTGTTATTTGGTTAAACATTTTGCCTAACATTTTTTATGTGTACCTTTTATTATCTAATTAGAATGAAAGTAATTATTGCCATAAAATGTTAGTTCAAAACAAAGTAATCCAATTCTATTAGTGAAAAAGGAAGCAAAAAAATTAGAACCTAAAGATAAAGGGTAAACTAGTCATAAAATAATGATAAATACATACATGGTGAATATAGAAACTGGAATTTTATATCATTCACCTTTTTCTTCTGAAGAAGTTTAGAATTGCAGCAAACATGTTTATAAACATATTAATTTTTGAAATATTTTGTCCATGAGAAACTTACCAGGGCCATTCCTGTCCGAATATGGCTTTCCAGAAAGCAAACACGAGAGAAAAATTACCGAAAAGAGAGTTATCACGGAGTAGTTTTAAATTTAACATATTGATCTTCTGTTTGATTGATGACAGTCATTATATCCAGCAACACAGAACAGAAGGTTAGGGAAACAGCAGAGCTCCATGGTTTTCCTGCCCATCATGCATCGGTTTCTGGTCTGCCTTTGGGAAACACTCCCTCACCTTTCTGCACAGCCCAGGTCTGACACCCGATCTAGGGCTGGCTCTCCCCAGTCTAGAGGCGGGATGGAACAATGGGAATCACTTCAACATTTAAGTCTTGAGCAAAGTGAACATATTGTACCCCCCCTAAAAAGTAATCGAAAATTCTGATTCTAGTAATGGTACCCATAGAAGACTTCACTTTAGGGTTCTCCTAGTTCCTGTTTTCCGTAAGCCTGAATTGGATTGCATCAACTATCCACTTCCTTCCAATAAAGTGTTCCCTTAAGGTAACCAGAGTTGGATTCTGTTGCATGAAATCAAACAATCTAGATTTGATTATTTGATAAATACCACAAAGGAGCACAGAGTCATTCTTTCCAAAATGCTTGAGAGTAGATTTTGGTTTCCAGAAATGATTGAAATAGAGTAAAACATGTGCCTCCACTATAAGAAAGGTAAGCAGACACATAGTGAGGAAAGCAACTTCCAGAGAAAAGAATTTATGGCTGTTAGTACCCAAAGTCTGGTCTCTGCTCAAATCTCGCTCTACCTGTAACCTTGAATAGATCATATAACCACATTATTTACTTTTCCATATAGTAGGGGTAACAAAAGAAGGTTGTTTCCTATGAATGTTGTATTAACTAAAATATCTGGATTATGTTTATATCACTTGCAATGATGACATATGATGTAAGGATCAGAAGAAAAAAAAAAAAAGTTTGACCAGGACTCTGATGTTTCAAACTAAGAGAAAAAGCAGTTGTAGAAACACTTACAAAGTGCAAAGCACTATAATGTACCCATTAAACAATAAGTCCCCATTCTCCCTCCCGTCTCTAGAAACCATCTTTCTACTCTTTCTATGGATTTTATGACCTGTGGTACCTCGTACACATGGAATCATTCAATATTTGTCCTTTGTGACCAACTTCTTCAGCTTAGCATAAGGTCTTCGAGGTTCGTCCATGTTGTAGCATGTGTTTTCCTTGCTTTCCTTTAAAGCTGAATAATATTTCATTGTATGTATCCACTGCATTTTGTTTAATTATCTCCCAATGTCCATAGGGGGTGGGCTTACATCTCTCGTTATTGTGAATAATGCTATTATAACCACGACTGTACAAATGTCTCTTCAAGTCCTTGCTTTCAATTCCTCTGGCCTAGAAATAGAATTGTTGGATTATATAGTAATTCTATTATTATTTTTTTGAGGGACTACCCTGGTGTTTTTTATACTTGCTGTACCATTTTAATTCCAACTAGACGGGTATAGCCATTACAGCTCTCCACATCCTTGCCAAAACTTAGTTCCTGTTTGTTTGTTTGATAGTAGCAATCCTAATAAGCATGAGAACATATCTCATTTTGGTTTTGATTTGCATTTCTCTAATGATAAGTGGTACTGAGCATCTTTTCATGTGCTTATTGGCCATTTTTAGGTCTTCTCTGGAGAAATGTCCTTTCAAGTCCTAGGCCCATTTTTAAATCAGGTTTTTTTGTTGTTGAACTGTAGGAATTATTTAAATATTCTGGATAGTAATCTCTTATCAGATATCTGATTTGTAACTATTTCCTTCCATTCCGTGGATTACTTTTTCATTCTGCTGATTGGGTCCTTTGATGACAAAAGATTTCCAGTTTTGATGTAGCTCAATTCTTCGAGTTTTTCTTTTGTTGTCTTTGCTTTTGGTGTCCTATTCAAGAAATCCTTGCTTAATCCAGTGTCTTGCAGCTTTCCCCATATTGTCTTCTAAGATTTTTATAATGTTAGAACTTACATTTTGGTCATGGATCCATTTGGAGTTAATTGTTATATATTGTAAAAGGTAGGGGTCCAATTTCATTCTTTCGTATATGCATATACACTTTCAAAACATCATTTCTTGAAAAAAATGTCTTTTTCTCATTGAATGGACTTGCACACCTATTGAAAATCATTTGCTGAGGCTCCTCGTGGCTCAGTCAGTTGAGCCACCAACTTGGGCTCAGGTCATGATCTCTCAGTTTGTGAGTTCAAGCCCCACGTTGGGCTCTGTGCCGACAGCTTGGAGCCTGGAGCCTGCTTCAGATTCTGTGTTTCCTTCCTCTCAGCCCATTCTCCGCTTGTGCTCTGTCTCTGTCTCTCAAAAACAAATGAATGTATGTTTAAAAAATTTAAAAAAAAAGAAAGAAAATCATTTGCTCATTCGGGGCCCTCTGATTACACCACCTTTGTAATACGTCTGAAATCAGGAAGTGTGAACCCTCCAACTTTGTTCACCTTTCCCAAGATTGTTTGAGCTATTCCATATGAATTTTAGATTGATTTTTCTATTTCCACCAAAAAAAAAATGCCACCAGGATTTTGATAGGGAATCCACTGAATCTGTAGATCCCTACGGGTCTTACTGACATCTTAATTTGAAGTCCTCAGATCCATGAGTAAAGAATATCTTTCCATCTGTTTGTATCTTTCTTTCAGCAATGTTTTATAGTTTTCATCGTACATATTTTTTGCCTCCTTGGTTATTTTTCCTAAATATTTTGAGTATTTTAGTATTTTTGATACTATTGTAAATGGATTTGTTTTCTTTTCTCTTTTGTTTTAAATTTTTGAGTTTATTTATTTATTTTGAGAGAGGCAGAGACAGTGTGAGCAGAGGAAGGGCAGAAAGAGAGGGTGAGAGAGAGAATCCCATGCAGGCTCTGCACTGTCGGCACAGAGCCAAATGCAGGGCTTGAACCCACGAAATCATGAGGTCACGACCTGAGCAGAAACTGGGAATCAGACGCTTAGCCGACTTAGCCACACAGCCAGGTGCCCCCCCCTTTTTTTAAATGGATGGAGTCCGTGTGCAGGAGAGAGGATCAGAAGGAGACAGAGAGAGAGAATCTTAAGCAGGCTCTCCATTCAGTACAGAGCCCAACATGGGGCTCGATCTCATGACCATGAGATTATGACCTGAGCTGAAATCAAGAGTCAGATGCTTAACCCACTGAGCCATCCAAGCACTCCTGGATTTGTTTTCTTAATTTGCTTTTTGTTGGTGTAAAACACACACACACACACACACACACACACACACATTATTATTATTATTGTATGTTGATTTCATGTCCTGCAACTAAGCAGGTTTTTTTCAGCATTCTTTTTTTTTTTTTCTTAATGTTTATCTATTTTTGAAGGAGAGAGAGACAGAGTGAGAGCAGGGGAGGGGCAGAGAGAGAGGGAGACACAGAATTCCAAGCAGGATCCAGGCTCTGAGCTGTCAGCACAGAGCCCGACATGAGGCTCCTTGTATAATTTCTCTGGCTAGGACTTCCCATGCTATGTTAAATAGAAGTAATAAGTTTGTAATCTTTCACCTTCAAGTATGATGTTAGCTCTGACTTTTTCATGGTCGGCTTTTATTATGTTAAATTAGTTTGCCTCTATTCCTGGTTTGTTAAGAGGTTGTTTCCCCCCCCCCCTTTTTTTTTTAAATCATGAACAGGCATTGAATCTTGTCAAATACTTTTTCTGTATCACCTGAGATGATTATGTATTTTTCCTCTTCTCTCTATTAATGTGATGTATTTTCATATGTATTTTCATATTACATTTTAGAAATAAATCCAAATTAGACATGGTGTATAACCCTTTTAATATGCTGTTCAATTATGTTTCCTACTACTTTTTGAGAATTTTTCCATTACTATTCATCAGGATTATTGATCTATAGTTTTCCTTTCTGGTAGTATCTTTGTCTGGCTTTGGTATTAGGGAAATACTGACATCTTAGAAATCAGAAATATTCCCCCTTGTTCATTTTGGGAGAAGAGTTTAAAAAGGATCAGTGTGAATTATTCTTAAAGTCTTTTGTAGAATTCACCAGTGAAACTATCTGGTTCTGAGGTTTTCTTTTTTGGGAGGGTTTTGATTGCTGGTTAGATTTCCTTGCTAGTTATAAGTTGGTTGAATTTTTAAAATGTATTTATAATTCAATCAGTAAGTTCCCTGTTTCTAAGATTTTGTTAATTTCCTCTAGGTGATCCAATTTTTGGTGTAAACATATAATCTTTTTAAATTCTTTTTTCTTCTTTAAAATTAGTAGTAATGTCCCCTTTTCAATTTCTGCTGTTAGCTATTTGAGACTCCTGTCTCTTTTTTTTAAATTTAAGTTTTTTTTATTTTTTACATTTATTTATTTTTGAGAGACAGAGACAGCATGAACAGGGGAGGGGCAGAGAGAGAGGGAGACACAGAATTAGAAGCAGGCTCCAGGCTCCCAGCTGTCAGCACAGAGCCCGATGTGGGGCTCGAACCCATCAACCATGAAATCATGACCTGAGCCAAAGCCGAACGCTTAACCTACTGAGCCTTCTAGTCTCCCCTCTTTTTTTCTTAATCAATCTATCTAGTGATTTGTCAAATTGTTGATCTTTTTCCAAAATACTAGTCTTGGTTTTGAAGGTTTTCTCTGCTTTTATTAATTCTTAATTTGGGGACACCTGGGTGGTTCAGTCAGCTAAGCATCCAACTTTTGATTTCAGCTTGGGTCATGATCTCACAGTTCATGGGATTGGGCCCCTCAATGGACTCTGGGCAGACAGTGTGGAGGCTGCTTGGGATTTTCTCTCTCTCTCTCTCTCTCTCTGTCTCTCTCTCTCTTTCTCTCTGACCCTCTCCCACTCACATTGCTCTTCTCTCAAAGTAAATAAATAAACATTTTTTTAATTCTTATTTTTGTTTATCTCTATTCTAATTATTATCATTTCTTTCTTCTTCTGGGTTTCAATTTATTTTTTTATCCCTTGATCATTAAAATGCAAATTTGGATTGTCAATTTGAGACCTTTCTTCTTTTTTAATGTAAGCATTTATAACTATAAATGACCCTTCTAGCATTGTTTTCAACACATCCCAGAAATTTTGTTATGTTGTTTTTTTTTCAAATTAATACAGATTTTATGTTTATTTATTCTGAGAGAGAGAACAAGCAGGGGAGGGGCAGAGAGACAGGGAGAGAAAGGGCCCAAATGGGCTCTGCTCTGACAGAGCAGAGCCCAGTGAGGGGCGTGATCTCAGGAACCATGAGATCATGACCTGAGCTGAAATCAAGAGTCAAGCAGTTAACCAACTGGGCCATGCAAGTGCCCCAGTATGTTGTGTTTTTAATTGCATTAGCCTCAAGATAGTTTCCTACTTCCCTTGGGATTTCTTCTTTGACCCATTAGTTGTTTAAGATTGTGTCCAGTTTTCCTTCTGCTCTTGATTTCTATTTTTATTCCATTATGGTTGGAAAAAGTACTTTGTATGACTTCTATTTTCTAAATGTATTGGTTTGTTTTTCAACTTTATATATGGATTATCCTGGAAAATGTTCCATGTGCACTTAAGAAATATGTGTATTCTTCTGTTAAGTGTTCTGTATACATCTGTTAGGTCTCATTGGCCAATAGTGTCATTCAAGTCCTCTACTTGCTTATCAGTCTGCTATTGGCCTATTCTGTCCATAATTGAAAGTGGGCTATTTTGAAGTCTCCCACTATAATTGTAGAGCTGTCTATTTTCCCTTAAATACTGTCAATATTTGCTTCACATCTTTAGGAGCTCTGATGTGGATGCTTCTACATTATATAATTTGCTGCCTTGTCTCATAACTGTATTTATTTACACAGTTTATTTATTTATTTATTTATTTATTTATTTATTTATTTAGAGAGCATGAACAGGAGAGGGGCAGAGAGACAGGGAGAGAGAGAATCCCAAGCAGGCTCCACACCACCAGCATGGAGCCCTATGCAAGGCTTAAACTCATGAAACATGAGATCATGACCTAAGCCAAAACCAAGCGTCAGATGCTTAACTGACTGAGCCACCCAGCTGTCCTTCTTATGACTGTTTTTGATTTAAAGTCTTTTCTGTCTGATATTAGTATAGCCACTGCTGCTGTCCTTTGGTAACGATTTTCATGGAATATTCCATGTTTCACTGCAGCCTAATCATATGTCTAGTTCTAAAATGACTTTAGACAATACATAGTTGGGTCCTATGCTTATATCCATTCTTCTAATCTCTATCTTTTGATTGAGGAGTCAAATGCATTGTATTTAAAATAATTACTGAAAGGGAAAAAAATTTACTATTACCATTTTGTTTCTGTTATCTGTGTATCTTATAGCTTTTTTGTCCAATATTTCCTTCTTTACTATCTTCTCTTATGTTCAGTGAATTTTTTGTAGTGACATAGTTTAATTCCTTTATTATTTCCTCTTATATATATTGTATAGGTCTTTTCTTTGTGTTCACCATGGGCTTACATAAAACATCCCAATGTTATAAGAATTAATTTTAAATGCAAAATAAATTAACAATTACTTTTAAATGTAAAATAATTAACTTTTAAATGTAAAATAAATAAATTAATAAATGTGTAATAAATTAATTTTTATGCATACAGAAATGCATAAACAGAGACTACTCCTTTTTTTTTTTTTTTAATTTTTTTTTTTTTCAACGTTTATTTATTTTCGGGACAGAGAGAGACAGAGCATGAACAGGGGAGGGGCAGAGAGAGAGGGAGACACAGAATCGGAAACAGGCTCCAGGCTCTGAGCCATCAGCCCAGAGCCCGACGCGGGGCTCGAACTCGCGGACCGCGAGATCGTGACCTGGCTGAAGTCGGACGCTTAACCGACTGCGCCACCCAGGCGCCCCGAGACTACTCCTTAATAGCTCCACACCGTCCACTTAATTTTGTTGATGATACAAATTATACTTGTGCACAGCCTATCTTTGTAAACATAGATTTACAATTATTTTTTTATATTTTTAAAAATTTTTTACTATTTTTGTTAAATCCCACAAATAATAAAATCATGGAGTTTCATGCCAAAATTACAATCATATATATTTTTATATTTGCTCATATATTTACCGTTAGTAGAGAATTTCATGTTTCTGTATGGCTTTGATTTACCATGTAGTGACCTTTAGTTTCAATAAGAAAGACTCCCACTAGTATTTCTTATAGGGCAAACCTAATGGTAATGAACTGCCTCAGCTTTGTTCATTTGGGAATGTCTTTCTGTCTCTTTCATCTTGGGACAACAGTTTTGTTGGATATAGAATTCTCAGGCAATATATATTTTTAAATGTTATCACTTTAAATATATCCTCCCACTACCTTCTGGCTTGCAAGTGTTTGCTGAAAAGTCTACTTGTAATCTTTTTGAAGATCCCTTGTACGTGTTGAGTAACTTTGCTGCTTTTGTGAACAATCTCTCTTTGTCTTTGACTTTCAACAGCTTTTTTGGTTATAATGTGTCTTCACATATGCCTTTTTGAATTTATCCTATGGCGCTCACTGAGCTGCTTGTATTTGCATGTGCACTCTGTGATGGTTAATTTGATGTTTTTTAAGTTTTATTTATTTAAGTAATATCTACACCCTGCATGGGACTCAGATGCAATGACCCCGAGATCAAAAGTCATACTCTTCTCCAACCAAGCCAGCAGGCACCCCTGTGATGGTTAATTTTATGTGTCAACTTGACTGATCCACAAGGTGTCCAGATATCTATCAAGCATTATTCTGGGTGTTTCTGTCAGGGTGACTTTCGATGAAGTTAGCATTTAAATCATATAGTGACTAGAGCAGATGTGGAGTTGAAAGCCTGAAGTGAACAAAAAGAATAACCCTCTCCCAAGTAAGAGAGTATTTCTCCTGACTGAATGCCCTTGAGCTGGGTCATTGGCTTGTTCCTGCCTTTGGACTTAACTTGATCCCAGTCAGGTTAAAACAGAACTGCACAATAACTTGCAAATGACATTTGCTCTCCTCCCTTTGTAATCAGGAACTAAGTTTCCACAAGCTGTCTACAAGTCAGCTGGCATGACAGAAAGAGGGTGTGGAGCAAAGTCTAGAAAAAAATGCCACAAATTTTCCTCACATCTTTAAGTTGCTTTTTCTTGGGATACAACATTCCTATGGTTGCTGTAAACCTCTGAATAATTTCCAGAGCTCTGACAAAGTCGGTTCTGACAATTTCTGTTTGGTTTTGTAATTGTTGTTGTTTTGTGTTGTTTTTTGTTTGTTTGTTGATGCTTCTGTTTTTTGGGGCAGGTATTTGCAACTGCATACTTCATCATTTTGCTGATGCCATTTCTTGGTCACTTTTTATAGCAATATTTGGTGCTACTATATGAACGTTCCTTAAGACTGAAATCTTTCTTACGTTTGTATATTTCCCAACAGGACTTGATTTAAATGCCTGGAGTTTGCCATTTTCTGTCACATTTATGAGAAATTACCTCCAAAAATATGGGACAAATCAAAGGAAATAACAGAATCTCCTCTAATAACAATTCATCACGTCAGAGTCAGGTGAGCTCAGAGGATAAAAAACAGTCTCTTTCATTGTTTCTCTCTTACTTAATCCGTAAACCTATATTCAAGAACCAGCTCACTAAAACTGAGGTCAGTGAATGCCTCTGACCGCTCTAGTGACTGAAGGACACACAACAGAAGGACTGTTCTTGCCTCATTCACATCACTATCATCTCTAGCATCATTTAGTGGCAATTTCTCTGACTACGAGGAGTATTTTCTTTCAAAGAATTAAAATAATATACATTTAATCAGAGAGAAACATTAGAAATTATATGGAAACTGGGTGTTTACCGTTTAAAGTCAATGTTCAGTAATTGACCTGAACCCATGCCCACGGCAAAGCCCAGCTGTTAGATCTTGAAAGGCTTCACCCTGTTTTTGGTTTTAAAATGCGTTGCACTTTCTGAAATGACTTTTTTTTTCTTTCCAATCGCTATTACTTTTTTTTTTTTGTAATGTAAATGGAGAGAGTTTCCATCAATTAACACACAGAAGTAACGAATTTTGACAGGACCCAAAATCACTGGAGTTGGCCTTTGTAAGGAAAAGAGCCACACAAACAAAACAAAAGCAAACACTGGATGGAGAACAAAGGTAGAAAAAAATGACGAATAAACAGATGAATGGTATTATGCCAAAAGGGAAATTACAAAGTAGTAATTGCAGGAACCTACAGAGAAAATTAATATGACAGGTGATAACGTGGTGTCCTTGGGGATGAAAAGTGAGACAATCAAAGTGGAAAGGCTTGAAACAGCTAAAGAAAGAGATTTATTTAAGGAGATATTCAGATTGAAATATTTCTCCAAAGAGTGTTCATGTATTTTTTCCAACATCGGGTATTTCTAAACTGGAAATGGACCTGGAAATTGGAGATTATCTCCAGCCGTCAATGTAGATCACGTGTGAAGAAAGAGACACAAAGAGATGACCTTGCTTCTCCAAGGTGAAGCTAATCAGTGGAGAGCTGGCCCATAGTAGTGTCAGCAGTGTTTTCAGACATATTTTGGTTTGAATCGGGCGCTAGGTGATACTCAAAGGCTTTCTATTTACCTTGTATTAGCATACTTTTTGTTAAATGCAGAAATATTCAAGGTTATGAAAATTCAGCCAGGAATTACATTTTTGTATTATTTTTACATACTTCTTATATTCTATTTATTCTTAAAACATTGCTACCTATTTTCCCTACTCATTTTATACAACTCACAACTCAAAGTCTCATTCTTTGTGATGCTATGTACTCACCATTGTTTACATGTAATGTTGCCCTAAAGAAGGAATCAATTACATAGCAACAGAATTGGACAGCCCAAGCCACAAGCAAAGCACTGTCTTCCCAACAGTAATACAAACAAAATCCTGCAAAGAACGCACCAGAACAAAGTGAACCATAAGGAATGGGCTAATGGAGAGGAGGATTCCATATTTTCAAAATGAAATTGGCTAAAAGAGGGAATTATCTTTGTAAATGTAAAAAGCAATACTTGTAAAAATAATGATAATATTTTAAGGTAACATTTCTTTCAAGTAAAGATAAAACTACATCAGGAAGAACTCCTATAAATGAGATGAGCAGAAACACTAAAAGGATTTACTTTAAAGGTCAATATTCAATTAATGTAATTGCTAAGATACTGACATGGGGCCTGATTTATGGGTATTTGTAGGACTAAAATGTCCTGTTTTTAGAAACCGAAGCAGTTTTTTCATGGTTTACGTCATACGCTACAATCTCATACATCCAAACTGATTAGGACTAAAGTGTGTGATCTGGAAAGGCCAGGCTCTGATGTGCAATGTATAATGAATTGTAGCCAACACCATGGCCCTTTCTCAGCTAAGCCCAGCAGGCAATATATACTAGGCATGACACTAATAAACAACCCATCCGTGGCCCAATGTGTGTTTCACATGCTACCTAAGAGTCACCAGGATTTAGGGAAGAGCAGACAGATTTGAGATGTCGAAAAGTAAGGCAATTAATAGATCAATAGGGAGATATGGATGGCTGGAACGGGACAAAACAGCTACTTTGGGTCTATTCAACATCCAGAGTAATCTTTAAAAGCATAAAAATAAGAATTCTTGGGGCACGTGGGTGGCTCAGTATGTTAAGCATTCAACTGTTGATTTTGGCTCAGGTCATGATCTCATAGTCCGTGAGATCAAGCCCAGCTCCGGGCTCTGCCCTGACAACAGGAACCTGCTTGGGATGCTCTCTCTCTCCCTCCCTCTCTTGGCCCCTTCCCTGCTCACATGCTTTCTCTCTCTCTCTCTCTCTCTCTCTCTCTCTCTCTCTCTCTCTCTCTCAAAAATAAAAATAAAATAAAATAAAATAATAATTATTTAATTAATTTAGTTAAATGAATAAGAATTGTTATTTTTCCCAATATAATATTTACTGGCTACAATACCTCCAGGTTCTTACAGTGATCTGAACATCTCCCAATTTCTTAAAGCATAGCTCCAATGTTATGGGATTCTCAAGAACAAAGCTGAGTCATGGCACTAGAGGTAGTGCTTTTAGTGGAGGTAGAATAATTAGACTATATGAAACCTACTTTCTTTTCACTGATTCCATTTATTTATTTATTTATTTATAAAAAAAAAAAAAAAAGGAAGAGAGAAATTGAGAGACAGCAGGGAAGGGGCAGGGGGTAGAGAGAGAGATCATCTTAACCAGGCTCCACGCCCAGTGCTGAATCCAAAGCAGGGCTGGATCTCAGGACTATGAGATCACGACCTGAGCTGAAACCAAGAGTAAGATGCTCAACCAACTGAGCCTCCCAGGTGCCCCTCATTGATTCCTTTTAAAAGTGTGCACAGGGGCGCCTGGGTGGCGCAGTCGGTTAAGCGTCCGACTTCAGCCAGGTCACGATCTCGCGGTCCGTGAGTTCGAGCCCCGCGTCAGGCTCTGGGCTGATGGCTCGGAGCCTGGAGCCTGTTTCCGATTCTGTGTCTCCCTCTCTCTCTGCCCCTCCCCCGTTCATGCTCTGTCTCTCTCTGTCCCAAAAATAAATAAACGTAAAAAAAAAAAAAAGTGTGCACAAATATTCATTGCACACATATACATACATATTCTTATATGTATAATACCTCTTCTTATGTTTACAGCTGTCAGAAATTGATGATCACGATCATGTTGCAAGGGTGAAGAAAGGAGCTAAGCGTTGGGGAAGAGGAAAATACGTCTTTGTTCCCATGATAATTCAAAATGGCTGGTTATGGTAAGGATCTCCTCAGGAACTGTGAACCAAAGCGCTATAGCAAGGCTTTTTCAAACATACCTACTTGTGAAACAATTTATTCAAGCAAGTTGGCAGGATAATACTTAAAGAGGATAGAATATAGAGTTGCTTCAATTAAAGGAGCAGTATGTCCCAGAACTCTGTTTGTTTACTAGCTGAGAGTTTGGAAACAATGGGTCTTTAATAATAACAAAGTTGTGATTATCAGAAATTCCCTGGAGCCCTGGATTGTGATAGGCAAGGGGAAATATTGTGGGACTGTAGATTCTGCCTATTTTGCTCATTAGATTTCACAGCCACTTGATGGAACATCATTGGTCAAGTGACAACCTCTCTCATCTTTGCTTTTGACAAAAACGAATGGATCAAGAACTAGTCACTCGATAATCTCTAAATTTTATTTACCAGTTCTATTTTATTGAGCCTAGCATCTGACAGATTTAGACAAATGTGGTGTTTAGCTGCTGTCAAGTGAGGAAGTCTGTTATAGAGCTTATAAAAATACAGTTTCTTGCTCATTCACCAATAATTATTGCACTTCATATGTGCAAATCATCCCGTTGAAGTCCTCAGTGCTAAGGATTTTCAGAGATAATTAGGATGTAGCCCTTTTTTAATCTTCAAAGAGCCTGCAGTACAGGAGTAAGAAGAACAAATAACCAACAAAACAAGCAAAATCAAGTGCATAGTAAGATAGAGGTAGAAGCAAATTGCTTTTACAACAGAAAAACAATTGTAACACAGCAGTTAATAACATGGGCTTGGGGGTCAGTGGAAGCAAGGATGAAATTATATATCTGAAGCCTCCATAAACTTTAATTGCCTTATCTGTGAAATGGGCTAATGATTTCCTATTTATGTGACCACAGTGAAAATCAAATGCAATTATGCCCCTCTATGGTTGGCCTATAGCAGCTGGAAAAGTGTGGTTCTGTTGACTGAGAAAGTCAGTTGAGACAAGGAAGAGAAGAATATTTAGGATTTGGGAATGTTTATTGTGAGGTGTGGCAAAAAAAAATCCACACTAGATTTTTCTATACTAGAAAATCCATTCTATACTATCCATACTAGATAGTTCTTTTAGAACTATCTAGAAGACATACTTTCATATTTAAAATAACCCATTTTCAGAATATTATGACATCATGGTTTTTTTATGCTGATTTATTTTCTGATAGCCGTATTCTTTCTTCACTCCTGCCTGTGATACTGAATGTAGGCGGGTAGGTAAAGTCATGCATGTCTAGACATACAGAAATTCTGATTCAAACTGATCTCATTCGCTCCTCCGTGAGTTTCTTATCTGCGGCTTGTTTATTCTTTCTTGCCCATGCATATTTAATTAATACCCTTTTACTGCCAAATTCCTATTATCTCTCCCCGGACTCTTTAGTTATTCTTGCTCTGCTGGTATTTTCTCTGGCGTATACAGATTTGCACAAATATTATCAGTTTAATTTAGCATACAATTACTGAATGATATCTATATACTAGGCACTCTGAATGAATCTGAGAGTACAAAGATAAAATAAGATATAACTTGGGGCATTAACAAATTCACTGAGCACACTTCTGATATTCATAAGCTATTCATTCACTTTTTCTGCCAAATAAATTTTATAACTCTTTTCTTCCTTTTGTTATCTGATCTCCACAAAATACACCTTCTAGACCATCTTGGTGTGCATTGGGTGGATGCATAGTTCTTCCTTGGGCTTTGCTGTTGGGCAGACGGCAACATCGGTGATATGTGTCATAAAGCCGGAAGGAAGTATCTACCAGAGCAGGGGTAGCCATCTACCAGACTAGGTAATGGAGCTGGGGAGCAGAAATCAGTAGGAAACGCAATGATGGTATTGAAACGGCCATTGGTAGGCTAGGGACACTCAAATCCTCATCTAAGGAGGAACCCCGATGGAAGTGAATGACTCTACAGGGCCCCCAATTCCAGCTCTCACCAATCTCTTGAACTCCTCCATGTTGTGAAGGGGCCCTGACCACTTCCAAGATGGAATACAAATACAGCACTCATCAGTACCACATGGCACTTTTCATCCGCATCTTCACAGATGTGTTTGGTGCCTTTGGAGGCCTTCATCTCACAGCCCCAAGAGCAGTGCAGGCCCTGGCAATGCTGAGAACAGCAAAAGGCAAAGGGAACAGGTGGAAAGTACTGTATAGCAGAAAGAAGTTCACCAACGCGAGAGCGCAGTGGTGCTGAGGCAGGTAGGCAGGCTGGGGCATGAAGAATTGAGAGCTCGGACAATGAGACTGTGATGGCCAAGACATGGCCAAGGTGTGCAGACGGCCACATCTCGGGCAAAGCAAAGAGCCAAAGGTGACTCTGCTTCATCCCTCAGGCCAACATATCCTTGCCCATTCCCTGCCCCGGCCACACATTCTGGATTCCACTTGCATTTAATAAAAGAGTTCTTGGGGCACCTGGGTGGCTCAGTCGGTTGAGCGTCTGACTTCGGCTCAGGTCACGATCTCACAGCTGGTGAGTTCGAGCCCCGCGTCGGGCTATGTGCCGACAGCTCAGAGCCTGGAGCCTGCTTCTGCTTCTGTGTCTCCCTCTCTCTCTGCCCCTAACCCACTCACGTTCTGTCTCTGTCTCTCTCAAAAATAAATAAACATTAAAAAAACAAAGTAAATAAACTTAAAAAAATCTTATAAATAAATAAATAAATAAATAAATAAATAAATAAATAAAAGAGTTCTTTTTTATGTCTAATGCTTTTTCAGAGATTCGGGCATCTTAGAAGCTACTTCTAAATATTGTAAAAATCGAGGTTAACAGACTAAAGGAACTTAAATCAAAGTATCAAGTTAATTGCCCCTTGAAAATTGAGAAACTGAGTTTAGGAATATCTAATTCAGGATTAAGTACTAAAGAGAAATTCTTTTAATCATGCCAGAGACATAAATAAAAGAATACATGACTCACCCGAAGCTTTGAATGATTAAATCTGTGGAAAATGAGTGTGCTTACACATCTTCCATCAATTACACTACAGACACAAATGTGCACTGAATCTGATTCCCACTTAAGGCCCTGATGAGTCCTTGCTTCTCGGCAGCTCTCTCAAAGGCCATCAGTCAGACAAGACCATTTCCTCCTTCCTCTAATCCTGGGAATGTTTGCTCAATTATCATATCTCAAATGGAAGAGAGATTAAGAGATAAACTCAGGAGGCAGACAGTGTTATTCAAATTCAGGCTGTAACACTTTCTGGTTTTGTGGGCATGGGGAAATAATTTCCTTAAGCCTCACATCTTCTACATCTGAAAAATGGGAATAATACCAAGTCACATATTATCCAGGTTGATAGTCAGGCATATCGGCTGGGAACACATGGACTAGGTATGCCTGAGGGGCCCTGTGTACATATTCTACCCAGCAAATAGCACGTGGACAGGTAGCATGGGGTGTAGATATATCCATGTTTAAATTTTTTTTTTTTTTAATTTTTGAGAGATAGAACGTGAGCAGGAGAGGGAAAAACAGCATTCAAAGCAGGCTCCATGTTCAAAGCAGTCAGCACAGAGCCCGAGATGGGGCTCGAACTCATGAACTGTGAGATCACGACCTGAGCCCAAGTTGTACACTTATGGACTGAGCCACTCAGGTGCCCCTAGATGTATCCAGATTTTAATCTGATTGGTGGTGTCCTTTCTCGATTAGATACTTTAAATATCATCCCTGCCTTTCACAAATATTAAATACTACCATCTCCACAGAACGGGACACATTACGTGGTGGATAGGACGATAGTTGTTGTTGTAACAAAACATGTGTTGTAATTTATAATTAGTTTCTAAGTCTACCCACTTCTGTTTTATTGTGACTTCTTTCCGTGGCACATTATGTTTTATGGTCGCAGTGGCTGATGGTGTTTCATGCAAAGTAGGCACACAATAAGTGAACACCAAATTACAAAAATAAAGAAAAATTGGGGTGCCTGGGTGGTTCAGTCGGTTAACCATCCAACTTCAGCTCAGGTCATGATCTCACTGTTCCTGAGTTGGAGCCCCGTATCAGGCTGTGTGCTGACAGCTCAGAGCCTAGAGCCTGCTTCAGATTCTATGTTTCCCTCTCTCTCTGTCTCTCCCCTGCTCTCTCTCTCTTTCTCTCTCTCTCTCTCAAAAATAAACATTTAAAAAACATTTAAGTAAAGAAAAAAATATCCAATTATCCTGTGTATTTAGATGTTGCAGTTCTGCAAATAAATCACATTTTCAATCAACTGCTTTCTTCAGATAAGTCTTCCACAATAATGGCCTTACTACCCGTGGTGGGGCTGGGAGTATATGGTCTTATACACAGTAGAATCGTTGCAAGAAACTAGTTGTAAAAATCACAGCCAGCCTGAGACTGCCATTAAAAATGATATGATTTTTATTTTGATTTAAGGATTGTGAAATAAAGACATTTGAAAAGTTACAATAACACTGGTTTATCTTAAGATGGGCCTTCTTAGATTTGAGTTGGCTTGAGCACGTCAAAATACATCAATGTGGGCTCAACCTTGTATAAACTTATGATTGCCATAAAACCAGATGTAATATTTCTACTCTACATCAGTGCCCACAAAACAGAGACTGAAATATCAACTACAGTGTCAACATATTATATACAAAGCAATATATAATTAGCAAGCAGTTTGGATAATTACTTTCTATGACTGAAATATACTCTCTAGCAAATCTATATTGGGAGCCAACTATCAGGAAGTTGTTGAAGAAACATGAACAGCATTATGATAAAAGACACAGAGACTCACTTTTATCGACCTCCACAATCACAATGGCCACCAATGTGAAGTCACAGATGTCACTGCAGAGCTTTCTTCCGAACCTCTTTAGAATGACACATTAAATCCTGACCAACATGGGTTGCCTGACTCCAGAAGATGCATAAAAAAAGATTGTTTGTGCTTTATGGAAGGAATTGTTACCACCTTCAACCGAACCATCCCTTTAACCCAATGCTGACACTAAAGGATCTCTACTCCTTCTTCCACCCAACACCAACTTGGCTTTCCTATTTGTTCTTTCTTTAATCAACACTCTGTGAATGTTTCTTCCCCATGGCTACCCATTTCTCATTCCATGGGTAAAGCATGAAGGTTTCCCCATCTGTGTGTGGGGAAGGGCCCAGCCCCATTCACCATCCTTGTATGGATCTTTGCTTAGAGTCTGATTATCAGAAATCCTCACTTCTTCACTGCTCCCTTCCAAGCTTCCCCACTTCTAGCCCAGAATTGATCTTATATTTTCTTGAAAAATGTCATGCCAGAATCCATGTATCATCCTTGTAAGCACAATTATTACAATTAATCTATGGTAAGAATTGTAGCTACCAAATTGTTGGCTTTTGGCTTTTTGGTGTTTGAATTGTTTTCTTCAGCCAAAATTAAGCGTCAAAATTTTTATTTATGATAGAAAAACAATTTCCTTTGTGTGTTTGTGCACCACTCTTTTTTTTATCATTTAAAACATTTTAAAACTGTTTCATTTCACAAACTAAAAACTGTACCTTCAGTATATCAGAGACTGTTCATAGGTCCCCAACCCTTCAAGTAAATGATGCATAGTAAGTGTTTAATCAAAATAATTAACACTAATTTTTAAAATATATACACCAGGTGATTATTATGACATCAAAAATGCATGCCCTATTAAGTCAGTGATAGTTTCCATTATTCTCTATTTATTTGTCTTTATTATCCATCAATTGATTTTTTAATTGAATAACCTATGATTTTAAATAGATTTTGTTGTATTATCATTTATTAACCAAACTTCTTTTAAACTGCTGTTTGCATGTCCTCTTGAGTCAAAATCTCTTATAGTAGTTTAAGTTTCTGTTCCATTTTTTTTTTTTTTGGATAAATATACATGTCACAGATGTTATAACAAGAGTGTGTCAATGGTAATTAGACTTACCACAGCTGGCAATTTCTTAAGTCATTTTTGCTGCCCACATCTTTCTTGCTACATGAAACCTACTTTTTGAAAACTGCTGATTGCCATAATATACTAAAACATTCTGACATCCACCTGTATCCATTTCCTACTTTCCAGCCAAACTTTATGATATCCGGTTTTAATTATTCATCAGTGTTGATTCCTTTTCAATATTCATCTTCATGACTCTTTCCGAATATTAAAATAAAAAAATAGTCCTTGAAAAAATATTCTTGACACTCCCATATCACTAAAAAAAAAAGCAAACAACAACAACAACAACAAAACCCAAATCTAAGAAGATGGGAGCTACAATCTAGTGTTTAAATTTATCTAAGCTCCTCATTTAAGTAACTAAAATTATGAGGGCGAAAACTTGCATTGGAGCTGAAAATCAGTTGCAGATACCACACTATGCTTTAGGTTTACCAAAAGCCTTTCAGGGTCCAGAAAATGAGAACCTAATGCAAGGAAGGAATTGCAAAATCTCAAAGTGTCTCTGTTTTATCTAAAGACAGTACAAAGAAAGGATGTGACCAGAGTTCTAATCCAGCCTGCGTGTCATGTCAGTATCAAAACTGACACTTAAACTTTTGAAATCTGAGGGATAAATTAGAATTGCAGAATTTCATCATAAGGGACATTTAATATCACATGAATTAAATATGAGACCAGCCAATTGTATCTTCTTTGAAGAAAACTGTTTAATTAACACCATTTTTCTGCCAACAGCTATTCAAAGTTATACCACTTTTGAATTATTGGCTTTTTTACTTTTCTTTTTTTCCTTTTTTTTTTTTTGGTATATAATGATGATTCATTCTAAGACCCATGAAATAAGTACAGGTAGACAGTAATATTTTATAAAAGGTACATAAAAACTCACCATAACTGTTTCCCGTGAGAGACTACCACGGGAACAAATCGAAATATGTGCCAGGTCCAGATTAACATAAATGTTTTGTTTTGCACATGGACATGGGGAGAGGATCAAGAAAATGTATTTCTGGGATCTGTAGTTTGGAGATATGCACTATTTCCACATGTTTCTACGACCCCTCATGGTTAACCTTTACTTTGCCTCAAAGCTATTTTTTGTATTATGTATCATTTTGGTTTTTAAGTGAGTTTTGAGTACAAAGTGACCACAGATCTTAAAAAGGTCGTAAAGCGTGTTCGACATGCTTTCACATCTGCTGTGACACTCCTCGAGACAGAATATGAACATAAACCAGGGCAAGAAAGCTTTGATGTGGCTTGTGAGTTTTGTTTTGTTTTGATCCTAAGTTTCCAATTCTCTTAAAGATGTGAGAAGCTTCTTAGAGTATAAACTTCCCACGAAAAGAAAACGATCACTAAACACAGCTTTGAGTTAGAACTAAAAGTCGATCACCCATGTTCCGCCATCTTCCTTGTACTTCCCACACCCATGACCTCACACTGTCCATACTGCTCATTCTAGGTAGACAAGCTCAAGAAATGGTCACTACATGAACCAACTGTGTTAACCCACCTTTGATGGTTATTAAATTAGCTAAGTGTGTCTTCATTCGATAACTGCCAATATTTTTATGACAATATTCACAAAATCCATCATAAATTTCCCCTCAAAGTTAACAAAATAAAATATCAGTTCAATTTAACAACACATCACTTGTCAGAACCTTGAAGGACCAGTGATGGTATTTGCACATGTCTGCGGACACAAACCCACACAGAGAAGTTCCTCAGGGCTCTGGAAGTGCTGTTTGCAGACACCTGACTTGTGTTTACCTCAGAAACAAGGTGGACTCTTCCATTATAACTTCTCCTGTTCTTCTCTTCTCCTGTCTTCTTCTGGGATTCTGGTCATCAACATTTTTCCTCAATATTTCTCATTTCCTCCCTCACTGTTTTAAGCCCATCGTTCTCTTCTTCTGGATGTTGGGGGCATGTCTTTCATGTGACTGATAACATTCCCCTCTTGCCAATCTAATGTCTGCCGCCTTGCATGGAAAAGTCCATTCTGCTAGTGTCTCTCAGCCAACCCTTTTTCATTTCAGTATGTCACCTTTTTGCCACATTTTATATTGTTTTCTGGAGTCTTTCTTTACTAAAATGAATTTAAAGTCACAGGGCAAGTAGTGATTAAAATTCTTTTTTTTTTTTTTGTCTCAGAAATGATTTCCCCACACAGTATTCTCCCCCAACACTATGTGTGCAGTGTTCCAGTGAAACTTTCTTTATTAGAACAGATTTCCACAAATCTTTGATGTTGTTCTAGACAGCTCAGGAAAAAGAGACATCTATTTTGAAACAGGTTTTTATGTAAACTCAAAGCAGCTACATTGTCCTTGAGTCCTTTCAATATTTCAAAATATGTTAAGAATGGGGAACTAGTTCTAGAGAAAGATAGATGGTACTGGGAACAATTAAATGGAGAATTAGGCCTATTTTAGTTTTAAACAATGTTAATGTTTATTTTATTTTTGAGAGAGACAGAGCGTGAGCAGGGAAGGGGCAGGGAGAGAAGAAGACACAAAATCTGAAGCAGGGCTCCAGGCTCTGAGCTGTCAAAACAGAGCCTGACATGGGACTTAAACCCACAAACCGTGAGATCATGACCTGAGCTGAAGTCGGATGCTTAACCGACTGAGCCACCCAGGTGCCCCAGGCCTATTTTTGTTTTTAAAAAAGCTCTGAAAACTAAAAGCTGTTGAATAAAAGTAAGTTAGAAAGATAAATTTTCATTTCAACCTTAAATAGTTATAATTAAGAGATAGAAGGAAAGGAGAAATACAATAATGCTAATTTTTACTAACTTGCCTTTAGAAAATAAACATGCTTTTTTCGTAACTAGGAAATAGCTTTATTAAAATAAAATAATACAGGCCTATAGATCTGTCAAATACTAAAGAATGGTTTGTAAAACCAGGCATTTTGGCAAATTTCTTCCTATATCTGTCTCCGTCTTTATTTCTGTACACAGACATGCAGACACATACAGACACAAACACACATATATATACTGTCATATCTTTTTAAATATATAGGCTCATACATGCAGCTTATTTGTATACACATATGCACTACCTTGGACATATGTTCATATAAAAATATAAAAACCTATATATAAGATACATTTCAGGGTTTGCAAAGAAGTCTATAGCTTGGGTTCATGCTAATTTCTGAAATTGTCATCAATAAATCACATTGAAAGAGCCTAAAAATAATATACATTCAAATTGTGCTCTGTTGAACATATTTACATAGGCATCTTTGTGAACTTATCTGATTATCCTTTTAGGTTAAATTCAAAGAAATAAAAAGTCTTGGGCAAAATAACATGCACTTAATATTTTGATATAAACTACTATTTTCTTTTGAAACCCATGCAGGTAGAGGAACCGATTTTTAACAAAGGAGCAAATCAAAGCAATAAAGAAATAATACTTTTTTGGGGGGGGGCGCCTGGGTGGCTCTGTCGGTTAAGCATCCGACTTCATCTCAGGTCATGATCTCACGGTCCATGAGTTCGAGACCCGCATTGGGCTCTGTGCTGACAGCTCGGAGCCTGAAGCCCACTTCGGATTCTGTGTCTCCCTCTATCTCTGCCCCTCCCCCACTCTCACTCTGTCTTTGCCTCTCTGAAAAATAAATAAAGATTTAAAAAAAAAAGAAAAGAAAAGAAATAATACTTTTTTTTAAATAAATGAGGCTAGAGCAACTGAGTCTAGACATAGATTTACATCTAACACAAAAAATAACTCAAACTGGATTATAGACCTAAATGGAATATGTGAAACTATTAAACTTCTAGGAAAAAAAAAAAATCTCTGTCACCTTGGATTCACTCGTGAGACTTGGATAAAATGTCAGAAGCAAGATTCATGAAAGGAAAAGCAGTTAAGTTAGACTTTGTTAATATTTAAAGAGAAAAAAAAACAACTTCTGGTTGAAAGACACTCTTCAAAGAATGGAAAGATGGTCTGCAGACTAAGAGGAGATACTTGCAAATACCTATCTGATTAAAAAGTTGTATCTAAAATATTCACAATGAAGCACCTTCATGACGCAGCAATTTAGAAATAAGACAACAAATGATTAAAAACAGGCAAAACTCTAAACCAACGCCTCAGTAAAGGAAACCTACAGGTGGCAAAAAAAGCACACAGGAAGATAATCAGCACCATTCATCGTGAGGAAAACGTAATTGAAAATAATGGGTGACTACTAGATCTATTGGAATAGCTTAAATCTGTCTGACAATACTGACCACAGAGCAACAGGAATTCTCACTCACCGCTGGTATTCATGCAACATGGTTCGTGCAAAGTGGCTTGGCAGTATATTTACCAAGCTAAATATGCTCTCACTGTAAGAGCCAACATGTGCGGTCCTTCGTGTTTTGTTAACTGCGTTGGTTTCTGTCTGCTGAAGGATCTGCACACAAGAGCTTACGGAAGTTCTGTTATAATCAGAAGCAACCAGGACGCCCTTCAGCAGGTGAATGGATAAACAAACTGTGGTGCATCAAAAGAAAATACTAGTCAGTGGTAAAAAGGATTGAGCTGCCAGACCAGGCAAAATCACGGCTGAATCTTAAATGCAGAGTGCTACGCCAGAGAAGCTATCTGAAAAGGCTATCTACTATATGATCTCATTCATGTGACATTCTGGGAAAGGTGAAAGAGTAAAAAGATCAATGATTGCCAGGGGTTTGCGACGGGGAGTAGGTGAAGCACGGGGTGGGTGGTGTTTTAGAGGGGTGAGACTATTTCATGTGATTCTATAGCAGTGGCTATATGACGCCATACATTTGCCAAAACCCAGAGAACTCTGCAGTGGAATGAATGAATCTGAACGTACAATTTTTCTCAAAAATCGTTTAGGAGTTTGGGGGAAGCCTAGGATCTAAGGCAGAGTGTGACAACGGAGTCTAGCTGTATTGTAAATATAAGAAATACTGTCCCTGAACGGAACAGGAGAAAAACTTCTGACCTAAATAACTTTGGAAACTAATGGAGACTGTAGGGCTAATAACAGAATACACGGCACATAATCTCTAGGCCAGTAGGTAAAGTTGTTTTCCACGGGGGCATGGATTAACAATTCTATCAGGAGTATGCTGGAATCGGATGATTAAGTAAACGACTGGCAGATGGCGGGGCCAAGTTTCTCACGGTTGGAGCGTGAGGCACAGGTAGTCAAGGGCAGAAATGTAAAATGATCAATGAGGTAATGGCTTAGAGCTGGAGACACCACTATGAGCTTATGTTTAGCTTAATACCGTACAGATGGATACATGCAGCCATTTTTATAGATTTGTGTGTATACACGGGTTAGTATTCACACATTTATATTTATATGTTCTGTCAGCTAAGCCTAGAAGCAGTAACACCCCAATGACACCAAGCACATCCAGCACCCATCTGTGGTTCCCAAATACCGTTCTCCCAGTAAATGTTACCGGGGCTCTCTGGAGAAATGGCTAATTCTAAGGCTGGTATACAGCCTTGTATACCTGGTATACATAGGATGTGCCTGGGGCATTTTGTAGTGCCAAAAATAGGGAAGTGCTCTAAACTAAACAAACACAGCAAAACACAACACTGGAGGACTGTCATAGGGACCCAGGAGCCAGATGAAAAGGCTTCAATGAAGAAAGCTGAAATCGTTTGGGTAACAAATACATGATGTCAGACTGGATTATAATGCTAGTATAAGTAAAAATCCACGAGTCCATACCGATGTAAATAAATGCTTCAGTAAATTTTAAAAAAAATAGGGGACAGTAGACAAATCTTCTTTGCAGAAGAATTCCAAATAATGAATGCATATACTGTCCCCTCAAGGAAGTAGAGTATTACTCCCCACGCTTAACTGTGTGCTGGGTATAGCAATGTTCTTCCAAAGAGCAAGGTGTGAACAGGATAAAAAGAGTGACTTTACACTAAAGAAATCTGACACTGTCTCAGCCAGGCGACCAGGGTCAACATCAGCAGTGAGAACCCATATTGGCTGTATGTACCATGGATATGATATGATATGAAGGGCACTTTACATTCTTCTCCCAAACCCAGAATTACAATGTAATCATGAGAAAAGTGTGGTATAGAAACACCACTGGAGGGGCGTTCTACAAGATAGCTGACCAGCACTGCTCAAAAATATCAAGATCATCTATAATAGGGAAGTCTGAATACCCGCCCCCCATCCTTTGCGGTATGCTGAGTAAGTGCACGGGGGCACCTGGGTGAGCGACTGGAACAGAAAAGCCCATGGGGGAGAAATTGAGGGAATCTGAATAAGGCAAAGACTTTTGTTGGTAATAATACATGAATGTTGGTTCATTCATTGTCACAAATGCCTATACAAATGTAAGATGTTAATAATAAGGAAAACTGGGTGTGGGCTATATGGAAGCACTCTGTATGGTTTTTGAAAATGTTTTGTGAATCAGGGTCCCTGGGTGGCTCAGTCAGTTAATGGACCAATTCTGGTTTTGGCTCAGGTCATGATCTCATGGTTTGTGAGTTCAAGCCCCACATCCAGCTCTGCGCTGACAGCACGGAGCCTCCTTGGGATTCTCTCTCTCCCTCTCTCTGCCCCTCCCCTGCAGGTGCTCTCTCATAAATAAATAACTAAATAACTAAATAAATAAATAAATAAATAAACAAATAAACAAACATCTAAAAATGTTCCGTAAATCTAAAATTAATCCAAAATTAAAAAGTATATTAAATTATAAAAAGCAATAGGATGATGAATATGGGATTTCAGATGATCACCTTCTCAGGATAGTCCCAGGACAGGGCAACGTGGTCATTATGAAGACAGCAGTTCTTGTTAGGGATGATGGTTTCGTGGATGGCTATGATATTAAAAAATAACTATATCAAAATATTCTCAAAAATAAACTATAGTACATTTGTATAACTAATTATTATGTGATCTTCGTAAATATCATTTTAAAATATTTTCCTTGGGGCGCCTGGGTGGCTCAGTTGGTTAAACATCCGACTTGCACTCAGGTCACGATGTCACAGTTCGTGGGTTTGAGCACCACGTCAGGCTCTGTGCTGACAGCTCAGAGCCTAGAGCCTGTTTCAGATTCTGTGTCTCCCTCTCTTTCTGCCCCTCCCCTGTTCACACTCTGTTCCTGTCTCAAGAATAAATAAACATTAAAGAAATTTTTTAAAATATTTTTCTTGCATCAAGGAGATTGACAATCTATTCATCTAGTGTGTGTGTGTGTGTGTGTGTGTGTGTGTGTGTGTGTGCGTGTTTACTGTGACCTTTGAGTTCTCCATGCCTGGCACTGGGCTTAACATTGAAAACAATATGGAGAAAAAAATGCATCAATCATGCACTATATTTTCTTCTGAAGGAAGCAAATGTTTTTCACAAGCCACCTTCCTCAGATAATACAAAACAAACAAATTGGCAACCATAGCTGAGCTGTTCAAATACTACTTCCTTGAGGAAGTGTCATTTGACCAGACCTGTAGAAGAAATATAGGATTTAAATATTGAATAAAATGAAAATAATTGTCAGCTGAGAAAATGAAAGCTCTAGGAAGGACAGCAATATGAGAAACAGAAGGAAGGAAGGAAAGAAGGGAAGAGAAGGGAGGTAGAGAAGGAGGAATAAAAAGGCAAAGGTGGATGGAATAGAGAGAATAAGTTGGAAAGTGGTAAATCTTAAAGCCGGAAAGAGAAAAAAAACTCATTCCTGTCTTGTAGGACACACATTGGATTTTTCTTTTTCCTATTACTAATGGGAAGGCATTGAAAGATTTTTAAAACAATATAATAGGATCAAACTTAAATTTGTAAATGACTACTCAGGCCGTGTGAAGAAAGGGTGTGATGGGGCAAGCAAGAATGTGGAGACACCGAGGTGGCTGGAACTGAAAAACACAAAACCCTTTCCTTCTGGTTTAAGCAGAAAAGGATTTGGGGATAGCTTCCAGATGCTTGGGAAGGACATGGAATCAGGACTTACGATCTTGGAAGACTCTAGTGTCGTGCTTTGCAAACTTCTGCACTGAAGGATACACAGCTAAGCTTTTGGAGAAAAATGTATATGTATATAAATATATAGACTCATATATATCAGTAAGGAGCACGTACTTTCTAAAATACAATAAAATAATTACTAGAAAACAGAGAATGAAAAACATAGAAAGTACAAGTTCAAAGTCTTCATTATTAGATTCACAGACATAAATTGCATTTCAGTAAATGTAATCAAAATAAATAAAGCACACAGGAACAAAGAAAAAAAATTCAAAACTTATACACACTTTTATTGGTGATATGCATATAAACAATTAATTTAGATTCCACCAGCATAATTTAACAAACAGTTTTAAATTAGTGGTCACCATACTAAACCCCCGTGCACACACCTTGAATGAAAGCTTTCCACATAAATATTTAAGGTTTTAATGTAATGAATAATCTTACCTCTCACTAGTGAACACAATTATTTTAGGTTGGCTGATGACATTGTTCCTCTACAGGAGTAAGATACATATAAAATGTTTTATGTTCTATTTTTTTTAAAGTTTATTTTAATTTATTTTGAGACAGAGATAGCAAGCAGGGAAGGGACAGAGAGAGGGAGAGAGAGAATCCTAAGCAGGCTTTGTGCTATCAGCACAGAGCCTGATGTGGAGCTCGAAACTCACAAACTATGAGATCATGACCTGAACCAAAGTCAAGAGTTGGACGCTTAACCTAGTGAGCCACCCAGGCGCCCCTGTGTTCTATTTTAATAAAGATCGTAGTAGAGAAATCAGTGCCCCACGGAGACATATAGGCATGAAATTAGAGATTTTAAAGGAATTTTGCAACTGCAAAACATTCATTTGTTAAGTCGTTTGCCACTGGAGGCAGGTGATTCTAATTTTCAACGTATAGCTGTAATCCTTCATCAGTTGCCAATGTCAAAAACTTAATCTGTTTTAAGTTATATAACAGTTATAGTTGTCATTAAAGATTTTTCTGTAGAAGAACTTGATTTCAAATCCATTAATTTCCTATTCATGAGTCTTCTTTGATTAAAAATACAATTGAAAATATTTCATCAAATTGTATTGGGTGTCCTGTGACAAGTCTTTTAAGATGTATAATATCATCACCTAATTCAATGATTGTTGTTGGTAAAGTGTGGGATTCATTACAACGACCTGAGAGACACTACTTTTCTAAGCATCAATCTCGCACTAATAATACTTCTACTTTCTCAGATTTAGTACATTTCTTGGATGCTCTTTACAAATTTACTTTAAAACGTCACACACATTTCACATGGTCTACAAAGAATGACTAGTTCACAGATCTTAGTGAATCCCACTCACCACATGAGTTCCACAAAACCCTGGTTGGTGTCCTGGCCAGTTAATCATCCCATTGGATGTTGTGGCGACATCAAGTTACCATAGAAGTGTCTCAATGTTTCCTTCCATTTCTCTGGACATGTCTTGTCATGGGGTGCTACCCCTCTCAGGGCCACTATTCCCGTGAGGACATATTAGGCACGTACCAGCTCAACTGGACATCTGGTGTTTCTGGCCCCCACTACTGCCCTTGACAGTGGCAAGTCCTTCTGTTCTCCTATGACAGAAGCGATCCCATGACGTGGCTTTGTCTTCATATCCTTCACTTTTGAAAGGAAATCTCACACTGGTTTGCATCTGGTTGGCAGAATCCAGTTCACAGTCATGTATCCTAGATGCAAAGAGACTTTTGAGAACATAGTTCCTGAGTTTCCCTAGGCAGGATGCAGGACTCATATAGTTAGGAAACTCCAGCAACACAGGGATGGTTTTCAAAGAGTACCGTATAATCAAAAGTGGGGAATGGATCCCTACCAGAGGCTAGAGAAAGAATCCAGGGAAAAGAAGATGGTCTCTTAGGGAGGTGGGGTTGAAATGGAGACAGGTAGCATGAATACACAATGACTGAAGGAGGAGAACGGGTACTAAACCGTAGAAAGGATGCATTTAACAAGGGGTAAGAGGCTAGGGAAACTCTAAAGACAATGCCACATGTCTGGCTTGTCCATCCACATCCCAGAGGGATGCCATTCAGAGGGAGCTGAGGGAGAGGGTGATGGTCAGTGCTTTGTTCTTCTTTGTCTTATCAATATGTGTGGCAGACTGTGGAGAGGGCTGGTTCCACTGCAGCAGAATAATATAACTGAAGTGAGGAAGCCTATGTTCCAGTTAAAAATCTGGCTCTAATTTATTTTTAATGTTAATTTATTTATTTTGAGAGGGAGAGTGAGCAGGGGAGGGGCAGAGAGAGGAGAGAAAGACTCCCAAGCCGGCTCTTCACCTTCAGTGCAGAGCCCAACACTCGGCTCAAACTCACTAAAGATGAGATCATAATCTGAGTCAACACCAAGAGTCAGATGCTCAACCAACTGAGCCACCCAGCAGTTCCTGGCTCTAAGTTGTATGTTGGCATTGAATCAGTAATAACTTTTTGGAGTTTTGTTTTGTTTTGTTTTTCTTACCCAAATTTTTGTTTTGTTTTATTTTGCCTTCCCAGCAAACCCCCTAGAATGTCCCTCAAAACACATTGGTTTTGTTCATTGCTGTATCACTAGGTCTAGGTGCCTAGTTCATTATGGATTGTCAATGAATCCATATTTTAATAATTGTGTTTTTTACCTACCTCCTGCCGCAAAAACTCCCTTGAATCCGTGTTTCATTGTATGCAAAGAATAGGTATTTTATTTAATCTAAATCATGCCCAATGGTAAAGATTATCTCTTGCCACCATAGGTATTGAGAGACTAGTAATTTCTAGAAACCAAAGTTAAAATAGGTATTTACCATTGTTCTCATTTCATCAATACAGAAAGCCAGTTGACGGATTGGTATTCATCCCCATCAACAGATTGGAGAGGGGTGGGGGACCCAAGGACATAATACGTGAACCTAAGTGTGGGGTGATGCTTTTTCTCCCATATGGCAATATCAGCCATGCAAATTAAACATGACTTTATTTATATGGTAGGAAAATATATATTCAATTACAGTTTCCAAGCAAATGACTTTCTTTAGCTAACGTAGATATCCCACATATTTTACTCTCACCTTTACTCTACATTTAATTTGGCTTTCTCTTAGGCCAGCCCAGATCACCATCTGAACCATTAATCAAAAGAGGAACAGGTAACCCTAACTGTTTTAATTGCAGGACTGCCAGAGAAGACCTCTGGTCAAATCTTTTCTCTGATTTGTTAAATTGCCTTAAAAAAAAAAAAAAGACAAAGGCTTGTGGTTTTATAGAGAGTAGGGCTTAAATGAGGTGGGGGGGGGGTAATAATTCACATGGGAAATCTACTGGAATCTCCTGAAGGGGTTTTTACCCAATGAGAGGAATAGCGGATAAGTGTCGCCAGGCCCTGGCTTCTAAAAAGGGACAGGAAAATCCTTCGCAGGAAGTAGCAAAGCCTTGCCCACTATTCCATGGTGGCTGACTCATGCCCTCTATCAAATTTCTCATCATTGAGCAGAGCCTGAATTACGCCTTTCAGAGGGAGCAAAGGAAGAGCAAATCTGAAAAATACTGTTTGGTCCTTCCCCAGATGGTGAAAATCCCAGGGCAGTTTGTTGTATTTGATTGTAGGCTCACTTACTTACCCACCCTTCTCCTAGTAACTTTCGAGCCTTGATTTGTTGCTTCTTTCTTGAGTGGTGCCTCCCAGGCTTTCAATGCCACTCTAAAAATAACCCTGCCTTAATTAAATTGGCAAATGTAATCATCAGGGTCTGATTCAGTAAAAATGACACGTGCTGGCGTTCTGTAAAGTCCTTCTGAACCTGTATGGAGTCCTGGGAAGCACAGCCCCCCCATACCCGGCCAAACTGCCTGTTAGCCTGTTAGGTCTGGTGATAAAGGCAAACACGTGGGTGTGTGTACCACACCGTGCACACCTCCATGAATTTAGGGGGTCTTTATTTTTAGAAGTGAGGAAGAACACATGCGCAGTCCAGAACAGGGTCTCACTGTTTCCAGTGCTTCCACAAAATCACTGTCACTTCTAGAGAAAATTTTGCAAAGGCTGGTGATCCCTGAGAACCCAACCAGCCGGTCCATCTCTAAATGGTTGAGGCCCAGGCTGCATTCCTGAGTGGTCATGTTTCCCGCACCAGATTCGAGGTGTAATTTGAGAAACACATAATGGGTAATGAAACAGGTTGTTGATGGAAGTTAGTAATAAACACACCAGTGAGACCTTGCCTCAGGCTCTCAACAAATAAAACTCCTGGAAGAGGCAATAAGAGATCAGAGTGGCGAGTGTTCATTTTGCGTCCCTGCAAGTTGAGACGGGTGATCGGTCTTACCCCACTATTTGGTTAAACATATCCTGTTCTCAGATATTTTAAAAGTGAAAACGTACTTGTTATAAGAGTCTCTTGACTTGCATCTAGAATGTGAAGCTCAGCTTACAGGAGAAATGGAATAGTAAAACCAGACAGTAGAAGGAATTAAAATGACACTTTATTATTTTAAATGGAAATAAAGCAGATACTGGTCGTGTTACCATGCAAAATATGTACAAGAAGACACCACCCAATCTTCTAGTTGGAATATGAAAAGAGGAAAGAGGTGACAATCTTTGCTGCACAAATTGCGAAAAATACTGAGTGGGCCTGAAATGGAGCCTCTAAGAGCTTGTGGGAGAGAGTTTCATGATAAAGAAAGACAAAGATCTATTTAATCTAGAATAGTCAGTTTTTAAAGCTGTCAATCTTGAAAAGTTAAAGAAATGCACAAAGATCCATACACGCTTAAACACATTGCTAAATAAAGTGTGTGTAAGTGTGCGAATTTCTATTTGGCACGTACATTCTCCAGTTTCTCTGCTGTGTGTAGTTCTTGTCAGATCCTTGTTCAGGGCTGGGTCAGTGCCAACAGAAGCACATGAGAAGGTAGAGGAAAGATTGAAAGAGGAATCAAATCCAGGCTGTATGACAGAGATGTTTAAAAAACAGGTGCTTATAATGCAGGGGCCTGGAGTGGGGGGATGGGGTGCAGGGCGAGGCTCTTCAAGTATGTGATTACTCTCTTTAAGCTCTTGAAGGTAGAAAGGGATTGGAGTGCTTTGGGGTGAATCCAACGGGCAGATCAGAGAAGGCGTTTGTGAAGAGATATATTCTGGTGTTCATTTTCAAGTAATAATCACGGACCATTGATTATTTTGCCAGGCATGTTTCCAGACTCTGGGGATACACAAGTAAATAAAAAAGAAAGAAAAATCCTATCATCATGGAGCTGACATTACAGTAGAGAGAAAAAACGTAAGTGAAATGTACGGGTCCTGCCCGTACCCTCTCCTGCCCAAGGGCCACCGAGTGGGGTGGATAATCCCCCTGTGATCTGCCAGCTTCAACAGACCGGCTTTCCCGCTCGCCATCACCCCCAACCCACCCTGCCATACATCCCTCTTCTGCACCAACACAAAAGCCAGAAGGCCAATTCTGACAAGCTTAGAGAATGTTGGTTAATAGATACTCATGTAGACACTGCTTATGGAGCATGAAGACTTACATCTGTTGTATCATCAGTATCTAATGTCAGTTTTAGCAACCTAAATATGCTCTAATTTCTCTGGATGTTGCTTTTTGCCCTGGTTTCCCTGTCATTCATCTTTCTACACATATCACTACCTTCCCAATCCTTTTGCATTTCCCTGATTTACCATGCCTACCTTGTTATATTATCCTTGCATATTTTCTTTATTTCACTATGGCTTTTGCAGCCAGTATATATAGTTAGTTGGTAGTTTTAAATTGGTTCTACATGTATGTCTTTTGTAGGAGAATACAGTCTTTGTGTTCCTACCATCTTTGTCCATGTTTTATTTGTGTGTGTATGTTTCTTTTTTTTGTGCCTTCACATTTTCCAGTATATGAACCCTGTAGGTATTGTGTGTGTGTGTGTGTGTGTGTGTGTGTGTGTGTGTGTGTGTAATACTGGGTACAAGTTTATTTTCTAACCATTAACATTAGAATTAAAGAGTTCTTCTAGACTCCGTTATCCTGTAGTAAAATAAATCAACAACAACAAAAGACTACATTCATATAGTCTTACTGTTGGCCGACATCCCTTGGCTCAACTTTTGAATTGTTCACATACCCTGGTACTTTAGACAGTATTTACAAGAATTAAACTCCTGTGTTTGCATGGTGTTACTCCACATGTAGGAGAAGTTGTCTAAATTAGTATGTGAACTGCCAAGAGGAATTCTGTCTCCCTGAAGACTCCTGGGATGATGAAGAGGTTGGAAGGGGGCCCATGGGGTACTACTTTGAAATCCGAGAGGGGGTGACTCAAGAGGCTGGAGGGCTGGTGGAAATCTTGATTATGTGTATTTTCTCTAATTTTATTAAGGGTAGGATAAGGCATATGTGATCAAATATTATTTCAGTTTAATATATTCATATTTTCAATGTTACTCCTTTTGCTTTAGAATTTTACTATAACCCCATATTGGATGTGATTATTTATCCGTTCATTTCTGTGTAGTCATTTTTGCCAGACATAAGGTCGCTTCTCACAAACAGATTGAGATGTTGCCTGTATGTTCTCACTCCTTACTCACTGCTGTCAGTATGCTCTCACTTGGAAGGCTGGTTACTAGAATTTTACATGGTTCCTTCCCCATCCAGGAGGAAGAAATGTGGGTCATCCCAGCAGAATGGCTTCTCCGCCATCTTTCCTGTCTGTGGATGAAATGGCTGCTCTAGAGGCAAAAATTCTTGTTTTGTTTTGTTTCATTCTGTTTTGTTTAATTCAGCATTCTCTGTGCTCAGTACCCATGGAAAGAGTTCAGTGTACCTATGTCTAGTCTCCATGAACTGCGACTGATAACAACAACAACAAGAAAAAAAGAGAAAGTCTAATTCCATCTAGAACAGATTATTTCACATAGAAGATAAATAGCTCTTCTACATCTGGGCTGTAATATCTTTTTGGTTTTCTGAGAAGCCTCAGCAACTTCCCAGGTGGCTACACTTAATTGTGAGTGATTGTAATAGCTAAAGCAATTTACATTTTTTTCCTCTAGTATCTTACACACCTCTCCGGGCTCTCACATGGCAGGGTCTTGTCTGGATTCCAGTAGGGAATGTCTGCACAGCCGCCAGACAAGGAGAATCTGCAAGTAAGACCTCGGTATTCTTCTGAAAGTTCTAAATACATTGCTTACACCGCTAAGCAAGCAATAATTATTAAACATTATTTTCATTTTTATTCCATCAGCCTGGCCCTAATGCCTCTCTCAGAAATCTTTCCCATTTCTTGCCCATGAGTGGTACTGCTCTCCAGTCTGGAGATTACAATTATCTGGGATCTGAGCTAGAAGAGGGTGTGAAAACCCACAGGCCTCTGCTCAAGTTGCCATCATAACTATAATAGACTGTAAAACAGGATGTTGGATACTAATGATAGCAATTTATTTTAGGGGCCAGTACTGTTTAAAAAGTAACAGATTCCATGAGGAAAATCTCATTTGAAAAAAGAAAAAAAAAACAGAATAGTATTAGTGGAATATAAGGATGCTGCTGGATTCATTGGTTATATTGACTTTTAGCAAATAATCCTTCAATTTTGTTAGAGTTAGATAACTCATGTAGAGAGATGAACTAAAAAATAGTATTGCTAACTTTATGACTAATAGCCACTAGTAAGAAAAACATGTAAGAATTGTTAGGAAGTAGACTTTGGAGTTCTATCCTTGGCTTATACTGCAAGGACATATTTATTTTCACTTGTACGGAAGTGAAATTGAAAAAAAACAACAACAGTGGATTTGATTATAATTTGAGAATGAAGCTGTAATGATGGGTAGTTTAGTATTTTATTTTGTATTTTTTTCTGGCATTTTAAATTAGATTAGCAGTTTGAAGAAAAAGGCCATACCTTTAAAAATATTTTTAATAACAATGGACACAAATCATTACATTTGGCTTCAGGAGGAAAATACTACAGTAAATGAAGAAAACATCATTCACTCATTAATCTCAGAAAACAATTTTTGGCTCTGATGTGTCAGATATTTGCGTGAAGTGTTGGGAATATATACACTACGTTCATCCTTGAAGGATTTCACAATTAGTAGAAGGGATGGATTTGTATTTAATCCAAGACCTTACAGTGGAAAATGCGATACCAGACGTCTCTACAAGGTGAGTCAGAAGGGAGGAGAATGAGGAATTAACTGTGTCAGGAAAGAGGGTGATCAGAGAAAGGAGTCCCTTTTGGACCATAGTTTTATTGACTTGGTACCACCTGACTTCCATCCTAGTCTTCATATTCATGATTCTGCTAATGAAAATCGTTAAGGAATAACATTGATGAGACTGCTCACATTAATAATTAAATGTTTATTAACGAGAGTTACCATTATTGGTAATGGTTGAGCATTGAATGTGTGTTTTAGAATTTTACCACATCTATAGTCAATATTTTGAAATTTAGATGACACTAGGACCCTAATTCACTTATTCTTCCATTCTCCTGGAGAGCAACTCCCCATCCTATCTTCAGATTTGCAACACTCCCCTCCTCATCATTCTCAAAAGATGGACATTCTTCTTATTTCTTTGAGATAACTAAACGAACAGAAGAGAACACTGCAGAACTTGCCGCCTCTTACCCACTACCGGCATTGGAGCCATGGATTTTCCATTTCCTGGGCCACAGACCAAAGCTCTTCAGACTCTTACTAGATTCACCTGCCCCACTTACTTGCCAGAGGTGATCGCCCCCCTACTACTCAGGTGCATTGCTCTAGCAATGCTTTAAATATTCTCTCCTGAAATAATCTATATCTCTCTTTCTACTAGAGTGTTTTTACATATGAAGGCAGTTACAAAAAAAATCTATTCAATCCCAGATACTATCCTATTGTCGTCTACCACTTTGAAGTAAAAATCCGCAAATTAACTGCTTTTTCTCCATCTCTGAATTCTCTCCTCTCATTTTATCTTCAACCCATACCAATCACACTTTTACCTCTTCATTCCCCTGCAAATGCCAAGGTCACTGATAACTGATAGACTTGTTGCTACATTTAATTGAGCTTATTTGATGGTACAGCCTTTTGAACAGATGGTTACTCCACTTTCTTCAAAAGGAAACCTTAATCTCTGGGTTTCCTTTCCTACCTCACTGGTCACTGTCTACTCCTTTTCAGTTATCTTTCAGATACCCTTATGTTCTCCTACCTTTGAATATTCTTGGTCCTGGTAAATAATCTGAAGGTGACTTCATAAGCACCAAGGTGGTGAGGGTATATATATTCCTTGATTCCTTCCTCTGTACTGAACTCTGGATTCATACGTCATCCAACTATAAACTTGACATCGCTACTTCATTGTCTCCAAATGTTCCAGGGATGGCATGTATCTCTATTACTGTTTCCTTTAAAGTACTAATTTCCAAGTCTAGACTAGATTCTATTAAAGGAGATTGACAGTAGTAATGATGATGCTGATGCTGATTTTTTTTCTTTTTAACTACATGTACTCATCCTGAGAACAATATTATTATCATTTTTCAAATGAATAAAGTACAATGAGAGCAGTTAAGTAACTTTCTAAGATCATACAGCTAGAAAGGTACAGTGAAGGCTGTGAACTAAAATCTATATGATTTTACAGTTATTTTGAAGTTACTTTTTCACTAAACAAGTGGAAACCATTTATTTACCAAATTATAGCTTTATCTTCCTTCTAATTTACCCTTCCAAAAGAAAGATTTATTAGATACTTAATCATTAAATTGCCCTGTCTTTCTGACAGGACCATTCTAGAGTAAGTCCTCACTTGCTCTAACTCAAACCTAATCCTATAATGAGTTTTTGCTAACACTCTCCTACATTGATACCCTACTGTCTCCCATAATACTCACTGCAACAAATGCTAATCCCTGTTGTTCAACTACAGATGTGTTCCTGGTAGCCTTTGACTCGAGGACATCTCTGAGAATGCTATGGCCAATGCAAAGCACAGGATGGACATCCCTTTCCTATTTTGAATACTACACTCTAATTAAATTAGTTGATAAGGATTACAGGAGTAACTCCTCCATTTTTGTTTGAAAGTCTTATCTCAATTCCCTGGCACCATGTCATGAGTTCACCATTCTCCATACTTCTCTCAAGCCTATTAGAATAACAAATACTGATTTGTTGTAGCCACTGAAATGGAATTGTGGGTGTGGCTGTTACCCAATCCTTAACATAGTCCATAACACATAATGTTCATCTTCTTAGATCTATATCATTGTGTCAGTACGCCAAGATTATTTGTTTCTGAAATTGTAACCTTAACTTTAGTGATGAACTTTAGTCTCATCTTTATGGCCTTGGAATTTTAAGAAATTATAGAATCCAACAAAGCAAAGGACAGAGCCTTGTAGTGTTTTTCAGGGTCTACCTTCTACCTCATAGATTCTCCTTTTATGTAAGGGAATATAAAGTAACTTGGTCAAACATTTTGTTAAGCTCATGTAAACCTATAACCTGATAGTGCTTTTAAGAAGAGACTGATTTCATTTGTCTGCAGATGTCTTAAGTATATTAAGTGCTTTGGATTTGGTATGAGATAAAAAATATATATCAGAAGAAATAGAAGCACTCAAATAGAAACAAGTGAATAACGAGGATAACATCAAATCAGGACTTAAGAAGAATGCCAGGAAACATCAGGAGATAGAGATCACAGCATTCGAAGAGAACACAAGTTCTCAGAAGCCAGTTTTAGCGATCCATCCCTATACCGGGTACCTAAGGGGAATATAAGAGCTGGAACAAAGGCAGGAAGGGACAGACTCTAAGTTAGGATACTTGTCTCAAGCTCAAGAAGACTCTCTTGATGAATTATGATGGATTAAAAGGGGAAATGTTTCCACAGCCACTTCTCCTTGAATAGACTAAAACACACTGCAGATTACTTTCCTATTTCTCCTTAAATTCACATCATCTTCTATGTAAAGAAGAAGGCAAGAAAAAACAGGGGAAACAAGAATACAATGTAGAGAACTTTTTTTGTACCAGTTGGCAGGAAGAAGGAATTTAAGTGATGTCTCCAATTAATTGTTTGGGGCTAGATTCTCCATATCATCACTTCTGCCCAGCCCCTGAGTGGGAAATACGGAGCTTGGAAGTTGACTTTCCCCAGGTAGCAGTAGGGAGAAAAGGAATATGAATTTTTAGAATTGAGTTTATATCATAAATATCTGAAACCAGCAACTGGTTATTGGGTTAACTAAAATTTAGATATGTAAAAAAAAGTTTTCCCAAAACCTCAACATACTGTGAATTGTTAACCTGGTTCCTATATAAGGCTGGCGGGTGACAAATTTGCAGGTACCCAGCACAGAACTTGGCATGTAATTTGCTGTGTCAAATAAACAAATGTAAAAAAAATCCATTTTGTTAAACTAGATACGAAGAGTACATTAGTAAAGTCAAGCTGAGTCCTGTAACAAACTCCCAATTCCCCAAAACAAAATACAATTCTGTTTTTCATTGAAGACATATAACTGGGGCACCTGGGTGTCTCAGTCGGTTGAGGGTCCAACTCTTGATTTCCACTTAGGTCACGATTCCAGAGTCATGAGATTGAGCACGGAGCCTGCTTGGGATTCTCTCTCTCTCTATTTCCCTAAAATAAATAAATAAATAAATAAATAAATAAATAAATAAATAAATAATAAATTAAAAATTAAAAAGATAGAATTAAAAAAATTAAGTTAAAAATAATTTTAAAAAGAAATATATGTATCTGGGTTGGTCAGGAGGCTCAGGTCCACACAGTTATTCAGGGACTGAGTCTAAGAGAGATTCTACCATCTCTATTTAAGCAAGGGACCCTATGGCCACCGATGGGTGTAGAGAAGAACGAAGGTTTGGGGAAGGTACACTGTCACTTAACTGTCTGAGCCTCCTAACTGATATTTTCTATCCATTCTCATTCCACTGGTGAGCTCTAGTCACGTGGTCCAATCTAGTTATAGGGGAGGCTGGAAAGTGTAGTACAGTGGTGTCCCGAGAAAGAGGAAATAGGCCTGCTGAGTGTCTAGCCAGTCTTTGCTGTGGATCAAATGTTCCGTAAACCTTGCAAAACTTTCTCTTACACAGTATTTTCAGAGCTGCCTCTAGACCTGTCCTTGCTAGACACATGGCAATACCACCCATATTGATGGTGATCTACGGAGAGATACCTCTCATTATTTCTTAACTTCAAAGATTTGTACTGGTCCAGGGATCAGATTTTCTTTTGCTCAACACTACCTGGTTTTTAGAATCTCAGTTTATTAATTTAATAATTTTATGTACCAGGCACCGTTCTAAGCGGTGGAGTCATAGCATTGAACGAAGTAAAATAATCCTTGCCCTCGTGGAACCTGCATTCTTATTTTGATCCACAGTGTCATAGATGAGACACTGAGTTGTTAATGAGGGAATGTAAAGAGGAAAGTGCGGGAAAAATAAGGTCCCATATATAAATACAGAAATGTAGTCTGATACACCACTGGAAGATTAACTTGAATTTGCCACTGAAAAAGGGAAGAGGGTGATCATTCTCTATGTGGACAAATCCTCTTCAGGCTGGCGTGTAGAATCCCAAGGGACACCATGAATAATAAGTGAACTCGGGAAGGGGTGCCTTCATTGATGGCACGGGAAGCCACATCTGTCTGATTCCCTGGCCATGTGGTAAATACTGTTGCCCAAAGTCCTCACACGTGGGCCGTAAGCACTTAGTATAAATGACCCACAAACTTGGCTCTAATATTCAGTAGCCAATAAAAAGAGGGAGATACAGTAAAATAAAAATCATATACAGAAAAAAAACCCCACTTTTTTTGAAAAATAGTCATTTCAAAAAAGTCTCACGATTCTTCAAAGCCACACCGGAAACAGATGTGCTTGTAGCACTCTCCATCAACTAAAACATGCCCATATAAAAGCTGTGCACCCACACCCTCCTCATGCCTTACATCTGTTATGCCATGTAAGGGGCGCCTGGGTGGCGCAGTCGGTTAAGCGTCCGACTTCAGCCAGGTCACGATCTCGCGTTCCGTGAGTTCGAGCCCCGCGTCAGGCTCTGGGCTGATGGCTCAGAGCCTGGAGCCTGTTTCCGATTCTGTGTCTCCCTCTCTCTCTGCCCCTCACCCGTTCATGCTCTGTCTCTCTCTGTCCCAAAAATAAATAAACGTTGTTATGCCATGTAATTTGCACACAACCTTATGAAGTACCAAAAGCATACCCAATGTATGTACGAAGAGGTGGAGACTGAGATGGAATGATTTGCCCAAGATTTTACAGTTATGAAAGGGGAGAGCAGATTTAAATCTAAGCATTATCGAGTCTTTACACTTATCCACTCTACAAACTGCCCCTCTCTACATTTTATTCAAAATAATTCTAAAAATAGAAAAAAAAGAAAAAGAAAAGAATATCAATACCTTCAACTTTCTCACAAAAATGTCTCCTGACCAGTGTTTGTTGCACTGGCTTTGGTAGCCTATTGAAATGGTAACTTACATCATCTTAACTTTCTGGTTCACATTCCAGAATGTCAGTCTGCTCTGTTTCTCTCCAGTTGCTCACCTGGCTCCAGTAGAGAAACGGAACCTCAGATGACTGGAGGTAATTAATATCACTGAATTAAAACGTTTTATGTTTGTATCTAAATGCGTCCTGTAACAACTTTGACAAGGGAGGCAAATAATTGATGTCTCAGTCTCAATTTCTGCATATTGGGAAGAATAGTACCTGATTTGTGGGATTGTTGTTTGGATACACGGAAGTAATCAATATAAAACTCCGAGAATACTCTTAGCATATTATAAATATGTCAAAGTTATGGGATATTGTGGAGAGTTTTGTTGTCTCAACCATTTACAACAGACTTACTGTGAATAAATAATCACTTGGGGGGGGGTGCCTGGGTGGCTCAGTCGGTGAAGCGTCCAACTTCAGCTCAGGTCATGATTTCGCATCCGTGAGTTCGAGCCCCGTGTTGGGCTCTGTGCTGACAGCTCAGAACCTGGAGCCTGCTTCGGATTCTGTGTCTCCCTCTCTCTCTGACCCTCCCCCATTCATGCTCTGTCTCTCCCTGTCTCAAAAATAAATAAACGGTAAAAAAAACAACTAACTAAATAAATAAATAAATAATCACTTGGGGTACAACGTTTACAAACCTATTCTTATTTCTTTATGATCTTTTCCTAAGTTTACCTCATTTGCTGGCACACAAGGATATGCGTGTCACATGCTTATGAATAAAGGGTCCAGTAAGAAATCTAAGAGGTGTATATGCTCAGGAAGATGCAGGCATAATGACTGAGCAAGAGGGAGGCGTTGCAATTTCATAGACTAGGACCCAGGTGAGAACAGAGGCTGCTCCCACAGCCCACAGCCGCAGGCAAGCCCATGACCCTCAGTCCAAACTCACAGCCTCGACAGGCTCAGCTTAAGCCCATGGGGCCTTTGAGCGTGCACCCCACAGTTAATGGGCATATAACAAAAGAGCCCCTTGTTTACAGTAATATTTGTCTTCAATTCATCTTCCCCATCTAAGAAAGTATTTAATTCCCCTTAATGATATTAGCCACCCCAGTCTTTATTGCAACATAGGACATAATTACCCTGCTTTCACTTAATTTATAGACCTCATTAACACCCGTGCCTTTCGACCATGATTACAAATCTCCTAGGAATCAAGCACTCTCCGAACGGTAAGAGAATTATTGTGATTTATTGTGCACCCTGGCAGTCCCGAGCCCAGACTGATTTATTGTTGTGGAGTCCCACTGGGGTGAGCAGAATTTGGGGGTGGGGGGCGGGAAATGCAGGGCTTCTGGGTAAGTGAGCGCACCCTCTCAGACTCAGACTCACACTTCCTGCACAGCAGCATGAGGGCATCTCAGAGGACGAAACCTCCAGCAATAACCAGCTTGAGAATGTCGTTTCGGCCCCTGGGAAAGGAATCGTATTCCCCTATTGGAAATGAGAAGCTGGAGCGAGTCTTAAATATTCCAGCTGCTATTCGTTCCCTCCCCTCCGTGCCCCCCTCCAGGGGGATAGTTGTTACCCACGGTCTGATCAATCAACCAGTTATGGGGAACAGGAACAAGGCTTACTTGCTACTTGATTCTTAGCTGGAAGATCAAAAGTGCTGGCATCGCGCTTGCCCTTGAGGTCCAGGAGAAAGAACTGTGACTTTCAGAGCTCACATTATCATTAACGGTGAATGCTTACAGCAGCCGCTCAGTGTCTGGTATTGTACTGTCATATTTTCACAAAAGGATTACAATGTGAACTTTGATGGTGATCAAAGGAGACAGAAAAAAAAAAAAAATATATATATATATATATATATATATGTATATATTGCAAAATTAGAGTTAACCCTGGCCCAAATCAGCACATTTTCCAGAAGCAGAGTGACAGGATTCTTTGAAAAGAATCGTGGCATCTAGTTGTAAAACACTCAAGAATACATCACCTTCCTGCCCAGCGCTCATGAAAGGAACCAGGTTGCTTTAGAAAAGGGTCTACCCAACGACTTCGAGTAAGCAAGCCATAAAGCGTGTCGTATTTTTCCCCTTAACTCATTTCAATCTGCTTCAGTACAGCTGCCAGAGGGGCCTCGATTTAATACATAAATTTTTATTGACTCGCATAAATTAAGAAAAACATTTGGAGACATTTAATTGTTCAGTGAATTTTTATTCGTTGTCAGATGCCCAAAGTTCAGAGAGAGAAAGCAAGAAATGATTCTTGTTCTTGCTCTCCCTTCCTTTTTCTACCAAGGCAAAGCATTCGTGACTCGTTCCGGGTAAAGAGTTAATGAAGTGTGTGCTAACTGAGAATGAGTCTCGCACCCAGCAGGGCTGGAGGCTTGCTCCTGACACTCCTAGAAGCTTTGTGCCTTGTTTCCAAAGCTCTTTACAAATCATCATAAAAGAGAAATGATCTCAGAAGCACTTAAAGCTTTTCCTACACCCACTTTTCCAATAAATCTCAAACACATCTTTCATTTTGATCACAGAAATGCAAATTTTCTGACAGGCAAACTAGAGCATGACTAAGTCCAAATGGAGTACAGTACATTTACTCAAGTGGAAAGAATAATGCAATGAAACATAATGCAATTCACCCAGCTTCAACTTCACGACCACACGGGTTTTACATCATTGACTTATTTTGGTTTTTTCACCTATTATTTTGAAATGATTACACCAGTTAGAAAGACAAATGATGCTTCCAACACTGCAGGTTATTTAACGTGCTGGTTTCTCCTTGAACGTACTTTTATTTTTTCCTGTGAGTTTCAATCATAACAAAGTTAGGTTTGATAATATAAAGTAATTCCAGACTAATCGGGGATATAAGGGCTATTTGTTTTTTGTTAGGCTGGGTTTCATAACAAGAACAGAAATGAAAATGTGTGGTCTAGTCTCTGTTCAGTGTGCAGTGTAATGGTTGCTAGGCAGCCTCCTGTGTGTAGAGGAAAGAAAGAATTTCTTTATCTACAGACGTCTTCAACAATACTTCATCCTCGATATTTCCACCAGATTTATTCAGTGGGATAGCCACAGTGATCTTGCATGAAGTATACATACACCCGATCTGTGAGGCACACATTGCCGTACAAGGCTCAGAGTGCAAACACAAATGGGCATTACTGGAACAGAGGGCTGTTACCTGGAGAAACCAGCCTGATAATATCCGAGAGGCTTAACAGCTGAATTATGACTATTTTAATGGAGTTTTCTTTTATCAAAGCAAAATGTGTACAATGGCTTAAAGAGTTGAACAGTAAACTAAATGGAGAATGACTGAAGGTTCTCTGATGAACCACTTTGTTCCCTCCCCAACGTCTTTCTCTCTAAAAGCAACCACTTTTAGGCATTTACTCCCCATAATTGTAAATGATATGAATCAATTACTATGGTTGGATTCATTCATTTTAGATGCTGTCTGCTGACTCCCGGTTAGGGAAGATGAGGATTTAGCTTCCTTCCATTGCCAACACTTTTATTTGCTTCCCTCATTCCCCTATTGTAATTCCAGTAAGATTTGGGGTTCAAAGCAGTATTCAGTGTTTATTTTAAAGCATATTTATATATCATATGCTGTATCATATTACTTAAAAATATCATTGTGTTATAACGGGATCACATTTCCCTTTTTTCCAATTTGTTCTCAAGCAAAGTATCCCTTGCTTGTCTCTTTGTTTAGTTTTAGTTGCTTAGGATTCTATGCACATATTACTACATCTTCTAGCATTTATTATCTCTTTCAAAAAAAAGTTAAAAAAAAAGAAAGAACGAATGAAAGAATAGAAAAGATAAAGGAAAGAAAAGGAAAGGAAAGGAAAGGAAAGGAAAGGAAAGGAAAGGAAAGGAAAGGAAAGAAAAGGGAAAAGAAAAGAAAAGAAAAGGGAAAAGAAAAGAAAAGGGAAAAGAAAAGAAAAGATCCTGGAAACTCTGAATGCCAAACTTTCCCTGGAGGTCTTACTATTGGAGCCATATCTTCTCCTGCATTCTCTAACATTGCTTCCGGCTCCCTACCTTGGAATCCCCTTAATGCCATCCTGGGTCCCATACCTTATTCTTGTATGTTGACTTTTCTCCCTTCCTGGTTTACACCATTGTTGGGTGGAACATATCCTCCAGTAGTTTCATATCCTCTAGTGCCTGGGTGTCTCAGTCGGTTAAACGTCTGACTCTTGATTTAGGCTCAGGTCATGAGCTCATAGTTCATGAGTTCGAGCCCTACATGGGGCTCTGCACTGACAGCATGGAGCCTTTTTGAGATTCTCCCTCCCTCCCCTGCTCTTTCTCTCTCTCTCTCTCTCTCTCCCTTTCTCAAAATAAATAAGTAAACATTAAAAAAAAACAAGATCATCCAAGGACAGAGGTGTGATCATGACAACCTCAATCTTTTTCATGAATTAACTGCTCCAAATTGGACTGAGTGTCCTCTATGCTTGGCTCACAGGCATCTCCTTATGCTGTCTTTTCATGATCCTCCTGGACATTCCCTTTCCTCCTGTGTTGAGACTCCTGATTTTGGTGTGGCAATGTCTGTCTCTTCCCTGGTATATTCCCTCACTTGGGGAAAAACATCTCAAGTAGCTTTCGAGAAAAGGAAGCAAGAGAGGAACATTTTTAGAGATCTTACACATCAGAAATTGTCCTTACGCTGGGTCCCACCTACCTGAGTGTGAGTGGGTATCTAAGTTGGAAATCATTTTCTGTATTTTCTAAATTTGAAGGCACTGCCTCACTGCCTTCCATCTTCCAGGATTTCTGTTAGATGTCTGATGCATTCTGTTCCCTGACCCTTTTGTTTGATCTTCCTTTCTCCCTAGAACTTGTACCACCTTATTAACTTCAGTGTTCTGAAATATTGCCATGCAATATCAATATTTCTATTTTTCTTAAAAGTTTTTATAGTCCTCCTCAATCTCAAAACTTTATTGAGCAGATCTATATGGGATGTAGGCACCCTTATTTTTTTTAACTCTCCAGGTAAACTCAAAGAGAAACAAGGCTCAGAAATATTTGGTCTTGAAGAAATGGGTAAGTAGAGCAAAGAGCTTTGAATCCCTTGATATCCTCTATCAGCTCCATACTCTCTTCTCCTTTCCTTGCCTTCCTATCAAGTACACAGATGTCATCATATTCTCTCCCATGTTTTTTTCCTTCTCTCAGAGATTAAGCTAGGACTTGAGATTGATATGATTTCCCCATAGTTTTCAGAATTTCAGGGCCCTGGATTTTAATAAGAACTGACAAGTTATAATTAATTAAGCACCTGTGGATCTGTCATAACATTAGGTCATAACTGGGACCACAACATTTTGCAATTGTGGCTCAAGAAGTAGCTCTATCTGTTTGGAAGGCCTGTTTTTATTTATTATTTATTTATGTATTTATTTATTTTATTTATTTAGCGGGGAGGGGACAGAGAGAGAAGGACACAGAGAATCCCAAGCAGGATCCACGCTGTGAGCACAGAGCCTGATGCGGGGCTCGAATTCACAAACTGTGAGATCATGAGCAGAAGCCAGGAGTCAGACGCCCTACCAGCTGAGCCACCAGGGGCCCCAAGTCCCGTTCTTTTCTTACCATCTTTCCTTACGCTTTTTTTTTTACCTTCTAGAAAACCATAAACTTATATGCAGTGTATTGAAAAACATCATGACTTATCAAGTTTATGAATGACATACATTTTAGAGTGTTAGTTGGTCTATCCAGTAATATAATCTAGATTCAACGTCATGTTGGAAGAGTTTGCCCAGATCCACGGGATTAGGCTTAATGTGGGCAAAGAGATCTTGTACCCTTTGTTGGCCTAATCTCTCCTTTCGTATAAGCTTCAGGGCCTTCTTCATTATAATTGTGGCAAAATATCTACTAAAGAAATAGTGGAACTCTTTGAAAGCATTCCTTTAACACTATGCTTTCTTGCCTTCAACCTATACTCTAGATTACTTAGCTTTAGAGTATTTCTGTGGTTTTTAATTTTCAAATCATGATCTTTCACGCACTCAAGGCAATTCTTACTCTGGTGGGAAAATTGTCTTAGTAATAATTTACATTCTGTCGGCAATGGTGGAAAAGATGGAATTACATTTGTTATCACTCTTAACTGTTTTGCAAGGAAAAGAGCTTGTTATAGAAATAAGTCAATCCATGGCTGAAAGAATAATGCTTGGAAATATGCCTGTGGGAAATAAATTGCCTGTTAGAGATGGGGAGTGGGGGTGGGAGGGGGAATAAAAAAACACAACTCTGCACATGTTGGTGTATGACCACTGTACTGTTCATCCAGGAGCTTCGCGTGCAGAGAGAGAGAAAGACATAAAGTCCCCGAAATACCTTTCTAAAGATATTTACACAAGAATCCTCTTTTCAGCTTGTTCTAAAATGAAACCAAGATCAAGAAGTTATAGCATGTTGTTGAGCTATTATAAAATGAAACCAGAAATAGTTATATCAACTTAGACCATAGATGTGAGGATGGGCTTCAAGTTAAATGTAAAGCATGTACAAGTTTAAGAAAGGATTATTCCTTCTTCAGAACCCTAGACTTTAAAACTAAAGGAGAAAAAAAAGTCTATATATTTGATACTACATATATGATTTTCCTATAAGATGCCCATAGAATGCTAAAGTTCCATTTTATATATAATCTTATGAACAGACAAGAAAGCTCTGATGCTTTAATTAATTTTATATGTAGTTATAAGAATTCAAAAAAAATATAAAATCCTTTCTGTGAGGACATTCTTTATTATTTTTTTTAATTTTAAGTTTATTTATTTTGAGAGAGAGAGAGAGAGAGAGCAGCGGGGAGTGGGACAGAGAGAAGGAGAGAGAGAATCCCAAGCAGGCTAGGCACTGTAAGCGTGGAGCCCAACACTGGGCTAGATCTCACACATTGCAAGATCGGGACCTGAGCCAAAATCAAGAGTCAGAGGCTTAACCTACTGACTCACCCAGGTGCCCCTCTGTGAGGACCTTCTTGACCCAACTTTGTCTCTACAACAGTATGAACTGAATCTGTTTGGATGCCATGATGCCATGCTGGGTGCTTATGGAATAATTTTCTATTTCTATTTCTCTGTTTTTATGAGTTCTCATACTGGTCATATATCTTTTGAATCACTCTTGATTTCTCTCTTTCAACCAGTCAGAATTTACCTAAGAACACTCTGACTCGTGCTAAGTTCTGGTTCCAACATAAATACCAGTGAATATTTACAGAATCACAGATCCACAGGAGACAGGAAGTCACGCCTTCCTTTGTATAATGAAGCTTTGTCTACATCGGTGCTTCTCAGTTCTAGTGGCAGGCTAGAATCACGTGAGAAGCTTAAAAACAGGTTTTTTAAATCCAATGCTTTTCAATCCCTCCTCTTCCATTTTGCTTCATGTGGTTCTCCATGGAGCTCAGAAACAGTCATGCTTTAGAATTATTAAAGTAGTCCACTGATTTTTCAAATCAGGGCACACAAATCCCTTGGGGAATCTTATAAAAGTGCAGATTCTATTCAGCCAATCTGGGGAAGGGGCTGAGATTTTGTATTTCTAGCTAGTTCCCCATAAAAGTGTTAGTGCTTCAGATCCCGAGTGTCACTCGAATTAGTAGGGATCTAAACGCTCTTTAAGACTACTTTCAAGAAAAGAAAGAAAAAATGATGGATTGGATGGAAGGATTGAAGGAAGGAAGGGATTTATCTAATATAATTATTGGATTTTTGTGGCTTATAAAGTCCAGATATTTGTCAGAAATACCTAAAGAACCGGACATACAATTTAAATAATGAGAAATCATTATTAATAAAACAATATTAGAAACAATATTTCTAGTGTTGCAAGTTTGAGACTCATATATAAAATATGCAATTCTATTTTAACAAATTTTCCCAAATCCCTAAAATTTTTCATAAAGTTTAACTATTACGATGGTTAAATATGTGTATCCACTTGTAACGTGTTTTGGATGAGGTTAACATTTAAATCAATAAATGCCGAGTAAAGTAGATTACGTTCCTAATATGGATGAGCCTCATGTAATCCGTTGAAGACCTCAATAGAGAAAAACACCAGCCTTCTTGAGTAAGAGGGAATTCTCTGGTAGTGTACCTTCACACTTCATCTACACCGTCTGCTTTCCTAGTTTGCAACCTGTTGGACTTGACTGAAACTGTATTATCAGCTTTCCTGAGTCTGCAGCCTGGTGAACACACAGCTGATTCTGAGTCTGTCAGCTGTCATAATTGAGTGAGCCAATTTCTTATAATATCTCAATTCCCCCCCCCCCCGCCCTCAATATATATATTTGGTTCTGTTTCTCTGGAGACTTGGGCTGATACAGATTGTGGTACCAAACTGGGGTGGAGCATGTCAAGATGATCTCTTCTAATGTGAAGGGTAAGTTGTTTTAAAAGGCTCTTAACCAGAGCCAGAAAAAGAAGCATAACACTTAGCGGGCCTCTTTAGAAAGAGGCAACCTATTACTTACTTGAGTGTATTACTCCAGTTCATTGACCAAGTGACCCAACAAGCTGTTCATTTTGAATGTGGCCTAGAATATGAGAAAGCTCTGCGAAAGGTCCAGGCTGCTGACCGAGAGCTCTCCCACTTGGACGATATGATCTAGAACTATCCAGTGGCACTCGAAGTGACAGATTGGGATGCTGTTTGGAGCTTTTGTCTTCTGTAGGTGTATCATAGTACAATCAGTCAGGATTTTGAAGCAGAGTCCTGCCATCCTCCACAGTTGACTATTCTCCTTCCGAGACACTGCTTTGGCTCTGTTATTGTGCCTCCACAAAGACTGAACCCCTAGCCATGAGCTTCCAAATTTCCACATGACCCGAGCTGCCCATCATGAACTGGATATTATCTGACTCCACAAACCATAAATTCGGGGGTGCACAGCAAGCAGTACTCCACCATCAAATGGAAATGGAATATATGAGATCAAGCTCAAGCAGACCATGAAAGCACAAGCAAGTCACAGAAAGAAATGACCCAGTGGCCTGTGGTTCCTATTCCTGCTGCACGGCCTTCTTTCTCCAAACCTGCATGTGTGGTCTCATGGGGAGGTCCTGGTGACCAGCTGACAAAGGAAAAGAAGATTTCAAAATCTGGTTTATAAACAGGTCACAATATGTAGACACTACCCAAAAGTGAACAGCAGTGGCACGATAGCCCCTGTCTGGGATATCCTTGAAAGACAGGAAGGGAAATTCTCCCAGTGGGCTGGACCTCAAGCCCTGCACCTAAATGTTCATTTTTCTTGGGAGGAAACATGGATAGATGTGAAGTTTTATGCTGTTTCATGGAGTATGGCCAGTGGTTTTTCTGGATGGTCTGGGAAACATCCATGGAAAGAACATAATTGGAAAATTGGTGACAAAGAAGTCTGGAAAAGAGGTATGTCAATAGATCTCCCTATACAGGCAAAAAACGTGAAGCTATTTAGATCCCATGTCAGTGCTAACCACAGGGTGACCTCAGCAGAGGAAGATTTTAATAATCAAGTGGATCACCCATTATTTGGAAATCAGTCAGCCTTTTTCCTCAACCACCCCTGCCATTACCCAATGGGTTCATGAACAAAGTGGCACTAGTGGCAGGGATGGAAGTTATGCATAGGCTCAGCAATATGGACTTCCACTCATCGAGGCTATGACTACCACTGAGTGCCAACTCTTCTAGCATAGAGAATAGCACTGACTCCCCAGTATGGCACAATTCCCCAGTATAATCAGCCAGCTAGCTACCTGGTGCCAGGTTGATTGCATTGAACCACTTCTATCATGAAATGGGTGGCATTTTGTTCTTAATGGAATAGACACTCTAGGTATGAATTTACCTTTTCTTCCCATAATGCTTCTGCTAAAACTACCATCTGTGGACTTACAGAATGCCTTCTTCACCATCATGATACTCCGCACAGCATTGTTTCTGACCAAGGGACCAAATTCATGAAAATGAAATGCAGCATGGAATTTCCTCATGGAATTTACTGGTCTTACCATCTTTCCCACTCTCCCAGAGTAGCTGGCCTAATAGAACAGTGAGGTAGCCTTTTGAAGATGCATTTACAATCCAAGCTAGTAGAATTACTTTGCAGAGATGGGGCAAATTTCTCTAAGAAACTGTATATGATCTGAATCAGTATCCAATATCTGGTGTTGTTCAAGAATAGCTAGGATTCATGGGTCCAAGAGTAAAGGGAAGCAAATGAGAATGCTACCACTCTCTATTTCTCCTGGTGACCCAATCACAAAATGTTTGCTTCCTTGTTACCTTATACTCTGTTGGCCAGAATTCTTAGTTCCAAGGGGACAGGAGACACAATAATGATTCAATTGAACTGAAAGTTAAGACCTCCCCCTGGTCACTTGGACTCTTCATGCTTGTGAATCAGCAGGCACACAAGCCAATTCCTGTGCTGACTGTAATGATTGATCCTGACTACCATGGGGAGTTGGGAGTGCTGTTCCACAGTAGAGCTAAGGGATAGCATGTCTGGAAGACAGAAGATCTTACAGGGCATCTCTTAGTATTACCGTGCCCTGTGATTAAGCTCAATGGAAATCCAGGAGGGACTACTAATAACCTAGACCCTTTGAATGAAGGTTCGGGTCACACTGCCAGGCAAAGAACCATAGCCAGAGGAGATACTTGTTGAAGGCAAAAGGAATACAGAATGAGTGATGGGAGAAGGTAGTTCTAAATACCAGCTACAACTGCATGACCAGTTACAGAAATGAAGACTGTAGTTGTCACGAGTATTTCTTTCTTATTTGGTTATAAGTAGTATGTGTGTGTGTGTATGTGTGTGCGTGTGTTAAGCAAGTATCTTTGTTTTCTTCCTTCTTTATCCCTTTATCATGTAACATAAGATATATTGACTTTTAGGGAATCTGGGTGGCTCAGTCGGCTGAATGTCTGACACTTGATCTCAGCTCAGGTCTTAATCTCAGGGTCATGAATTAAAGTCCTGTGCTGGGCTTCATGCTGCGCATGGAGCCTACTTAAGACAAACAAACAAAAACAGATAAATTGACTTTATATCATAGCATTTAATTATGGTGATCTTTACATCATGGTATTTTAGTTACAGGACAAAAAGAAGCAGAGTAAACTTCATCCAAAGACTTGCATCCTTTTCTGGGAGTAAGTGCATTTTCAGTTGTATGCAGGATAGTTGTACCATGTTATGTGGAAATATGCCTTTATCGTTGTCTTTATTTGGAGATTAAGGAGATGTGTATGGGTGCCAAGCAGACAAAGTATAGGCTGTGATGGTTAATTTTGTGTGTCAACTCAGAGGGTGTTTTGGGACAAGGTTAACATTTAACATTTAAATTAGTGAAATTGGAGTAAGCTGATTACCCTCCATAAAATATGTGGGGATCATCTACCCAGTCGAAGTTCTAAATAGAATAAAAAGACTGGCTTCCCCAAGAAAGATGCAATTCTCCAACAGAATGCCTTCAGACATCATTTGTGCCCTAGTCTGTCCTAGGTCCCCAACCTTCTGGCCTGCACTGCAGATTTAAGCTTGTCCACCTCCATAATCATATGAACCAATTTCTTATAAATAATCTCTCTCTCTTTCTCCCTTTCTCTCTCTGTACACACACACACACACACACACACACACACACACACACACACCCCCTATTAGTTTGTTTCTCTGGAGAACCCTGACTAATACAACTATTTACAGCCACAGGAAGGCTTAGTCCTTTGTTATCAGGCCGCCTCTTCCAGTGCTGCTCCCCAGCGGGTCTCAAGTACAGTACAGAGTCCCAGGAGTTTACTCTCCTATATTACCCAGCTCACACATCCCACACTAGAAGCACATCACCTTCCTTATGTATTCACCACCCAGCTCTTCTGTATCCACAACTTGTAACCACTCTCCTTGTGTCTTCTAATTCATTTTCCAAAAGTCAGCCAGAGTGAAATTTCTAGGTATTAGCATCCTTGCCAAAACACTTGGATGGAATATGGTTTTCCTCAGGCTCAGTTCTGAGCGTGGCTCGTGAGACTCAATGAGACGGGACCATTTCTACCTCTGGCCACTTCCTCTAATGACGTTTGGAGTCTTTGAGTTACTTACCGCTGGTGTATTCAATTTCTTTGGCAGCCCTCCAATGAAGGCTCTCCTGTGGGGATGTACTGATCAGGGTTCTCCAGAGAAACCACACTGATAGGACACATGTAGATATAAGGAAGGTATTTATTATGAGGGATTGACTCCAATGATTATGGAGGCTGAGAAATCCCACAGTCTTCCCTCACAACTCCTGTCCCAACTTGAAGGCCGAGAACCAGGGGGGCCAATGATGTAAGCCCCCAGGCCCAGTGCTTGTCCAAAGACACAAGAACCAGGAACACTAGTGTCTGAGTGTAGGAGAAGATGGACGTTCTGTCTCATGCAGAGAACAGATTTGATGGTCCTCTGCTCTTTTGTTCCATTCAGGCCCTGGGTGGATTCGATGTCACTCCCCTGCGTTGGTCTACTGATCCAAGGGTTAATATCTCTGGAAACACTCTCACAGACGTACTCAGAAATAATGTTATGCCTGCTATCTGGCCAAACCTTAGCCTAGTCAAGCTGACACATAAAATTAACCATCACAGAGGGAACATGGTGGCCCTCTATTTGGCTCACCCCTCATTTCCTGAAAAATTCCTCAAAGCTTGTTCTACCAGGCCTAAGCCAAAGCTCCTTGTTGTGCTCTCTGAACAGACTCTGGCAAAGAATGTCTTTTGTTCCCCTTTAAATGTCACAGTCATGGGGCGCCTGGGTGGCTCAATCAGTTGAGCGTACCACTTCAGCTCAGGTCATGATCTCACAGTTTGTGAGTTCCAGTCCTGCAACGGGCTCTGTGCTGACAGCTTAGAGCCTGGAGCCTGCTGTGGATTCTGGGTCTCCCTTTCTCTGCCCCTTCCCAGCTTGCCCTCTGCCTCTCTGTCTCTCTTTCTCTAAAAAACAAACATTCAAACTTCACAGTCACTAGTCCTTGGTATTTAGATGGTACTAAATAAAGTTTTGCTTATTGAATAAATAAGAGAATTATGTCTTCTTCCAATTATGAGGAGCAAAACAAAAAAGGCTTCAAATGGATGCTTCCTTTTTCTCAAATATTGAGCATGAGAGGTTCCAAAAATCAAAAGATAACACTCAGTTTGGGATTCAGAAAACAAATTTATGGTATGCTAAATAAGTCCTCGCGTCTTGGTGTTTTTTACTTGCATTAATATGAGTGATTTTCAAATGTAACTCTTCCCTTCCTGTTCGACTAAGTTGACATGCTTGATGAAAACGGGCTGAGTTTTCTGTCTGACTTTTGTCCTTTTATTTTTTTTTTTTTTCCTGCCAAGGAGATTTAGGACACATAAATCATTAACGCGTGTTTTTATATATCCTGGTGGTCAGTGATGAGAGAGTTTAAGGTAACATAAATCCATTTTGTGGCTGTTTATGGGAGATACTTTCAGAGTGTAGAATTCAGTAGAAGTCTTATGGATGACCTTCAGACAGGAGCATGGTTCAAGCCTGTGTGTCCAGAAATGGACAGAGATTCTGTTTCCTGTCTACTTTTAGGAGACTATCATAAGAGCATCATCTAGAGCTATAACTATTCCATTTCACTTTTATAAGACTTGTTATTTTCCTAGTTAGGGAAGGAGCCAAAAAAATGAGCCATCTGCCCGTCACTGACATCAAGCACAGAACTAAGTACGGCAGTAAAAATTCTGAGATAGAAGAAATAAACACTGTGTTCATAAACAGAAGAAATTAAAACTTTAGCTTCGTCAATTAAAAAAACTAAATTCCTATGTAAACAAAACTGATAGAAATGTGCTATTACTTGACATGATATTAGAATTGTTCATTGTATTCATTAATACAAATAATGAGATATCCTTGCTTTGGTACCATATGACTGCTTGGTATGTTCACAGGCTCTTCATGTAGCAATCCCAAGGCATATACTCAGAAACATTCATTATAAGATGAAAAGTCGGAAAACGAAAAAAAAAATGATCACCATTGTGATAATTCCGGAAAAGTAATTCCATTTTGCAGAAATGAGGTGATAAGTTTACTGCCTTAAAACATGTCTGTTTTGTTTCAATACGATCACCTGAAAACGGCCTGACAGCAATATGTAATTCATATATCATTAAAAATTGAACCATACTTTTATACTTTAATATGAAATCAATACAAATCCACCTTTTACATGACAAATATATCTGCATGGTTATAATGGGGATAGTTCTTATGTGAGATTCCTCTCTCTCTCTCTCTCTCTCTCTCTCTCTCTTTCTCTCCTCATCATTTCTGTTGCTTTACAGAACTAAAGATACTCTCACAATAAGTGAGGTGATTTGATTGACAAGATCTAATGAGTACTGTTTGCCATGTCATACATCTCAAGTCCTGTGCACATGTATTTGCTTTATAGTGGTCATTTGCTCAAAAACTGTCACATATGCTACTCTAAGAATTAGGCACATCAATGGACATATCATTTTCTTAAGTAATCATTGAATTTGGCCTTCTAGCACAGTCCAATTTTTATATTAATTCAATTCAGATCTTATGGGGGAAAAAATGTTAATATAACAGTTATCCCATCTCAGCAAAAGCAGTGAGACTGCTGAAAAATAAAGAAACCAGCAAGCAAGTATAAACTAGCTGTTAAAAAAAATGAGATGATATTAATGTTAGTATCCATTATTTGGGGTACAACATGGCTATATCGTTTCCAGTGATCTAAATGATGTGAATTTCTGGTGCCCCCTAAAATCTACTGCTGTAAGTTACTTTAGAAAGGCAAAAAATAATAATAATAATAATCACGCTGCTGCAAAGTTGGGAATATGGACTCTGAGTTAGATTACCTGGGCTCATGTCCCCATACTGCTCTTTGTAGTTGTTGAACAGAACATGAACTCACCATGATCCTCAGACTTCTGAGCTTTAAAACAACTTTAAGGTTATTTATTTATTTATTTTGAAAGACAGATAACAATCAGGGGAGGGGCAGAGAGAGAGGGACACAGAATCCCAAGCAGGCTCTGTGCTGTCAGTGCAAAGTCCGATTTTGGGCTCAAACTCACAAACTGTGACATCAGACTTGAACCAAGATCAAGAGTTGGAGGCTTAACCAACTGAGCTTTACCCCTATACTTCTGAGCTTTAAAAGGAGGATGCTGGGAGTGCCTGGGTGGCTCAGTGGGTTAAACTTCAGCTCAGGTCGTGATCTCACGGCTGGTGAGTTCGAGCCCCATGTTGGGCTCTGGGCTAACAGCTCAGAGCCTGGAGCCTGCTTCGGATTCTGTATCTCCCTGTCTCTCTGCCCACCACCCCCCCCCACCCCGTTCACACACTGTCTCTCTCTCTCTCCCTCAAGAATAAATAAACATTAAAAAAAATTTAAGGAGGATCCTGCCTATCCCATTTACTGCTGTGTGGGTGAAAAGACATTCCTTATAAAGAGCTTCAAACAATTCTAGCACACAGTATGTGCACAATAACAGTTATCTATAAATGTCAACATTAATATTATTAGTGTTTTACTTGCCTTGTCTGGTTTGATATTGTGCTTTTTATTGCTCTCATGGAATGAATTGCCATTTTTCAATTTCTTGGAAGAGGTTGTACAATTTTGGAACAATCTGTTCCTTAAAAGTCGGTGAAACTCAGCGATGAAACATTTGGTCCCCGTGTTTTCTTTATGGGGTGATGTGTAGTTATTGATTCTGCTTTTTTTAATGGTTATATGACTTCTAGGATATTCTATTTTTCTAGAAATCTTCCCACTTTGTCAAAATTGTCAACTGCGTGGACATATGCTTTCTTTTAAAGTATTAATATCTGATGGACTTACACAATTTCCCATTTTTCATTCTTCATAGTAGTTACTTTGGGCCACCTTCTTGTTTGCTTTTTCCTCCTCTCCCTTGACCCCCACCTCTTTCTTCTGTCTCTTCTTCCTCCCCATCCCTTTCCTCATTCCCATCAACCTTGGTAGAGGCATGTCCACTCTATTAATCTTCGTTTTAAAAGCAGACTTTGTTTTCTTAATTTCCCTTGTTCCCATGACTAGTTTTCTATTTCCTTAGCAACCTCCATTTTCTCCTATAATCAGCTATTTTGAGGTATATCCTTATTTTCTTTTAAACCTTTAATTTATGCTTAGCTCATGACCATTCCCTCATACCATCTCCTTAAACAGTATCTCACGTCGCTGCTTTCCTTTATGAATCACTTAGCTGCGCTACACAAGCATTGGAGTATTGTACCTTCATGATTTTTTAGTCACAATTATATTTTTACATTTTCCTTGTAATTTCTCCCTGTGTCTATGCCTTATTTAAAAGCATGTTTGCTTATTTTTCACCTCCTTGACTGTACAGAGATTTTTTGATTTATTCCTTCTTTAATAAAGTTCTAATTTAATTATATTATGAAGTCATTAAAATCCTTGAGTGTTTTCTTCTTTTTTTTCTTTTTGCCACTTGGCATGCTGCCTAGTAAGAAGTTAAATTTTGTAAATGTCACATGGGTGCAGAGTTCTATCTCTATTCTAATAAATCAAGACTTTTTAATTTTGTTAGATAAAGTATCTCTTTCCGAACTAAAGTTTAATTACCATGAACTTTCAATAATTTAGAGGCTTGCTGAAAACTCTGAATTCAACAGTGGATTTGTCAGAGCGATTTGCCATTTACATGTTGTTTTATATTTACATTATTGCATTTTTTAGATTCTTAGTGCACTTATCCCATAACGATGTCTTTATCTTCAGTATTTTTTGTCTACTATTAATACTCTATAGACCTGATATTAATACATACGTGTGATTTTCTGGTTTTTCCGTTTTTTGTTGTGATTATACACACAAACACACACATACATCTATGCATGTGTTAGTTTTTTAAAAGTTCACGTCTCTTTTTAAAATGTCTTACTGGGGCACCTGGGTGGCCTAGTTGGTTATGTGTCTGACTCTTGATTTCAGCTCAGGTCATGATCTCACAGTTCAAGAGTTCAAGCCCCACATTGGACTCTATGATGACAGCATGGAGTCTGCTTGGGATTCTCGTGCTCTCTCTGCCCCTTCCCCTCTCTCAAAAATAAATAAATAAACCTTAAAAAAAATAAAGTAAAATGTCTTATTGAAGTATAATGAATATATGATCAAATCTAATGCTTGATAAATTTGTACAAATTGAACACACACATGTAAGCAACATCAAGTTTTAAAACAAACAGCATCCGGGGCTCCTGGGTGGCTCAATCAGTTAAGCGACCGACTTCGGCTCAAGTCATGATCTCACAGTTCGAGCCCCGTGTCAGGCTCTGTGCTGACAGCTCAGAGCCTGGAGCCTGCTTCGGATTCTGTGTCTCCCTCTGTCTCTGACTCTCTCCCGCTCATGCTCTGTCTCTCTCTGTCTCAAAAATAAATAAACATTAAAAAAACAAAACAAAACAGCATCCCAGGTGTTCATTTTGTGTTCCATTTTAATTACTATCCACACTCCAAGGCTAACTATTACTGTGACTTCTAGCACTTTAGTTTGGCCAGCAACTGAAATTATACAAATTGAATCACAAATGTATAGTCTTCTGTACCTGATTTGTTTATCTCAGCATTAGGTTCGTGTGTTCCTCAATACTGTTGCGTTTGTTCATTTTTTATGGATGAATAGTATTTCTTTTTGTGAATATATCTGAAAGTATTTATCTGTTCTACGGAAATGAGAATTTGTGTAACTCCTAGTCTGGGGCTGTTTAACATGGTAGTGCTATGAATATTCCTGTGCATAGTGTTTGATGACCCACGCTTCATGGGTTCATGCTTCATGGATATCACTTAAAAATGTTATCTAACTACATTTTTCCTGTACCCTATCTGAAAATCTGCTTTTAACCTCAAGCTAGACCATCTATGGTGGTGATATAGATGTAAACATACAGATATATTTTTCTTTTTGCCTTGCTATGTTTTATTATTTTTTAGCCCTTTTAAAAACCAATTTGATATTGGTTGTTTCCTTATTACTTCTCTCCCCTTAATTGGCTTGAAAAGAATTTACTCCATTTTTCATTTCTATTGTCTTAGTGGATAAATTTGGAATTTTAATGTGTACTTAGACTATTTTAAGCACTCACCCTATATATTCACCAGTATTAACTCTGTTATCATAAATCTACCCTAAATATTATCATTGCCAATATTACTTCATATACAATATCCATTTAAATATACCAATTTTTTTTAACCTTTCTTTAAAGATCATTTTTCTTCTCCCTTAAGTTCAAGTGCCAGATTTGTTTAGAAAAATAAAACTTCCTTGTATTACTCTGAGGATATCTTTATTCACTTGTTCTCTTGGGAATTTCTTTGCTAGCTTTGCAAGTCAAGGTTCACAGCTATTACCTGTCTGCCCCTTAAAGACATCTCTTAACCACCTTTACCTTCCATTGCTGTTCTTGTGAATGCGTTGCTCATCAAACTGACATATATCTGTAAGTGATCCATGGTTTCTCAGTCTGCTTTAACTAACTTTGCTTTTTCTTTGACATTCTGTTCATAGTTTTTCTAAAGTATGTCTCCGTGAATTATACTATACACTGTATTTCTGACTTTGTATTTTTTAAATCATTTCTAGAACCGTCTTAGTCATTCATCTAATCAATGTTTGCCTCAACTCCATTCTCCGTTACTTTCTCAATCTCTCTCTCTCTCTCTCTCTCTCTCTGGCACTCCACTTAGATACCAGTGTGAGTTTATCTTTCTATTTGATTTCTAAATTTCTATTTTGTATGTCTATTATTTATTTATTTTTATTATTACATTCTGTATTATTTCCTCACCTATGTCTGCCACTCCATTAATCTTCTCATGAGCTCTGTGTCTAATGTAAATGCACCATTTGAATTTGGAGTTTTACAAATTTATGTCTTGTCTGTTTTGAATGTTTTCAGTTATACTTATTTTATATTCTGTGTCTGGTAACTGACTCTGTCGTTTATGTTGATTCTTCTGGTGGTTTCTTCCCCTGTGTGTGTGGGATCTTTTATTGTGATCTCACTTGGTTGAAATTGGTTGTGGACACACAATTTGTGGCTGTGTTCATCCAGGAGAATCTCCATTTGCTTCTGTCTGGAATCAGAGACTATTATCAACTTGAGGCCATTCTAGCCAACTTTCATCATCTCTAATTTATTCTAAAAGTATCTCAAGTTCTCGGTCAGCTTTCTGTTGACCCAAGACTTAGCCTCTTGTTTACAAATTTCATGTTGATGTTTGCATTTAGGTGTTTTTTATTATTTTTTTTAACATTTATTTTTGAGAGACAGAACAAGACAGAGCATGAGTGGGGGAGGGGAAGAGAGAGAAGGGGGGGAACACAGAATCCGAAGCAGGCTCCAGGCTCCCAGCTGTCAGCACAGAGCCCAACGTGGGGCTCAAACTCACAGACCGCAAGATCATGACCTGAGCCGAAGTCGGCTGCCCAACTGACTGAGCCACCCAGGCGCCCCATTTGCTTTTAGTTTTAATTCAGATAATTTTTATGGGATTCCCCCTACCATCTGCAAGCCCATAAATACAATAAATGTGTATTTATGGAGTACCTAACTATTTTTCACCATGAAGGGACCTCTGAATGTAGTGGTGTCTTGTTTCTATACTTGAAATGGAAGATGGCAGTTTAGGGCTTTTGAGTGCGATATAGTTTTTATTGGATATTTCACTTGTGTTGTGGAATGATATCCTCTTATATCATTCTTACTAAGAAATGTCAATTTGATGGGCCACAAATTTATAAAAATTGAAGCAAAAAAATGATTGCACGACATCTTCAAGAGCCAGCGAGGTAAGAGCTATGAGGTAACAGCTAGAGCAAAACCCAGCCTCCCCCCCCCCCCCCGAGCAGTACAGTAAAGCATTCAGTCATGTGGGGTTTTAATAAAATTCCTCACGTTTCACAGAAGAGAATGGAAACATTTTCTTTTTCTGAAATTTGTTATCTTCACAGCCAAGTTCTACACCCTTCTGTACACCCAGCCCCTGCTCCCATCTAGTGCAGTGCTTTATGCAAGAGTTCTCTGTGGGGATTGTGGCTGCTGGACATCAAGGGTGCCCACCGGAAGTTCATTCGGCACTTCCGCCCTTGGCTTTGTCCTCTGGCATTGACAGTAGTGACCGTGGTAAGGTGGAAAACGGTGATTCTGGAAGGCACACATCAGTGTCCAGCGTGGAATATTATCTTCTGCATGGCGGCCAGTATCACCCGGATGTTAGTTGTTTCCAGGTAGACACTTTGTAGTCGCCCTGGAATAGATTTTCTCCAAGGAGAAAATGCATCTCACCCTCACCAGTGAAATACGACTATGGGAGAGCCTAGGGTTAACAGCAGGAAGCAAACACTTCATCTGAACGTCCTGATGAGGTAACTTTGAAACGTGGCCACCCCTCTCTCCGGAGCAGCTGTTGAATGTCCCTAAGCTCAGATGCCACATTATTGGATCTTCTCACTGAGACTCCCCCTCTTTCTCTGTGCCAAGTTCTTCCACCCGATATCCCTACATTCTGAGTTCAATATGTGAAAGAGTAGAAAACAAAACAAAACAAACAAACAAAAAAAACGCTTCCAGATTTCTGGTTTGAGCTTCAATATGTAAAAAGTTGGATGTGTTGCCCCTGCATTTATAACACACAAACTGCAAAATAAAAATAAAAATAAGTAAAATTAAAAAGTGAAAAGCAATAGTTTGTCCTGACTCCTACAGACAACTGAGGTCAGAGGACAAATCACCCTGAATCTGTAGAGATAGGACCATCCAGGGAACTGCAGATGAGAACCATAAACCTATAGGAAAACTTAAATCATAGTTCTCATTCATTGCTGGAAGCTCAGCGGAGATTAACATGAGTGAGACACTATTAGGCGACTGAGTCTTGGACAGCTCCCCATGGTTTCTTGGATCTTAATTTTAAGAACTCCAGGTGGTCATGCAGTAAAAGGCGTAGATTCTCTCTTGGTTCTCACAGGAGGAAGGGAGGGGGAACCAGTGAGAAATGTTTCAGAGTGCTACAAATAGCAAAGGTGTACTCTGGACAGGAGAAGCTTCTACCTGAGCCTTACTCATCTGGAGGAAAGGTATTTCACTATTTCTGTCCCCTGTAGCTGTCTTGTATTATGTAAGTGTTGGGGCAGAGGAAGAAGAACGAAGCCAAGAAGCACTTATAAAGGTCACAGCACAGGACAAAGATTCACTTCAGGACCGAGATTTAATAAGATGGTAGAATGTTTGATGCCTCCCCCCCCCATATATTATCATCACACCCTCAGGGCACAAGTGTGACAGTAGATGACAGTTGAGAAAACCACACAACACAGACTCTAACTTATGCAGAGCTCTTAGAGAAGTCCTAAGACGGTGCCACAGGGACACTGGGGGAATTAAAACATCTGGCACCTGCAGATACAGGAAACATTGAACACAACCCCAGTAGATTCAGGTTAACACAGATCTCACACTAAAGAATTTTTGCCTCTGTTTCTGTTACTGATATTTCATGTCCATCTGTCAAAAAAAAATTAAAAAGATATTAAAAGGCAAAACAAAGTACAGTATGAAGGGACAAGGCAAGCGTCCAAATCAGACTCAGATATGATACACCTTTTGGAATAATAAGATATGAAATTTAAAATAATTATGGTTAGGGGCTCCTGGGTGGCTCGGTTGGTTAAGTGTCCAACTCTTGGTTTCGGATCACGTCATGATCTCACAGTTTGTGAGTTCAGGCCCAGCATTGGGCTCCACACTGACAGCTCGGAGCCTGCTTGGGAGCCTGCTCTCTCTCTCTCCCTCTTTCTCTGCCCTTCCCCTCTTCACTCTCTATTTCTCTCTCTCAAAATAAATAAACATTTAAAAAAATAAAATAATTATGGTTAACATGTTAAAGGTTCTATTGGGAAAAGTAGATGACATGAAAGAAGAAATGGATAATGTTAAGAAAGAAAAGGAAACTTTAGTAAAGAATTAAAAAGAAATGCTAGGGGGAAGAAAGTTGTAGCAGGAGTAAAGACTGTCCCAAATCAGCTCGTCAGATACCAGAAACTATGAAAGGAAGAACTAGTGAGCTTGATGAGGGACAAGAGTAATTTCTCTAAGTGGAATACAAAACACAGAGAGGGGGGAAAAAAGTGAAAATAAGAACAGAATTTCTGACAAATTTTAGAAAATTTATAATGTTTATGTGTATTTCAAATACCAGAGGAAGAAGAAAGAGAGAACAGGGCAGAAGAAACATTTGAAGTAATAATGGTGGAAATGTTCCAAAACTGACTATAGTTATAAAACTACGTCTTTAAGACTCTCAGAGGACACCATGCAGATTATCAAAATAATCTCTACCTAGATATATCATATTCAAACTGCAAACTGTCACAAAGAAAATTTATGGAAAGAAACAAGATGGAAAGCATATCTTGTTTATTGAAAAATGAGGACGGGGCACCTGGATGGCTGTCAGTTGAGAGACTACTCGGATTTCAGCTCAGGTCATGATCTCACGGTTCGTGGGTTCAAGCCTTGAGTCAGGGTCTTCACTTACAGTGCAGAGCCTTCTTGGGATTCTCTCTGTCCCTTGGAGGGCTCCCTCTGTCCCTCCTCTTCTTACAGTCTCTCTCTCTCTCTTTCTCTCTCTCTCTCTCTCTCTCTGTCAAAATAAATAAACTTAAAAAAAAGAAAATGAAGATATAAATTACATGACTTTTCATTAGAAACCATGCAAGCAAAAAGAGAATAGAGTAAAATATTTTAAAAGCAAGCAAACAAAAACACCAGCAAAGAATTTTATACCAGCAAAATAATCCATCAAAAATGAAGACGTACTTTCTCAGACAATTAAAACCTTGAGAAAATAATTGCCGGAAGACCTGCAATATTAAAATAGTTTCTTCAGGGAGATGAATATTGTTTCCCTAAACAATATTGATTGTAAACTTAGATCTTCAAAAAGAAAGGGTAAGTGAAAGAATAAATAAAGGTTTTTATTGTTGTTGTTTTGTTTTTATTTTTATTTTTTCTTATTCTTAACTCATAAGGAAAATTAGATAATCTTATTAGGCCTATATTGATTAAAGAAACTGAATTAATAACTGGTAATTCTCCAGAAAATAAAGTAACAGGCACAGGTGGTAAATTTTACCTAAGTTTTAAGGAAAAAATGATACCAATTAGCTGCAATCTCTCACAGAAAATAAAAGCAAAGGAAATGTTTCTTAATTAATTCTAATAGGACAGTATTACTCTACTGCTAAAACTGGATACAGGCATTATAAATAAGTGGGTTTTTTTTTATTTTTTTAATGTTTATTTATTTTTGAGAGAGAGAGAGAAAGGATGCGACTGGGTTAGGGGCAGAGAGAGAGGAAGACACAGAATTCGAAGCAGGCTCCAGGCTCTGAGCTGTCAGCACAGAGCCCGATGCGGGACTCGAACCCATGATCATGACCTGAGCCGAAGTCCAACCAACTGAGCCACCAAGGCGCCCCAGGATACAGGCAATATAAAATGAGAGCACCACAGATAAAAATAATTCATGAACTGAGATGCAAAAGTCCAACACAAAATTTGTCAAAACAAATCCAAAAATATAAAAAAGTGAGATTTATAACACACATGTAAGAAATAATTTAAAAATCAATGTAATTATCCATATCAATTGTCTATACTGATTCTAGAATACATATGGAAAGGCAGAAATTCAAAAGGTAACCCACTACAGAAGAAAAGGAAGAGGAAGAAGAAGGAAGAAGGAAGGAAAAGAAAAAGGAGGAGGAGGGAGGAGGAGAAGAGGGGAAAGGAGGAGAAGAAAAGAGGGCATTAGAGGGGGGAAGAAGATTGGAAGGGTGAGGGAATGAAGGGGGCTGCGGGGGGGGGGAGTGGGACAAGGAGAGAATTCCAAGCAATATCCACACTATCAGGCTAATGCGGGCTTGATTCAGGGCTTGAACTCATGGACCATGAGATCATGACCTGAGCTGAAATCAGGAGTCTGACACTTTACCAACTGAGCCACACAGGCACCCCTATGGTCAACTGATTTTTGACAAAAGGGGAATTCAATGGAGAAAGAATTTTCAACAAATGGTGCTGGCCCAAGTGGAAAACTGCTTGCCAAAATATAAACCTTGACATAGACCTTCCTTAAACCTTTCATAAAATGTTAACTCTGAGTAGACCACGGACCTAAATGTAAAACCCCAAACTCTAAAACTTTTAGAAAAAAAAATAGGAGAAAAATCTAGGTGACCTTGTGGTTGGCAATACCTTTTTAAGATATACACAAAAAAATAAAAAATTGATTATCTGGACTTCAATAAAATTAAAAATATTTGTTCTACAAAAGATGCTGTTACAAAAATGAAAAAAAAAACAACTATTGCTATAGGAGATATATACAAAACATATAAATGTACAATATTCTTAACACTCAGTAACAAGAAACCAAAGCCCAATTTAAAAATGAGCAAACACACCAACAGATACCTCACCAAAAACAATATACAGAGAAAACAAGGATATGAAAACAAGCCACTAGGAAACTGCAAATTAAAATAACAATGAGATACAACTCACTACACATCTAATAGAATAGCTAAAATCAATATCCAGTGTGATGGTTAATTTTGTGTCAACTTGGGTAGGTCATGGGACCCAGTTGTTTGGTCAGCCACTGGGCTAGAAATGCCATTAAGGTATTTTTAGATGCGATTAACATTTAAATAAGTAGATAAGCAAAGCAGGTTAGTCTCCAAGAATTGGATTTGTCTCCTCCAATCACTTCAAGGCCTTAGGAGCAAAGATAGTAGTTTCCTGAAGAAGGAATTTATCCTGAAGACTAACACAGAAACCTTGCCTCAAATCTCTAGCCTGCTTGGTCGGCTCTGCAATTTGACTCAAGGCTACAACATTAATTCTTCCTTGTATGTCAAGTTGGACCGCTTTTCCCACAATCCTGTGAGCCAATTCCCCAAAATAAATTCTCTCACCCATATATTTTATACATACAAATTATGTATAGATAATATACATAAAATATATAAATTTAAAACATTGGTTAAATATATATTAACATATTATATTAATAAGTATATATATTATTATATTAACCAATGTGTGTGCGTATGTGTGTGTGTGTGTGTGTGTGTGTGTATTTATATATATATATATATATATATATATATATATATATATATGTATATTTGGTTCTCTTTCTTGGTAGAACCATGACTAATATTCTTGGCTGAACCAATTGATGATAAGGTTATGAGGTAACGGGCACTCTCATTCACTTTTGCTGGGGATGCAAAATGGTTCAACAACTTTGGAAGACAGTATGGCAGTTTCTAAAAGACCTAAATGTAGTCTTACCACGTGATCCAGTAACTAGACTCATACTTTATTTACTAAGCTGATTTGAAAACGTGTGTCTTCACAGAAACCTTAAAGCAAATGTGTTTGGTGGCTTTATGGATACTTGCCAGAAGTAACTCACACGTCTTTTAATAGATGGATAGTGGCTCATTATTCAAATTGTGGTTCATCCACACAGAGAATATTCCCCCATGACAAAAAGAAATGTGCTATCAAAAGACATAAGTGAATGTTAAGTGTGTATTGCTAAATGAAGGAAGCCTTTCTGAGAAGATTATATACTGTATGATTACATTTTCATGACATTCTGGAAAAGCCAAAACTACAGCAACAGAGGGAGATCAACATCTGTCAAGGCAGCTTGTGGGTGTCTGCTGACTGGCTCCCAGTTAAACTGGTGAAAGTACAAAAATCAACCATTTAAAGCCTTTGGAAATAATCCTAAGGATAAGCAGCAGATGAATAAACACCAGTTCCAAAAAATCTATGACATTTTCGCAAGAGAAGTAAGTCTGTGATCTTTGAGCGAAGCCCCTCTCTCGGTCTTGAACCCCAGGTCTACCAGGCAGAGACATCCCTCCAGACAGCAACATGGAGTTCTCTGTCGCCTCAGGTCTTCTCTTCACAGGGGACACACAACTTCAGTGTTTCTCCTCCTGGGTGAGTGTGGTCAAGAGATGGGGATCTCTTCTGCTCTCCCCTCAACTTATGCACGAAAGCCTCTGCCTTGAGGTGGGGTCAAAGAAGCAGATGGCAGAGCAGATAGTTTGGTTTCTCTTCCCAAAGAAATGAACTTGATTTGCAAAAGTATATGGGAAAGTTCAAAGCTAAGAATAATCTCCAGAACAATGGAAGTTGTGGAGAAAGGGAATTGAGGGGCATTCCTGGTTTTAATGAAGATACAGCCTAGACTCTAGACTGTAGAGTCTGAAGGACCATACTGGATAGTAAGCTGGCAGGAGCCCTTCTGGTGTCAGAAGGAATATGAAAATTTGACCTCGGAAATAATTGCAACATAGAATCCACAGTTGGATTTGATTAGTTTGTAGAACAATGGACATTCCAGGGCATTGGAGGAATCGTCTAAAAATATAGCAGATGGGTATCGCCAGGAAAGGAGAGAAAGAGAGCCCTGGCAATATCACTGTCATGCTAGGGAAACTGTTGGCATACACAACGCTGGACACCTTGACAAGCAATATCAGCCTTCTGAACACTGGAATGGAGATAAAAGGAGAGGGGAACAGGGCAAAGATTGGGATTAGGAGGTAGACAGACTTCACCAAAATCACCCAGCCAGTTAGTAGAAACTTAACTAAAAACAATAACAATCTCCTAGGATGGGTAGGGAACCAGTAATAGAGTGATACAATATATTTTCTAAAATGCCCAGTTTCTAAAAAAAATCAATAAAATAAAATAAAAATCTCAAAGTAGCCATTATAGATATGTTCACAGAACCAAAGGAAAGTAAAACGTGATTAAATAAATAAAATGTGAAGACAGCATTTTATCGAATGGTAGAGAGTATCATTAAAGAGACGAACTGTAAAAAGGAACCAAATGGAAATTCTGGATTTAGTACAATTTTTAAAAGTACGGTAAATTTCTGGAACTCATTTCATCTTTCATAACTGAAACTCAACACCCATTAAACAAAACCGTATTCCCCAATATCTCCAGTCCCCGGCGATTGCGATCGGACTTTCTGTCGCTCTAATTTTGACTACTCTAAAAACTCATTTAAGTGGAATCATATAGTATTTGCTTTTTTGTTTTTGTTTTTGTTTTTGTTTTGCAACTGGCTTATTTCACTTGGCATAATGTCTGCAAGGTTCATTTATGTTGTATAAGTCAGAATTCTCTTCCTTTGTCATGCTAGTATTATCCCATTGTGTATAAACACCACATTTTGCTTATCCTTTCAAACGTTGATGGACACTTAGGTTTCTTCTGTTTTGGATATTGTGAATGATGCTGCTATGAACATGGATATACAAATATCTCTTTGAGACCCTGTTTTCAGTTCTCTTGGGTATATACCCAGCAGTGGAATTGATGGATCAGGAGGCAATTCTATTTTTAATCTTTTGAACAAAAAACTGTTAGTTTATTTTCCACCACAAGTGTACCATATTAAATTCCCAGCAGTTCTCAAGGGTATCAATTTCACTGGATCTGTTCCTGTTTTGTTTTGTTCATTTGTTTGATAGTTTGTTTTTATAGTACGCATTTTAAGGGGTATGAGGTAGTATCCCATTACAGTTCTGATTTGAATTTTCCTAATTATTAGTGATGCTGAACAATCTTTTCATGTGAATTGTTGGAGATTTGTGTATCTTCTTTGGAGAAAAGTCCTTTCCAGTCCTGTTTTGTTTTTTTGTTTGTTTGTTTGTTTGTTTTTGTTTTATTTTTTGAATCAGGGCGTTTGGGGGTTTTGTTGTTGATGTTGATGTTGAGTTTTAGGGGTTCTTGATACATTGTGGATATCAACACCTTATCAAATATATGATTTCCAAACACTTCCTCCCACTCTGTGGGTTTCATTTTACTTTCAATCCTTGTTGAAAATCATTTGACCATATGTGTGAAGCTTTAATTCTGGACTCTCTTTTCTATTCTGTTGGTTTATATATCTGTCTTTATACCAGGAGCACACTGTTTTGTTTACTGTAGTTTTATAGGAAGCTAGAAAATCAGGGAAATCAGAAAGTGTGAGTCCTCCAGGTTTGGTTTATTCTTCCTTTTCAATATTGTTTTGACCATTTGGGATCCCTTGAGATTCCATATAAATTTTAGGATGGGTTTTTCTACATGTTCACAAAACATTGAGGTTTTTTTGAATCTGCAGTATTGACATCTTATCAATAGTAAGTCTTCTAATCCATGAACATCTCCAATTATTTATATCTTCTTTATTTTTTTTTTCAGCAATGATTTAATGTTTTGTAGCTCTCATTGTCTGGTCCTCCCTCGCTTTCTTGAGTTTATTCTTAGGTATTTTATTCTGTTTCAAGGTATTGTAGTGGAATTACTTTTCTCATTTTTGCTTTGGAGTATTCATTGTTAGTGCACAGAGATTCAACTTATTTTTGTGTCATTTTTGTATCCCGCTACTTTGCTGAATTTTTTATTAATCCTAACAATTTGTCAGGGAGGCAGGGAAAGGGTGGAATCTTTAGAGTTTTCCACATAGAAGGTCATGTCATCTGTGAACAGAGATGATTTTATTTTTAAATTTTTAAACCGAGATCATTTTACTTTTAAGATTTCCAAACTTGTATATTTTTCCCTGTTTTTCATTTCTCACAGACTCCATTTTACTGAGAATGCTGCCACCAGTCATTTTCTAATAGAAATATCCCTGTCCTCTGCTTATAAACCTCTAATGCCATCCACTGAATAGAGATTCAGTTTCAAACTCCTCCCAGTGTGTAAGATCCTTTCCTCCAACTTTTTATTTTTATTTTATTTTATTTTTTTAACATTTGTTTATTTTTGAGAGAGACAGAGTGTGCGTGAGGGGGCAGAGAGAGAGGGAGACACAGAATCCGAAGCAGGCTCCAGGCTCTGAGCTGTCTTCACAGAGCCTGACATAGGGCTCAAACTCACAAACCTTGAGATCATGACCTGAGCCAAAGTCAGGTGCTTAACCTACTGAGCCTCCCAGGCGCCCCTCCTCCAACTTTTTAGATTCACCTCTACACATTCAAATCATGTGTCTGAAGTCCCCACCTGCCTGTATTTCTTAACTTCTTCTGCCCATGATTTCATGTTGTTTTATACCATTGCACTTTTCACAAACATCACCTTTTGCTGGTGTTTTCTTTTCATATTTGTTTTGTTTTACTTCATCCTTCAAGATGCAATTACAATGCAATCTAATTAATATTTCTAACTGACCACAAAGCATCAGAATCTGTGGCTTTCTTATCTAAATTCACATAGTAAACTGTGCAGACCGCTAGAACAGCACTTACATTGTAATGTAAGTATTCGTTATTTTCTGAAAGAAGAAAAGAAAACAGTGATAAGATTTAAGACAAAGAACCTGAGCTAGTGAGGAAAATTTGCCCATTTTTATTAAAGGTGCATTCTGGAACTTTTATTTACATATTGTATTACCTAACCACATTATTTTATTTCCTACTGAGGTACATTGCCTCAAATGAATGTAACATTCACTCAAAAAGTAGATAATGCTTTATGGGTAATTTTCTGGAGCTCAATACACAAAGGGTCTCATATAAATGAACGTTATTATTGGAAAATATTTAATAATATAACGTTCCAGAGTAAAATATTCCTTTTATTGAATCTACTGATTAGAAGGCACTCTGGCGCTTTATGTATACTTAAATTGCACAGCCACATTTTCAAACTGTCCTCATTCATGTCGCATTTTAAAAGCAAACTTGAGAATCTAAATAGGCTGTCATTCATGCTGATTTTTTGTCAGCCTTTGGAACCTGCAGTCTTCACCAATATGTGTTACTAAAATTAGATAAACCGAAATCTTCGTGCCTGTGTTTTGCTACAACACAGTTAATAAAAATAACTTAGAAATGATAAAGCATGATTAAGCCTTTTCCTTGGTAGAGCTCATGGAATCAAAGGAAGAGAGGTACAGACTAGAACGCTCTTAAGACCTTCAGGACCTTGACCTTGGAAACCTCTACCATTCTCCTTCACTTGTGTGAAGTAAGCTTACTATTATTGTCTTCTGCTAATGGCACTCTCCAGAAATCAGAGTGTATGTCCATTAGCAGGTCTGGAAGCACATTGTCCAAGCTTAGATGTCTCATGGAAAAAACTTGTAGTTTCTAGCTACTCTTTATTCCTGTTAGAAGGGTCTAACTTCTGAAGCATCAGTGAGTTTACTCTTCTCCCTAATGACTCTCCTCCAGGGAACTAAATGGTGTTTTTGTGGTTCCTTTTACATGTGCTTTTCCAGGTTCCACGTCCCCTGCCCTTTTAATCCTTCTTCACAGTTTTGAATTTTTTATCGTTCTGCCATCTTATAACATTAAAACAAACCTAATTATCACTGAACCCACCTGTGATTGGAAATAAATTTTAAGAGAAAGAAGGGCGCCTGGGGGCTCAGTTGGTTAAGCATCCGACTTTGGCTCAGGTTGTGATCTCACGGTTTGTGAGTTCAAGCCCCATGTCGGGCTCTGTGTTGACAGCTCAGAGCCTGGAGTTGGCTCCCTCACACTCTGCTCCTCCCCTGCTCACACACTCTTTTTCACTCTGTAAACAAACAAACAAACAAACAAACAAAACAAGTCTTATCTGCTTAAACGTGTTATTTTTTTGTTGTTGTAGGAAATAATCTTATAAAGATAATATATAGGTGACTAATGATCATTTAACTAAGATTATGTAATAACATGGCTGGTTTATGGCTTCAAGAACCACTATGTTTTCAGGGACGCTTGGGTGGCTCAGTCACTTGAGCCTCTGACTGTGGTTTCAACTCAGGTCATAATCTTGCAGTTTTGTGGGTTTGAGCCCCACATCTGGCTCTAACATGGGCAGTGTGGAGCCTGCTTGGGATTCTCTCTCTCTGTCTCTCTCTCTCTCTCTCTCTCTCTCTGTCCTCCTCCTGCTCACGCTATCTCTGTCTCTCTCAAAATAAATAAAACTTTAAAAAAAGAAGAACTACTATACTTTTTAGTAACAACGGGTTGAAAAAGAGGGCTAAATCTTTGGATTTTTTAATTTCCATAAAACTGTTTTCTCTTTGAGGCAATTGCCCTCTGAGTCCTAGGACCATCCTGGAACCCTGGGAATAAAGCCTTTTTAGAACTGAATTACTCTGGTTAACATTAGTACAGGTTATACTACTTTAGGGTTTTTATTAGGGCTCCACTTACAAAGTTCCATAGGCTCTTTTCTTTTTAGTGTGCACTTCTGCAGAACTTGTCTGTGCTAATAATAAAGAAGGAGAGCCCTGTAAATTATTTTTATTCTCAGTTCTTCAAATTTCATAATAGCTGTTCGGCACTAATAATTCTAGGACAAATGCTCAATTATTTTGGCATGAACAAAAGTTAGAACTTTTGTGACTTACATTCTGTCTCTTAAACACGGAGGATTCTAAATTGTAACTTCAAGCTTTTGTTCGAGAGATACCAGCAACAGTGCACTGTCGCCTTTATCCTTCAAATGACTTATCTAAGAAGTACTATACGGAATTTAGTCCTTTTTTTGTCACCTTGCATGTGTTCCCCAACCCCAGAATTTCTATCTTTCTGCCATCTCTCAAGAAAGCAAGAGCCTTTTTCCCGTCATAATTGCACCGTTACATAGCTGTGCCCAGTACCAGGGCTACCTTATGGATATGGTAAGAACAGTTGAAGAGGCATAAAAAAAAATATTCAATTAAATTTGATTACTAAAGTAAATAGACTGATTAACCACATTTTACACCGTAAAATAGCCTTTGCCAAGTTTTGAGAGGTTTGAGTTTGAAAGATAATTTGCTGCTGGCGTATTCTATCTGCCATGGAGCGACATATTGAAATGCTTAACATTTCCTAGCACATTGGCTTAGGAATGGGCATTATTTGACTCAAGCTTTTATGCTTTCTACTTGTTTAGCAAGTGCTTAATATTTGCTACATCAATAAATATATGTGTACATATTCTATCTACCTATATCTAGCTAGCTAGCTACCTAAAGGATAATGAATGCTTATGTAATAAATAAATTTTAACAAATATTCCCCCTTTCATTTTGGCAAAAATCATTGTTAATAACAATGTAATTTCATGGGGTGCCTGGGTGACTTAGTCGGTTGAGCATCGGACTCTTGATTTTGCCTCAGGTCATAATCCCAGGGTTGTGGGATCAAGCCCTGAGTCAGGCTTCCTTCTCAGCCTGCTTAAGACTCTCTCTCGGGGCGCCTGGGTGGCTCAGTCGGTTAAGCCTCCGACTTCGGCTCAGGTCATGATCTCGCGGTCCGTGAGTTCGAGCCCCGCGTGGGGCTCTGGGCTGATGGCTCAGAGCCTGGAGCCTGCTTCCGATTCTGTGTCTCCCTCTCTCTCTGCCCCTCCCCCGTTCATGCTCTGTCTCTCTCTGTCTCAAAAATAAAATAAAAAACATTAAAAAATTTTTTTTCTTTTTAAAAAAAAGACTCTCTCTCTCTGCCCCACTCCCCCACTTGTGCTCTCTATTTCTCTCTCTAAAAAGAAACAAAACAAAAAGCAAACAACAACAACAAATAACGCTGTGATTACAAATTCCCATGAAGTCGTAGGAGATACTGATCAGTTTATTTAATAAATAACCTCTTTGAATCTGATAGAAAGTCCTTCATGACCTTCTTCCATGCCAGTTCCCTCCCTTCCATTGTCTTACAAAAAGATAGTGATGCAAAATAACTTGCCAAAAAAAAAATCATCGAGGCTAAAAGAACCAAATTTAGTTCTTCAAATTTGGTTTCCAAATTTGGAAATAAGATAAAATTAAGAATACATTCTGGCCATTCACTGTCAACCTGGAACAGTATTTAACATGCCCAATCAGGGATTATGTTATCTCTATGTGTGACTGTTTTGAATACTGTGTTTTTCTGCTTACTTACCTTCTAAACACTGGGAAGTTACATATTAGTTCATAGGTTTTGCTGTGTACAAATACTAGCACAGCACTAGAGGCTATGGGTTTATTGCCTTGTAAGACATTAGCGGGTTCTGTATCAATCTAATGTAGCAATCTTATTCTAATATTATTTTAAAAACAAAAACAATGGAACAAATAACCCCGCCCGTTCCTCAAATATTGTGTTCACTGCATATTTGTAGAAGAGGAATGCTTTAACTATTTTGAAACTTAACTTTGACTGTGGTTACAGTCATTCATACTGATCTCCCATGGTCAGCTGTAAGAAGTAGACTCTAGGTGGCCATTGGAGATGTAAATTAAAGTTGGCTGTGCTATCAGGGTCTTAACTGCAGCAGGGTGATTCCCATCAAGCTATGATGTCCTGGCCCTCTCCATTCCTTCTGAAAGAACCCAATAATACTTCGTATAAACAGACTTTATTCTACTATCTCATCATCCAGTAAACAGGTATTGTGTACCTATCACAAAATGAACACTATACACAATTTTGAGAAAACAAAACAACAATGACTATAATAGATGTCAAGGAATTATCTTGTGAGTTCATTTTTTTTTAATTTTTTTTAACGTTTATTTATTTTTGAGACAGAGAGAGACAGAGCATGAACGGGGGAGGGTCAGAGAGAGGGAGACACAGAATCTGAAACAGGCTCCAGGCTCTGAGCTGTCAGCACAGAGCCCGACGCGGGGCTCAAACTCACGGACCGCGAGATCATGACCTGAGCTGAAGTCGGCCGCTTAACCGACTGAGCCACCCAGGTGCCCCTTGTGAGTTCATTTTTAAATGCACTCATCTATTTGTCCTAATCACCATCCTGTTTAACACACACACATCCATGCCATCTTTTTTTTTCTTCTTTTCACCATTTAAAAAGAGAATAAAAATGTATTTCTTACTTTTTTAAAGACAATTCTACCCTTTCTAACAAACCTTTATGCTTTTTGCTCTGTAAGAGGATGTGCTATGATATATTCACTCATCAGACTATATGATATGTGATATAAACTCTGATCAGACCACTCACTTAACTAACATAAGCCTGGCTTGGGATTCAAAGAAGAAGTGTGTTTCCTGATTACATAGAAAGCAACCTTTGGCAATTGGAACAAAAGTCATCCCAGTGTCCATCTGAGTTTTGCTTAGAAGGTCAGACACTACTGAATAATCTTTGTTTCAGTATTTTGCACTCTTTGTTTAATTTACATAAATTGATCCTTGCAAACTACTGTTGGTTATTCAGAGTTCTGATTTAACCTGTTCGTGACTTTTGGTTCTGGTAGATACTCCAGGGACAAGCGCTCTGCCCGGCAGAGAGAACTGCAAATCCAAATGTCCTACATCAGGAACAAACTTGTCGGGTTCGAGGAACAGGTGAGATGTTAAAGAGTAGTAATTTAGAGGAAAATGGCAGAGGATGGGTTTGGAGATGATGTCACTTAGGATCTTGGAAGTAATGGTGAGTTTATTCTAAGTTCAGTGAGAAGACTTAATGGGTTTTAAACAAGTGCATGAGATAATCTATTTTATGTTAAAATAAAGATATATTAGTCTGCTTTAGTGTTGCCAGATTTAGCAAATAAAATTACAGAACACAATATTTACCCCATACAATATCTGGGACATATTTATACTTAAAATATGTTCTTTGTTCATCGGTTTCAAATGTACTGTGTTGTCCTATATTTTACCTGGTGACTCTATGCTGTTTCTATGTGGAGTATATCATAGAGGGACAAGAGTAAAATTTAGCACAGTTTGAACTCTAGGATAATAATCCCTTGTGAGAAATGACAGCAAAAATGATGTTGGCTTGGCTGATTTGGGGAATATGGAGAGAAGAGAGTGCAGGAATATTTGTAAGCAGAGCTGAGGGTGTTAGAGAAGGCAGTTAGGTTCTAACAGAATACCTGGAGGCCAGCAGTGAGGAAGTCTTGGCCAGCTATCAAGAAGGTCAGAGGCCTGTGCTGGCAACACTCCCAAAGAAGCCAGATCCCACCAGAGAGCCCCAAGATGGCGGATGCCACGACAGAAAACCCCACCAAATTAGGAAGTAAAAGCACAGAACTCTGCTTACCTGCCCCAAGTAATGAATAGTCAGCTCCTTAGTTAACAACTGCTCATAAAATATATGTCTCAAGGGTGCAGCTCTCCCTGACCCCCCACTGCCACGATTGCCTGCTTTCACATCTTGAGAGTGTACTTTCTGTTTTAATAAATTTTACAGCTTGCGTTGATCTTCCAGCATGCTCCACATCTGTCCTTGAATTCTTTCTAGAGATAAGACCAAGAACCTTTGGCCATTCCTTCAAGATGGGTTCAGTCATGGCCTCAGGAGCCAAGGTCTCCTCAGTTCACACCACAACAATGGGACTTGCTGATAAATGTATTCAGAAGTGATTCCTATGGGATAAAAATGGAAATAAGAAGAATTCCATAGGTTAGCCTTGATAAATTATATGTAAATGTTGTTCTATGTACCTGTGATATTTTATATCTTTTTCAGGACCTCTTTGTTCACAGAATGCACAATTGATCCGTTGAGGGTTTAGTCAATTGTATCAGGTACTAACCCTATACTGATGGAGTTTTCAATAAAAGAATAATGTCCAGTCCATAGTGGAATTTATATACAAGATAGCAGATTGCTAGACGGTAGCCCCTATTTCAAAGAGAGGAAGGAAATCCATGTTGACATGCACAGAAGATGGTTGATGGATGTTACATGTTCGTCTCTAAAAGCTGCTGGTCATTGGGGATCCCAGGCAGTAGAACAGAGGGGACCAGAGATGAACAAGAACATAGAGACCTGAACAGGTGGAAACCAGAATCAGCAAGTCTTCCTAGTGGTCCACAGGAGAAGAAACTATAAGAGCTGCCCTCAAGAATGAGGTTCTTCAAGAACTGTAGAAGCTAAGGTATCCCCAGATTTGGAGAAGAGATTCAGGGTTCATGGCGGATGCAAGAACAGAAGCCAAGCTGGAGCCCAGAAGACCAAGGTCAGAGACAGCACTTCTCCTCCATCATGTGGCTGTATGGAGCGGGAACACCCAAACACTGTGTGTCTAGCTATTTTCACATCAATATAAATCACACACACACACACCGATAAACAAAATATGCTCTGTCAATATGTTCACCAGGAATACATTCTTGGTGACAAAATGAAATAATGTCTGTTAAGCCAGTTTTTCATGACTGAAAATGGGTAAAATATTAAAAGGACGGCTGGAATAATGCCTAGGCCTTGATTTGGAAATGAGCTGACAGTGATTGAATGAGTAATAATTAAATTAAAGATGTTCATAAATCATACCATTTTATCTTTATTCCACAAGATTTATTTTTTCCTCATTTCAACAAATTTACCAATTATGTAATTACAATCAAAATGTTGAAATCATTGCTGTGATACTGTCAGTAATGAGCTCAAGAATTTAACATCTAAGTGTGATTGTATTTAAAGTGAAAATACCTAAAAAAAATAAATAAATAAAGTGAAAATACCTAGAGTATAATTCCATACAAATAAAATTAAATGAAACAATAAAAAGTCAAAAATATGTTCATATTATCCAAGTTACATTTCTTCCGATATATTCATTTTTTGAACATTTATTTGTTTTCGAGAGACAGAGCATGAGCGGGTGAGGGGCAGAGAGAGAGGGAGACACAGGATCTGAAGTGGGCTCTGGGCTCTGAGCTGTCAGCCCAGAGTCCCACGCGGGGCTCGAACCCACCAACCATGAGATCATGACCTGAGCTGATGTTGGACACCTAACCGACTGACACACCCAGGCATCCCTCTTCTGAAATATTCATAACCATCTACTAAAATTAAAATGCAAGCTTTGGCTCTTGGCTAAGATGGAGTACTGGGGACTGGATAACTCTTCCTACTGGAAACAAAACATGTACGTTAAAAACTGGTTTTGAAGACATCAGACATGAGATAACAAAGGACAGTGATCCGTGAGAAATGAAAACACAGGGGGTGAGTCTCGGGCTGTGACACGGGGGAGAAGGATGTGGAGCCGGGGAGGCTGCCACAGGAAAGAGGGCCAGGGAGAAGGAGGCACTAAATTCTCATGTTACAGGACTGCAGAGAAGTGAGTTTCACAGACAGAGGACCCTCAGTGAGCCCTGTCTTTTATTCAGCTCAAATGTGAGGAAGCTACAGGAGGCCCAGGAAGAAACCATCCAAAAGGATGAAAGGTTGGGGCGCCTGGGTGGCTCGGTCGGTTAAGCGTCTGGCTTCGGCCTGGATCATGATCTCATGGTTCATGAGTTCGAGCCCCGCGTCAGGCTCTGTGCTGACAGCTCAGAACCTGGAGCTTGCTTCCAGATCCTGTGTCTCTCTCTCTGCCTCTCTGCCCCTCCCCTGCTCACGCTCTGCCTCTCTCTGTCTCTCAAAAATAAATAAATGTTAAAAGAAAAAAATTAAAAAAAAAAAAAAAGGATGAAAGGTCATAGAAGCTGGTGCTCACACAAGCCTGGGAATGATGGTTTTCCAGCAACCGGATAGGAAAACCTCAGGGTTTGTGGGATACCGGGAGACGGGAATATGTTTAAAAACAGGGAAACGTGTGAAGGTGATCAGTCCATTCTTGATAATGGTGATGGTTTCACAAATATATGGATGTGCATATTTCAAAACTTTTCAGATTGTACACCTTAAATACGAGCAGTTATTCTATGTCAGTTGCACACCACATTTTGCTTTAAATGTACAAGGTGAATGCAAATGATTATCAATCAACATGTGAATTTTAATTGAAAAGACTTAAATACATGGGGTACCTGGGTGGCTCAGTCATTAAGCATCTGACTTTGGCTCAGGTCATGATCTCATGGTCCATGAGTTTGAGCCCCATATGGGGCTGTGTGCTGTCAGCATGGAGCCTGCTTTGGATCCTCTCTGTGCCTCTCCCCACTCGTGCTCACTTTCTCTCTCTCAAAAATAAACATTTAAAAACAAATAAATAAAATAAAATATTTAAACACAAAAAATAAAAACATTCAAGGACAGCTGAAATTAATCATGTTTTCAAAACAATCGAACTTTAAAAATACGTTTATAAGAAAAAAACTTTTGTATCCATGCTATGATCACCGAGAGGAATCAGTTTCAGGTTCATGCATGTGACATCTAAGCTCACATATATACATGAGTCTGGAGAGAACATAATGGTTTCATCTTACAAAAAGCCCTCTGCTACTCCACACCATGTTACCAGTTACCTCCAGAACTGTAAGCTGGAACAGGAAAAAAAAAAAAAAAAGGCAGAAAATGGACTCTTCACAGGTCTGGGAAAAGAAACCCCATTAAGGAAGGATCCCTGAATATGCTCGCTTTCTTGCGGGGGGTTGGCGGGGGGGAGTTTGGGCAAGTTCACTAGCTGGTCGCTTCTCTAGGTTCTGTGACCACCCATATTTCCATCATTTGGAGTGGGTTTCCATACTTCAACACCAACACCAGCAACTTCTTGGCCTTCAGCTGTGCTCAGCTGCTGTCTCAAAGACCCAGGGCAAGTGACTTGGAGAAGTATCTTTGTGGCCAGAACGGTCTTAGTCAGAAGACAGAATGCCAAGAAGGGTGATCCTCCTGTGTCAGTGCCTAAGGCCAGACCCCAGAAAATGATAGATATATGTGTCTGTCTGGAAAACTTATTTGTGGTATATTTATGATAAGCAGGAGCATCTAAGCCATGGAGCCTGGGGTCTGGCCCCTCTTGCTGGGTTAGATGGACATCAGGCCAGAAGGGCTGGCTTCACTCAGTGGTGAGTCACTTAAGCTATGTCTTCCTTCCCTTCATTCTTTTTCTTTCTTTCTTTCTTTCTTTCTTTCTTTCTTTCTTTCTTTCTTTCTTTCTTTCTCTTTCTTTCTTCCTTTCTTTCTTTCTTTCTTTCTTTCTTTCTTTCTTTCTTTCTTTCTTTCTTTCTTTCTTTCTTCCTAATTATTTCTCATAAAAGACTTTCTGAATTTCCCCCAATTAATGGCCAGGACCTAAAACAACTAGACCCACTTGAGGATAACAGATATTTCCAATGGAAAATGAGGGGGAAGGAGAGAAGGCAGATATTTTTTCCGAGTAGCGCATTAATGTCATCTGCATAGAACCTCCCTGGCCCCAGTATGAAGATGATGATATTTTAGCTCATTGCTTAAAATTACCAAAATAATGTGTTTTTCTTTTAAAAAGTGATTTCACAGAGGGTACCAGTTTACATGGTACCACTAACAGAGAGATCATGAGAGATGTTCCCTGATTAAAGAAATCCCTGGACCCTCAAAGGAATGCAATTATGCAGATTTATGTAAATGACATGCAAATAACCTTGTAAATAAAGTGTGCAAGGGAGGAGAGCAATGTTCCCAAGCTGTGACTTGTCAGTCTAAAGCTGTTTAGTGGGAAAGGATGCAAACTCAGATGCAAACACCAGCTGAATTATGGAGGCTAAACCTTACCTCCTACATCTCTTTTGGAAATAATTGGATTTGGGTGGGATAAGTAGTTATTCTGGCTAACAAGAGCGAAATGTCTCCCTGGTTCTCTTGAATGCTAAGCGATACAGATCTGTTGAGAACAGCAGCAGCCAGCTCAGGATGGCATTTTGTGTTTCGGCAGAGCTCTGGAACGGTGGCAATCAGTCTCCCATCCCCCTCCTGCCCATCATCGGCCCCGCCAACCCTGTAATCTTTCGTGACCTTCCTTAGGTCTCAGCTTTCTTGTCTATGTGACTGCAGAGAAGATGAAATGGTTCATCAGTGAAGCAGCAAGACCGGGCCTCGCACCCTGCCAAAGCGCTCCATGCTTGGCCACAGCTCTTGTATTTTATCTCTATTAAAAACCAGTGTATTCAAAACAATCTATTGACATTATCGGTTGGCGGTGCAAGTACACCTAAGAGATAAAAACTGTAAATAAAAGTAGCATACAAGGAAAGGTGTTGGCCAACCATCAGAACCTCTGAGGCAATCTTCACAACTACAAAACAGAGAATTGGGTTCAAAAAGCAGAAGAGGCAGAGAAAAAAGAACCCAGGAGCGAGTGTTCAAAGCTCACAAGGAACAAACACACAAAATCGCACACAAATCAGTTGAGCCCATCCCACTATTTATTTCTTTTCCTCCAGTGGCTCTTCCCAGTGTCTGAGTTCCCTCCAGATGAATCCATGAATATCAAAGGTGGATGACCAGCCTGGGAATGTGGTGGATGATGCCACCTGAGAAGCAGCTTCAGATGGCTCCGACCTTCCATCAGACAAGAAAAGTAAGCACCACAAAAGAAAGACTACCCTGTTTAAGAAGAATAGACTCTTTTGGGGCACCTGGATGGCTCAGTCTGTTCAGCGTCTGACTTCAGCTCAGGTCATGATCTCCCAGTTTGTGGGTTCAATCCCCGCAGGGGGCTCACTGCTGTCAGTGTGAAGCCCACTTCGGATGGATCCTCTGTTCACATCTCCATCTGCCCCTCCCCTGCTCACACTCTTTCTCTCAAAATTAAATTAAAAACTTAGAAAGAAAGAAAGAAAGAAAGAAAGAAAGAAAGAAAGAAAGACATACTTTCTTGAGTCCAGAGTTGTCCTTCTTTTGTTCTAAGTTCAAGCTTGTCAAGAAAAAGGATTGTCCCTATATAGAAGCAACCCACACAGCTCTCTCCCCTCCAGTAATCCAATTAGTATTCCATTTACAAATATGAATCAACAGTCAAGGATCAACAGGCATATGAAGAAAGCAAAGAGCCTCAAGAAATGGGCCAGCAGACCCTAGAGGAAACAAAGATAATTAAAATTTCTGAGAGTTTAAGCATATTTTAATTAGTATCCTAAAACATACTCAGTTCATAAGATATCTGTAACAACGGATCGACCAGTGTGATTTTGGTCCCACTGCTCCTTCCTCAAGAGACATTAGGCAATGTCTGGGGACATTTTTTCCTAGCAATCTCTAAGAGCTAGAAGCTGACACTGCTTCTAAACGTTCTACAGTGTGCAAGACAGATACATATAGAATAAAGGAAGAAGGGAAGGTTAAACATCCTTATTATATGGGACTAAAAGCCAAGGCAATGATAATGACTTTGATAATAAAGATCAAGTAAGCCTCTAATGACTCAGATTTGCAGAATGAAGATATCAAAAACAAGGAAGGGAAAAATATTGTCAGTCACAGAGGCAAGATCCAAGGTGTTTCAGATCCATTAATATGCACACAAGCAGCAGACAAGTGAGGAGGAAGAATGTTTTCCGGAATTTAAGTTTGAAAAGGTCTATGATGTGTCTAACTTGGTTAAGAAAGATGACCCATATTTATAGAAATCCTTCTCAGACTAAAAATGTATTATGATAATGAAAAAGATAAAATCCCCAAAGGACCCAAACGTGGAAGATATAGAAGAGAGTTAAGAGTTCGCTTTCCCAGAAATTCAAACAAAAGGGATGTCAGACAAAGGGCAGTACTTCTAAAATTATAAGAGAAAATTAGAATACACTTTGGTAATCAACCTAATAAATTTTAAGGTCAGGTGAAATTTCGGACATAAGATAGAAAAGTTATTATGTACAAAACAAATATATATTTTGAATAACTAAAATAAATTTTTGTTATAAAATCTGAAAATACAAATATCAGAAAATACTGAAAAATAACTTTTTCTTATTAACTAACAGTTATGTGATATTTTTCCTACATTTTTCAGATGCATACTCTATGATTGGCTTGTTTCTTTTGTTTTTTTTTTTAACGTTTATTTATTTTTGAGACAGAGAGAGACAGAGCATGAACGGGGGAGGGGCAGAGAGAGAGGGAGACACAGAACTGGAAGCAGGCTCCAGGCTCTGAGCCATCAGCCCAGAGCCCGACGCAGGGCTCAGACTCACGGTCCGTGAGATCGTGACCTGAGCTGAAGTCGGACGCTCAACCGACTGAGCCACCCAGGTGCCCCATAATTGGCTTGTTTCTACTAAGACTTTTTACAAACCTGAACATTTAAAATTGAGTCAAGTTAGATAGATTGGACAATTTAAGAGCTGGCCAGAATTAGATTTGCATATATGTAGACATTTGATATATGCAAGCCAGCACTGCAGAGCAGAAAGAAATTGACAGTCTTCTCAATAAATGATTGAGATCAGCTAGATAGCCATAGGAAGCATGAATCTTGACCTGCCTTCATTCATATTTAAAAGTTAAATTATAGATGCATTCAAGATTTAAAAGTAAAAAACAAAATAATAAAGCTTTTTGAAAATATATCTTAGAACTTTGGGAAGGCTTTCTTAAACAAGTCTCCAAAAGCACTAATCACAAAAAATAAAGAATGGATAAGCAGAAGTCTCGGGGCACCTGGATTTAGGTCTTGTGCAAATAATTCCTACTCATTCTTGTTTGTCTTATTATTTCTTGTAATCTTTTTTGGTAAGTCTTTTCTTTTTTTTTTTTTTTTTTTTTTTTTTTTTTTTGGTAAGGCTTGTTTGGGATCAACACATGTTTAAAAAAAAAGCTTCACTATTTCTTAGCTTACAGAAATCTTTCAAGCTGGACATTCAGAACAACTTGAAAGACTCCTGATGATTTGACACATAACACAACTGAAAATCATTATGATTGGTTTTGTTTTCTAAAATTTTGAAAGTTGTCTTTCTAAAGTGTGAGAAGTGGATCACACCCTTCCTCCCAGGGTACTTTACATTTTCCCCTAATTCTGTCACTTACAAGTCAGTTTCTTCTTCTCCTACCTCTACTTTCATAGCTAAGAAGGTTCTTCTTCCTCTTTCTCCTCCTCCTCCTCCTCCTCCTCCTCCTCCTCCTCCTTCTTCATTTGTTTATAAATAGAAGAAAATAATGTTTTGGCTTCTGAACAATACATTTCAAGTGGCCGCCCCACTCACAGTTATTGCTAAGGGAAATTAAAGCCCCTCTCCCACTTGCCACACAACCAAGTTTTGTAGAGAAACTCATCATTGCCCAAAGGCAGCCAATCTTTAGGAACTATGCTCTATCATAAAACACTTTATGTTACCCTTTGGATGTGCCTGAGCTAGGAAACATGACAAGATTTTGCCAGCTAGTAGTTGAACCGGAAGTGAAAGCCATTATGAAAAGTTGAACCCTGGTAAAACAAATCCACACACAAGCTACAGCTAAGATATGAAGTGGTTCTATGTCCTTCTTATGTTTTGCAAAGCAGACTGATGTGGGTGGCCCCCATGATGTCTTCCTTCCATTTATAATGAGGTTTGGCAAAAAAAAAAATAATAATTAAAAAAATACCAAGTTTTGAATTGTACTACTCATGTTTACATCTTCTCTTTCTCTCTCTCTCTCACCACTTCTCCCTACCCGTCTGTCACTGTGTTCCAATAACTACTCCTTCTTCCTTTTCCTCCTGACCTAGAAGTATTAGTAGTAATGGTCCAGAGCTATTAATAATCCACTACACAAATGTTCTCTCATGATTCTTCTATGTCCTGCCCACAGCTTATCATGTTTTTGAATGCATCTCTAAGCACAAAGTTTGAGTTGTTGGAGAACCATATGTTTCCTGCTGGATCTCTGACTTATTTCTGAAAGAAGAAGAAAAAGATAAAGTATACAGACTGCTAAAGTTAGTGACTACTATGAAGTAAAATAATACAAATAAAGAGTGCTGGTATTGACAGATTAGATTGTCTCCTAAAAGGCACACAAATCATATTAATATTCTCTTTTTAAAAAATAACCCTTGTATGCTGCCTGGCTAATTAATGGCACCATCAGGCCTAGAGACAAATCTACTGATTTGGCTCACAGCTTTTACATCATACATGTATATTATTTATCTCTTCTTTAATTTTTTTTTCAGGTAGCTCACTTAAGTGCCTAGAGATTTTTCATAATATGCACAATGTGACATGCATATCCAGATGCCTATTATTTTCCTAGGGGCTGGGGCTTCTCTTTAGAAGATCTATGGGAGATTTTCCAACACCTTTATTCTGTTCAGTTATTCAGATGATTCCAGTCTTCCAAATATAAGAACAACAGGCATGTAGAATTATTCTGGCAGTCAAAATGCTACTTTAGCTATCAGGGTAGTAACAACAGTGTAAAGACAATGAAACTTATAGTCCATTTCAAATTTAATAACACTTCCCAATTCTTGTGGACACTCACCAAATTATTAAATTATTTTCTAAGCTATCTCTAACCTAGGGTTACTTATGAAGGGAGAACCAATACTAGACTTCTTTCTTTATAAATATCCACAGTGTGCCCTCATGAACAATGGATTTTGCTTTTCAGAAATAGCAAACATGTTTTCTTGACTCTCTAAGATTGTTTTATACTAACATAAGCTTTTATTTAATATAAAAATACGTTCCATGTAGAACATAAAGTAAGTCAATCCAACAATGGCTTTGGCTGACACAGGCTATAAAACATAGTTGATGACATACAGTCATCTCTTTGTGCTATAAAGTAGGTTTTATAGCATTATCTTTCACTAGCACCACGTGAAGAAGAAAAATGATGGCCAAATAGAAATGAAGCTAACTTTTTTTTTTAATGTACAAATCTAGTTGTTTCTATAAATCCAACTTTGAAATGTGTCCCCTAAGTACTGAAGCAATAAATTTATCTGCATATATTTTTGTCATAGTAGTTTAAATAACCACTCAGTAAATTATATTATTACTGGCATAAGAACACCCCACTAGTTTTGTTCTTGTCATGTACTATGACATCACCTCCATCAACCTCTCTACATGATTGTGTTCTTTATTCTGATCCACCTTGGGTGGCATTTTTCATTCTCCTAAGGCGCTTATTTTTCACTTTTTAAAATTATTTTATTAGGAAATCAACATTCTATTGAAATAACCATCTCCTAATCCTCTTGGATTCTTGAGTGAAAATTAATGATTATGGAATTAACTGTGGAAAGAATTAATGAACATAATTTTGTTTATAATTTTATTTTATTACTTCTCTAGCTAAGTTTGGAATAATATTTAGAAGAAGAAAAGCATATCTCTCTGATTTCCTGAATCAATCTACAGTTGATCACTGTCTACTTTAGACAGAGCATTTCATCAGTGAAACAACCAGTTTTGTGTTAATAATAAAGATTTAAATAATATAATTTTCTTCTCTGTAAAAGAATATGTTCAAGATAATAGGAGGCCCTACTAAATGCCTGCAACAATGACATTATTTTTTTAAAGGAAACGTCCATTCTATGTATCTATTGATCTATCTATCTATCTATCTATCATCTATCCATCTATCTATCATCCCTATTTTTTTAACTTAAACTTAACATTGAGTTCAGTGTTTGAAACAGAACTAACACTTTTTTAATTAGTGTGCAAAATAAATAAGTGAGAAAAATATTTGGTATATAATGCATTTTTGCTATGACAACTACCAAAAAAAAAAGCTTGAAAGAGTATAATTCATCCAGAAATATCTTATATTCTACAATGTGGGAATCAAAATTCTAAATAAATATGCTTATTCAAATTGTTTGATACAAGCCTTGATAAGCTGAAATTTGAGAAATTCTGGTAAAATTAACAAAATTGGAAGGCAATAGAAGACTAAGGAAAAATCATCAGGGATTACCACAGAGAAACATTGATAAGAGGTTCAGGAATTGCGGTAGAGATTACCAGTGTCCATTAATTACGGAATGTAAATAAAATTTTTTAAGAAGAATAAAATATCCTATGCTTCATAAAACTTTGTGTGAGTACTTTTATAACATAAAGACAGAGAGAGATGTAACTCATTCAGAAACACTAATCCAATAAAAAAAAAAAATGAGTCAGGGACGCCTGGGTGGCTCAGTCGGTTAAGCGTCCGACTTCGGCTCAGGTCATGATCTTACAGTCCGTGGGTTCGAGCCCCGCATCGGGCTCTGTGCTGACAGCTCAGAACCTGGAGCCTGCTTCAGATTCTGTGTCTGCCTCTCTCTCTGACCCTCCCCCATTCATGCTCTGTCTCTCTCTGTCTCAAAAATAAATAAACATTAAAAAAAAAATGAGTCAGAGGGACACCCATATGGCTCAGTCTGTAGAGTATACAACTCTTGATTTCAGGGTGGGGAGCTCAAGCCCCATGTTGGGCATGGAATGTACCTCAAAACAAAACAAAACAAAACAAAACCATGATTTCTTTATACCAGAAAAATCTATACACATATATGGATATGGGGGACCTGATGAGCATAAGAAGGCAGTTCAGATGCTGGCAGCAGGAGTTTGGAAAACACAAGTCACTGCCAGATCCCTTGTGTTCCTGATTCAGTTGTCTTGGAGAGAACAAAGTACTATCAAGGTATAAAAGCCAACTTGGTTCTCTGCACCTGAGTTTTTTGGTCCTAATGTTCACAAGTAGGACCACTTACACTCCCTGGGCTAACTCAATGCAGGCTGAGGGTCTGGAACCAATTTTAATTTATAAATAAAATTATAGGGTGCATGGACATTTATGCCTGTGTTTAAACACAGTAACTTGAACTCATATGTTTATATCTGCATTCTTTCAAAACTTCACTGGAAGGAATAAAAGTGTTAAGCCTTGGGGTACCTGGGTGGCTCCATCGGTTGAGTGCATCTGACTCCTGATTTTGGCTCAAGTCATGATCCCAGGGTTATGGGATCGAGTCTCGCACAGGACTCTCTGCTGAGCATTTAGCCTGCTTAAGATTCTCTCTCTCTCCCTCTGTCCCTCTCCTTCTGTCTCTCTCTCTCAAATAAAAATAAATAAATAAATAAATAAAAAGTAAAAAGTAAAAAAAAAAAGTGTTAAGCTTTGAAGGAAAAAAATACTTAGGAAGATTATAGTCCCAAAGATATCAATAAAACTTGGGGGACAGTAAGGTGGATGGAATATACCAATCATCTTAGAAAACTAAAGTGAAATCTAATGTCCTGTCATGGGGAGAGGCAACAAGAAGCATGCTTGCAGAACGTTAGCAAACCTTGGGAAGGAGATGCACCACAGACACGTGAAGTTCAAGGTTGCTGATTATCCCTTAGTAAAGGAAGACTGTCTAGGGGAGGGGATGTTAGTGTCCTTGCCAACTCATAAGCAGCCAGAAATCCTCCTTGCCTCCCTCCACACTGTTTGGAAAAATGACAGGACTTTGCTGGCAGTTTGTATTAGACAGGTTGGGTCTTGTGCACACCAGGCACAAAGGAAGTCAGCGACAGAGGTGAGCTTCTGCATAGTAAATGGTGATAACTCCAGCCTACTCCTCTTTGTTTCCTAAGGTCATGGAAGCCAGGACTACTGTCTCTAGGACGACTTCTCTGGTTAAATAATTGTTTCAAAAGAAAGTTCTCAAAAATATTAATAACTTTGAGTTTCCTCAACAAAATTTGGCGAAAACAATTATGCACATGCTTCCCAGTGGACTTCTTAGCAATTTTTTCCACAGTATCAAAAAGTGTGCAGCGATCATCAGAAAGCAGGAAATACTTCTACTATAAAGACAGGGGCTAAAACAAGCAACAAGAACAAAAAGCACCCAGAGCAAGCAGAAATTTAAAAATAAAAGGAAAACAACAACAAAACAACCATTAAAGCCATCAATAAAATATTTCATCCATAAAACAAGATGCCTTAAAAGAAAATTTAAAATAAATCCCATAAGATATAAAAACAGGATTGGTAATTAAAAATGTGACAGCAGGGATTCAAAATGTGCTTGAAAGAAAAGTAAAGAAAATCTCATAGAAGTGATAGGGAAAGATAGGGTTAAATGGGTGGAGAGGGAGAGGTTAGGACTTGAAGTTCCTGAATGTAAAAGCAAATAAACAAATACCTATTTTAAAACAATGCTGGGAACATCTGACCACAAGAAAAACTCTCTTGGGCTTAAAGTTTTTTGTAAGAAAATCCCCCCTTAGGAATTTGATAAACAAAATTAACTAAACCATAAAACTTATGATATACGGGGGGCAATATAATCATAGTCCAACACTTCACAGGACAGAATGGAGCCAATCAGGAATAAAAAACTCAGCACCTACAGTTATCAGGCAAATGAAAAACGAATCTGAAAAAGAACAGAGAGGGAAGAGAAAGAATGAATCAAAACCCTACAAAATAAAGTTTCTTGCTCATAGTCAGAGGTATTCAGTTTCCAACGTCCCCACTCTGTAATGAAAGCTTTTCATACTATTCCTACTTTTAATAAAACTCTTGCTTACTGCTCATTTCACTGTGTCCACCTCTTCCTTCTTAGAAGGGGAGAGACAATGAACCTCTGGTATTGAGGTAAAGAATCCTGCAACAAAAGGAAACAGGGAAAGAGACAGAAAGGAAACTGGCGATGTGAGATTAACTCAGTTTGAGAGACTAAATACTTATTAAGTTCTGGAAGAAGGAAAACATGAAAAGAAAAATAAGGAAGTTGTCATAGAGATAACAGAGGAAAACCGTTGTGACCCAAAGACGAGAATGTAAAAACTAATGGGAACTACCAAGTTTCATATAAATATAGTAAAAGGACAACATCAAGGATTAGAGGAAGAGGAAGACAAGCCATTTTCTCCAGGAAAAGCAAGAGGGGATTGTTGGCCTGTGTTGAGATGCCATTAGAGATGAGTGAGTCCAGCGACATTTGGCTGCTCACCAGTGGATGCAGCACAAAAGAAGTGGGGTAATTGTGCCCTGGATTTATCATGGGAGGTCATGAAAAAAAAAAAAGGCAAGGATGTTAAGGAACTTTGGAAGATCATGAAATTCAAGTTGTACACTGAAGGACATTATTTCAGGAAGGTGTTCACACCGTGGGAGACACTGAATGAAGCACATGAGGTTGAAGGTGTAAAGTAGTGAAGATCTTTGGGACAAATGTTCCTGACCTGATGACCTGAGAATGGTCACAAGACTAGTATCTTTAATTTATATATATAAAATAAGACAGGGGCACCTGGGTGGCTCAGTCAGTTGAGCATTGGACTCTTGATTCTGGCTCAGATCATGATCCCAGGATCATGGGATCAAGCCCTGTGTCAGACTCCACACTGAGCATCGAACCTGCTTAGGATTCTCTCTTTCTCCCTCTGCCACTCTCCCTCACTGGAACTCTCTCTCTATATATATAAAATAATCATAAGAAGAACAGATTCTTAAACAAATAAGACAAATAAAAAGAAAGCACTATTCATGTTATGCCATAGCACTATAAAATTTCAGAACACTAGAATTTTTTTTAAGTGTTTTTAATGTTTATTTATTTTTGACAGAGAGACAGAGCATGAGTTGGGGGGGGGGGGGGAGGACAGGGGGCAGAGAGAGAGGAAGACACAGAAGCCAAAGCAGGCTCCAGGCTCTGAGCTGTCAGCACAGAGCTCAATGCGGGGCTTGAACTCATGGACCTATGAAGTCATGACCTGAGCTGAAGTCCATCGCTCAACCAACTGAGCCACCCAGGCACCCCTAGAATTTGTTTTTGATCCTAAAAACTTCTGGAGAGAAGAACAAATAAAAACCCAATAGAGAAATTGGGTCTAGGCATCCAGAAAACAATTTAAAATAATTAGAAAAGATTACCTCTAGTAAGAAGAAAATACAGTTGGGAAGGAACAGGACAGGGAAGAAGATTTTTTGGTAGACTACAGACAGTGTAATTTGACTTTTTAGATTTGTCTATTTAGTATATTAAATTTTACATCTGACCTATATTTTTATCTTAAAATAAATTAGGGACAAAATAAAGGACAGCTGATTTATAATGAAAACCATTTAACCCTTCTTTATAAAAATTTTATTTGAAATTTAAATGAATCAAGCTTCTTTCAGGGTTCTTTCCCAGCCCATTAATGTCATTTCCAGAGTAAAAGAGAGTGAAATATAATTCCTTTAACTTTCTAGAAATGTAAATCCACCTAAAACCTAAGTATGTTAAATGGCCATGCCATTACAACAAGGAAGCTTGTTATTAATCATAAGACCGGGCTTCTGCAGTTATGAGAAATGAACTCGTTCACCATGAGCAATTATTAACGGTTAAATCCTAGATGGCAGCTGCAACAGAGAAAATGTGGGTGCCGTAAATAGAACAATTCTATGATTTTTCATTTAACCTCTGAGCAGCTTATCTCCTGTGATCAACTGCCTATGGAAAAGACCAGGCTAAGAATTTCATTTAAAATAAATGGCATCTTACCAGATGGTTTCATTGCAAATAATCTAACAGCAAGGCACAGAATTCATTAGTATTGAGAGAAAAGTCATGACAAAGAAAAAACAGAGAAAAGATGGGCTAACTAAATAATCTAAAGTCAGATGAATAAATAGCAATATTCCCAAACTCGAATTTTCTCTGTATTTTCTTATCACTCCTACAAAGGCTTAATGCCAGGTGGGGGGTGGGGCTGCAGATTAAAAATGGCTAGAGACAGAGATGATTTTATACATGGCATGAAATATCTTTGTTTTTTAAACGTTCAGAAAATTCAGTTGAAGAATTTTCTAACATGGCATTACATATGAACATCAGTAATTAGATTATGCAGTCATGAGAAGTTTAATAGACTATTAGACAAGTTAGGTACAATTATTTTCCATATTTTTAACTTGTAAATTTAACTTGGCTTTTTCGAGGTCAATATGTTGTAATTATCTATATGTAAGCAGAGCCTTTTGGTGGTCCCTATACCAGAGAAATTCTCTGCACAGAATTATAGGGAATGGTGCTAAATTTGTTTCTCCACCATTAGATTTAGCTTGATCAGATGCATTTACAAAGGTATAAATCAATTATTTTCCCCCCCTTTTCTTAATAGATATCCCACTGTGTGCATAATTCAAACCTAGATTTTCTGGGTCTAACCCACAAAGTAACATAACAAAAGATAAAACTCAAAAAGAAATATCCATTATAGTAAGACATAGTAATAGGAAAGCATAATGGAGTGGTAGTATATTACCAACATCCTGGGGAATGTATAGAATTTGACAAGCAAAAAGGAGGGAGGTTATTTTAGTTAAATAGGCAAATAAATGAGAATCAGGAAATGCACATTTAGATCAGGAAAGCATGAGTTTTGTTGAGAACGTGAATAGACTTAGATGTGTTACAGGAAATGATTACCACTGAAAATAAATGTATCTGAAAAAAGATATATATGTTGAAGGCGACCTGAAAAATGGCTAGCAGATGGTTCTCACAGACAGATAGAATCTACACTTGGGCTCCATTTTGCAGGGCAAATCGCTTCTTCAGTCATCCCCTCTGCGCACTTGGTCAAGCAAGTGCACATATTCATTGGGTAGCTTTCTACCCTTATTTTACATACCTTATTTTAACATAACATTTACACCATAACATTGCACCTTGTTTTAACATAACATTTTAAAGAGAAAGAGGATTAATTGACAAGAATAGAATACACAACAGATGCACTTAATAGAATGGAAACCTTCAATATAGGTACGTAGACCCACGACTGTAGAAATAATGTTATTAGCAATAGTGTTAACTATCAAATCTTCTTTTACTGAAATATGGATGCCATTTTCAATACCTATTCTGTTTTATTATCCCAGATATGTATGATGTCCTGTCTGACTTCAAAATTCTATACAGGCCCATTTTCTTTCATGTTCCAACTGGCCACATCTTTACTGAAGAGCAGATATTTCAACTTGTGAGGGTTTTCAAACTTTCTTTTAATTCACTTTAAATTGATCTTTGTATATAGTGTAAGGTAAGGGTCCAACTTCATTCTTTTGCATATGGATATCTAGTTTTCCCCAGATCATTTATTGAAAAGACTGTCCTTTTCCCATTATATATTCTCTGCACCCTGCCATAGATTAGTTGATTGTGTGTGCATTGGTTTATTTCTGGGCTCTGTATTTTGTTCTATTGATCTGTTGTCTGTTTTTATGCCAATACCATACTGTTTTGATCACTATAGCTTTGCAGTATAGCATGAAATCACAAAGCGTGATACATACAGCTCCGTTCTTCTTTCTCAAGACTGCTTTGGCTATTTGGAGTCTTTTGTAATTCCATGTGAAATATGGGATTGTTTCTGAATTCAGTTCTGTTTCTGTGCAAAATGCCATTGGAAATTTCACTGAGATTTCAATCTATTGATTGCTTTGGGTAGTATGGGTATTTACACACATATTTCTTTTTCAACATGGGTTGAAATACGTGGGTATTTCTTTTTCAACATTACTTTAGCTATTCCAGGTTGTTATGGTCCCATAACAAATTTTAGAATTATTTGTTCTAGCTCTGTGAAGAATGCTGGTGGTGTTTTGATAGGGATTGCCTTGAATGTATAGATTGTTTTGAATAGTAGAGACATTTTAACAGTATTTGTTTTTTACATCCATGAACTGGTAATGTTTTTCCATTTCTTTGGATTCTCTTCAATTTCTTTCATAAGTGTTCTATAGTTCTCAATGTACAGATCTTTTATCTCTTTGGTTAGGTTTATTGCTAAATATCTTATAGTTTTTCATGCAACTGTAAATGGGGCCAATTCCTTGATTTCTCTTTCTGCTGCTTCATTATTCATGCATACAGATGCAACTGATTTCTGCACATTGATTTTGTATCCTGTGACTTTGCTGAATTCATGTATCAGTTCTAGTAATTTTTTGGCGGAATCTTTTGGGTTTTCCACATAGACTATCATGTCGTCTGCAAAGGGGGAAACTTTGACTTCTTCCTTGCCAATTTGTATGCCTTTTATTTCTTTATGTTGTCTAACTGCTAAGGCTAGGACTTCAAGTGATACATTGAACAACAGTGGTGAGAGTGCACCTCCCTGTCATGTTCTTGGCCTTAGGGCAAAGCTCTCAGTTTTTCCCTATTGGGAATGATATGTATGTATGTATGTATGACTTTCATACATAGCCTTTATGATATTGAGGTATGTTCTTTCTATCCTTGCTTTCTTGAGGGATTTTATCAAGAAAGGAGTTGCACTTTTCAAATGCTTTTTCTGCATCTATTGAGAGGATCATGTGGTTCTTATCCTTTTTTATATTAATGTGGTGCATCATGTTGATTGACTGATGGATATTGAACCAGCCCTGCAGCCCAGGAATAAATCCCACTTGATTGTGGTGAATAACTCTCTTTTCTTTGTTTTAAGTTTATATTTATCTTGAGAGAGAAAGAGAGCATGAGCAGAGGAGGGGAAAAGAAAGAGGGAGAGAGAGAGTCCCAAGCAGGTATAGTATTGCTAGAGCAGAGCCCGACAGAAGGCTCGAACTCACAAACCATGAAACCATGTCCTGAGCCAAAACCAAGAGTTGGACCTCAACTGACTGAGCCACTCAGGCACCCCAATTGTGGTGAATAATTCATTTAATGCATTTTTGGATTCAATTTGCTAGTATCTTGTTGAGAATTTTTGCATCCAAGTTCATCAAGGAAATTGGTCTATAATTCTCCTTTCTAGTGGGGTCTTTGTCCGGTTTGGGAATCAAGGTAATGCTGGCCTCATAGAATGCATTTGGAAGTTTTTCTTCTATTTCTATTTTTTGGCACACTTGCAGAAGAATAGGTATTAACTTTTCTTTAGATGTTTGGTAGAATTCCTCTGGGAAGCCATCTGGCCTTGAATTGTTTGCTGGGAGATTTTTGATTACTGGTTCAATTTCCTTACTGGTTATGTGCCTGTTCAAATTTTCTATTTCTTCCTGTTTCAGTTTTCATAGTTTGTATGTTTCTAGGACTTTACCTATTTCTTCTAGATTGCCCAATTTGTTGGCATAAAATTGCTCATAAGATTTCTTTATTGTTGCTGGTATTTCTGCCATGTTGGTTGTGATCTCTCCTCTTTCATTCATGATTTTATTTATTTACCTCCTTTCCTTTTTCTTTTTGATAAATCTGACCAGGAGTTTATCAACTTTGTTAATTCTTCCAAAGAACCATCTCCTAGTTTTATGATTTTGATATCATTGATTTCTGCTCTAATCTTTACTTCCCTTCGTCCTCTGGCTTTAAGCTTTTTTGCTCTTCTTTGTCTAGCTCTTAGGTGTAAGGTTAGGTTGTGTATTTGAGACATTTCTTCTTTCTTCAGGAAGGCCTGAGTTGCTATATACATCATTCTTATAACTGCCTTTGCTTCATCCCAAAAGTTTCGGACGGTCATGTTTTCCTTTTCATTGAATTCCAAGTATTTTTTTTTTCTTTCCTCTTTAATTTCTTGGTTAACCTATTAATTCTTTAGTAGTATGTTCTTTAACCTCCAACTAATTGTGATTTTTCCAAAGTTTTTCTTGTGATTGATTTTGTTTCATAATGTTGCAGTCTGAATATATGCATGGTATGATCTCAATCTTTTTGTACTTGTTGATAGCTGATCTGTGACCCACCATGTGATCTGTTCTGGACAATGTTCCATGTGCATACAAAAAGAATGTGCATTCTGTCGTTTTAGGATGAAATGTTCTGAATATATGTTAAGTCCATCTGGTCCAGTGTGTTGTTATTCAAAGGCATTGTTTCTTTGTCGATTTTGTGTCCATTGCTATAAATGAGGTGTTACAGTCCTCTACTATTATTGTATTATTATCAATGAGTTTCTTTATGTTTGTAATTAATTGATTTATATATTTTGATTTTTTCAAGTTGGGAGCATAAATACTTACAATTGTTAGATCTTTTTGATAGATAGACCCCTTAATTATGACATAATGCCCTTCTGCATTTCTCATTACAGTCTCTGTTTACAATCTAGTTTTGTCTGATATAAGTCTGGCTACACCAGCTTTCTTTTTTTAAGTCATTTTTTTTAATGTTTATTTTATTTTATTTTTTTTTTAATTTTTTTTCAACGTTTATTTATTTTTGGGACAGAGAGAGACAGAGCATGAACGGGGGAGGGGCAGAGAGAGAGGGAGACACAGAATCAGAAACAGGCTCCAGGCTCTGAGCCATCAGCCCAGAGCCTGACGCGGGGCTCGAACTCACGGACCGCGAGATGGTGACCTGGCTGAAGTCGGACACTTAACCGACTGCGCCACCCAGGCGCCCCTTATTTTTTTTTTTTTGAAAGAGAGAGAGAGACAGAGCATGAGTGGGGAGGCGCAGAGAGAGACAAAGACACAGAATCTGACACAGGCTCCAGGCTCTGAGCTGTCAGCACAGAACCCAACACGGGGCTTGAACTCACGGACCCGGAGATTATGACCTGAGCCCAAGTCTGACGCTTAACCGACTGAGCCACCCAGGTGCCCCTATACCAACCAGCTTTCTTTTGACATCCATTATCATGATAGATGATTCTCAATCCCCTCCCTTTCAATCTGAAGGTGTTTTTAGGTCTAAAATTAGTCTCTTGTACCAACATATAGATGGGTCTTGTTTTTTTAATCCATTCTTATACTCTATTTCTTTTGATTGGAGTTTGATTGGAGCATTTAGCATTTACTCCATTTATAGTCAGAATGATTATTGAAAGATGTGAATTTAGTGCCGTTGCGTTACCTGTCGACTTGGTGTTTTGTTTTTGTTTGTTTGTTTGTTTGTTTGTTTTTTGTAATGTTCTCTGGTCCTTTCTAGTCTTTGTTGCTTTTGGTCTTTTTTTTTTTTTAATTTTGTTTTTTCCTCCACTCAAAGAATCTCCCTATGCTTTTTTCATCCCCAACTAATATTCTTATAATCATGGTTTTAAATTTTGGGGGCACCTGGGTGGCTCAGTTGGAAATAGTAAAGGATCACTTCCTGGTATAGATTGAATATTGGAGAAGTGTCCAATGCACAACAACATTGTGATTTTTCTTTTTTTACTACCACTTTCCCAACAAACTGAGGATGTAAAGCATGGGAAAATTTTACCATTTTCTTTTACCCCTATATGATAAGGATTGTCACCGTCACACTATCATAATTTCAGTATCAAATTCTGCGCTCATTAAGATTGGTTGTGGCCAGGAGTGACTGGAACCTTGTGTGATGTGGCTTAAATAATATTAGAGCTTGTTTCTATCTCCTATAAAGGCGCAGAAGTATGTACTCCAGAACCATGCCATGTTTTTGCTTCATGAATTCTTCCAGCTTTCCAATCTGACATCCTGAAAACATTGTGTTTATTGACCAGTGCCAACCTGTGACATTCATATCACAAGCAGCAGGAAGAAAGTGGGGAGAAGAAGGGACATAGATTGTGAGACACCTCTTGTTAAAAGAAATGCCCCAGAAAAATGCTCAACCACATTTTCTTTTGTATACGATGAAATAGTCACATCATCGCACCTGGCTTCGAGTGAGTCTGAAAAATAAAAGGAACCCAGGTGTCCACTTAAAAATTGAACACTTCTTTAAACTCTCCTATTACTGTATACTTTATAGAAATTACAGCAGGTGGCATTTGTTATGTGAGTCCTGGATTAATTTCTGGCTTTCATTACTCTTCAAGTATCAAACTCACTGTCACCACAATTTTTATCACGTGCTTTCCTCATTACCTAAACACTTAACACCTACCTCTCTTGCTCTGCCATACAGTAAACAATTTCTCTCCCATCTTATCTCAAATCCAATCACATTAAGAAACACTTCCTAGAATTATGTCTATTTGCTTACTGAGAATAATCTCCATTTTAGTTTTATTTTTGAGTTGGATTCTAAGCCTGTCTTATTAACTCTTTTTCAAATTCAACAGACAATAGCAAAAAATAACAGTTCAACAGCAACAAACACAGGGACAGACACATAATTATGGTTCAAAATTTTATTTGCTGAAGAAATAAATAAAAATGACATATAAAAACCAGTAAGACAGAAGTGTAATGGAGTCGTTCATTTACCTCACTAAAATGTAAGTTCCCAGGAGCGTGTAACTTGACCATTTTGTTCATTGCTGGATTTCATGTCCTATGACAGTGTCTTGTACATATTAGTTCCCATTAAATACTTAAAGCAGTAAAAATTAATAAATACATGCTACACCATTCTGTCTTCCTTTAGGTATATCAAACAATTTTGGTAAAGTTTTTTTTTTTCCTCAATCTAAAGGTATGCCATCTTTAGAAGTGTGTGTGTGTGCTCAGATGAAGTTATATGATGTGTGTGTGTGTATGTGTGTGTATGTGTGTGTTCCCACTCTGTCCACTAGTTCAAATCATCTATACTCATATTTACTAACAGACAACATTTGTAGGTAAGACTTAGCTAAATCAGAGGGTCAGATTCACAGCCAGAGAGCACCGTATGTACTAACCCCTTGGCCATCCCCAGTGTGGAGACAATAGTTTTTCCATATAGTGCTGATTACTTTCTTAGTGTAAGATGACATAATTCTGGGGGAATGCCAGTACCAATATTCCTCTGACTAGCTAGTTTACTTATAAGGATTGTACCTTCTAGGTAATAACATGCTTTTATAGCCCTTCCTTAGTCTTTTTTTTCCCCCAGGTTATTTCTGACATTTATCTCTGAAGGGATTTAGAAAGGTGAGGAAATGAGAAAATCATTTGAAAATGGTCTCAAAAGCATTCCCTACTCAGGAGGGAACACCTGCCTGGTTTCCTGGTTACATTTGACCCAATATGCATTAAGGCAACCCAAAAAGTATGGAATCTCTTTCATAAAAGGAAGAGAAAGTAGGTCCCATCGTATTCCCTGGAGCACTTGCGGTGAATTCTTCTGAGTTTCTGGCAGTAATGTTTCTTTTAGTGTTAATTTTAGGTGCCTTGGCAGTTTTCATCTTGTGATGATTATGGATTTTAGTGGGCAATTGGGAGTGACTATATCAGAGGTTGTTATCTGGAGGCCACTTGTTCTTTAAAAAAAAAATGTCATGGTAATCTGATCAGTGCTAACAGAATCTGAGACATGACTATTAACTCTGTCAGTTCAGTTTGGGGTTTGTTTGTTTGTTTGTTTTAATTTTTCTCTGGTCATACAAAAATTTAAGTGGTAATTACTATGTGCCTGACATTGTCTTGAGCACTTTACAAATATTAACTCATTTATTCTTATAATAGTATTATGACTATTATTATTGACTTACTTCTTTTTACAGATGAGGAAATTGAAGCCCAGAGCAGTTAGATTATTAGCTTCAGAATCTGAGCTTTTAGCCAATCTGTAGACTACTTCTCTCTGCCTGTTTCTCAGGAACATCTTGGCACATCACCAATGGCAACAATATCTATTAACTTTTCCATCTCCAGCTGCACAGGATCTTCTTGTACATTGTTATATACTTCCAGACAAAAAGTTACAACTGAAAAAGCATGATGCGATTTTACTTCTAGAAAATTCTTCACTATTTTCTTTTCTTTCTTTTTTTTTGTAATTCACCATTCTTTTAGGGGTCTAAAGTGATGAACATCGGGGCGCCTGGGTGGCACAGTCGGTTAAGCATCCGACTTCAGCCAGGTCACGATCTTGCGGTCCGTGAGTTCGAGCCCCGCGTCGGGCTCTGGGCTGATGGCTCAGAGCCTGGAGCCTGTTTCCGATTCTGTGTCTCCCTCTCTCTCTGCCCCTCCCCCGTTCATGCTCTGTCTCTCTCTGTCCCAAAAATAAATAAACGTTGAAAAAAAAAATTTTAAAGTGATGAACATGATCTGATTTTATTTTTAAAAACGTAATCAATTTTCACACGGTCATTACATAGAATAAATTTAACCCTGCAGCACTTGAGAGGAAAAGCTAATCTTGAGTTCAGGGAGGCAGAGGAGATACTCCAGTTTCATTAAGGGAAATATAATTTACAGCAATGTTTTTACTGCTGTCTCAAATATTATAATTGATGAATTATATTTAAATTTGCAATTTCAAAACACAATGAAAGTAATACAATGTAGATATTTTATGTTAATGAATATGCATTTTCATAGAGCAAACTTCATTTTTTCATGTAATTAATAGGGAAGGATATATGTCTGAAAGGGAAACTTATTTGGCATAGTAAGGACCTATTATATTACTTTTAAAACATAATTTGTCCATACCTGTGTATTCATCTAGGTTTTTGTATATTTCCATTGTTTTATAAGTCGTATGGACTCTTTCAATATGTCTCAGCATATACTTAATCCACGTAACTCATATTGAAATATTAAATCTAAAATTATTATTGTTCGATTTATAAATAACCCAAACTCCTTGCCATGCCTTAGTTTTTTCTAGCCTCCCCTCTTCTCTGCCTGTCCATGTTCCTTGACTGTTGTTTATTGTCTGTGGGTGCTGACTTCCCACTTTTCTCATTATTCCTCTTTTAATTTTCTGCTTTCCAGAATCCCAAAATTGAAACTGGGTTTGCCACATGAGGTTCTGACACTTCCTTGTGATCTCCTGCCATCATCTGCCTCTTTATTTTCTTCAAATGTCTCACGAATTACTGAGCAGATTTCCATTTCAAAATAAATGTGTTCGATTCCAGAAACTTTTCACAAATAAAATGTAGAAAAAGATAAAAATCAAATAAAGTAAAATAAAATGTAGAAAAATAAAAGGGTTGTGCTCACACTTGCACCCTGAGGGTGTGCACAGAGTTTCATGCCAGCCATAGACTTATTGGGCCACAATTGGTGCGGAGCAAGTCTGGGGTGGTGGGAGACAGCACCAAACCCAGTACAGTCACACCTTACAGAGCTCATCATGTATTTAGGAAAACAGGGGGTGATACATAAATTCTTGTGACACAATTTGTGAGTGAGACATATTATCAGAAATAATTTCTTGAAGCACTCGGAAGAGTGGCAATCATTTTCTGAGAACAGAGAAGTATACTGGAGGGAAAATGGAGTAAATTCTTGGACCCTAATAAGATTTGTGTTGGAGTCAGGTACCAAAGGGTCAAAGGAAGAGAGGACAATCTGTATCAATCCATAGGTGCCGAAAGATCGAGGGCACAAGAAGGGAACACTTTAGGCAAGGCATGACGAGACGGGTTATTGAAAATGCTAAGTGAGATTTCAGTGCAGAGCCTAAGAGATGGACTAAGTATCACACTTCATTTGGCAAAAGTGGTTTTTGAGCAGTGGAGTTAACATGAGCCGGGTTATGTTTAGGAAATTTAACAGGCTATGTTTAGGAACGTGTCTTGACTAACGTTGAGTGCAAACACTGTGTGCAATAAAACCATTACAGATGCTCTTGTAATAATCTCAAGTGAAGTAATAAAGGAGTGCAATAGCACAATGGCAATTGGAATGGAATAAAAGCCAACAGTTCTTTTATTCTTGGAAATATTGACTTTCATATCATTTTTATTTATCCCTCAAGAGGACTTTTTCTTTCTAAGCTGGTTTTGGCTGACATAAGGGAACTGAAGAACTTCAAGAAGAATTCTGAACAAAGCCTGAATTCATTCATCAAAGTGTTGATTTTTTTCCTGGATCTGATTTTTTGTGATTTCTGTTCTTGAGGTTTTTCATCTTCCATTGTTGAGAATCACATCGTGTTATACGCAGAGTATTATCTCATTTTGCTTAATTCTTTCCATTTGAGCCTCCTCTTGACACATAGAACCAAGGTGGATATGTTTTCATGCATTTGAAAATATTCTGTCACTAGTCAACTTCGCCAAATAGCATGAAATTCCAACAATGCCTTGTAAAATATTCCCACAGGCCCAGCAACGTTTTCTAGTTTGCTATTTCCATGTTCTATTTTACCTCTTCTTTAAATATTTTCTACATCTTTTTTGTGTGTAAATGTATTCAAACAGTAGACTAAATGATAAGAAAGTTTTTCATGACAGTCTAAATCTATGAAATTTGCATAAATTACATAAACCGAGTCCCTACAAAGAGCTCAGTGAATTAGAGCGCTGTAATCTTTGTCCATGGAAACACACTAAGTTTGCACTATCCTAAAAAACTCAGAGGATTCAGAAGTGGATTGGCCATGTAAACATCTTACAGCCATAAGGAACACAATGAAGTTAATCGTTTGTGACTGGGTCAGTGAAAATTTGTCTTCATTGGTAGAGAAACAATCTCATGTTCTTTTGAAGTCCACCTAGAGATATATGTCCATTTATGAATGGATATTAGTACATAAGGTTCATTTAGTAAGGGTTTTTTCAAATGGATCTAAATGTGATAAATAATTTCCAAGAAGTTTACATCGACTGATCTCCTTTTATCTAATTTTGATTGAACTGCAATTTGATTGCTTTGGAAACAATGGTAATTTAACTCTTAATTTAAGAAGTCGCCTCCAAGACCACGTGGGTGGCTCATTCAGTTAAGTGTGGGGCTCTTGATTTTGGGTCAGATCATCATCTCGCAGTTGATGGGACTGAGCCCACTATTGGGTTCTGCACTGTTAGCACAGTCTGCTTCAGATTTTCTCTCTCTCTGGCTCTCTGTCCCTCCACCACTCACACTCACTCTTTCTCTCTCTCTCTCAAAATAAATAGATAAACATTAGGGAAAAAAAAGGAAGGGTCTTCTGCATGTTTCTTAAAAGTATGGAGGAAGATAAAAATACTGGCATGAAAACCCAAGAAAAATGAGTAACTTAAGTTACACACACCTATACCAGTGTATTTTTTTTTCAACGTTTTATTTATTTTTGAGACAGAGAGAGACAGAGCATGAATGGGGGAGGGTCAGAGAGAGGGAGACACAGAATCTGAAACGGGCTCCAGGCTCTGAGCTGTCAGCACAGCGCCCGACGCGGGGCTCAAGCTCACGGACCGCGAGATCACGACCTGAGCCCAAGTCAGACGCTTAACCGACTGAGCCACCCGGGCGCCCCTATACCAGTGTATTTTAACTAAAATTTAAGTTATTATTTCATGGAGTTTTTATGCAACATTTGAAATTTCAATTGTAGATAAAAATCAAGAGCATCAGAAACCTAGGTGGTCTTGACACCAAATGATGATTTGCCCTCTTTAATTAGTTTGTACCAGCTTCCCTTCTATTATATTTGGTATCGTCTGTAATATACAACCATAATACTGCCTTGTGACTCTTGTTTTCTTAGATTCACAGTAAGATGAAGATAGTTTAGAGGGGTGCCTGGGTGACTCAGTTGGCTGAGTGTCTGACGACAGCTCAGGTCATGACCTCGCAGTTCATGGGTTGGAGCCCCATGTCAGGCTCTGCACTAACAGCTCAGAGCCTGGAGCCTGCTTTGGATTCTGTGTCTCCCTCTCTCTCTCTGCCCCTTCCCCACTTGAGCTTTCTCTCTCAAAAATAAATAAGTTAAACATTAAAAAAAAATAAAACCTTTCTTCCAAAAAATAAAAATAAAAAAGAAGAAGAGAAAGTTTAGAGATTTCCCGTATATTCCTACCATACACGTGCACAGCCTCCCCCATGTCAACGTTACTCACCAGATAGTATATGTGTTGCATTTGATGAATTTACATTGACCCGTACTTATCTGCCAAAGTCCATAATTTATATAAGGGCTCACCCTTGGTGTCATATACCTTAAAAATTTGAACAAATGTATAATGACATGTATCTATCATTATAGTGTCATAGACAATATTTTCACTGCCCTAAAACTCCTCTGTGTTAATGCTTCTTCCCTCCCCTGTAACCCCTAGAAACCACTTATCCTTTGACTGTCTCCATGGTTTTACCTTCCCCAAAATGTCCTTTAGTTGAAATCATACAATGTAGCCTCCTCAGATTTGGCGTCTTATACTTAGAAATATACATTTAAGATTCTTGGGTGGGAGGGAGGGGTGGGTGGGTGATGGGTATTGAGGAGGGCACCTTTTGGGATGAGCACTGGGTGTTGTATGGAAACCAACTTGACAATAAATTTCATATATTGAAAAATAAAATAAAATAAAAATAAAATTCTTCCTTGTCTTTTTATAGGTTGATAGATTTTTTTTTAAGTGACAGATAACATTTCATTGTCTGCATGTACCACACTTTATTTCTTTATCCATTCACTTAATGAAGGACATTTTGGTTGCTTCTAAGTTTTGGCAAGTATGAATAAAGCTGCTATAAACATTTTGTGCTGGGCTTTGTGTGGATGTATATTTTCAACATCTTTGGTCAAATACCAAGGAGTGTGATTGCTACATCATATGGTAAGAATAGGTTTAGTTTTGTAAGAAACTGCTAAACTGTTTTCTAAAGCAGCTGTACCATTTTGCATTCCCCCCAACAATGGATGAGAGTTCCCCAGCATTTACTCTTGACAGAGTTTTAGATTTTCACCATTTTAACAGGTGTGTAGTAATTTCATTACTGTTTTAATTTGTTTGCTTTAATTTCAATGATGACATGATATTGAGTATCTGTTTTATGCTTACTTGCCATCTGTATATATATTTTTGGTTGATATGTTCACTAGGGTCTTTGGCCCATTTTTAATCAAGTTGTTTGTTTTCTTATTGTTGAGTTTTAAGAGTTCTTTGTTTATTTGGGATCACAGTCCTTTATCACATGCTTCTTTTGCAAACATTTTTCTTCCAGTCTGTGGCTTGTCTTCTCATTCTCTTGAGTGATCATTTGTGTGTGTGTGTGTGTGTGTGTGTGTGTGTGTGTGTGTGTGTTGTGTGTGTGTATGCGTTTCATTTTGTTTCAAGTTTGCCTTCTGTTTGGATATTCAGTTTAGTTTCTCTCCTTGGCTTTGACAGACGAATATTGTCTACATAGCTAGATCCAATTTTGGGTTTGGGTAAATTGATTTAGAAACAACCTTATGCAAACAACTCTTGTCCCCATGAATTCTAAATAAGAAGTGAAAACTATCCCTGAGCTACTTGTTAGACAGTATGACTTCTGGTTGTTATAAATATGACTATGCTTATTGCATTTGGTGTATACATTAAAAATTTTTAAACTGGACATAACACACACAGCCGTGCTCAACAGGAGAGAATATTCAAAGTTATAAAATATAAGAAAATTGTAAAACGAGATCTTCAAATAAATAAGGTGTGCACCAAATAAATAAGGTATGTACCCTCCAGGCAGAAACAAACTGTAGTGCCTATCATCCAGTAGTCAGTGCATTCTTCGTGAATGGATAGATTAATTAATATAATCCCTCTTCCCCAAGACTTGTGTCTTAAAAAAAAATACATTGGGCAACAGCATTGCCACTATAGCCTGTTACCTACATGACATAAATAGAGCAAAAGAATGCATTCTCTTAATATTCCTCTGGCTCCATTTCCCCATGACTTTCTATCCTAATATTTGTCACTGAAAAGCCTTTCCTTGCTTAAGAAAAGTTTTTAATAATTACTTACCTTGGAAATCTCTCTTAAAAAATTCATTCATTTCCACTTTATCCCTTTTACTTTCATTTGTGTTCTCCCCCTGAATTCTCAGAAAATATTCTAAAAGGAAATTAGATTTTTTAGACCCTGGTAATGAGATTAACACAAATCAGTTACGTGTTCAATAAAGACACACTTGTATTTGGACCACCAGCCTTCTAGAAAAAAAAAAAAAGAGACTTGAACCTAATTTTGAATTTTCAGGATGCTACTGTTGTAACTGATTATGCCGTTGTAATGAACCCATTTAAGATTTTTCAATTGTAGTTTATAAAAGCTCAAAGTGAGATGCATACAATCAATAATGTTTTTAAATGATAAAGATTCACTGCATTTTTAAATATATTATCATTGAAATGAATTCAAACACAGAACTTAAGGTTAATATGAAGACACATTATCTTGCAAAAAAGAAAACATTCATTTAAATGCTTTTTTTTAATTTAATCTTTGATGACTTTGAAAAGTAACTAGTATGCTATTGTCTTTCCTACCATGAATAGAGATGATGTTACTGTTTCAACAATTGCTTAAATGGCAGCAAAAGACAGAATGCTATGATGAATTGGCCCTTTGTATAGCTATTATTTGCTTTTATGACAAGTGCTGGGCAAAGTCAGAAGAACCAAGCTCATAGAATAGCCCTGAAATTGGAAAGAAATCAATTATATCATATGCCAGAAAAGGAAATGTAGCTATATGTAGAGAGTCATCTTTTCTCTGCTATTTTTTTATTTTAGGGAATTCAATCACAAATGATTATTTTCAGTTAGGTCTGTAATTTCTTTTTTCCAAATTGCAGAAATTCTAGCATTTGACTGGAACAATATTGATGCCAAAGGGATATAAAAGCTGACAAAGGAGAAAATGAAAAAAACTTCTAGCCAAATGTCTTGAATATACTCTCCGCCCCCCCTTTTTAATTTCCTGAAATAAAGTACAGTAAAACCTTGGATTGAGAGTAACTTGTTCTGCGAGTGTTCCTCAAGACAAGCGAACATCTCCAATAAATTTTAACTTGATAAACCAGCGACATCTTATGGCACGAGCAGTACAGGACAATAAATGTCACATGATCACAACTAAGCCAATGATTCTTTTTTTTTTTTTCAAGGTCACATACTTTATTATTTTTTTTATATATATATGAAATTTATTGACAAATTGGTTTCCATGCAACACCCAGTGCTCATCCCAAAAGGTGCCCTCCTCAATACCCATCACCCACCCTCCCCTCCCTCCCACCCCCCATCAACCCTCAGTTTGTTCTCAGTTTTTAACAGTCTCTTATGCTTTGGCTCTCTCCCACTCTAACGTCTTTTTTTTTTTTTCCTTCCCCTCCCCCATGGGTTCCTGTTGAGTTTCTCAGGATCCACATAAGAGTGAAACCATATGGTATCTGTCTTTCTCTGTATGGCTTATTTCACTTAGCATTACACTCTCCAGTTCCATCCACGTTGCTACAAAAGGCCATATTTCATTTTTTCTCATTGCCACGTAGTATTCCATTGTGTATATAAACCACAATTTCTTTATCCATTCATCAGTTGATGGACATTTAGGCTCTTTCCATAATTTGGCTATTGTTGAGAGTGCTGCTATGAACATTGGGGTACAAGTGCCCCTATGCATCAGTACTCCTGTATCCCTTGGGTAGATTCCTAGCAGTGCTATTGCTGGGTCATAGGGTAGGTCTATTTTTAATTTTCTGAGGAACCTCCACACTGCTTTCCAGAGCGGCTGCACCAATTTGCATTCCCACCAACAGTGCAAGAGGTTTCCCGTTTCTCCACATCCTCTCCAGCATCTATAGTCTCCTGATTTGTTCATTTTGGCCACTCTGACTGGCGTGAGGTGATACCTGAGTGTGGTTTTGATTTGTATTTCCCTGATAAGGAGCGATGCTGAACATCTTTTCATGTGCCTGTAAGCCAATGATTCTTGAAATTCACTTTGATATACAAGTGCTTTGGATGACAAGCATGTTTCTGGAACCAATTATGCTCACAAACCACAGTTTTACTGTATCCCTGGAAATTTTTAGAGTTGTGTTTAGAAATTGTTATAAGTTGGGGCGCCTGGGTGACCCAGTCGGTTAAGCGTCCAACTTCGGCTCAGGTCATGATCCCATGGTTTGTGAGTTCGAGCCCCGCGTCGGGTTCTGTGCTGACTGCTCAGAGCCTGGAGCCTGCTTCGGATTCTGTGTCTCCCTCTCTCTCTGACCGTCCCCTGCTCATGCTCTGTCTCTCTCTCTCTCTGTCAAAAATAAATGAACCTTTAAAAAAAAAAAGAAATTTTTATAAGTTATCCTTTAAATTTTAAACTCCTTGTTCTCTTGAGAGCAAGAGAAATAAGTCAGAAAGATTTTGTTCCCGTCTTTGTTTTTTTAAGGTTTCAATTAGCTCCTCTATCTGCTTTGATGATCCCTCTCTATATGAACATATTGTGGTAGGCAGAATTTTAACGTGACTCTCAGGGAGTGATAACCTTGCATAATCCCCTCTTCTTGAACATGTGAGCATCAGTGACTACACTGTGATGTTACTCTGGAGGTTACATTGTACAGCAAAGATGAGGAGAAAATTTTGCAAGTTCAAGACACCTAATCAGTTGATACTGAGCTAGCCAAAAGGAGATTTTCCTGGGCAGGGCCATTGGGGAAACTCAACAAGAAGATGGGACCACCAGTTGACCCGTGAGCTGGACCCAGGCAATCAGAAGCCTCTTACCCCCTGCTCCCCACCCCATCTTGGAACACGCACCCCACTTGCCTTCCCCACACCAGAAGCTGCCTGAAGGGCACAACCTTGAAACAGTGATGTGGTGTTGAGACCATCTAGATGGCACACGTCCCTGAACAAGATAAGGCCTCTATAGAATGTTTTAAGATTTGGGGGCAGGGGAGGAGCTCTCCTCCTCGGGTACTGCCCAAGCTAAGCCCGCCTGTAAGTCCCTTTGCTTATCGAAACTGCCACCTACCAACCAGGAGTGACTTACCTCTTCCTTCAGTCTCTCCCTGCTTTCTATGTAGGGGCTGGTTTTAGATCACACCTGGGAAGTTCCCCAGGAGGCTTGCGAATAACAATTCAGATAAGCAAGGCCTGAAGCTGAAGAAAAGGGCCTTGAGTAAAAAGTGCCCTGGAAGAAATCCCAAACTTGGCTGGCAACTGCTATATGGGGAGATGTGTGGCCCGTGTATCAGATGCCTGTGGACCCCCAAAGGAGTATGGGATGCCTGGAGAATGCAGGCTTTCATGTGCTTGTAGGAGGAGTGGGCAGTGGGCCACTAATGACCCACCAGAGGCTGAAGCTCAAGTTAGGAAAGTAGAAGAAAAACTAAGATTAGAGAACAGGGGCGTGTCCGCTGCTGTGCAAGCCTCAGGGCCTGCAGACAAGGTGGGAGAGCGGGATAAACCCTCAGAGACTTTAGCAGCCTCAGTGCAAGACCAGGTTAAGATCTGGGCACATGTGACAGAGCCTGATGCTAATCCAGACCAGGAGGTGAAATCCCTGGAAAGTACTAAGAGTTGAAGAGAAGGATGCTGTGGACGTTGAAGAAGAAACAGACCAATTGTCCTGGTCTTCTGACTCCTAAAGCAAAGGCAAAATTTAAATAACAATTACCCTAAAAGTCTTAGGTGAAATCTGGCATTCATTCTCAGTCCCTTGCTGACTGTAAATTTTAGGATGTCTTTGAAATGTAAACACCCTAGTAGGTAACCAGCACGTTGCCCAAAGAGACTGTTGGAAAAGAAAGGGGGTGGTGAGGGAGGAGAGAGGCTTTTAAAATAGATTGCCACGGAAGTTTTCTTGCCCCAAATCAGACCACAGCTCCAGTAAGTTTCCAAGTAGGAGAAACAAGACTTAGACCTGTGAGCAGGTACCTGATTCTTGGCTAGAGTTTTTGAATGAAAACCGAATGGTCAGAAAGGTACAGGTTTGTGGAAAGAAAGACATTTTATATGCAATCAAGTTAAGATTGGAATCAATTTATGTAAATTACAATAAAAAAACAGGTTTTTTGTTTGTTTGTTTGTTTGTTTGTCTTTTTAGAGAGAGAGTGTGTGTGTAAGCCAAGAAGAGGGGAGAAGAGAGGAGGGGCAGAGGGAGAAAGAAAGAGAATCGTAATCAGGTTCCACGCTCAACGCAGAGCCCAACGCCGTGCTCAATTCCAGGACCCTGGGATCATGACCTGAGCCAAAATTGAGTCAGATGCTCATCAGATGCTCAACCCTGAGGTGCCTCAAGGGGGGGGGGGGGGGAGGGGAAGCTTTAATATCAAAAGTATCCTAGTGCAAAATTAGAATTTCTTTCTGTTTAGAGAACAAACTTTTCTTAGATTATTGGCCTGCCCTTCATAAGCAATTGTAAACAAAGGTTTTCCTTCACTTTTAATGTAATCTGCCTAGAAAACAAAGGCTTTTGTCTTTACCAGGTCTTTGATTACATAAGAAACAATCCTCTCCATTAAAAGAGGACAACTATGTAAGTTTTTGTATATGTTAAATTTCATGGGAAGCTTGTCAAATAAAAAGTGATGCTGATTTTTTTTAGCATATATTTGTATAAAATTCCTAAAGTCTGATATGCTCCGGTATAATGATATTGGTCATGAATTTAAAATGCATGTCACAAAAATAACAATATTCCCTTGTCAGGGGTATCATAATGAATTTTCATCAGATCTCTAACTGTGGCCCTTTTTAAGTCTTTTGCCATTTGCAGTCATTGTTTCACTTTGATGCTTTGGCCAAAAGTGCTCCTGCTGACATGTTTCATCTTCAAGACATTCTTGGAGACTTTGACAGATTTCTGATAACTAAGATCAGTTTGCTTTTATGTGGGAGGGACAGCAAGGGACCTTCAAGTGCTCCCCAAGGTCACCTGTACAGCCCCACCATGTATCATGGGATGTCAGCCTGGGACCTGTCCCTCTTCCCGTTTCCCAAGTCTGTAAAATGGGACCATTACCTTGTTGATGTCATGGTAATACATGACAACCTCCGTCTGCTGCAGGGCTTTGCTGGGACATCTACAAGGGAGAGGATGGGCAGTGAACTCACAGACAATTCAAGGCCCAGCCACCACTTTAAGATTTTGAAGTCATCTGGTTGGGTAAGATGCATGTTGTCCCAAGAGCTGTGGTTCATAGGGTGCGAGCTTATCCAACCCTTGGGAGTGTAAAAGAGGTACAAACCTTTGTAGAGATTTTGGGGTTTGGAGAACTTTACCAACAGGTAAAACTACTGTGGCCAGGTGGACTACACTGGCCCAGGGACTGGGACTGCACTGTCCCAGGCTTTAATACATGTGAACGATCAACCAGTAGGGCTTGTGCCCCATAGGCCAGACAGGACCCCTGCTCAGGTACCCAACACTGCAAAGGTATGGAAGTTGCGAGAAACAGTCATTGTCCCAACTCTCACCGTGGATCAACGTACTATGCTGCTGAGGACACCAAGTCACCGGGGAAAGTGGTCATCAGTTGGAATTGCAATCGGACATCCTGCTGGGATGGGTGAGTTACTTTTCACCCCTGAGGGAGGGGAATATATTCAACCTGCACTGGGATTTTGTTGTCCTGCTGCAAGCTGGACCTGTTGAAAGAGGGAAGAAGGGGGGGCTCCTGGTGTGGTATATCATCCCCCCAGTCCATCTTCTCATACCTGACAGTGCTGCCTCCCCCAGCCAACAACTAAGGTTTGTACAACCTGATCAAATTCTTAAAGCCACAGCTTCATTAATATCTAAAGATCAGGCCACAAGTATAATTCTTACAGAAGGAGACCTTCCCACACAAGTTCCTACAAAATGTCTGTCTTTATGACCTTAGACTTCTGCTACTCTTGAGCATCCGATGGAAATGTCTTTCTACAGTGGGTCTATTTGTGTGCCTAACAAAGAAATCAATCCAACCGTTGGGTAAGGGGGCAGGGGCCCCTCTGGAGCTTGTCAGGATTGCCATCATGGGCACCATTTCTCCAGGGAAAAGTTTAGAAATCCCTAAAACACTGTATTTAAGAAGAACAAGCTTGGGGGGACACTTGGGTGGCTCAGTCAGGTAAGTGGACAACTTTGGCTCAGGTCATGATCTCACAGTTTGTGGGTTAGAGCCCTGCATTGGGCTCTGTGCTGACAGCTTGGATTCTGGAGCCTGCTTCAGATTCTGTGTCTCCTTCTCTCTCTGACCCTTTTCTGCTCATGCTCTGTCTTTCTTTCTCTCTCAAAAATAAATAAACCTTTTTGAAAAAGAAGAAGAAGACGAAGCAAGGATTAGTATTCCTAATTCATCTGATATTGTCAATACTGACACAAACCTGGCCTGTAGCATGCACTATCAATAACACTGGGCATGAATACTCTTTTTTTTTTTTTCTTTTTTGCCAAGCAAACTATAAAGGCAGCCCATCAAATTGCAAATCAGAAAGGTCCTGGAAATACCACCATCAGAGCCATGGGTGGCTATGCTCAGGTTTGGGATGGGTTTATGTGGCTTATCTTGGGTTATGGGCATTTGAACACATGGGAATCCCTTTGTTGGGAGTGGAACAGTCACTTCACACAGAATCAACCCATTGTACTAGAAACATGGGATGGGTATCGCTGGAACTGTGTTGTCATTCTATTGTATGAAAGGATAGTGACTGGTTTGGCACTGATTAGTTGCAATGCCCAGATATTTATTGGGTAGCACCGCATAGAACCCACTGGCTGTGTGACACAAATCTTTGGTCATGACTTCCACCTGGGCTATCCCCAGGCACAAGGGAGAATTCACCCCAAGGTAACAATAGTTACTGATCTCCGTCTCCTAACTTCCAGATGGACACAGTCTGTCTTTCACTGACACGGACATTTGGCTGCCATATTTGTTCTCTCCATTAGCCTGGAGGACATTATAGCACACACAGAAGCCTTTACTAAATTCACTCAGCAAGCCTTAAATGATAACCAGCAAAACCTGTCCTTACTAAATGCTCAGATGTTTCTGATGAAAAAAGATGGCCTCCAAACTAGAATGGGCTTGGACATTATTAACTGTCTATCAAGGAGGGACCTGTGCCATTATCCAAACAGAATGGTCTGTGTTCATACCTGATGAATCTGGTAATGTATCATCTTTATTAAATTACATGAGGACACAAGTGAACACCCTGAGTGATTCTACTCCTAGCTTCGAAGACTTGGTAAATCAATGGTTTGGATCATGGGCTCTTGTGGAAAAAGCTGTCAATGATTTTAGGAATTGTTGTCTTAATCTGTTTTTTTTTTTTTTCTTTTCTCTTGCATGTGCTTATATTGTTGCTGTAGCATCTACTTCCAAAGCAGCCAGATAGTTGTCTGGTCCACCCCCACACTAGTGACACTCAGTGGGGGTGCTGACTGCTCAGGTCACATTGTAGAAACGGGGGGGGCATATGAAACCATATGACCTGCTCATGAGGGGTGAAGCATTGGTGAAGGTCATCAAGAGAACATGGCACCAGTTGCACCGTGAGCTGGACCCCAACATTTGGAGACTCCTTACCCCCTTCCCTGTTCTTGGAATGAGGGTTCCATGTACCTCTCCCACTCCCAGAGGCTGCCCCAAAACATAACCTGGAGATAGTGATGTGGTGTTGGGAACATCCACACGGTACATGTAACTGAACCCAGTTAAGGTTTGTTTATAAACACTTAAGATTTGGTGGTTGAGTGTGGGGACCCATTTGTCTTGGTACCACCCAAGACAGGCCTTGTATGTAAGTTCCTTTGCTTATTACAACTGCCACCTGCTAATGTGAGTGGCCTCTTTTTCAGTCTCTCCCTGCCCTCTGTTATGTGGGAACGAGTTTCCAATCTCACCCACGAAGCTTCCAAGGAGGTTGCAAATCAACAAGGCCTGACATAGTTAGATAAGCATTTTAACAGAACTTATTTTTTCTCCTGAGCTCAGCAACTGAAGCAGCAAAGTTTTCCTGCTGGTCTAGAAGAAGCCACCATGATCTCTCGAGCTATATGGAAATGAATTCTGCCAACATTCATGTGGGATTGAAGAAGCACCCTGAGCCTCAGAGAAGACTGTGATCTCATCTGACACCTTAATTGCAATCCGTGAGACCCTGCTCAGATGACCCTGATAAACTATGCACAGACAGAAAGTGTGAAATCCTAACTGTGTGTTGTTTTAGCCTCTAAGTTTGTGATAACAGGCTAGAGAGCAATAGAAAATTAATATATATATGCAGCAAAATGAATACAGATCCCTTGCCTATTTGGTACAAATTTTAGGCACACTTAATTAGATTTCTTCAATTGAAATCATGTAAAAGAAAATGATTTGTAGGTTGAATGCAGTAGCATATACAGAAGTAGATATGAATCGGTAACCCTTAGCACGGGAGGTTTCTCTTAACCAAATGAACCCACTCTGTTAAGCAAAATTTCTTCCCTCCTTGTATCTTTTGGCAGAAAGCCTACTCCTCTTTAAGGAGTGAAAATATTTTTGAAACCCTGTTCAGTATTTTGAACATCCCGTGTAGAAAAAGAAAAATGTTAACAAGCACATTGGCCACATAACTCAGATTTCCAGGCCATCACCAAGGGATCCTCTTTTAACTCACTAAAGTGTTATGCAGAAATATGAGGAATATGTTTGCAAATTGGGGGGTTTATTGATTGTATATGTGCATTTTCCATTTTAAGGAGAGAGGTTCATAGATTCAGTCAGCGAAGTTTTCTCCAAAGGAAATTTAATGTTCTTGTCCCACACCGCTAAACATCACCATTTCCTTCCCAGTACCTGGCAATCAGCTGGCCCAAAATAGGCATCATAGTATATTTGTTGAATGTATACACGTTCACACGGAAGCAACGTTTAACACTGTCCATCTGCTTCCTGAATGCCAAGGGTTAAGATATCTCTTTTTACCTGCCTTCTCTCTTTTAATTCCTTAGAACATTTATTTTATTCCAGCAATATTTCAAAAATCTCGTCTTTGATCATCTTAATTGTTTTCAATTCCCTAAAGTTCTGAAAGATTCTGAGGATGTGTTTCTCTTGTCATTTGCCATATTGTTTGCATTTGAGATTTTTCTGCCCAAGAGTCTAATTTTTTTTTTTTATTCTAATCTTATCTGCTTGAAATGTAGACCCATTTGGTATCATATCAGCTTCTAACACATTTCTTGCTTCCCATTTAGAGAAGACTCTTTGGTGGTAAAGCAATAATAGAACGAGTTATTTGCTGCAGTGAAGACCTGGGTTTGACTCCTACAGGGTTTGACACTTAACTAGTCACTTGTCTCTGGGCATTTACTTGAGGTCTTAGTTTCCTCATCTCTAAAGTGCAGGTAATATGGCTGTGAGCACGAGAGAGCTTCGGTATAAATGCATTTCTAGCTTTTGATATAAAATGCACTTGGCTGAATGATCCCGAATTCCAAGATCGAGTTCTTATCCGTGGTTCTTTAAGCACACACTGCCCAGGTCTCAATGGTCATAAGGTGAATAAATGCAGAGATTGGTAATCTTAAATGTTCTACATGCTCCTCTCTTCTCTCTTAATGATGGGAGCTGATATTCCCATTAGCTCGCAATCCACATTTCTTTTCCTGGCCACAGTCCTTTATATTTTTTGCGTGATTTTCCCTCCATCTTTTCTGTAGCCTAACTTAGGATCGCCAAACTCGCTATCTAACAGGTATGCAGCCTGCGGGTCCAGTGCACAGCCACACCTGCGGTCACGTGGTTTGCCATGTCCCATGTGGAATGCAACGACTGCGTGATAATTTCAAATGCTTCTGTTTTCAGTATTTCCTGTGGATACAGGCTAGGATCCTTCACTTCTTTCCATAACTATTTCCATCTTCTTTCCTTCTATTACCAGCCTGCTTTGCACTGGGAAGCATGCCCCATAAATGAGCAGTAATTTAAGTATAGGATCATGTCTAATAATTGTTAGTAACTTAAAGAATGCGTTTGTGTCGCAATGATCCTACTGGATTTTCAACAGTCCAACTCATTGCCATGCTCTTCCCATATTTATCCTTGCTCCAATTACATTCTTTATATTTATTCAAGTCAAAGATTTGCATTTTTAATTTTTTGCATTTTTTATTTGAAAAGCTCTTGTCATTTTCTTTATAATTTTTAAGTTACTTTTATTTATTTTTGAGAGAGAGAGAGAGAGAGAAAGCACATGAAAGGGGCAGAGAAAGAGGGAGAGAGAGAATCCCAAACAACTCTGTGCTGTCAGCGTGGAGCCCAATGCGGGGCTCTAGCTCACAAACTGAAATCTCGACCTGAAATGAAATCAAGAGTCAGACGCTTAACCCATTGAGCCATCCAGACACCCCTCTTGTCATTTTCACCCATATTGTGTCTTTTCCTCTTATCAAACATATTAATGTCTCTATAATCTGTGTTTTCCAGGCACCATGAGCTGTATCCCAAGGAAAGCCACTGTTTGGTCATTACTCTGTGTCTTTTTTATTATCTACAATATTCCACGACACTTGTCATACCCTAAGAGGAAACTCCTCTTTTTCTTCTATTTTTTTAATGACTAGGTAAATATCCTCTCCCTATAAAGTCCTTCCCAATGCCCACTACCATAGCTAAGTATTTTTTTGTGTTCCAGTAATATGTTTCTCATATCTCCATTATTACACTTAATCTACTAATTCATAGATGACAAATTTTGAAAACTATACATAAGTATAAAATCTCATTAGGTACTGCGAGTCGTACATTAAGATGAAGGTGGCTATATTTCCAGATTTACTGCTACCAATTCTTTCTTACAAAGCAATTAACGTCTAAACTAATGGCTTTCAAACTTTACCATCATGTTTGAGCCCCACTCAAGTGCTAATAAATACATACTGAAGGGAATTGAACACATTCAATTTGCCTTAAATACCCATATTCCCACGCAAGGATTTGAAGTACAGACTATTAGCTCAATGCTTTTCAACCTCTTTGGTTGATAATTGAGTGGGCAGACATCCTGTTATTGCTAAAATGTCCTCATTTTGGTAACCTGGTCCCTGTAGGTCACTGTTTTTGATAAGTCACAAGCTTCCTGTGTCCTGGAATGGAGTGCCCAGTACCTGTAGTAGGACCTCATCAGTCTACTTTTTGATGTCTGACTACTGACAGGTTTTAAGGCTCATCTGTGCCCACTTCCCCTGCTGCCTTCCATCTGAGCCGGCCTGTGAAAGTCTGACTGCTTCTAACTTTGGTGCCAATGAGAATTTTACCCAAAATGTACATGAAAACCCTCTCCTGGCCCCATCCCTTGTTCAAGATAAAAATCTCAGCAAGCCTTCTGCCCCTACCTTTCCAGTCTATTCTCAGGCCAGCTTAGGAGGCCTGACATGCTCTCCCCCAAATCCTCATTATGTAAGTAGGAAGGGTTTTTGTTTTTGTTTTTGTTTTTGTTTTGTTTTGTTTTGTTTTAATTCTCTCTTGGTTGGTATGAGTTTTGTCATCAATCTCAACCTCAGAACCAAATTTTGGGAGGGAGTCCATTCCATTTCTATAGAGGAGTTACAAAATTTACAAACTATTTATTTTTATGTTTTTGCAGAGCTGTTGATTCTTTAATCTTTATTTTATTTTAAGTGTATTTATTCATTTTGAGAGAGAAAGAGACAGAGAGCAAGTGGGGGAGGGGCAGAGAGAGAGAGAGAGAGAGAGAGACAAACAGAATCCGAAGCAGGCTCCAGGCTCTGAGCTGTCAGTGCAGAGCCCGACGCAGGGCTCAAATTCACGAACCATGAGGTTATGACCTGAGTCAAGAACAAGACTCAGAACCGTGAAGACCTGAGCCAAAAACAAGACTTGGACATAACCGACTGAGCCATCTAGGTGCCCCTATAAACAATTTAAACTATTGATCATAGCAGTTAAACCAACATCAACCAAAAATTCTTAAAATGATGTTCTAATACCTTCTACATGCAAGATATTTTGGAAGGCATTGAAAACAACATTTTTTGTCTGAAAAAGTTTTGGACAAGGATTTCAATAAAATCGATTTAATTAAAAATAATTGAGAAAAATGGCCATAATTGGAACTCTTCCCAAAATTGAAAGAAAGAAAAGTGAAGTAACCAAGAACCACAGAAACCTTAATAACATGCTTGCAATATAAGGCTTGGGATCTCAGACGATTCTATGGATATTGCCTTTTCCCTTTAGTTCCTTCAGAATTTGATGTCTCCCATTTTCTGTCCTCACATACGGTTAATGTTCTTCAGATTCCAGTAGATTTTGGGGTTCTTTAGAAATAAGACCATGGACTCAAATGTGACTACCACAAATAACGCTACTCTGAAACCCCATCTGAATCAGATGTGTTTTTTCCTCCTGTAGAACGAATCATTCTGATGCCCAAAATACAAAAACACTAGTGGGTTTTGACTCATCGCTTGCAAGAAAACAGTTTGTCTCTTGGCTACAGTTATAGAAACCTGAGGAGAGAGTCTAATTAACCTTCATCCATTCACCTTCTCTCTGCGTGGACCAATCACTAAGGCAAGTTACCAGGACTGGCCCGTCTGTGGTCCGCTGTACTAGTTGGCTGTCAGGGATGCTATTCATTCATCCATCATGTGAGAGCTGGAGCAGAGAGCAAAGTCAGACGGGAAGTGTCAGCACAAACATGGACTCTGGGAGAGTGATTGCGTGACTGATCTCTACCACAATTTAGCGCACCACTCAGAAAATCCATTCATTCTTCTAAAATGAAATAAACAGTATTTTTCTTATATTAAAAAAAAGGAAGCTCAGAGAGATTTAAAGCATCTTTCATGGTTAATAACCAGTGGCGCAAAATTTTATCTCCAGGTTTTTATGATTCCAAGATTACAATTATCCTGATAAACAATGTCCGTGGTGCCTTTTAGAAATCAACTACCTGTCCCAGGAATGAAGAAATCTCCCATCCTAGCTAATGTATGGGATAAACTACATGGCAAGAATAAGAAGATATTGGCCTGAAATTTCAACTGTGGGTCACAGCCTCACAGATATAAAAATATAAAACTTGATTCTTTATCTACCTTCTTCTCCTTGTCTCTCAGTTCCTGATCTACAGCTCATTCATTGAATGAACCTCTTAGGAGTCACATATTTGGAATTCACTCATATGTGGAATTTAGGAAACAAACAGATGAAAATGGGAGAAGGAAAAGAAAAATAAGATAAAAACAGAGAGGGCGGCAAACCCTAAGAGAGTCTTAAATAGAGAGAACAAACTGAGGGCTGCTGGAGGGAAGGTGAGGGGTGGGGGATGGGCTAGATGGGGGATGGGCATTAAGGAGGGCACTAGCTGGGATGAACACTGGGTGTTACACATAAGTGATGAATCACTGGGTTCTACTCCTGAAAACAATACTACGCTCTCCCTTAACTAACTTGAATTTAAATAAATACATTGAAAAAATAAAATAATTGTCCTTTCATAATGCATTTACTTCTAGAAGAGTTAAAATTATCATTTAATTCACTGAGTTTGACCGACACAAAAGATAAGTTGACTTACACAAAATTGCTGACACACCTTCATTCTCTAAGATGGGACGAAGTAGGATATGAGAAAGAATTACTCTGACATTTAGAAATAATAAGACTGTGACAAGTCATTTTTAACTAAAGTGAAATTGTGTGTGTGTGTGCGCGCATGTGTGTGCATGTGTGTGGGGTTGTTGCAATGAAAGACGAAAGCAAATGAATGTTAAATGGAAATTAAATAGAAACAAAAACCATTACAAAAGGCAATCAGAATTCTTTTTTCTTTTGTTTTTGCTCTGTGTCTTTTTAAGAGTTATCAATACTCTTGCTCACAAAGAAATGTTAAGGACCTTTCAATTTCCAAGACACTTATTCTCTGTACTCTTCCTTAATTAGTATTCTAGTGATTCGTGATGAGCCATGCACAGCCGACGACTGCTTTTGCTGAACTTTGGGAGTCAGAAGTGCCTCGTTTAGTGGAATGCATGTTGCATGATTTGAATATTACCAACTTCTTCAAAATATTACCTCCAGATATGGGGCCTATCTTGGTAGATCTAGCAAATGATTTTATTGTTGGGTCCTGAATAATTTTTTGTATATAAAACCTGTTTAAACGTATATAACTTTAGATAAAACTAAAATTATTAATAGCTGCCAATTTGAATGCAAATGTTTTGCCTAAATCATTATAATAACAAAATAAGGAGACTTTAGAGGATTTATTTACTGACATATTATGGACATATAATACACGGCACATATTTAAAGTGTATCAAGGATGGGGCGCCTGGGTGGCTCAGTCGGTTCGGCGGCCGACTTTGGCTCAAGTAATAATCTCATGGTTCTTGAGTTCGAGCCCCTTTTTGGGCTCTGTGCAGACAGCTCAGAGCCTGGAGCCTGCTTCCAATTCTGGGTCTCCCTCTCTCTCTGCCCCTCCCCTGCACACCCTCTGTCTCTGTCTCTCTCTCTCTTTCTCTCTCTGTCAAAAATATATAAACATTAAAATAAATATACAAAGTGTATTAAGGGCCCCTGGGTGGCTCAGTCGGTTGAGCATCCAACTTCGGCTCAGGTCACCATCTCACAGTTTGTGAGCTCGAGCCCCACATCGGGCTTGTCACTGTCAGTGCAGAGCCTGCTTTGGATTCTCTGTCCCTGATTCTCTCCCTGTGCCCCTCCCACACTCACACATTTTCTCCCTCTCTCAAAAATAAATAAACATTAAAAAAATTTTTTAAGTATATGAGTTAATCAATTTTGATATACATATCCATCAATGAAACCATGACCACAATGAAAAGAATGAACATATCCAATATTCCAAAACATTTCATCATGTCCCTTGTAAATAACTCTAGCTCGTCCATACCATTTATTGAAAAGCGTATCATTTTTCCACTGACTTACTTTTGCACCATTGATGAAAGTCAAGTTACATATATATATGTGCATCAATTTTAGGACATTCTTTTCTGTTCCATTGATCTCTTTCTCTATCAATGTGCCAATATCACATTTCCTTGATAACTGTAACATTGTGTTAAATTTTGAAATCATATGATGTCCTTTTTTTGTTTTTTAATATGGTGAATTCCATTAATTTATCTCACAATGTTAAACCAACATTATAATCTTGGAATAAACCTATAGCTCTGTTCTTCTTTCTCAAGATTGCTTTGGCCATGTAGGGTACATGCTTTCATTTTTTTTAATGTTTATTTATTTTTGAGAGAGAGAGAGAGAGAGAGGGCAGGGGAAGGGCAGAAAGAGAGGGAGACACAGAATCTGAAGCAGGCTCCAGGCTTCAAGTTGTCAGCACAGAGCCCGACGGGGGGGCTTGAACTCACGGAGGGCAAGATCATGATGTGAGCCTAAGTCAAACGCTAAACCCAGGTGCCCCTGTCATGCTTTCATTTTTATTCAGTTAAAATATCTTCCTTTTTTGTTGGTTTGTTTGCATTATGTATTTATTTTTTATTTTAGAGAGATAGAACATGAGTGGGGGAGAGGGGCAGATGGAGAGAGAGAGAGACAGAGAGAGAGAGACAGAGAGAGAGACAGAGAGAATTCCAAGAAGATCCATGCTCAGTGCAGAGCCCAACACAGAGTTCTATCCCACAGAACTGGGACCATGACCTGAGCTGAAAGCAAGAATCGGATGCTCAACCAAACTGAACCCCTAATATAGCTCATAATTTCCCTTTTAGTCTTTAACTTGTGAATTACTTATAACTGCTTTATAGTGCATCCCAATATTTAAATAATTTCCTTAGCTATTTCTCTTAGCAGCTGCTAGTGTACTTCCTTTATGACTATAGAATCTACATTGTGTGGCTTGAATCGTTTTTTAAAATTTGAATCCTTTTAAATACATTTAGAGATTGGTTTTTGCTCCTTTGCTTGTTTGTTTTTTTCAGGTGGGAGGTCAAATCTCGTTCCTCTTTCTCAGTCTTTGCAGGAAGCCGAAGTCCTGGTAGGGTTTTAAAACAAATAATAAGAAAATATGGGCTGAACAAATATTTACTGTCCATAAAAACTTCAATATATACAAGCATTTGTTACTAATCATTGTTGCTTTTTAAATAAAATGTGGAGCTTTGGAAGATCCTAGAAGAACACCTTAATTACCCAGCCTTCTTTCTGGGAATAAAAGGAAATATAAAAATATTTTATTGCATTGCTAATGCATTTAGTACTCTCAGATAAATGCTGGTTTAACAAGGTATTGTTTTCTTTATCATGCAGTGAAACACTTGAAGTTTACTACTATTTTAGATTCTGGTGAAATAATATGGTTATTATCTAATAGGATCATTTCACCACTGAGTGGAAGCATTTCAGTGAGCGTGACAACCAGCAGGGGCATAAGTGTGGACAAAATCTTTGCACTTCAAAGTTTGCAAATATTGAAGGGAAAATGTCGGGGCGCCTGGGTGGTTCAGTCGGTTAAGCGTCCGACATCGGCCCAAGTCATGATCTCACGGTTCGTGAGTTTGAGCCCCCGACTGGGGCTCTGCGCTGACAGCTCCGAGCCTGGAGCCTGGAGCCTGCTTCGGGTTCTGTGTCTCCGTCTCTCTCTGCCCCTCCCCCACTCAAGCTCTCTCCGTCTCTCGAAAAGAGATAAATGTTAAAAATTAAAAAAAAAAAATAAGAAGAAGAAGAAAGAAAATGTCACAGAAGCAGCAAAACTAAGGACAGAACCAGGTCTGGATTTTGAACCTCGGGATGTGAGGAGGGCGGTGCTTGAAGGCCTAACATCTGTTGGGTGTTTGGCTCAGTAATTGTAGTCAAGTAATGCAGGTATAACACGGACTCTTAGAACCCCAGACACAAAGGTATTGGCAAATATGATGTATTGTCATCTAATGTCTTTTAAGCCCTTGACCTGAGATCTTCATTCGATGCGGTCACAGTCCACGTCATCTAAGAACATGGCAATGACATCATCTTACAGACTTATTCTGTGTGAGGAGTCCACCCATCATGGGGTTTGAAACCTCCTCCATTCTTTACAGTTTCCTCAGCTGGAAACTGGGCATTATAACTCCCACCTCACAGAGTTGTTTGCGGATGTCTTGAGATGGAATGTGAAAGGCCCCTAAGCCATCGGAGTATCCAGCCCACCCCACCTTTCCATTTCCTTCTTGGAAAGATAATCACCCCAGTTCAGCAGTGAGCTTGGCCTCTCTTCGTTAGCGAAAGCACAAGATAGCTTCTCCCATTTGAAATCCAGGCACAACATTTAAGTATGGCCAAGTATAAAATAATCTTAAAAAAAAAGAAAGAAAGAAAGAAAGAAAAGCACCATAAATACTATGGGAAAAGATTGGTTGTTGCCATCATGGAAAGCACAAGATAAGCACCCTATATAGTTCATAAACAGAAGCTAACATCCAAAGTCTTGAGTATTTCAGGCTGTGATTTGTGTGTACCTGGTGCCACAATTCAGAAGTGTGGACACTGTCACTTCTGTTTTCATTATTCTTTGTTGCGTGGTCCTGTCACTGCCTCTTGTTTGAGAAACACAAGCAAAGAGATAGGCTGCAGAAACATTAATTGTGTTTATTCCAAGATGACAAATTAGAAGAAAAATATTTTTCTCAATGTATGTAGACTAGAAGGCCCTTACTCTCTAACTTTGAATGCTTAAAGATATTTATCATTTTGTCATGGATTATGATTATGCTGATGTACAGGTATTTTTAGCAACTAGTTTTTATGTACATTTAAGAAATTTACATCAGAATTAAAAATTAACTAAAAGCTTCAGTTATTTGCACTTCCATTCTCTCTTGGCTTCTTTTCAATGCATATAAACATTGCATATAACCTTATTATCACATGGCAACTCAATGTTAATGTTTTCCACCTAGGAAAATTTTAAAAGCATACCATTTACTTCATTTTTACTTTGTTCCAGTGTAGGGGAACTTGAGCAACAATTATTCTATTTTCAAAACACTTGTCATAAAAATCTTTGAGCACATTTTCCCCCCTTTGGCCAAATATTTTTTTTTATTCCTTTTCAACGTTTCATTTGCTATTACAAGAAACAATAGATCCATACATTTGGATCGATCATGTTGCTTTTTGAAAGCTTGCTTTCCAGAAGGCATAACACAGTTTACACTGATAATGTCAGTGGTTAAATACTTCAACTTAATACTATGAACATTAGATTACATCTATTTTGTTTATTTTTGCTAATATGATGGATTTATGTTGCAACATGTTATTTAGTGTTATTAAGGGTTAAGTATTTTTTATTTCTTAAAGAGTTTCTATCAAAAAATATTATTTTATAGCAAGACATCTTAAAAGTAGAGAAATACAAGCAAAAACTTGCTAGTAATCTCATCTCCAAAAGATAGAATTGTAATAATTATAGAGAGATCCTATAATAAATACATACCTATATAGAAGTATAATATACATATATACATAAGTAGATTTATATGCATGTGCACATATTTGTTATTGCATGATATGGATGTACTATCTCTAGTGTGATAATATGTTCTAAACATTGATTCTTGTCAATGCATATCTTCATTCAATGCTCTTTTAATGGCTGTATAGTATTCCACTTTATAGAATGCCTTCATTAGCTTAGCTATTCCCTCACCATTTAATACTAAGTTGTACAAATTTTGAGTGGTATAAATTATGTTTCAGTGAAAATTAATATCTATATATGTTTCCATATATCTTTGCTTAATTCCTTAGGACAAATTCTTAAATACGAAATTGCTAAATGATGGTACATTTTGCCAGAGGGAAAGAAGAGACAATCTTATACTGTCATCAGAAGGGCACAATACCTGTCATCAGAAGGGCACAATATTTGTAACACATGCCCTAAGGAAACTTCACAGTGACATGTTAGTTGAAAACAGTGGGCAGAAAAATAAATGGAAAGGAAAGGCTGGCCTTTGCCTCCTAAATTAGTATGAAGTAGAAGAAGACCCATGTATTTAGTATGACATATATTAGCTCAAGCTTCTATAACATAATACCATAAGCTGGGTGACTTAAATAATGAAAACCTATTTTCTCTCCAAGATCAGGGTCCCCAGGGCTCAGTGTCTGCTAAGAGCTTCCTTCCTGGTTTTCAGACAGTTGCCTTCTTGCTGTGTTCACACTCGGGAGAGAAAGAAAGAGAGTGAGAGAGCTCTTATGACATTAATGAACTGCCAAAGATTCCAGTTTCTCACCAGATACATTACATAGTGGGTAAGAGCTTCAACATACGGATTTAGGGGAGACTCAGTTCTGTCCATAGCATACGAGGTGTATCTGTTAGGTTGCACTTCTTTGAGTTCTTAATGAGTCTTCTGTGACAAAGGGGAGCCATGGACATTAAAATCTCATTCCTATCACTTTCTGCCAACAGGGATGATCAAATATAAAGTCTCTACACAACCTAATGGCTGTGTTTATTTTTTTTTTTTTGAGAATAATAGTAAAATGCCTACATTATTGGAGGCTGGGAAGGTGGTGGAGGAGAAGGACCTTAAGCCCACCTTGTCCCATTGGCACACCTAGAAAATATTCACATCAGCATAAATAACCCAGAAAAGGCCCCCAAAGACCAGCAGAACAAACCTTACAACCAAAGGTAGAGAAGAGACCATATCGAAAAGAGAAGAGAGGGTAAGAAGGGCAGAGATGTTGTAGGGAGCTAAATGGACTTGGGCCATCCCTGGTCAGGAGGGGGCTAGTGGATGCAGAGAGGAGAGTGAAACAGAGCCCCATACCAGGGACCCTGCACAGAGAAGACAAATCCCCATAACATTTGTCTTTGAAAACCAGAGGGGCAAAACATCCTGAGTTCTTACAACCAGGGGGACTTAATGCCCAGAATTTTAATAATCAGCAGGCTTTGCTCTGGGGGAGCCTAGAGGGTGACAGAAAGCTGAGTCCCCACACTTAAAGAGATAGCACAACAAACATCTCTCAGAGATATGGCAGAGAAGCAGCATTTTGAAACACACCTGGGGCCTCCCAAGAGGGATGGTTATTTACTAATCTCAGAGCATGTCCACGAGGTACAGAGATCTCTTGGAGACTCCTCCAGGAACAAGGGAGCTCAGCATAAACCCACACCCAACCCACACTCCTCAGCATAAACCTGCAGCCATCTGTGGGAACCATGTTGACTGACTAACTTGCTTCCATCAAGCTCCACCCACCTGCACTGCTGTGACTCTGTCCCTCCCAGTCAGTCTGGCTTTAGTCCAGATACGGTGAGTCCCCTTCCAGAGAATATCATCCCAAACTTTGCCATCATCACCTCTCCCAACCCGTGCGCTCTGTGGGGCCTTGGTCCCAGCATTGGCACCAGCATTGGGCCCTGTGGAAGACAAGGTCACACCTTGTTAACATTGTGCGCTGCCCCCAACCATGTGTTCTTTGAGGATCCACCTGCTGCCATGTCCCTGAACAGCCAAAGCAACCTTTAAAAAGAAAATGAAACTGCAGGTATCACAATTCCAGACTTCAAGTTATATTACAAAGCTGTAGTAATCAGAACAGTACGATTCTGGGGGCGCCTGGGTGGCGCAGTCGGTTAAGCGTCCGACTTCAGCCAGGTCACGATCTCGCGGTCTGTGAGTTCGAGCCCCGCGTCAGGCTCTGGGCTGATGCCTCAGAGCCTGGAGCCTGTTTCCGATTCTGTGTCTCCTTCTCTCTCTGCCCCTCCCCCGTTCATGCTCTGTCTCTCTCTGTCCCAAAAATAAATAAACGTTGAAAAAAAAATTAAAAAAAAAAAAAGAACAGTACGATTCTGGCACAAAAAAATAGACACCTGTATCCATGGAACAGAACACAAAACTCAGAAATTAACCTATATGTATATGTTTGAATAATCTTTGGCAAAACAGGAAAGAATATCCAATGGAAAAAAATACAATCTCTTCAACAGTTGGTGTGGGAAAACTGGACAGCAAGGTGCAAAACAATGAAACTGGACCACTTGCTTACGCCATACACAAAAATAAACTCAAAATGGATTAAGGAACCAAAGGTAAGATCTGAAAACATAAAAATCCTAGAAAAGAGCACAGGCAGTAATTTCTCTGACATCAGCCTTAGCAACATCTTTCTGGATATGTCTCTCAGGCAAGAGAAACAAAGAAACAAACAAAAACATAAACTTTTGGGACTTTATCAAAATTAAAAGCTTTTGCACGGTGAAGAAAACAATCAACAACTCCAAAAGGCAACATACTGAATGAGAAAAAAAATATTTCCAAAATATAGAAAAAACTGATACAACTCAATACCCAAAAAACCAAAATATACAATCAAAAAATGGGCCGAACACACGAGCAGATATTTCTTCAAACAAGGCACACAGATGGTCAACAGAAACATGAAAAGGTGTTCAACATCACTCACCAGCAGGAAGATGCAAATCAACACCACTACGAGACATTACCTCACTCCTTTCAGAACACCTAAAATAAAAAGCTCAAGAAACAATAGATGTTGGCAACAATGTGGAGAAAGGGGAACCCCCTCCAGAATTGGTGGGAATGCAGAGTGGGGCAGATACTCTGGAAAACAGTGTGGAGGTTACTCAAAAAATTAAAAATAGAGCTATCCTACAATCCAGTAATCATGCTATTAGGTATTTGCCCAAAGAATACAAAAACACCAATTTGAAGGCATACATGCACCCCTACGTTTATTACAGCATTGTTTACAATACCCAGATTATGGAAGCAGACCAAATGTCCATGGATATATGAATGGATATATATATATATATATATATATATATATGTATGTATATATACATTAGAATATACATATACATTAGAATATTATTCAGTCATAAAAAAGAATGAAATCTTGCCATTTGCAACAACATGGGTGAATCTGGAAAGTATAATTCTCAGTAAGCAAATCAGAGAAAAACAAATGCCATATGATTTCACTTATATGTGGAAGTTAAAAAACAAAACAAAGGAAATTTAAAAAAAAAAAAGACATGCCAAAAAACAAACTCTTAACTATGGAAGAAGAAACTGATGGTTACCAGAGGGGAGACACATGGGGGATGGGTGAAATTGGTGATAGGGATTGAGGAGTGTACTTGTTGTGATGAACACTTGGTGATGTATGGAGTTGTTGAGTCACTATATTGTACACCTGAAACTAATGTTACATTGTATGTTAACTACAATATTGAACTAAAACTTAAAAAAAAGCCTACATTATTGGTATATTGCGAGAACCAAGTGAAAAGTGTACATGAATGTTCTTAGTACACGTTGCTTACTCAAGATCTTTGTCTTCATACATTCTTTCATCTGTTATTTCATCCTTTGTGTTTTCTTCCTTTTTTAGGATCTGTTTTGTTATATATGGTAAATACACTTCATCAAATAACACATAGTCAAAGATTTAATCTAGGACCTGTTCTCTGCTACATAAGACCATATTCTCTTAAAAAATAAAAAAACAAATGGAGTGTACACTACAGATAAAGTAAAGAATAACATTTAGTGACATATTTAATGCTAATCTTTGGAAGTGAAACATGATAAATTACGAAGAAATATAGTTTAAAGGAAATTGGATTTTACATGTTCAAGTTAATTTTCTGTTTTGGTAATAAAACAGGTAAAATTCCAAGTGAATGTTTATATTTACATATATGCTGCAAGCTCCCCTCTTTCAAATATTCTAATTTCCATGACAATATAAAAAAGATATTGCTGTCCTATAGTTGCCATCGAAAGACATCTAGAGTAGGATGAAATCCTCAGGCCATCACTGTGAGGAATGTTTCCTGCAGAAATGATAGATGAGGAGACCCTGTGTTAGGTCCGATTTTTTTCCTTTTGAGAAAGCAACATGGTTTGATGGCAGATATGTGGAAGGGTTCTTAGCCTGTATAGACATCCCTCATGCAAACGCAAATACACAGAAGAATACAACTAAATCAGCAGCTCATGTGCATCCGTTATCATTTGCTACGTAACAAACCACATCGAAGGTTTGTGTCTCACAACCATGAAGGTCAACAGTTTGGGGGTTGCGTAGCTAGGGTGGTTCATCTGGGCTGGGATCACACACGGTTTGGAGGTCAGAGGGCTAATGATAATGTTGTGTATATTTTGGTTGACTGGATGTTAGGAGGGGTGCTGGAAGCAACTGAACATGTTGCCAAGTGGCCAGTAATCCAGTCTAACTGTTTCTGATCATGGCAGTAGCAGCATTATTAAAAGTAGCAAGAGAGAAGTCAAGCCCCTTTGTGCAGGCATTTTTGTGATCTCTACTTGAGTCATATCAGCTTTCAGCCCACTGACCAAAGGAAGTCACATGGCCAGCCCCAGAGTCAGTGTGGGAGGCAACCACCCAAGTACCCAAGGCTTAGATGTTGGATGTGGGGCACTGTGAAGGTCGTGGGCATTTCTATTACCTACCAAACTATAAATTGTTTCCACTGTACATGTACAAATCTTCACATTGTTTCATTATTACAGCATATATGTGGCACTTAGTGCCTACTTGTTAAATTAATCATGAGATATTTACTGTGCATCAGGTACCGTTCTCATTGCATAACCTGTATTTGTATTTTCCAGTGATCTTTATCAAAACCCACTCTGATGGCATCTTTTATTATCTTCATGGATAATTGTGGACATGGCATGATTAAACAGTATGCCAATATTTACTCAGCTAATGAATGTGGAGCCAGGATTCAAATCAAGGCAATTAATCTCACATTACATGGTGTACTAATAAACTTATCTTCTGAAGAAGAAAGGAAGGATGTATAATGGAAGGAAGGAAGGGAGGAAGGGAGAGTGGGAGGGAAAGAAAGGAGGAAGGAATAACTTTCTAGAAATGTATGTGATTAGTTATAAAACACATATGTGGGGGAAAAAGTCTCCTAATAGGGCCTGTAATGAAATCTGTGAATATTAATTTCTTTGCCTACGATATGAAAATTGAGCACAATGCTAAATGTCAACTAATGCCAACTGCTCATAATGTGGAGAGTCTAAAATGACCAATACCACTCATGCACGAAACTCTCCAGATTGTTCAAAGAGTTGAACATCTAAGAGTCAGGAATCAAAAATATAGGAGCAGCATTTCACTGCTACCAGGCACGTCTATTTTTGAGAAGTCAAATAAATAAGCTATGATGCTTCTCTCTCCGGATGGAGGATATGCATTTAACACACACACACACACACACACACACACACACACACACACACACATTTTTAATGGCCTACTCATAAAATTTAGCAAGAGAGCCAGTCGCCTTTCATCTTAATAAGAACAACTTAAGTCCTACTTATTTATGTTTTATAGAAAGTTATAAATCGTCTAAATCAAAATCTCACTGGTGAGCCCAGAATGCTTGACATGCAATTGGTATGTGCAAATGAGATTAGGACACCTACAAATTAAAGCAAAGGCACAGTAAATTCCCCTTCTTCACTGCAGCTGGCAATACACCCGGCATGGGATGGCAAAATTATTCATATTTCATGACACTTATTATAGGTCCCACGAGACAGTATTTATATTTTTTTTCTAATTTTTGAACAGGAGTAAAACAACTTCCCCAAAGCTCTGATGTGTATGTGAGGAGTACACGCAATAGAAAATTTTCCGCAGCTAAATGGTGAGCATTGAATAATTTTATTTCTTTGACAACATGCTGTGTTTGCCCATATCTGTGCAGTTTCATTTCAAAGTCACAAAAGTCCCAGGACACAGCAGTAGAGGACGCTCACTGAGCGAGAGCCTGACTCCCCACCCAGAGATGCCGTGGGTGGGTAACTCAGCCTCTCTGTGTCTTAGCTACCTCATTTTATAAAGAAAAAATAATAATATAGACTTAATAATTATTGAAATTATTAGTATTATTATATTAATGCTTACAAGACAAAATTTTGTATACATCCTGTATGAATCGGTAGGGTATTACCCAAAAATTCTTTTTAAAAAATTTTTTGTAATGTTTATTTCTGAGACAGAGACAGAGCATGAGTGGGGGAGGGGCAGAGAGAGAGGAAGACACAGAATCCGAAGTAGGCTCCAGGCTCTGAGCTGTCAGCACAGAGCCCCAACTCGGGGCTCAAACTTACAAACCGTGAGATCATGACCTTAGCTGAAGTCAGTCGCTCAACTGACTGAGCTACCCAGGCACCTCTACCCAAAAATTCTTAATGTGTTGCCAACATTTAGAACAAACTATAACTAAAAAACATACCTTTCAACCCCCCCTTCAAAAAATGTAGATATCATTGGGGGCACATGGGTGGCTCAGTGGGTTGAGCACTCTACTCTTGATTTTGGCTCAAGTCATGATCTTGTGGTTGATGGGATCAAGCCCTCCATTGGGCTCCATGCTGAGTGTTGAGTGGGGAGCCTGCTTAGGATTCTCTCTCTCCCTCACTCTCTGCCCCTCCCCCACTCATTCTCTCTCTCTCTCTCTCTCTCTCTCTCTCTCTGTGTCTGTCTCTCAAAATAAATAAATAAACTTTGAAATACATAGATATTACTTGTAAAGCCAAATGTGTAAGTAAAAAATTGTAAGTATTTTGCTATCACATTTCTTTTTTCTGATTATAGACAGTGGTATCTACTGTTAAAATCTAGATTTTGGGTTGACTTGAAGCCTGAATCTATTCAGGGCTTAATATGATCAAATTACAAAATAGAAATTATCAGTAAAGTGGGCATGTTGCTATTCTGTTGTGTATATAATGAAAATGCACACATATTTGTATGTACCTAATGTGATATGTTGCCCCTTTTGTTTGTTTCTTCCATCAAGTTAAACTTTTCACAACTAATTCTTCCATTCCTTTGACACTCTTCAAATAGTAACTTAAATAACTGGAAAACAGTCAGAAATAGTCCTAGCCTTGCTTTTAAAGTCCCCAGTTGCAACCAAAATGCTCCTAGGATCTGTATTTGATTTTGTTTTAATGGCTGAAGAAAATCTAGGCATGACAATATGCTCCCTTTAGTTTGATTTTAAAAAAATGTGGCTCCCAACTTGTGACTCCTTTAAGAATTGCCAAGTAGCTTCTTTTTTTCCAAATTATTTTATTTAGAAGAAAAGCCTATCATTAAAATTCTCCTAGGAAATAATGCTATTCACAATATTTACAACAGAGGCTTAGCTCAGAAGGACAATTTGATTAGAAAGATAAAACAGGGACCTGTTGAAGTCCAATATTTGACCCTTCCATGGGCTGAATGTGGCTCAGATTTACAACAGTGCTGGTGGTAAATGGAGGCCGGTCATACAAGTCCCTCTCTGGGGGTCCAAGGAAGCTTGTCCACTCAGCCTGCACATGGTAGAATACAGAGGTCAAGCAGTTTTTAATCATTCCTTACTAAAATCCTCATACTTTTCATTTCTATCTCCTTTGCTGCCTTGGATTTGTGTGAGACAATCTGTGTGATTTACTTAGCAATCTGTTGGGATTTAAGCAGGCCTGAACTGGAATCCAGTCCCTTCTCCTAGTAGGGTTGAGACTATACAAAACTATTTAACGTGTGAATCTTAAGAATTTTTATCTATAAGGTGGAAACACTTACCTAACTCACAAGATTATAGAGATGATTTGATAACAAAGACTCCTGAGTGTTTGGTAGTATCAGTGTTCAGTTGTAAATACTATTACCATTTTACTTCAGGCATTTACCCTTTCCCTAGCTGTCCTAGCATAGATTGGCCATTTTTGTAAAGGCTAATGGGCATTAGTTAAGGAGATGGTAATATATTTTGCTAACTTAGTAATAGATTTAAATGTCAACATACCAGTTTTTGATGGTATAAGCATATTTGGAATTTTGTTGATACCCTTTAATGAGAATAACACCATCAAAAATTGTCTTTGAAAACCATATGAGACAGGAAATGAGAATCACATACAGTGAGAGGACAATATCCATGCATGGTAGCGATCCTGAAGTAATATATATTCCCTAATCCCGAGTAGCTCATACTGATTATTTGTATATTTACATTTGATTGTGACCTTCTGTTCTTCTTTTTTTTAATTAAATTAAATTAAATTATTTATTTTGAAAAAGCAAGTGGGAGTAAGGGAGGGCCAGGGAGAGAGTGTGAGAGAGAGAGAATCCCCAGTAGGCTCTGCACTGTCAGGGCAGTCTGATGCAGGGCTGGATCTCATGAATCATGAGATCAAGAGTCAGTTGCTCAACCAAATGAACCACCCAGATGCCTGGCCTTCTGTCCTTTTTATTTTCAATTTTCTCTATCTCCAATGTCTTGTCCTTTTTGTCATCTCATAGTTTCATTTTATCTATTAATATATTCAATCTGGTCTCCAATGTTTTCTTAACATTTCATCTGCATTTTCTCAGGCTTCTTAAACATAGTTTGGTTATTTTTACACTTCTTAAAACTTTAAACTTCAATTAAATGAACACTCGAAAACCCTTAAAATTGTGATTAACTGTAACAACTTATAAATACACAGTCTTATAAACACTTTCATGTCACAGATTAAGTTCAAATTAGACAGCAGGTATTTATCCTTACTCAGAGAAATCAGAAGATTTTAAAAAGGAATATAAATAAATGCTCAGAAACATACAATTATTACCAGTGTCTGTCTACTTGTCACATAGTGGCATGTTTCTTATTGCCATTGCTTCATTTAATAAGGCATCTTTGTCACGCAATGGTCAGATATTTGTGCATTCACTGCTTGACAACATGAAAGTCATGGGTCATGTGTCAAAGACCAGCTGAACCAGAAGAAATAAACTAAAAAAAAAAAAAAAAAAAAAAGAGAGAGAGAGAGAGAAGAGAGATAGAGAAAGTTCCTCTGGAGACAAGGTTTTATTTGTGTTAGTAAGTATTTTCTCCTCCAACTTACACAAAAGGGGATCAATCTCTTTTCCAATTTTGTATCCCTTGGACTCTATATTTAAAAATCGCTATCCCCAGGGCTATTTTGATATAAATCCAAAAAGTGCATAAAATGAGTCTGTGGTTCTTCCTCACCTATGTCCTCTCTCATCATCCCCAGCCTACAGTCCTCCACTCCTGTTTCCAAGTGCCTCCGATTTCCTGCAGTCAGGCCAGAGGAGCAAGTGGCATTTCACGATCCAGAACTTTCTTTTACCTCCCAATCCTCAAAGTATAACTATTAGTGCTTATCTATGAAGGTCTCCAAAACCCTGAGACAGAATTAACTGACTTCAGTAAAGGAATGTCAGCAAACTTTTATTCAAGGGCAGGAAAGTTAAATCAGCTGTTTTCTCTGAAGGCCTTTGCCTCCACTTCTGTCTCTCTGTGAGATTTGACCACATTCAAAATTAGCTGGGAGGCAACTCATGAAATTGGAAATCTCTGGGTGCTCTGTAAGCCGAGGGCAAAAATGCAAGTCAGTGAAAACAGACTACTGTTCTCTTTCTCAAGGCCTGTGTGTTGTATTGCTCAGTAACCCAGAATTTGAATGGGTGGTATTTATATTTGTGTTTTGAGAAGACAATGCACATTGTTGCTCAAATTCTTGATTATTTGATGACCAGCTTAAAGTTAGTTGTGCTACGTAATTTCAACGTGCTAACTTTGTGGTATGTTTACGATTGCTTCTACACCAAGGGAAGACTAAGCTACATCAATGTTGCAACCTGAAAAACAAGGGCAGGCTTAACAGCAGTCTTAATGGAAGGATGAGAAGAATTGACTCACCCTATGGCAAACCATGTCAGACATTCAATAATATGCTAACTCACATTCTATTTATTTCATAAATAAAATTAGTTTCCTATTAGACATAATGGAAGACTAAGAACACAGTGAAAGTTTTTAAAATAATGATTTTTTAGTATCAAAATTTAAAGTAAATAGTAAAATTAATTAGCCCACGGATATACTATAATTAATATACTTAATTACTAGCTAAGGAAAAGTGCCATTGATAGTGATGATGACTCAAACCATGGCTAATCATAATCACAATTTAAAAATTTGAAAGCAAGATAGAAAACGAATTTACCCAAGGGATACAGGAGTGCTGATGCATAGGGGCACTTGTACCCCAATGTTTATAGCAGCACTTTCAACAATGGCCAAATTATTAGCCAAAGAGCCCAAATGTCCATCAACTGACGAATGGATAAAGAAATTGTGGTTTATGTATACAATGGAATACTACTTGGCAATGAGAAAGAAGGAAATCTGCCTTTTTGTAGCAACATGGATGGAACCGGAGAGTGTTATGCTAAGTGAAATAAGTCCTACAGAGAAAGACAGATACCATATGTTTTCACTCTTACGTGGATCCTGAGAAACTTAACAGAAGTTAAGAGTTAGAGAGGGAGAGAGCCAAAACATAAGAGACTCTTGAAAACTGAAAATAAACTGAGAGTTGATGGAGGGTGGGAGGGAGGGGAGGGTGGGTGATGGGCATGCAGGAGGGCACCTGTTGGGATGAGCACTGGGTATTGTATGGAAACCAATTTGACAATACATTTCATATTAAAAAAATTAAAAATAGAAAAAAAGAAAACAAATTTACCTTTCTTCTATTTAAGTCCAACTTCAATATATTAACGTCAACAAAATTATGTTACAGGTAATTTCAAAGTAAGTCTCTTACTTTAATTTATTGGTTTCCTATAAGCTGTAGGCCATGCATATTCTGCCCAGATCTTATTTCCCACTCTCCCGCCCGGGCCATGGGCATGATGAGTCCTCCAGTACTAGCAGTGGAAAACCCTGACATTGTTGAGCTTGGTTCCTCTCTCAGATTTATCTTCACCTCAACAATGTGACACTGTCTATTATTTAAAGTCATTTTCCATCCAATGCCATATGATGAGGGGATGTGAATGTTAGGCCCCATACCACAAAGGGGACAAGTCAGAAGAGCCATTCCCATCCCCAACTCCCTGTAAGATCACCTGCATCACACATGTTGACTCCATTTCTATTCCACTTCTCCCCTTGCCTAATACTGATCCTTAGTATGTTTCCTAATGAATTTCCGACATGCAAATAAGATTGTGAATGATAAGCCCATGCCTTGAAACAAGTCATACGTAATATAGATTTTTATGTTCTTAAGCCCTGTAGCTAGGTCATGCTGTCTTGCCTTTGAAATCCAAAGACAATAAGTTAAACTGCTGAGTAAAATAGGAAGTGTTATAAAATGTTTGTCTTGCCAGAAAATACACAATCTTCCCACACGCTAAGTCAAAGCAAGGATTAAGAAAAAGCAATGGAGGTAGGAAGCAGGCTTTCCCTGAAAGCCTTTTTTTTTTTTTTTTTAATTTTTCAAACCAAGATGGCATTCAAGTTTGGTTTTCATGTCTTGCAGAAAGCAAGAGATAGAAAACACAAAATCCGCACTGCTGATGGTGGGCATTCTACAGAAAAGAACTGACAATAACTTAAGACCACTCTCCTTAAAGACCTTTTTGCAAGGTTGTCCTTGACTAGTGTTTGGGAACTTGAGTTTCGGGGCGGGGGGGTCCTATCATTTCCAGAACTAGTAAGGGTGTTCACCATACCTAAAGTGTTTGTTCAACAGTGTGTTCTATGGTGAATATCCACTTTCTTTCTGCAAGACTTGAACTTTTAGTACATGATAAATGGAAGATGCCTACACGATTAGCTCCCAATAAATATCTTGAGCACTGATTCTCTAATGAGCATGTCTGGTCAATAACATTTCACAGGTGTTGCCACAGTTCATTGCTGGAGAAAGTAATCATGTCCTGTATGACTCCACTGGCAGAGGACTCTTGGACATTTGTGCCTGACTTTCCTCTGGACTCCTACACTGTCCCTTTCCTGATTTTGTTCTGTATCCTTTTGTTGTTAATAAATCACAGTTGAGAGTTTGACTATATGCTGGGTTCTGTGAGTCATCCTAGTGATTCATCAAATCTGGGGATGTTTTTAGGGACTCCCAACATAGGAGTCTAGTTGTGATATTTCAAAAAAAATAAATAAATACATCATCGGTGGGGCACCTGGGTGGCTCAGTCAGTTAAGTGTCTGACTCTTGATTTGGCTCAGGTCATGATTACGCATTTTGTGAGTTCCAGCCCCAGGGGTTCTCTCTCTCTCTTTCTTTCTCTTTGTCCGTCCCCTCCTCTCTAAATAAAATAAAAAATGCATCATCTGTGTAAAGATGAACTAGTTAGAAAAGCCAAATGGAACAGAGGAATCAGTGTCTTTCTCTAACGTAACATTGGTAAAAGGGATAGAGCAGGTAGAATCTATATGGAGAAGGGAGAATAAAAAAGAGGCAATACTTAAAGAGATCATAATGGCTGAGACCCTTTTAGCGTAAACACATAGAATTAGGAGGCTTAAACCAGCCCAAGCAGAATAATCGTTCCTTCTCTGACCACATGAAGACTTACTAATTAATTCATCAAAAAAAAAAAAAAGCCCACCATCGATAGTTCAATGGCTAGTATCACATGTATGATTCCTGTATCCGTCACAAACAGGATGCATAACCATTTTTTTCATACTAAAATATTCCTTGTGCTATCTCTTTATAGTCATATCCTCCACTTCCCCAAACCCTGAGAGCCAGTTATGTATAATTTTGTCCTCAAGAATGTTATCCAATGAAATATTAGAGTATGTAATCTTTCAAAGGAGCTTCTTTCATTCAGCATAGACTTTCAAATTGATCAGCATCGTTCTATATCAATGGTTTATTACTTTTTTTGTTGCCATGTAGTACTGTCTCATGGGTGTACCACAACTTGTGTAGCCATTTACCTTTTGAAGGAAATGTGGGTGCTCTCCATTTGTATGGAAGTAAGAAAAGAGCTGATGTAAACATTCATGTACAGGTTGTATGTGAACGTATGTTTTCATCATTCCAGAGTAAATAAAGATGTTGAGTCATATGATAAGTATAAATGTAAATTTATACAAAATTCCCAACTATCTTCCAGACTAGTTGTAGCATCCACAGCTTTACCAACAACGTATGAGAGTACCAGTTGTCTGTCAGCATTGCTATTATCATCATATTTTATTTGGCTATTGTAATAGCTGTGCAGAGGTATCTTATCATGGTTATATTGTGCGTATACCTAAGGGTAATGATATGGAACTTTTTTATTCATTTGCTTATTTGTCATTCATATATACTCTTGGTGAAGTGTTCGTTCCAATCTTTGATCCAACTTTTAGTTACTTGTTTTCTTATGCTTGAGGGTTTTTTTTTAAGTTTTATTTATTTATTTTGAGAGGGAGAGAGAGAGTGTGTGCAATCAGGGGAGGGGCAGAGAGAAAGGAGAGAGAGATCCCAAGCAAGCTCCTCACTGTCAGTGCAGAGCCTGATGTGGGGCTCAAACTCAGGAACCGTGAGATGACAACTGGAACAGAAATCAAGAGTCAGATGCATAACCAGCTGAGCCATCCAGGTGCCCCATTACTTTTGAGTTCTAAGAGATTTTCACATGTTCTGCCTAGAAGTCCTTTGTCAGCCCTTTGTATTTTGGCTTCATGTCTAGAAAATCTTTGCCTCACTTCAGGTCATGTAAATTTTCACCTGCTTTCTTCCAAAGGTTGTATCATATTGTTTGAGATTTAGATCTGAATTATTTTCGGTTAAGTTTTGTATAAAACATGATGTTTAATTCATGGCTCATTTTCTGCATATGAACGCCCAACACTGTTGAAGATTCTATCTTTCCTTCATTGAATTGCTTTGCACCTTTGTGTAAAATCCTTTGGCCACCTTTATATGGATCTATTTCTGAACAAAAACTATCTGTTTAATTGGTCTGTGCTTTTGTTAATGCTATATTGCCTTTATTACTATAGCTTTCACATAAGTTTTAAAATAATGCGGTATATTTTTCTGACTTTATTTCTAACTTTCAAAATGATTTTAGCTGTTCTAGCCAGTTTGCATTTAATGTAAATTTTAGAATTAACTTGACTTTCTATAGACAATCCTGCGGGGGTTTGGATTGTTATCGCATAAATCTAGAGGTTGCTCTGGAGAGAAATGACATGTTTTTTCTTAAGTGTTCCACTCCACAAACATGATATAGTTCTCCATTAATTTAGATCTTCATTGATTTTTTTCATCCATGCATATAGTTTCTACACACAGATCTTGCACAAATCTAAATAAATTTAAAAAGATTGAGGTCACACAAAACATGTATTCTATTTATAACAGAATTAAACTAGAAATAAATAACCAAAACAGACATAGAGAACCTCTAACTATTTGAAAATTAAACAACACATTTCTCAATATATGATGGGTCAAAGTAGATATCACAAATTTTTTTAAATTTTTAAAAGCATTAATTTAGACTTGTCTATGATACCATACACACAAATTAACTTAAAGTGGACCAGAGGCCCAAAGACTAGAAGAAAAACTACAAAAAAATTTAGAAGAAAACATAAAAGAAAATCCGTATGATCCTAAGCAAGTTTGTCTAAGTAAGGAATTCTTAGAAATTGAACCTGAAGCCAAATTCACAGAAGAAAAAAATTGGTAAATTAGACATCCCAAATTTAAAAAGATTTGCACTTCAAAAGACACCATTAAGAAAACAAAAAAGGGACACTTGGGTGGCTCAGTTGGTTAAGCACGGAAATTCAGCTCAGGTCGTGATCTCCTGGGAGTCCCAAATCAGCTCCACACTGACAGTGCCGAACCTGCTTGGGATTCTTTCTCTTTCTCCAGCTCCCTCCACCCCTCCCCCACTTGTGCACGTGCCCTTTCTCTTTCTGGATATAAATAAACAAACTTTCAAAAAGAAGTTAAAAAAAAAAAGAAAACAGAAAAGACAACCTACAGAAGGCAAGTCAAATACCTATAAAACTACTTATAATTAAAATACATAAAGAACCTTTGAAAATCAATAAAAAGAAACCCTGATTTTAAGAGCAAAAGTCTTGAATAGACTTTTCACCAAATAAGATATTCAAATGGCTAAGAACAACAATAATAGCAACAACAACAACAACAACAAACCCCAGATGGCTAATAAACACATTAAAGTGTGCTCAACATCATTATTCATTACAGAAGTGGTAGTTAAAACCACAACGGGTTACCATTTCACACATCCTAGAATGAATATAATAAGAAAGACAAACCCAAAACAAGTGTTGGTGAGGATGCGGAAAAATCGGTACTCTCCTACACTGCTGGTGGGAATGGAAATGGTAGAGAAACTTTGTAAACCATAAAATCCAACCATCCTCCTCTTGGTACCCAAGAAAAATGAAAGCGTATGTCTACTCCGGACTTGTATCAGTACCTCATAGCCGCGTCGTATCGATTGCCCAATAATTTCAATGCAAACGTCACCAACTTTCGAATGGATGAACAAAATGTGGCATAATAATACAACGGTATATTATCCAGCAACGTCATGAAATGAAATGCCTAGATGAATCAAAGAAAGCAGTAGTTTAGGTGAGAGAATCAAGACAGAAAAAACTACATATTTCATGATATCATTTATAGGAAAGGTCCAAGGGAAGCAAATGTATAGTATCGGACATGAGAGTACTGGTTGTCTGAGGATGGCAGGAAGAATGAGGAATGCCTGGAAATGTCTAAAACTGCTTTATTATGAAGACTGTGCAATGCTAAAGCAGTCACTAAAAATCAGTGGGTTGTATCTTAAAATTTTTTTTTAACGTTTATTTATTTTTGAGACAGAGAGAGACAGAGCATGAACAAGGGAGGGGCAGAGAGAGAGGGAGACACAGAATCTGAAACAGGCTCCAGGCTCCGAGCTGTCAACTCAGAGCCCGACGCGGGGCTCGAACTCACGGACCATGAGATCATGACCTGAGCTGAAGTCGGACACTTAACCGACCGAGCCACCCAGGCACCCCTCAGTGGGTTGTATCTTTAAAATAAGTGACTAAATCTTTTTTGTCCAAAAATACCATTCTATTTCATATTTTCTTTTATTCTATTGGTTTTTTTTATTATTTTATTTTATTATTTGAATGTCTGGGATTTTACTGTTCAGAATATTTTAGCTGTTATTCCCCATTCTATCACTTTCCTAGAAATACTGTTCAGGATTTTTCTAATATCGGTGTCTCTGGCACCTGTATCACTGGACATGAAGGAAATAAGGTGTGGCCCCAGAATGATTCTCTTGCAGTGCTGTTGCATTTTCCTTCCTGCTAAGATTGAGGCTGTTTGGAATGAGGAGGCTCCTTATATGTCAGCTACTCTTGGGTGACCTGTGCAATGGGGTACAAGGGACAGCCTAAGAGTAGAAGGACAGGACACTGTTATTCTCTTAGAGGGAGTATGTTCAGAGAGTAGGGTGTGGTGGCTCAGGGAAGGATTCTCTGAGAACCATGGCTAGGACACTGCTCCCTGTCTTAATATTCAATATACTCTGTAGGGTTGTAAAATAAACCTGTTATCCAGTGGCTGAGAAGAAGCCATAGCCAGGGCAAGTAAAGTGAAACAGAGTACAAATTAGGATCTGCAGTTATAAGGGTACCAGGCCAGGCTTCATAAGGCCTAAACAGGCTAGTGACAGAGGCTGCCATTAGCCTGGGACAGAGAGATCCCCCCACCCCCACCCCACCGCAGTGACCATGAGTCATGTGGAGAGATACGCAAAATACAAATTAGATGATATCGTTCTCCTCAAGTAATGTGTCTCTACAATATCGGTGTTCGTGTTCCCTGTTCATTGAAAAATCTTCTCAAGTAATGTGGTAAAAATGATGCACTGATCATCCCTCCAGTGAGCTGTTTGTCCCCAGGAACTGCTTAAAGAAATATGACATTCGCAGCCATCTTGACCTTTTCTCCCTTCTCTACAGAAGTATTAAATAAGACTTCAGTTTAAATTCTACATTTCAAATTGATTACCATGCTACAGTACAATCTGAAAGACAATGACTGTCAAACCACGGATGTTATGTCCAAAGTCATTGTTGAGATACTACAGCAAAGATTTATGAAGGTCTATAAAAATCTGTTATGATAGCAAATGAAACTTTGGCTCCTAAAACTACCTTTCCTTTGTATAAATATGGCCACTGTCAATTGCAAAATTTTTTACATTTACATGAAGGATTGACAAACAGCCAAACAATGTAAAGAAGCAAGTATAATAATGGAGAAAATATTCAGTGGGCATTAAATTCTGGGCTCTTGTAACCTTTCTCATATATTGCCTTTGATTCATTTATTCTAGGTATAATCTGTATATTTGAAGGAGTCACATTTGAACATAGACACTACAAGTCCTTAGGCATAGCTGCGTACATGTTATTCCAAATGCTACAACATGATTCGACAGTGTATTTCAGTTTTGATAAGGAAAAGAAGAGGAGAGGGGGGAGAGAGGGGAAAAAGAATGGAAGAGGAGGGGAAGGGAGAGGAGGAAAAAAAGAAAAAGAGAGAGAGAGAGAGAGGGAAATCCAGAATCAGTATCAAGTAGTTTTAAAAAAATAATGCTTGGGGCGCCTGGGTGGCGCAGTCGGTTGAGCGTCCGACTTCAGCCAGGTCACGATCTCGCGGTCCGGGAGTTCGAGCCCCGCGTCAGGCTCTGGGCTGATGGCTCAGAGCCTGGAGCCTGTTTCCGATTCTGTGTCTCCCTCTCTCTCTGCCCCTCCCCCGTTCATGCTCTGCCTCTCTCTGTCCCAAAAATAAATAAAAAAGTTGAAAAAAAATTAAAAAAAAAATAATGCTTGAAGAGACATAGCATGTTAATTATGCTGCTTTCCTTAAAAGATTTTATTGGTGAGGTTCTTTGTTTATAGGGTTTTTTTCACGAAAACCACAAAAACAAAAACATAAAACCTTCTCTGTCTTGAGCCCATGTATATAGTAAAATTTCTCTGAATGAATTCTGGTGTCTGTGGATCCATTCCTGACGTCTCATGAATTGTTGCCACGGGGCTCTGGGACCAGCTTCTTCTGAACTAGCCTACCTAGTTTGATGATGCTACATGTTAATTATCATCAAAACCATCTCCGGGCTACAGAGGTTTGTGAAGGCATCTGGATTGCCCATGGGCAAATTAAAGAGCATGGGAAGCCACCATTTATTGTGTTTATAACACACAGTCACTTCATGGAGACAGTTTATACCCCCGAGAGCCCACGAGTACTGAAAACATGAAAATGCTCCAAATATTTCTGTGAAGAATATGGCTGCAAAATAAAGGAAACATTCAGATCATGAACCAGATTTTGAGAAAACAGAAACTGTGGAAGGGTTTATAGAACACGGAAAAAAAAGTGGACATTTTAATATGATTCCTTTATTTTTTTTGATTCCTTTAATTTCTAATAAAGGAGGCATCAGGAAACTAAAGTATATTTTATTTTATTTTATTTTATTTTATTTTATTTTATTTTATTTTATTTTATGTTAATCATTTTATTTTAGAGAGAAAACACAAGCAAACAAGCAGTAGAGGGGCTGAGGGAGAAGGAGAAAGAGAATCTCAAACAGGCTATGCCCAGCATAGAGCCCAACATGGGGCTTGAACTCATAGCCTTGAGATCATGATCTGAGCTGAAATTAAGAGTCAGACATTGAAGTGGCTGAGCCACCCAGGCACCCCAAGGACATTTAAAAACATGCCACGGAATAACCAGCAGAAGTACTATATAAGTTTTTCATTTAAGTTTCACCAAAATTATGAATATTTCAAAAATTATTTACAAAGTGAACCAGATACTGCATAATCCAGAAGATACTAATAGAGAAATTAAATTTACCAACTCTTACACAGAAATTAGTCCTCAATCTCTTTCAAAGTAAACTCATAAAATTATTACAAAAATATTTCTTTATGCTTTGTGTTAATTATATTCATTATAGATACACAATACTTAATATGATGATGTTGAATCAAAATATGACTTAAAGGTCATTTTGATTTACTATGCCTGGCTTTGGAAAACATATGCACACAAAAACCATACATAACTGTTCCCAGCAACTTTATTTAAATTACAAAAAAAAAAAAAAAAACAGATACAACTCAAGTGTTGTGCAAGGGGCAAAAAGATAAACTGTGGTACATCCATATGATAAAATACTACTCAGACATAAAAAGGAATACATTATTGATATACAGAACAACTGAGATGAGTTTCAAATGCATTACATTGAGCTGATTAAATAAAGCTAATATCATAATGTCCTGTGCTATACCATTCCATTTATATAATATTCCCCAAATGACAAATTTATAATGACATAAAACAGATCAATTCTTGTTTCTTTATGATATTGAATAGTTCTGTAATGATTATGGTGACTTACTACATATATGGTAAAATTTCACAGTACTACACGCAAACACACACACACACACACACACACACACACACGCTGGTAACAGTTGGTGAAATCTAAATAAGGCTGTAGTTCACTTTCTTGAAGGATCATATTTTTGATGTCACATCTAAGAGCTCTTTGCCAGACTTTACATCATGAAGACTCTCCCTTAAGTTTTATTCTGGAAGTTTTATATTTGTGTGTTTTACACTTAGATTTGTAATTTGAGTCAAATTTGTGTAAGGTATAATGGCCCTTTCCCCTTCATAAGTAAAACTTTTTTTTTTTAATTTTCCTTAAGTTTATTTATTTATTTTGAGAGAAAGAGAGAGCACAAGTTGGGTAGGGGCAAACAGAGAGGAGAGAGAATTCCAAGCAGGTTCCACACTGTCACCAAGGAGCCCTATGCAGGGCTTGAACTCACCAACTGTGAGATCGTGACATGAACCAAGATCATGACATAAACGGAGATTTAGAGTCAGAGGCTTCATTGACTGAGCCATCCATGTGTCCCTAAGTAAAATTTATAAACAAAACCAGTTGGATAGAGAGTGAGAGACAAATTTGCACATAATTGTCCTCTCTTATGCTAATAAGACTCTGCCTATAGCCTGCTTTCTTCTTGACCCATTCTCTGCTCACACTTAAATCACAAAACAGGTGGCTTAAGAAAACAAAATTTAACTTGGAGATTAAGGGCTCTTTTTAGTAGGGCTCTTTGCAACTCCTTTCTCTCTCTTTTTTTAAGCATTTCATTTCCCACCAAGCACAGTGCAGGCACTACACTAGACATTAGGGAAATAGAGATGAATAGGCTGCCATCTTTGCTCTCATTTTCCTCAAGTTCTAGAAGAGGGCACCAACAGAAACCTTCCCAGGTTCAAGATAATAATGGCTGTGTGTCCCGCATACAGTACAGAAGGAGACATCACTGCAAAGTGGAAGAAGGATTCCCTTAGACACAACAATAGAGATTTTTCCCAGGAAAGACCATGGAAGGAAGCAGTGAAGGAGGCGGAGACGCAAAGTGAACAAGGAGGAAATGGGAACTCATAACATTTGTTTTAGGAACAGTGATGGGTCTGATATAGCCAAGTAAATCAACTATGGATGAACCAGTCTTTAGTTAAAGCTAAAAATGGCTTTCTTGTAGCCACACTCCATACCCATGTCTCATACAACTGTTATAATATGTTTATTACGTATCTTGGTGATCATAAATATCCCTAGAAAATCAGTTTATAAATCATTATGTAAATATATGCAAATCATATTGTGTATACTTATATACTTCTTTTTCTTCCTTTTTCTTTTTCTTTGTTTCTTTCTTTTTTTTTTTTTTTTTTTTTTTTCTTAACCAATCAGCTCTATCTTTTCAAACTGGAGTGAGGTTAGCCTATGTACATCCAACCTGTTTCCCCGACGACGGCTCCCACCACTTCTCCCTTGGCCTAGTGATGGGCTGTGGCGTTAGCGCCACCCCCTGGACAGGCCCACCAGCGGTTCATCTGTGGACTTTGGTCTTTCTAAACTTCTGAGCAATAGCTCATAACTCTTCATTAATGTTTCAAATATTTTCTCCGTGTATATTTGATTGCTCTTCCTTTCTCTGGGATTTCATTACATGAATAGTTATGTATCTTTGATACTTAGTTAATGTAAGTATTTATATGTACGCTTCATGCCTGAAAATACCTATTTTGATTTTCTACCGTTTGTCACTTTCGTGTTGCCTTCCATGGAGGTTCACAAAAGGCTACCCCTAATTTCTAACTCCTTTTTCCCCCCCGTCATTAGCATCTACTCCATCTATCATGTTTTTCCAACTATTTTATTGTTGCATCTAAAATCCATGCGTTCATTTGATGATTTTTTTTTTAGTTTATATTGCTAACATTTTATCTCCTTATATATATGACAATAAAAATCCCTTAGCCTTTCACACGTTTTCATTCAGATACTCTATATTGTCCACCCATTTGTCAATATTTTAACGTCGTTTTGTTTGTCAATTGACTAGCCAATTGTTAGCTGATGTTTCTCTGGGGTTATCACTAGATAACGCATCTTACAATGTGTTTGGGGCAACGGCCAACACTAGGGCCTAGCCTGTTTCAAATCAGCCAGTTGAAGGAAAGATGTCTCCATTGCTCCCTTTGTTACTAATATGGCAGGCAGTTTCCTTGGTTAATTTGTCCTCTTTACATTTTCCTTAAATTTTTAAGGCGAGACAGCATGGATTGAAATAGACCTCTTTGCATTGTAAACCAGTTATTCCGTGGTTTGGGGGGAACAAGGGTGAAGCGTGAAGGTGTCGACGCGGCAGGTCAAATCATAATTACATTTTTTTAATGTTTATTTATTTTTAAGAGAGACAGAGAAAGAGAGAACACAAACAGGGGAGGGGCAGAGAGAGAGGCGAACAGAAGATCTGAAGTGAGCTCCATGCTGACAACTGACAGCCCGATGCAGGGCTCGAACTCATAAACCCAGGAGATCATGACCTGAGTTGAAGTCCGATGCTTAACCGACTGAGTCACCCAGGTGCCTCAAATCATATTTACTTTTATCAATGCTTTGTCCTCAGGCTTTCAGAAGCCCTGTTTCCTCAGAGGACACAAGCATCCTAGTGTTTAGCTGTTGCTATGGATTTCCTCAAAGAAAGATCAGACAAACATTTTCTCATTGCAACACTGGGAAAGACAAGAGTAAATTTTATTCAGCTTTTGTACCATCTGATCTCTCAGCTTTGCACAGGCTGCCTCACCCTCTTCGCTCCAAGATGTGTGCCGCCTTTAATTGCTCAGTTCTCAAGCGTTTCCACCGGTTCCTGGAATTCATTTTCCCGATCAGTTCCTCTGGTTCCTTCATTGTTCATTCTGAACAACGTTCATTCTGGGGATCACAGCACCTGCCGGCTTACCATTTGGTAGGGACCGGAGCTCTATGCTACGTTTGGCTCACGGACGTGTTCAGTTTGACAAGCGAAGGCTCTTCAAAATTGAACTTGAATCCGACAAATGGAGATACACTTTCACACAGCCACTCACTATTGTGTGTCACCAGCCTTGTTCACTTACCTGTGGAACCTCTTGCTTTTGAACAGATGGGAGTCTGATCTCAGGTAGAATATAGGGTAGATTTAATGAACCGTGAGGGATGAAACTGAAAAGAGCCAGCAAATATAGTACGGAGGAAACTGAATGATAGACCAAGGGGCTGTAATGCCTTATTGACTCACTTGCAAGAAATGAGGGTGATTGAGAATAGGATATGAGGGTGACTTTATCCATATTTCAGATGAGTAAGTCTGGGGTCAGCGCTGAGGATATATTTGCAGGAGTAACCTGGAGACATTGAGGATGGCAAGAATGTCATTCTAGGGCGCCTGGGTGACACCCAAGTAAGTGTCTGACCCTTGATTTCATCTCAGGTCATGATCTCAGTTTGCTGTGCTGGCAGCACAGAGCCTGCTTAGGATTCTTTTTCTCTCTCCCTCTCTCTCTCTCTGCCCCTCCCCTGCTCATGCTCTCTCTCTCTCTCTCTCTCTCTCAAAATAAATAATCATTTTTAAAAAAAATTTTTTTAAAAAGCAAAGAATGTCATTCCAGAGTGAGGTTTCTGTCAAAACCAGAAATGTAAAGCCTTTAAGTTAAAAAACAAACAGAGGAAATGAATTAACAGCAGTAACTGACACACAATCTGAAGAACAGAATGAAAACTCTCCCTAAAAGAACTTACCGTATTTCTGACTTCGTTTGACAGAAGGTATAACTGTGTATTTATCGAGCTGGTAAATGCAGAGTGAGTTAACGGGCTCTTGCAATAATCCAGACAATCCATCAAAATGCTTGACCCTGAAGCAGCCGGTGAAATGCATGCCGAGTGATAGATTCAAGGTCGTCTGAGAAAGCCACTAGATGTGCAGCTCTAGACACGAATCTTAGGCTTATCACCGGGTTGGTGAACTATGAAGTCAGTGACCAAATTCATCATGACAGAAGAGGACCGGGCGCGCTTTGGGGGCAATGACATGTGTTTCTCTGACACACGTGCATGAATGGTTCATGGATTCAACATTCTCCATCCACTGCCATGTGCACAAGAAGGACACAGTTGTCCAAGCTGCTCCTGGCTAAGGATTGAGCGTGAGCTCGTGTGCTCGTGCAAACCTATCCTGAGGGAGGTGGGACTCCACTAATGCCAGATGGTTGCCTGAGGACTCTCCGTCTGTCAGGCAGAACCATTCTGAGAACTGTGCTCTGCATGGACGGCACAGAGCCTGCTTGGGATTCTCTCTCCCTCTCTTCCTGCCCCTCCCCCTGCTCATGCCCTTGACTGCTCTTTCTCTCACTCTCATAATAAATAAATAAACATCAGAAAAAAATATATTTCCAGCACATTGGCATTTCAAGAAATAGCTAGAAGAAAATTATTGCTACTTGTGAGAATTACATTTTCTCTGAGGCCTCAAATTTATTAAGAAAATTATGAATATATTCATGTCTGTTTTAAAACTTTAGCTCAGTGATAATGATGCTTCTTACATTGATTGGAAACCTGTTATGTGTCAGGTACTGCATTGACCACCCCATCTCCATCATGTGTTTGCTTGTTCTCCTGCTCAGGGTAAGTGATACTATGCTTTTCTCCTACGGTAGCCACGAGCAATGTCCCTTAACCTTTACCATTTAGAATGTGCCAGGATTTCACTTTCTAGCCCCTTTATGCCCTGTAGGTAATATGACTAACTCTGCCCAAAAAATATGAGCAGAAATTCATGTGCCAGTCAGCTCTGGTCTTCTTTTTTCTTTTTTTTTTTTTAAATGTTTATTTTTGAGAGAGAGACAGACAGAGTATGAGCAGGGGAGGAGCAGAGAGAGAGAGGGAGACACAGAATCCGAGGCAGGGTTCAGGATCTGAGCTGTCAGCACAGAGCCCAATATGAGGCTCGAACTCACAAGCCATGAGATCATGACCTGAGCCGAAGTCAGCTGCTTAACTGACTGAGCCACCCGGGTGCCCCACAGTTCTGGTCTTCTAATTGCCCATGTAGGAGCCTTGTCTCTCTCTTTCTATCTTAAATGTAAGCAAATTTCCAAACGTTGGTTGTCTTTGAGGCCTGGTTCTAATGTGAAGAAATATGGAACAGAGCCCAGCAGACCCAGATAGACAAGTTGAGAGTGAGGCATACCCTTCTGTGTACATAATCACTAAGATGGAGTTATTTTTGTTGTTGTTGTAGAAGCATAACTTCACCACTTCAGACTCACACAGGAGCTCCCGTTCATGAGTACCTGCTACAGACACAACAGACACTGAGTGTACCTCATCCTAAAGACCCCCGGAGGGTAACAACGACATGCCATTGAAGGCTCAAATACAGCATGTAATGCTCTTGGTAACACTTGTCACCTGCAAGAATGTACAGTATATGCAATGATCTACTGTCTTTATACTTCTAACTTGTAGGGTGTAAAAGTTAGTTGTCATTTAAGCAACAAATCAAAAGCACTGTGGCGATGTTTCATGTCACAGGAGTAAACACAGTTTTCATTAATAGATGACAAAAGAATTAACTGTAAAGTAAAGACTGATAAATTGGATTATATTTAAGTTTAAAACTTTGAATATAAAGAAGACAACTTCTAGAAAATGGAAAGGAAGTCTCCGTGCGGTAGAAGATATTTTCAATACATCTATCTGATAAAGGGCTTGTATCTAGAATACACGTATATATACATGCATGCATATATATACATATACATGTATATATGTATGAATTATGAATTTCTACAAATCAATAAAAATGATAGCCCCACAGAGAATAAGAAGTTGAACATGTCCTCCACAAACTAAGATATCCAAAGAAATAATAAGCATATGAAAATGTGTCAAATCTACTCATTCTTTAGGAAGACACACCATATACACATAATAAGAAATATGTACACTGAAATGGTTAAAAATATGTTCTCAATACCAAGTGTTGGGAAGGACTTATGTTAACAGGAAATCTCATATGCTGTTGATAGCAATTTGATACATCTGCTTTTGAAAATTTCCAGTACCAACTAAAATTAGATCACACTTAATTATAAAACCAACAAAAAACAGCTTCATATGTTCATCAAAAGACATGAAAAATGCTCATAGCAATGCTATTATAGCAGGATAAAAGAAAACTATCCATATCATCAGAAGAATGGATGGATGCATTATTATATTCAAAGAAGAGAACTATAGAAAAATGGAATGTACAAACTGTATCCAGATCAATGCTTCCCTCAAAATAATGTTGATCAAAAAAAGGCAGACAAAGAAGAATGAATGCTGTATTATTTAGTTTGCAATAATTTCATAAACAAGCAAGACTCATCTATGCTGATGCAACTCAAGAGAACAGTTTGTTGAGAAGCAGAAGCACCCGGAAGGGGCAAGAGAGGAGCTTCTGGGGTGCTGGTAGAGTTTAATTTTTCCAACTGGGTGGTAAGTGTGTCAATGTGTTCATCTTCTAATGATCTAACTGAACAAAGTTCACTTTGCTGTCCTACTTAAAAAATAATAATAATTAAACAAAACCTCAGGTCTGTCAAGTCAAACATCTAAATATTATACCAATTGTTATCATGTCTGAATTTTTATTCATTGAATAAATGAATTTTATTCATTGAACAATGAATTTTATTCATTGAACAATGAATTTTATTCATTGTTATCATGTGAAGAATTTTTCACAAACTATTTTGTGACATGAACAACGCTTGCTATACCTTGCTTTTAACAGACATTTTGGCTTTGAGTTTCTTTTTGGGGTAGTTTAATTCTTTGTAAGGACTGATATTTTATGAATTTAATTCAGTTTTAGTGATCTGATAAAGATAAAAGATAAAATTACTTTATATTTAACATAAAATGTAACATTTCTTATTTCAAAAAAAAAAACCATGGAAGTGTTTTGCAGATGTAATGGACATCTATAATTAGTTGACTTTAAGTTGCAGAAATTTTCCTCAATATGGCTCCTTTGGACACTTTTATATATGAAAGGTAAATTATAGGATTTCAGTGATCCTATGTTACTTTCATCTTGGAATATTTTGCTTCTCATCATATTAGAAATTATTTTATCATTACTCACGAATGATTCCCAACTATCCTAACAGGAGACAAGAAGAAAATTGAATCACCTAGAATGATGTAATGGTAAAATAAATTATCAATATCACATCATCTTTCAGTGTTTTAATTGGGTAGTCCAAAATATTTCAGTATATTATAAAAAGTTGTAACATAAGTCTAGAAACATGATTTTTGTAGCCCTTTTTTTAAATACAGTATTCATTGAATTCTCTGAAAATTCAGATTTAAAAACTTTTTTTGCCAAAATGGCAAAGAGAATGACAATCTCAATTATTATATAAATCAAAATGTAAATGCATAGAGAGAAAGAGCAATACTTTAGATACTAATTATAATGAAAAAATTAATTATGTAAGAGAAATTTCAGACTATATATCATCAGATGAAAATATCCCCGATGGACTTCCTCAAAATCAAGAAGCAATGAGTGAACAATATATTTCTAAAAATGAAAGAGATATGTGATACTCTCATCCAGTTGGTTATTCAACAGGAAGAATTTTTCACAAACTATTTTGTGACATGAATCTGTACTGTAATGTGTCAGTGCATTCTTGATTTTTATGTTGCTCATGCATCAAAATTTACTTAATAAGATTCATAAGTGGACAAGTGCTGAAGACAAGTGTGATGGTTCATTTTATGTGTCAATTTGGCCGGGCAGTTATTCAATCAAACATTAATCTACGTATTGCTGTGAAGGTATTTCGGACATACGATTAACATTCACCATCCCTTGATTTTAAATAAAAAAAGATTATCCTCAGTAATCTGGGTGGCCTCTTCCAATTAGTTGGAAGTGTAAAACTGAAGTTTCTACGGGAGGAGGAAATTAGCACAGTATCAGCTTCTGCTAGACTACACTTTCCAGCCTGCCCTTCCTGACAGCCATCTCTACAAATTTTGGACTCATCAAGCCATTCCTTTAGTTGCATAAACAAATTTCTTAAAATAAATCTATATCTCTCATATGCATGTGTATTTATATATATATATATATGATCTTATACACATAAAAGTATATAATTTATATATATAATTTTATACATATAAAAGTATATGCTATAAACTCAAATATACATATAAAATAAATCCATATTAGATATCTATAATTTATAGATACATATAAATTCTATTATGCACACACACACACACACACATATATATATATATATATATATATACACACATACATAGAGAGAGAAAATATGTATATATAATCTCCTACTGGTTCTCTTTTCTATGGTCAAATCCTAAGTAATAGAGCAGATGTGTATAAAAAGTTAATTGGAAACATTGATTATATGGAAATTTAAAAATATAGTTAATGATCATTCCACATCTTATTTGTAAACCTAAAATTGAAAATGTTTTGCATTTCTAGATCAAAAATGGTGGCCAACATGTCTGCAACAACATTATGAGCTCTTACATGTTCAAAAACATTGTATTTTGATGACTCAAGAGCGTGAAGAAGAACCAGAAGTAATGATAAGCTAGACTCCATTTGAGTATTCGAAATCAAGACTCAGTATTTACAAGGTTAATGTGCTCCAGCTTCATTCATGTGAGTTGCATTCAAAGAGCAGTGCCTATTTCAGATATATATACCTTTGCTTTACCACCAGGAAATTATGGAATAAAAAACATGGGTTTTCTATGTTTAAATTCTTATTAACATTTTTAACGAAGTTGCTTTAAAAAAAGTTTTCCCTATGCCTTTACTCTTAGTTTTGTAAATTATTTGTAAGTAATTTTAAGATATTTAAAATGTCCACTATATCCAGATGGCAAGTGGTGATGCCTGCTTTTCCAGGTATAATGAGGGCCAAGATGGCCTTTGCAAATAATTTTTTGAGCAAAACTACCCACGAAATGAAACTAAACTAAAGGTTTGATTTTCTTCCAGGATCCTCATAGATTCAAAATGGCTGGAGTGAACTGGGAGAGTGGAGCCTGTCTACATACATTGGCACATGGGTCTTCAGGAGATAAAATAGGTAAGAAATGGGTTAAGTTTGTAAGGTGATGGTATTACCAAAAAGACCATGAGCTTACACTCAAAACACAATGTCCTTGAGCTCACATTACTATGAGTGAGAAGCAAGCAGAGGAGTCTTCTATCAGCCAACATTCAATTCAGGTGTGTCCAAAGAGGATGATGAAGCTAGGGCTCTCACACTGGAAGGAAAGAGCCTTGGAGAACTGGGACTGGGAAGTCCTTCCAAGGACCAGGAACAGACCCTAATTGGGAAGATTTCCTTCCCAGGGGGAGGAGAACTATCACAAAATCTGTAAAGGAATCGTTACGGTTATCATTCAAAATGAGAATTTTTAGTGAGATCATCTACTTTGTGCATCACCAGTACACGGAGGTAGCATGTGGTTCACAGATCTCTAGATGAGAAGGATCTACATCTGCACCTAATGTAGTCTAACCACTACCATTAAACACCCACAGACCTGCACTTTGAACTTTATGCTGTGATTGCTTGGAATTTTGGGTTGGTTGTCTGTTTTAGAAAGAATGAGCCGTCAGACAAGCAGACCCTTGTAAATGTTGATATGGTTCACCGAATAATTTGGCACATGGAAGTTAGTTCTTCCTGACCTCTATGTACTATTTGGGGATAAGCAACTAGCTTTGGCTGGTGAGATCTGAGTAGAAGAGACATCTCTCACTGTTGAACCCAAACATTTAATTGTCTATTCACATCTGGTCATAGCTACCCTTCCCTTGTGCCATAGTGATAGGTGATATTTTAAATAGTAGCTGTTCTGTCAGCTTTGATTTTAGTGTAATCCATGAGCCAACTTGAAAAGGTCATGTGAGAAATCATGCTTTGATTTTATCAGGCAGTAAAATTCTAAGTCTGTTAGTTATTGTAGTGCAGCCTGACATGCTTCCTGTCTTTTCTTTCTCTGGTTGCTCTGTGTTGGTTTCTTTTGCTGACTTCTCTCCCTCAAATTAAACCTCACATCGTAGCGTCTGGGTCCCCTTTCCTTTCCTATCTATATTCTCTCTTGGTGGTACCACATCCACTCCAGTGACTTAAAATATCATGTTTATGCTAAGAAACCCAAATTTATGTTCCCAATTCAGACCACTCATCTGATCTCAATATTCAGAGTTTTTATTCCCTGTTAAATATTTGCACTTGGATATTGTATAGATTTCTCAACTGTTGACATGGCCACACTGGAATGTTCCAACACACCTCTGAGTAAGCAAGTGCTTCTCCCGGTCTTTCTATCCATTAACCAGCTCTCTCTCCAGTTGCCTCAGCCAGAAAGATAGTAATCTTCCTCGAATCCTCTCTTGTCCCAAACTTTAACCGACTGAGCCACCCAGGCACCCCTTCATATTTCTTCTATAAGCTGGACCTGGGAGTTTTTCTCCAAAATAAATCTTAGATGTGTGCACTATTATCAACTAACACCATCATTCACTTTGGGCTGAGCTCTCCGTCTTCCACCAAGATGACACAGGAGGTTCCTGACCACCCCTGTGCTGCCACTTGTAAACCCTCCAGCCCATTGCCCACACAGCAGCCAGGGTGATGGCTTGTAAAAGAAAATCTAGCCATCATACTCTCTTGATTTTGATATGTATGCAAAGTCATCCAATGCCTTTGCTTTGCTCTTGAAATAAAACCAACGTTCTATACCTTGTAATCGTATCCACTTTTAAAAACATTACTAAGGACTCAACCTCCCTGCCTTTCTGTATTCCAAACACACTGGCCTTTTCTTTTTCCTCCATTCATTGAACAGTTCTGGCCCTTCTTGACTCACATTGTTGTACTTACATCAGCTTATTATGAGGCTGGCATCTTCCTACCATCCCATTTCAACATCTATATCCTCAGTGAAGAGTTTTCCATCCATTTAATCGAAAATAGAACCGTCCTAGATAGCTCCTTTATTACTTGTGTCCTAGAACCTTATTTATTTTATTCTTTGCATGGATTACTAGCTTGTAAATGTTGCATTTTCTTGCTTACTGTCTTAGTCTTTTTCTCCTCCACTGCCATATAAGCTCCACAAGGATGTGGGTTAACCATGTCTGTCTTCTTCCCATGTGTACATCCTTAAAACCCAGCACCATGCCAAACAGATGGTGATAGTTCAATTATTTGTGGAAAAAAAAGTATTTATTTTGCAACTCCTTTGTTTTAATAAGTTATATGAATTTGTAATTGTAAACTAAAACAATGTGGTAAAAGATCACATTTTTTCCAAGAAAATGAATTATGCCATTCAAACTTGAAGATTACAAAGTCGCTTTCCACTGCTTGGCCAAAACAAATTCCTTCATCTGTTTATTATAAATCTTTGAAGAGGTATTAGTTCAGAATTTTTTTTCTTTGTCCGATATGAAAGAAAAGTCTCATACACTGAATTCTAAGTAACTCTGCACATTTTTCAATATGAACATTTCTCATGGTTTTAAATAGGATTCTGAAGTAAATAAGGCTTGCTCTGTGTGCTTATGCTGGAAAGAAAGCCAAAAGTAATAAATAAATAAACAAATAAAAAGAAACACGTAAGTAAAAAAAAAAGTGAGAATAAGTGTCTGGCACGAAAAATAAAGAATTGTGTAAAGTATAAGTGAGAATAGAGGGCACTTACCAGCCTGACCTCTTTCTTCAGGAAATGCACATAAAAAGAAAACCTAGTTTGCTTGCTGCATTGTAATTCTGTTTATTCATTTGCCTCTTGCCTCTAGGAGCAAGCACAGACACATCCATAAATTATATGATTTAACACAAAGTCACTTTTACTCCTAAAATGCAAACATATGGAAAGTGCAATAAACATTTCCTAAATTATGTGTGAGTGTATTAAAAATAGCTTGCGAGAACCTTGGTTTTACAGGAATAACATATATTTTCCATTCCACTAACTCCAAAATTCTATGTCTGCCCTCCAATATTAATCCATATGATTTACACAATTAAGATCTTGGGAGGTTAGAACAAATGCTTTATAAAAATAAAAGTTAATCATAGCTGATGAAGATGGTAACGGAGGAGGCTGCCAAACTCCCCTTCTCCCCCAGACAGACCAAATATACAGCTACACACAGAGCAATTCCCTCTGAAAGAGATCCAGAAACTAACTGAACAACTCCTACATGCCAAGAAGATGAGAAACCACCTACATCAAATGGGATAGGAAAAACTGAGACTCATTCTCACCATAAACCTCACCATCAGCAAAATGCCACAGAACTGGGAGGAAACCCCCAACTCTCAGCTTCTCCCTGAGGACTAAGGGTTTGAACGGTGCATCTTGTGCTCCAACTTTTAAGAACCTCACCATAGGGATAGGCCCCCAAACATTTAGATCTGAAAGCCAAGCTTGCTTGTGTTCACAAGACCCGCAAGACCGTAGCAAACAAAGAAGCCATACTTAATGGGCATGCCAGCTCTCACAGCAGCTCTCCTCATGGCTGAGTGCAGAGGGAACAGGCAAAATCAAGTATCTTCCAGTCTTTTTCTGAAAGGGGTTTATCTGTATACTTTACAAGCTTCTGCCTAAGGATCAGGCTTTTAACTTGAGCAGATAGCTAGGGGCTGGCTGTTATGCTCCCCAGAGATCAGGGAAGCCAATGTACACCTCTCCCAGCTTCTCTTTTCAGCCAGCTCCAACAATAAAACCAAGTTACCAGTATCTCCCCAGAAGAAGTTTCCGTACACATCTGATGCCCCAGCTTTTGCAGCTGCCACTCAAGAGACTGGCCCCTGGAGTGTGCATCGCTGATAGCTAATAGAACTTGCATTCATGAGTCCTGCAGAATGGGAACAAACAAAAAAGCAGTATTAAAGATTATTTTTTTTAGAAAGAGAGAGAGTGAGGGAGGGGCAGAGAGAGAGGAAGAGAGAGAATCCCAAGCAGGATCCATACTGTCAGAATAGAGCCCCACATGGGACTTGATGTCAAAAATCATGACATTATGACCTGAACTGAAATCAAGAGTCAGATACTTAAATGACCGAGTCATCCAGGAGTCCCAGAAGCAGTTCTTAATAGGTGGAAAAACACCCTTCTTCTACCCAACCCCTAGTTATACACTTGGGCCCAGTGGAGAGAAAACAGAAAAAAATCCCCATCTCCCAGTTTCTCCCTAGAAGGAGTTTAACTAAATACATTTCCAAATGTTAATCAGCCTGACCCTAGGTACTATCTCTGATTTTCCTCTTCGAGGAAGGTCTTCGCACACCCTAAGCTACAGGGAGCAAATCATAACAAAGAAGGCATCTTGGACAATGAGAAAAATTTGACAGTCAGCCAGGAGCTTGAGTTGGACTCACTGATGAGGTTCACCTACAAGAGACCACTCTGCCAAGACTGGGAGAAGTTATTTTATCTGACATGAAGAAACTACCACAGAGAGTAAACAAATAAATAGAGGAATATGTTTGAAACAAAACAATATAAATCTCCAGAAACAGATGTTAATAAAATGGCGTTAATGATTTAACTTCCAGAGAGTTGAAAATAATGTTTGTCTAGTTGCTCACCAAGATCAAAAAAGCGATGTATGAACATTGGCAGAATTTCAACCAAGAGACAGACACTATCAAAAAGCAACAAACAGAAATTACAGAGGTGAAGAATATAATAGCTGAGCTAAGATATTTAATAGAGTGTTTCATGCTAGATTGACTGGAAGAAAAAATTAATTCAAAGACAGGTCAATGGAAATCATCCAATCAGAGGAGCAAAAAGAAAAAAAAAATGAAAAGAGTAAGATAGCTTAAGGGACTTATGGGGCACTATTAGGAGGACCATTATGCACATTATAAGTGTCTCAGAAGAAGAGACACAGAAAGGGGCAGAAAGCTGATTCAAAGAAATAGTGGCCGAAAAATGTCTCAGCCAGGCGAGAAAAACACACATTCGAATCGAGGAAGCCCAGAGTTTCAAAGAAGATGAACCCAAACATAACGACACAGAAACATGCTATAATTACATTTTCAAAAGTTAAAAACAAGGAGGGAATCTTAAAAGCAGAAAAAAAAATCCTTGTTACATACAAGGGAATCCCGATGAAACTATGAGCAAAGTTTTCCATCAGGAACTTTGCAGGCCAGAACAGAGTAGGATGATGTATTCAAAGTTCAGAAAGAAAAATATTGCCAACCAAGAATATTCTCCCTGCAAAGGTGTCCTTCAGAATTGAAGGAGATGTAAAGAGCTTTCCTGACAAACAAAAGCAGAAGGAGTTCATCACTACTAGATTTGCCTTGCAAGAAATGTTAAAGAAAGTTCTTTAAGTCAATATGAAAGGACAATAATTAGTAACAAGAAAACATATCAAAGTATAAAGATAAAAATATTATAGTCAGTTTCAGAATACTCCAAAGTTGTGATGGTGGGAGGTGAGTCACTTATAACTCTAGAATGAAAGTTAAAAGACAAAAATATTAAAAATGATTATAACTATAATCATTTGTTAATGGAGACACAATATTAAAAAATGTAAATTGTAACATCAAAAATAAAATGTGGGGGAAGAGAGTGTAAAATGTAGAGCTTTTCTATGTGTTTGAAGGTAAGCTATTATCAGCTAAAAGTAGACTTTTCAAAGATGTTTTATGGAAGCCTCATGGTAACCCCAAAGCAAAAGGATGCAAAAGGATAGAGAGAAAGGAATCAAAGTATACCTTTACAGGCAATCATCAAATCACAGTGGAAAAGAACACGAAGGAAGAAAGAAACAAAGAAATTACAAACAGCCCAAACACAATTCTCAAAATAGCAATAGTCAGTCCCAATATATCAATAATTACTTTAAATGTAAATGGACTAAATCATCCCATCAAAAGACATAGAGTTGCTTAAAAGATAGTAAAACAGAACCCAACTGTAATGCTGCCTAAATGCAACTCACTTCAGCCTTAATTACACACATTGACTGAAAGGGAATGTTTGGGGAAAATATAGTACATGTCAATGAAAGCTAAAAGAAGGCAGAGTAGTACGTCTATCAGACAAAATAGAATTTGCACCTAAGACTATAACATGAGACAAAGAAAATTATTATATGAAATGATGAATTCTTCAAGGATATAGCATTATTATTTATGTACCCAACATAAAAGGACCAAGATATATAAAGCAAATATCAATAGATTTGGATCAAGAAATAAAATAGCAAGGGTCATTAAAAATTCACTTTCAGCAATGGCTAGATCATCCAGACTAAAAAATCTAAAAGTAAATATTAGACTAATACTACAAGTTAGACCAGATAGACCTAGAAGACATATTGCAGAACATTCCATACGACAGCAGCAGAATACACATTCTTCTCAAGCATACATGGAACATTCTTGTGGAGTGTCTTGCTTTGATGTTGATGGCTGCTTGACTGATCAGGGTGGTGGTTATTGAAGGTTGAGGAGGCCATGGCAATGCTTAAAATAAGACAATGAAGTTTGCCACATTGACTCTTCCTTTCACGAAACGATTTCTCTGTAGCACGTGATGCTGTTTGATAACATTTTACCTACAGTGAAACTTCTTTCAAAGTTGGAGTCAATCTTCTCAAACCTGCTGCTTCTTTATCAACTAAGTTTCTGTAATATGATAAATCTTGTTTTGTCATTTCAACAACCTTCATAGCATCTTCGCCAGGAGTAGATTCCATCTCAAGAAATTAATTTATTTGCTCATCCGTGGGAAGCAACTCATCTGTTCAAGTTTGGTCACGAGAGGCATTAATTCAGTCACATTTTTAGGTTCTAGTTTCTTCCTATTTCCACCACATCTGCAGTTTTTTTCTTCATTAAAGTCTGTAACCCCTCAAAGTCATCCATGAGGGCTGAAATGAATTTCTAAATTTATCTTCATGTTGGTATCTTGACCTCCTCCCATGAATCACAGACTTTCTTAATAGCATCTAGAATGGTGACTCCTTTCCAGAGGTTTTCAATTGACGTTGTTCAGATACACAAGAGGAATCACTATCTATGACAGCTATAGTCTTACAAAATGTATTTCTTAAATAATAAGACTTGAAGGTCAAAACAACTCCTTGACCCATGGGCTGCAGAAAGGATGCTATGTTAGTAGGCATGAAAACAACATAAATATGATTGTACATTGATTGTACATTGTACAATGACAATATGATTGTCATTGATCAATAATCCTGTGAAAAGAATCATTTAATTTTTATTGTTTATGTATTTTTGAGAGACAGAGAGACAGACAGAGTGTGAGTGGAGGAGGGAAGAGAGAGGGAGAATCTGAAGCAGGCTCCAGGTTCCGAGCTGTCAGCACAGAGCCCAACGCAGGGCTGGAATTCACTCACCGTGATATAATGACCTGAGCTGAAGTCCGACACTTAACCAAATGAGCCACCCAGGTGCCCCCAAAATAATCTTTTTTTTTTTTTCTGACCAGTAAGTTTCAAGAGTGGGCTTAAAGCATTTAATAAACTATACTGTAAACAGTTGTGCCATCCGCCAAGCTTTGTTGTTCCACTTATAGAGCACAGGCAGAGGAGTTTCAGCATAATTCTTAAGGGCCCTGGGATTTTCAGAATTGTAACTGAGCATTGGCTTCAACTTCAAGTCACCAGCTGTATTAGCCCTCAACAAGAGTCAGACTGACCTTTGAAGCTTTAAAATCAGGCATTGACTTCTCTCTAGCTATGAAAGTCCTAGATGGAATCTGCTTCCAATCTGTCCCACCTACATTGAAAATCTGTTATTTAGTGTAGCCACTTTCATAAATTATCTCGGCTGGATCTTCTGGAGAACTTGCTGCAGCTTCTACCTCAGCACTTGCTGCTTCATCTTTCACTTTATGTTACAAAGATGCCTTATTTCCTTGAACCTCATGAACCAACCTCTGCTCGCTTCAAACTTTTCGCCTGTGGCTTCCTCACCTCTCAGCCTGCATGGAATGGAAGAGTTACAGCCTTGCTCTGGATTCAGCTTCAGCTTAAGGGAATGTTGTGACTGGTTTGATCTTCTATCCAGATTACTAAAACTTTTTCTGTATCAGCGATAAGGCTGTTTTGCTTTCTCATTCGTGTGTTCATTGGAGCAGAACTTTTAATTTCCTTCCAGAGCTTCTCCTTTGTAGTCACAACATGGTTAACTCTTTAGTGCAAGAGGCCAAGGTTTTGACCTGCTTTTCTCACTGAGCTTAATCATGTCTAGCTTTTGATTTAAAGTGGGAGATATGTAACTCTTCTTTTCACTTGAACATACAGAGGCCATTGTGGGATTATTGATTGGCCTAATTTCAATATCATTGTGTCTCAGGAAACAGGGAGAGTCAAGCAGTGGGAGAGAGATATCCCATCAGTGGAGCGTTCAGAACACAAACAACATTTTTTTTTACAATTTTTTTCTGTCTTAGATGGGTGCGGTTTCTGGTTCCCCCATAAAAGATCTCTAATCCCAGCTCTCCCTAGCAAATATAAAAGCAATTAAAACTTTGAAATATTAAGAGAATTACCAAAAGGTGACACAGAGACACCTAAGTGAGTAATTGCTGTTGGAAAAATAGCACCAATACACTTGCACAAAACACAGTAAAATGAAGTATGTCTGTATGTACATATATATGCATACAATGAAATTCAGCTCTGAAAAAGGAGAAAACCCTGATGCTTACAACAACAAAGATGTACCTGGAGGTCATTAGGCCAAGTGAAATAAGGCAGACGGAGCAAGACAAATACTGCATGGTATTACCTATATGTGAATACTAAAATTGCTACAACTACTACCACAATTGATAATAAAAGGTTGAAGTGAGAGAAACAGAGTAGAACTATAGTAGCCAAGGTATTGAGCAGGGTTGGTAAGTGGGTCAAACTTTCAGTTATAAGATAACTAAGGTCTGAAGATCTAATATGTAACATGGTGAGTGCAGTTGATGATACTGGATTATGTAACTGAAATATGCTGAGAGCGTAGAGCATAAATGTTCTCAAAAAACAAAACAAAACAAAACAAAACAAAATGAAAGCAATCACACACACACACACACACACACACACACACACACGGTGACATGCTAAATTTAAGCACATTTGTCAGTCCAAAAAGAGAAACTGATAAGAATTCCTTCATAAAGGGAAGAGAACATGGAAAAGTTCAGCACCAAATCCCTGCCCTGTGATGGGGTATGGGAAGTGCAGCCTAGGGAAGACCCAAACCTAGCACCACTCTCGGGGGTCCAAGTAAAGTGATAAATGTATAAGCTAATTCAAAAAAAGAAATACTTTTACAACGTGTGCGTGTATCAAACCATCACATTATACACTTTAAATGTCTTACAATTTTATGTATCTATCACACCTCAGTTAGACTGAAAACCAAAACAAATTAGTGAATTTGCGTACGTACATTTCTCGACGAGTAATCTTTATTCTACTGTTGTACTGTTTTGTTGAGATGTTTGATGCATAATTTCTCATGGAACTTGGAAAAAAAGCATATAAATAGGCTTCATCCTAAGGAGGCATAATTAATAAGTTTGGAGTTATTCTTTTAAAGTTGCATTTTCTAAAAGGACCACAGAGGATTTTAATGTACAGGCAGGATTGAAAATCATCATTGTAATAAATGAATATAATCAGTGTCTTGGGTACCAACCTTATAAGAGAGTAAACATTTAACATTTTTATCTCATATAATAAATATGAGAATGTTTGAGTGAAACATAAAGAGAACTTGACCAAGGTCAAATCTCCTAGAAAGTGACATAGACAAAATTCAGCTTCTATTATGAACTACCTGTTTCTGCTGCCTCCCTTCCCACACACACAATGTATATGATGAAAACTTGAACCAGAGGAGTGGCATTAGGGAGTGAGACCTTTAGGAGGCTATTAATTCTTGAGAGTGGAAACCTCATGATGGGGTTAATGCCCTTATAAGTAGCTTGCTTCCTGTCTCTCTGCACTTGGCCATAGGAGTATATAAGGAGGTGGTCATAAAAGGTTATAAGTGTATCTGCAAACCAGAAAGCAGGGTTTCACAAGATATTAGATCTTCTAACACCTTGTTATTGGATTTCCCATCCTTCACAACTGTGAGAAATAAATGTTTTTTGTTTAAACTACCCAGTTTGTGGTATTCTGTTATAGTAGCATGAAGTGACTAAGACAGAAATTAGCATTGAGAAGTATGCTGCTGGTGTAACAAATATCTAAAAATGTGAAAGTGGTTTCTGAACCGGCTGGTGGGTAAAGACTGAGGGGTTTTAGGTGCATGCTAAAATAAAACAACATTGATTTCCAGGAAGGAATTTTTAAGGGATTCTGGTGAAGAAGAAAATGAAGATGAAGACTAAGATGAAGATAAGGAAGAAGGAGAAGAAGAAGAAGGAGGAGAAGAAGAAAAAGAAGGATGAGGAGGAGGATGAGGAGGAAGAGGAGGAGGAGGAAGAGGAGGCGGAGAAGGAGGAGAAGAAGAAGAAGAAGAAGAAGAAGAAGAAGAAGAAGAAGAGGAGGAGGAAGAAGGAGGAGGAGGAGGAGGAGAAGGAGAAGGAGAAAGAGAAGAAGGAGGAGGCGGAGGTGGAGGAGGAGGAGGAGGAGAAGAAGAAGGAGAAGGAGAAAAGAAGAAGAAGAAGAAGAAGAAGAAGAAGAAGAAGAAGAAGAAGGGGGAGGAGGGGGAGGGGAGGATGAGGAGGAGGAGAAGGAGGAGGAAAAGAGGTAAAGCTTCTATTTTCTTCAATAATGGATAAATAATCATGTATAGAATGTTGGTAAAAGCATGGACATGAGGTCTCAGTCAGAAATGTGGAACAGGTTATGTTATTGGACTATGAAGAAAAGAACATATTTCTTAAAAGTGGAAAGTATCTTGGCTGAATTATGTTCATGTTCTAGTATTTGGTGGAAGGAAGAAGTTGAGAGTGATAAAGTTGAATGTTTAGCTGAGAATGTTTCTAAGCAAAATGCTGAAGGAGTAACTTGTCTCTTCCTGACTGCTTATAGTAAAATTCAAGAAGAGAAAAATGAATTGAAGATGGAATTATTAAGAACAAAGAAACCAGAGCTTAAAGATTTGGAAAAATCTCAGCCTGTGAACACTGAAAAAGCTGAGAAAGCATGTTTGGAATCAAGCACTGTGTGACCCAGCAAACATTTAATAAGGAGATTAGTATGGGACCTAATCAATTACCCCACAGAAAAGCTGCCTACATGAAGTGATGAGGAAAGAAATGAGGTAAAATGAAGGAAAGTTGTTAGACTTCTTAGATTCTACAAATAGTAGAGCTTTTCTACTTGGAACTTGTGCTGTGGGGATAGCCCCAAAGCCAATCTGGAGATTACCAACACCACAATCCAGGTTTCAGCAGGGCATGAAACGTCCAACAGAAGCATTGGGGATGGACTATCCTGGTAGAGCCCTGAAGGATGCAAGGAGAGCCCAAAAGAGCCATGCACGGTGTGGGCAGCAACCATGGAGCTGTAGGGCTAATGCTCCTACTCCAGAGGGCCTGGAGACTAGATCATTGAGCCAAAGAGAATTATTCTCAAATCTTAAGATCTCGTGGGATTTTTTCTTTCTGGGTTTCAGACTTCTTTGGGACACATCACCCCTTCCTTCTCTTCCATTTCTCCCATTTGAAATGAACATAAATTGTTTGGTTTCTAGGTTCACAGCTGGAGAGGAATTGTATCGCAATCCTCCCTTACACCTGATATAGACTTTAGAGTAGATGCTGTTGGAATGGAATGTATTTTACATGTGAAAAGGACATGAACTGTGGGGGGGGGGTGGGAAGGAGCAAAGGGAGGAATGCTATGGATTATATGCAAGTGTTCCTACAGAATTCATACTTTGAAACCCTAACCCTGAAGGAATGGTATTAAGAGTGGGGCATTGAGGAGGTACCTAGGTCATGAGGATGGAACCCTCAAAATGAGATTACTATCCTTATAAAAGGAGACATAAGAGAGCTTGTTCCTCTCTGCTCTCAGCCATTTGAGGACATGAGGAGAAGATGCCCATGTGCAAACCAGGAAGAGGGCTTGCAGCAAACATAGGACCTGCTGGCTCCTTGATCTTAAATCTCTAGCCTCCAGAAGTATGATAATTAAGTGTTTGTTGTTAAAGCCACTCAGTCTATGGTATTGTGTTATAACAGCTTGAGCTAAGATTGCTTCTCTGCCTATATACCTAGGAAACTACCTACACTCTTTCTGTTTTTCACATTTAAATATTTTTCAATCTTCTATATCATTTCCTTAAATTAAATGGCAGCTTTATTTTCTATTCACCCCTATTCACTTTGGGGTATTCTGTTCCTTTTTCATGGCTGATAAACACTGTGGCACTCTGGTAACAACAAAAGCGGTCTGAAATCTGACTATACCTAATAAATGTATAGAAACTAATCTTTCACATTAAAAAAAAGTTTTTGAATTAAGGCAGAAATATTTGGTTACTAAAAAGAATGTAAAAACTAAATAAATTGGACTAAAAATCAGAATAAACACATGTCATCACTCAAGCAGAGCCCTTGAACCTGTTGTGACATTTTGTTCTAGTATTTTTTCCTTGAGCTATTTTATCCCCGTAATTATAATTTTCCTGCCTTAGCCTTTTGAACGAGTTACCAAATCCTGCTTGAAAAGAAAAATTTCCCCGAAGAATTTCTTCAGTTGTCCTAGTACATGATTCACACCCTTAATGAAGAGCGATCATTCACTACAAATTGTAAAATAAAACATCATCCTGTGATGTAATTATGATGGTAGTTTAGTCAGGTGAAGCTTACTAAAATGATGAATGTCTTCAGGTCTCTTGTAAAACTTCTTATGTGTAAGTCCAACATTTTCAGTCCAGCATCGGTTTTCTTTCTTGCATTTATTTGTTTGTTTGTTTGTTTGTTTATTTATTTATTTATTTAGTTTTTGCTTTTAATTGTCCTTCATCTCTTAAAGATCTGGATTCTTCTCCTTCCTCTTTTTTGCCTTCACCTCTGATTTACCTCCCCTTTCCTCTTCCTCTTTTATTTTATCTACATAAATGTGCTATGGTTTCCCATTTAAAAAAATACGTGTCTAATTTTTATATGTCAGAACAACTTGCCCAGATATAGCAGTCTCTGATCCCCTTATTTGTAGATCTAAACTCTATATGTGAATGCTAGCCTTTAGGTCAGAACCAGTGCCCGCTCAGGTTGTAACACGTCTTTTCCTGTGTATGTGCGTGCCATGGGCATTGAGGAGGGCACTTGTTGGGATGAGCGCTGGGTGTTGTATGGAAACCAATTTGACAATAAATTTCTTTTTTAATTTTTTTTTCTCCGTTTTTATTTATTTTTGGGACAGAGAGAGACAGAGCATGAACGGGGGAGGGGCAGAGAGAGAGGGAGACACAGAATCAGAAACAGGCTCCAGGCTCCGAGCCATCAGCCCAGAGCCTGACGCGGGGCTCGAACTCACGGACCGCGAGATCGTGACCTGGCTGAAGTCGGACGCTTAACCGACTGCGCCACCCAGGCGCCCCGATAAATTTCATATTAAAATAATAAAAATAAATATTAATAAATAAATAAAAACGTTATCAGGAAATTCTATGATGTTTCCCAAATCATTAAAATCATTCAAAATGTGTATGTTGAGATAGTTCTTTTTCAGAACAACTCTACTTGCTTCCATGAGTATTCTAGAGTCCATGATTTTCTACAGCCCACACCTTTTCTCAAGACTATTATTTGTACATGGGGCTCTGAATCAGATCCAGAGATAATTTTTTCTTTCTCAATATTATTTATTTCTGTGAAAGCCTTGATTATGAAATCAAGAAATTCATGAGCAGTCAGTGCTTTTTATTGGTCTAATTATAAAACTTTTAAAGCACTCTTATTCCTTATAACAGCCCTGTAGTGTAGGAAAGCTATATATTAATTTTGAAAGAAGAATTTCAAAAGTTTTATTTAACATGAACACACTGTGCGCCAGGCAAAGGGAATACAGCACTGAACCCAAAATACAAAATATCTGTTCACGTCGACTCCTGTAATGGTGTAAAGGCAATACCAAAATAATATACAAACACAGAGTCTAATAGGTAGTAGTAAATACCAAGCAACAAGAAAGAAAACATGAATTATTATGGGGAGCATTTTAATTAGGAGTCAGAAAAGCTTACAGAGAACGTATTTTTACAGACTTACGTGGGTTAGTAAATCCAAAGTTCCTGAAGTGGACATATGTATTATGTGTCCACTTAATAGCGAGAAAGTAGGGATAGCAGGATTAGGGACTAGTTTTAGGAGACAAAGTCAGAAAATTGAGAAAGGGAACAGATCATTTTGTGCCTGGAAGTTCATAGGATAAATTCTAGTGGTTTTCTCTGAGTGAGATGGTTTACTGCTGAAGTGGCCTAAGCAGACTGGAGTCACAAGGGAATTATATTTTTAAAAGATTGTGATGGCCTCTATGTTGAAAGTAGATCTTAAAGGTACAAGGGCAGGAAAAGAAGGAGTCACTTAGAAACCTATTTTAGGAATCTATGATGATGGTGTCTTTGTCCAGATTTGTGTTTCTGAGTGAGTTGAGGTGTGGCTGATGCTGGTTATGTCTGAAAGTAGGTGGTTAGAATTTGCTGATGAACCCAAGGGGGGTTATGACGTAGAGAAAACTCAACAATAACCAATAGGAAAACAGTGTTGTCTCTGATTGGCATTGGAAGACCACAAGAAAGGTTGATCGGGTGAACATGGGGGAGGGGGAATGGATAATGGTAGCCAGGTTCTGACATGTTGATTTGGGAATCCTTATTAGACATCCAAGTAAATGTCCTAAAAGCCATTGAAAATACAAATGTGTCATTAAATGCTGAGGTCCAACGTGAGAATATAAATTTCAGAAGGATTGATCAACTTTACATGGTATTTAAATTTCAGGGTGAATGACATTACCTACTGACGAGTGTAAATAGAAAAGACAAGAGGTCCAGGGCACCTGGGTGGCTCAGTCAGTTGAGTGTCCAACTTCAGCTCAGGTCATGATCGAAGAGTTCGTGGGTTGGAGCCCCACATTGGGCTTTATGCTGACAGCTAGGAGCCTGAAGCCTGCTTCTTCAGATTCTGTGTCTCCCTCTCTCTTTGCCCCTCCCCTTTCTCTTTCTCTCTCTCTCTCTCTCTCTCTCTCTCTCAAAAATAAGTAAAAAAGAAAAAGAAAAAGAACAAGAAAAAAAAAGAAAAAGAGGTCCAAAGACAGAGTCCTAGGACTCTCCAGAATTTAGAAACCCTGGATAGGAGAAAGAATGGGCAAAAGATCAATCAGAAATGTAGAAGGTGGGCGATATCATCAATAATGTTGTAACAACTTTGAATGGTGACAGATGGTAACTAAACGTATTATAGTGACCATTTTGTTATGTATATACATATTGAGTCACTGTGTTGTATCCCTGAAACTAATATAATATTGTATGCAAATATTCTTCAATAGAAAGGGAAAGGGAAGGCATGTGCGTGTGTGTGTGCGGGGGAACAAAATGACAATGCGTTCGTATCACAGAAGTAAATGAAGAGAGCATTTTCAGAGGAAGACATGACATAACATGTCAAATGCTGCTGTTAATTTACAGTTAATGGAAAATAGACATGATGTTGCATATAGTGATAAGAAGTGCTTATACACTTCTTATACACTGGCTGCTTTCACCTTGTGAAGTTAGAAGAGTGAAGTTGGTTGAAGAATGGTAGACGAGTAACTACAGAATAGTCTAGAGGCGGGAGTGAAAGGAGCAGGAGGCTGAAACTGGGTGGGTAGCATCAGAGCCCAGTTGAGGTCAGATCTCTGGAATTTCAAGAGGGACCAGGCGGTGTGGTCCGTGCCTTCTCTGCAACTGCTGTTCGCCACCTGGGTTCCATTCAGAGCCCGGAATGGAGATGAGGATTTCACAGGGAGACAGAGGTTGGGAGAGTGGCTGCTGGCTATGAGGCAGTGTATGTGTTGAGAAACATTATAAAAGTGAGCTTGGAGCAGGAACAGTACTTTAGCTCTGGGTTCAGGGAGAAAATGGATGTAACAGGTTGGTGGCGGGGATAGCTGACCAATCTATTTCTTGGTCCATGTCTTCACACTGTATTAACTCAATGCGGTATAGACCTGTTTGTGTGATTTTCTGCTTCTGCATTTTATTTTGCAATAAGAAGGTAAGTAATGATTTCAAAAAAAAGTATGTATATATATATATATATATATATATATATATATATATATGTATGTATATAAAATAAAAAGAAGTATTTTTAAATGGACCTACTGCATTAAACTGTATGTATGTATGTATGTATGTATTCCATCTTCCAAGTTGGTAATGTCCAACTAATATTCCAGGCTTCATGGAACATTTGGTTTTTAAGGAAATGATAATAAGGCCTCCCTGGCACCTGGGCTCTGATTACATTTCAAAAGTGGTAGATATTGCTATTTGACTTTCATAGGATCAATATGGCCTAAGGAAGGATGATGATAAAAACAGATTTTGGTCTTCAAATAAGTAGCATTTGGGAAATGATACGACTCTCCATCAGAGTTCCACCATGCACACTGACATTCTAAGAAACTCCAAAAGATATCTTAGCATATCAAGCCCTAATTCAACTTTATCTTCGCTCAACATAGTTTTCTAGACCTATTTCATTTTAAAACCATTTTTGAACACTTCACATACAAATATGCTGAAGAACAGGCGTTAGAAGCTCCCTGGACCTGTACTCCCTGTGCACTCACCCCCCACTCTCTTAAGGGCCCCACTTTGTGAGCCTGCAGGGCCTCCTGAAGGGAATGACCCTTCCTCTCTTCCCCCTGCTCCAAGACGTCCAGCCATACCCTCATCAAGGGTTTCATGAAGTCCCCGGATGGATAGTGCCTCTGGCAGCACAAACTATACTAGAATTCTCCCCCTCCCAAAAACTACGTGATCCAACCTCACACCGGGAGAGTCTGATAAAAGGCATCACCTGCATTTTGTCTTCTAGAAAATGAGTTTTCTGAAAAAATTAAGACATTGTCAAAATCCACAGGAGAAATGTAAATGTTTTTGTTCCAAGTCCTGTGCGTATCCCAGTGTTTGTGGAACGAACACTATATTTAGTATATTTTCCAGGGGCAGAGGGTCTCCTTTTTTACCCAAGCTGATGGCCATTGCCTGACTTGGATACTGCCCCAAGTACATGTTTGGGATCAGTGCACCTGCGGCCTATTATTTGAGACTCCTCGTATCAAACTCAGGCCATGTGTTATTTGCCTTGAGTGAGGCAAGCCTATTTGAAACTTTTTAAACTTTACCTCCATAGATTTGAGATCCAACACTATCTCTGCTCTCTAATAACTTCTATCATTTATCTTCTTCTTGAGTCTCCCACTCATTAAATCATGATTGTTTTTTTTTTCTTTTTCCGGACAAGGGTCTGTAAAAAACGATGATGCATTTGTTCGGTAACGCGCCCAAGGGCTGTTTCTCTCCTAATCAGTATATATTCAGCTCCCAGAACTGAGACCTCATTTCTCAGAGTCTACCTCAGTGTTTAGCTGTGAGTGGTGGCTTAGCAGGAAACCAGATTAAGTTACTAAATCTCGACAGAAATGCTAAAGGCATTTCGCTTACCAAGGGGTCCCATTTGAGTGCAAACATTAAGCAGAAGTTGGAAAGGGGAAGAGAACTAACTATTCACCAAAATAATGACTGGAAATCCAGCAGATACAGTAAGCAGAAAAATGAATTCAAGATAAATAATGGAAGAACTTCAAATTAAGGGTTGTCAGAAAAGGTGTGAAGATTAACTTTCCTAATAATAAATGGCAATTAGCCATTAGAAAGTAGGTCTCTATTGGGGTGCCTGGGTGGCTCGGTCAGTTAAGCATCTGACTTCGGCTCAGGTCATGATCTCGAGGTCTGTGAGTTCGAGCCCCACGTCGGGCTCTGTGCTGACAGCTCAGAGCCCGGAGCCTGTTTCAGATTCTGTGTCTTGCTCTCTCTCTGACCCTCCCCCGTTCATGCTCTGTCTCTCTCTGTCTCAAAAATAAATAAACGTTTAAAAAAAAAAAAGAAAGTAGGTCTCTATTATGTAAATTGGAGATGAAGAAGATACAATTATTGGATACAGGTGTGCACATTCACAGTGGGAGTTTTTTCTAGCTCCTTTGGCCATACCTGGAGGCCACCGATTTCTCCATGAACTGAAGCCTGTCAACTTGGCAGACCTGAAACCGAGTTTGCGGTATTCATATTTATCTACTTGCCGATTTTCCTATTTCTAGTGTGAATTTCTATGTAGGCTGGGAAATGGCCCATTTCCAACCTGTTGCCTTGTTGTCATTTTTCAAAGCATGCCATTTTACTTTCAAACAAGTGGTCCAATTTGAATGAGACATCGGAGAATCACCCTGCCTGTTTCCCATGTATGTCCACAAAGGGTATGAGGAGACAGGCTGGGAAGGAAGGAAGGAAGGTTGTTCTGCCTTGTCTCATTCATATTGGCTTTTGCTTCAGCGCTTGAGATGTCGGGAGGTGCATCCAGGAGTTGCCACCCTGTGTTTTTCACCTCCTACCCAGGCCTCCCGGCTTTCTTACTGAGCGGGAACCAGGGAGACAGAATGAGGGATCCCTGCTTTTGACCTGGAATCTTTTCAAACCGGTTCTGAAGCAATGGGTGATCCTTTTGAAAGCAGACAAGGTAATTGCAGATCTACTCATAGCTGTTTTAGCCACAAGTGTTCCATGAACTTTGAATCAAATACGTACCCTGCATCTTTATACACATACCTGTATAAAGTAGCAGGGACAGAATAAAAGTATATAAAATAGTCAAGGGATGTTATATTCCAGTGCCTCACTAAACCTGCAATTAGATGTGTGAAACCAAAGCAAGATAAACATTTGGTTACCTACATTCAAGGGTGAGGGAAACAAGGAAAACAGAAAGAAATCAAAACAGTGACTAAAGTCAAATCTACTTATCTGAGGCAATTTACATCCTACCCATGAGGGGTGATAGTACAAATTAGTTAAAATCTTGGCTGTAAATGTCGCTAATGATTAGCCATGTGACCTAGGTCAAGTTATGTAACCTCTCAAGGCCTCGGTTTCCTTAACAGTAAAATGGGGATAGTCATAGTATCTGCAGCATGGAGTTGGGTAAAGATTAAATCAGTATGTGTAAATCCCCGAGAAGTGTACCTGGCACTGAGTAAACATTACATAAGCATTTGTTCTAAGATCATTACTTAAACCGCAGCCTCAGTGAAAGGTCACAGTAATGCAGTCATCAGTTTCTGTCATTGACAACTCTCTAGAACACTATGGAAAATTAGGAAGTATTCGAGTTTTCTGAGAAAGGGAAATAAATAACAAAGTGACATAAAGTTCATTAAAAATCAATTTATCTTGTCTTTATTCAGAACCTATTAATGGATATTGTGAAGGTGATTTTTTTTTAAGTCTCAACATTGTAAAATGTTAACATTCTAAGCTGAGCTATCTAATTTCCAAATCCTTGGGAAAATCTGAGAAGACATTTAGAAATAGGGAATCCATGGTGGCAGTCTAACGACCAACCTTTATGTGGAACAGAAACAAAAATTTTACTGTGTGGATTCAAAGCAAAAAATTATAACACGAGTTTGAAAAGTTTGGTAAGTAGAAAAGAAGCCTATTTATGCCTAAGACTTCGGGAGGCATGAGGATATGTCAAAGTACTAAATTATCTGGATACAACAAAGAATCCCATGAAGACGAGAATCGCCTTTGAGTATCAAGGCAGGAAGTTGACAATGTACTTTCTTTTTTTTTTTTTTTAATATGGAATGTATTGTCAAATTGGTTTCCATATAACACCCAGTGCTCATCCCAAAAGGTGCCTTCCTCAATGCCCATCACCCACCCTCCCTTCCCTCCCACCCCCCATCAACCCTCAGTTTGTTCTCAGTTTTCAAGAGTCTCTTATGTTTTGGCTCCCTCCCTCTCCAACTTCTTTTTTCTTCCCCTCCCCCATGGTTTTCTGTTAAGTTTCTCAGGATCCACATAAGAGTGAAAACATATGGTATCTGTCTTTCTCTGTAGGACTTATTTCACTTGGCATAACACTCTCGAGTTCCATCCACGTTGTTCCAAAAGGCCATATTTCACTCTTTCTCATTGCCACGTAGTATTCCATTGTGTATATAAACCACAATGTCTTTATCCACTCGTCAGTTGATGGACATTTAGGCCCTTTCCATAATTTGGCTATTGTTGAAAGTGCTGCTATGAACATTGGGGTACAAGTGCCCCTATGCATCAGCACTCCTGTATCCCTTGGGTAAATTCCTAGCGGTGCTATTGCTGGGTCATAGGGTAGATCTGTTTTTAACTTTTTGAAGAACCTCCACACTGTTTTCCAGAGCGGCTGCACCAGTTTGCATTCCCACTGACAGTGCAAGAGGGTTCCCGTTTCTTCACATCCTCGCCAGAATCTATAGTCTCCTGATTTGTTCATTTTAGCCACCCTGACCGGCGTAAGGTGGTATCTCAGTGTGCTTTTGATTTCTATTTCCCTGATGAGGAGTGACGTCGAGCATCTTTTCATGTGCCTGTTGGCCATCTGGATCAGACAAAGGGCTAGTATCCAAAATCTATAAACAGCTCACCAAACTCCACACCCAAAAAACAAATAATCCAGTGAAGAAATGGGCAGAAAATATGAATAGACACTTCTCTAAAGAAGACAACGTACTTTCAAAAAGATATCGATGAGATACTTATTTCATATTTGCTCAAAAAAAAGTATTCATTATCTGGAAAATAGGATTTATTTTGGGGATTCCTAGGAGTATTAGAAAAGAAGAGAGCAGGAGCGTTTGGGTGACTCAGTCGGTTAAGTGTCTGACTTCAGCTCAGGTCATGATCTCGTGTTCCATGAGTTTGAGCCCCACATTGGGCTGATAGCTCAGAGCCTGAAACCTGCTTCGGATTCTGTGTCTCTCTCTGTCTCTGCCCCTCCCCCGCTCACACTCTGTCTCTCTCAAAAATAAATAAATACATTAAAAAAAAGAGAAGAGGGTGGCTATGAATGGAGCATGAAGAGAAATTTGACAAGCATATTAAACTTTCGTGTTTGTTATTTCATTCTTTATTTTTCAGGACTTCCATGACACGTTCTGGTATGTTTCGCTAAGATGGCTTTTAAAAACTAAAAAGAAAACAAAGAGGTAAAGTTTCAGGAGCTCTTAATGAAAACTAACGAAGAGGAACTAAACTAGGGCATCTAACAATTGGGAAGAAAATTGGGGAAGAATACAGAGACATTGCTGAAAATGATGTAAGGAACCAGATCATCATTGCCGCTTCAGGGGCCACCTAGACCTACCACAGTGGGGGAGAGGCAGAAAGAGAAGGAGACAACCCTAAGCAGGCTCCACACTCTCAGCTCAGAGCCTGATGCAGGGCTCGAACTCACGAAACCATGAGATGATGACCTTAACTGGAACCAAGAGTCAGATACTTAATCAACTGAGCCACTCAGGGGCTCCTTGGACTTTGTACCTCTTACACTCACATTGTACATTGATTTTAAACAATAACAATGTTTAGTCAAATATCACTTGTTTCCCCCTCAAGAGTGATTCAGGAATATTCTTTTCATCTTTCTACTTACAATAAACTGGTAGTAACTGGTTGGAAGTGGGAAATCAGAACAGTGAGGTTATACAAAAAAAAAAAAAAAAAAAAGAGGGGTGAGCCAACAGTTGCAAAATCCTGGGCTGAATGTTCAGGAAAGAGGAGGGTACCATCCTTCTGAGAACACTGAATGTGAGAACAGACCTAAGCTGGGAGATTGACTAAAGATAAAACTTTTATTTTAGAGATGTTGAATTAGTGGCCTAATGTGGCACCGTGGACTGCTGTCTGCAGATCTTTTGATATTTCTCTTTGGAGCCCTGCAGAAATGTCAGGGTTAAAGACATAGATGGAACATGAACTATGTGGTTAATAGTTGGGTCCTAACAGAAAAAGCTAGTGTTCTAGAAGAACAGTGGAAAAAGCTAAATACTGAGTAACTTAAGTGATGATTGAAGAAGGAAAACCAGGAAAGAAGACCAAAAAGCATCAAGAAATTGAAAAGAGAGAGAGAGAGACTCCACATTTTTCATGAGTCAAGCAATAGAAGGCTTATAGTAAATGAAAGAATGGACAAAAGTGTGAAATAACTCATGTGCTTGCAATAAATCACATTACATGAGATAAGATCCAATTGGTTTGGCAATTAGAGAGTCTAATGAGATTTGAGGTAGCAAGTTCATTGGAATTAGATGGTAAATCATTAAGAAAGAAGTGGGAACATTTATTGTCTAAAAAATTGAAGTATTGGGGCGCCTGGGTGGCTCAGTCGGTTGAGTGTCCGACTTCGGCTCAGGTCACGATCTCACGGTTCGTGAGTTCGAGCCCCACATCGGGCTCTGGGCTGATGGCTCAGAGCCTGGAGCCTGCTTCTGACTCTGTGTCTCCCTCTCTCTCTGCCCCTCCCCCATTCATGCTCTGTCTCTCTCTGTCTCAAAAATAAATAAACATTAAAAAAAATTTTTTTAAAAATTGAAGTATTTTGTGATCAAATAATTAAAAACAAACAAACAAACAAAAACCCCTCAGTACGAAGTGTGTTTCCATAATCACCATGTGGTTTACAATATAGCAGGTACACTGGTAATTTTCCCTGCTGTTAATTGCATGCAAAAAAGGAAAGACAATATTAACAGTGTATGTAGCTTCTCAGACCACCAAGTGCCATCCCAAGGCTTGTGTTCTATGTCTAAGACTTTCAGTAAAATTATATGTATTTGCTTATATTCTGCTGAATCAAATGAACTCAGACCTGACGGGTTATCATCAGCACAAATAAGAAAAGTACACACATTTACTCACCTGCACTATCTGTGCTAACCAAAAAATGTACCTAAATGTAATTTCATTTCAATCACCTTTGGATGGAATGCAGAGAAATTCTGAGTCTTTGAATATCCGAAAACACATTAATCTTGTCAGACTTGATCAGTATTTTGGCTGAACATGGAAATCCAACCCCAGAACTGTTTCCCCAAGAATACTGAGGGCACTTGTCCAATGTTTTCTAGTATATATTGTTGCTTATGCACGGTCTTTTTTTGTTTGTTTGTTCCTGTTTCTTATTGTTTTGAGAGAGAGAGAGAGTTTAAAAAAATGTTGCTTTTTCACTCTTTTTCTTATTCTCATTCTCCCTCTGGAAGCTTTAAGGATTTCCATGTTTAAAGCTGGAGCCCCATCTTGTTCCAACAGTGTGCCTATGTATGAATTGTCCTGTGTGCCATTTTGTGAGTGACGTCATTATAAAGACCTGCCTTTTGTTGTTCTGGGAAGTTTTCTTATTTCACGCATTATTTTCCTTTCTCATTTCTCAATTCTGTGTTTCTGGAATTAGATAGATTACACTCTCACCCTTTTTTTCATGCGCCTTTACATTTTCCTCCTCTATTACATGTTTTTAATTTCTGTTTATGTTGAATTTTGGTCATTTATAGTTTAGTACTCAGTGTATCTATTGCTTTCTTTTTAGTTTTCATATTTATTTTACAACCTTATTTTCTTCTTCTTCTTTTTCTTCTTCTTCTTCTTCCTATTATTTTTACTTAATAGTCTATTTTTCTTAGTATCATTTTTTTAAATTTTTCAGCAACTTCATTTCTTTTCCATGACTTACTTGTTTCCTTTGAATAAATTGCACTAACTCCTTGTTGCAACTGAACCTTGATCCTTTCCTTTTGCACAATTTTCCTCAATATCTGTTGATCCTTGTGTTTTTACTCACTACTGATGAGTAAATACAGGGGTAGTAAAGTTTGTCCTGTGGCCGAATCCACCCTCCTCCATGCTTCCATGAATAAAGTTGTGTTTGTTTATTTGTATTAATGTATTCATAGCAATTTATTCATATATTACCTGTGATCGCTAGCAGCTTTCCTAATACAACAGCAAAATAAAATAGTTGTCACGGACACCGTATGGCCCTCAAAGCTTAAGATATTTGCTATGCAGGGGCGCCTGGGTGGCTCAGTCCGTTGAGCTTCCGACTTCAGCTCAGGCCATGATCTCGTGGTTTGTGGTTTCGAGCCCCGCATCGGGCTCTGTCCTGACAGCTCAGAGCCTGGAGCCTGCTTCCGATTCTGTGTCTCCCTCTCTCTCCGCCCCCCAACTCCCACTCTGTCTCTCTCTTCTTCAAAAATAAATAAACATTAAAAAAATTTTTTTTAAAAAGATATTTGCTATGCAGCCTTTACAAAAAAGTAAAGACCCCGGAATTAAAAGATATCAGTTTTAAGTGTCCTCTACAGTTGGCACTGGGCTGTTGGGTGATTTTTGTTTTTTTTTCCTCGTTCTAGTGGACATTTCGTCAGCAGGCTCTGCAGAAAGACATGGGGCTTGCGGGTTGTTTGCTTTTGCTTTAGGAGCAGGCAAATCAGAACAGAGACCTCAGTTCTGGTTGCTAAAATAGAACATTCTTTTAAAAGATAAAGACTCGAGTGTACTTTGCTCTTGGAGAAAAACCTAATTAACATTTCTACTTATTTGCATTTTTGCTGTTTATTATTCCTGTCTGAATTATTCTCTGCTCTGCTTTGAGGCCATGCAGTTCACAGGGTGTAGCCGGAGGGAAAACAGTGTCACCTGTCATTTCAGCCCATGGTCATTAATCATGAACTTTTTAGCTCAGGATCTTGAAAGCTAGTCCACAGCCCATTACCACTTTTTGTTGCATTTAGGATTTGAAACATGCACAGCACCCAGCTGGAAAGAACCCTTCTTATTCTGGAATGGCCAGCTGCGGTCACATTGGCAGTCAGTCCCATGCCATCCAGTTTCTGGCTCCCCAGTCGTTCTCAGAATCCACAGCCCCCTCCAGGCCCCCTTTCACATTTGCAAGCCTTGTCGCAGGGACAACATTCCTTTCCTTGCATGTCTCCTGCTAAGCCAAAGAGGATTTGTTGGCTCAGCTGGACCACAATCTGAAAGTCAAGTTCTGCTCTGTGAAGGCAAATAAAACACAAGTGGAAAAGGATTTTGTCCAAGAAGCATTGTTTAAAACTATGTCTCGTTAGTATTCTTTTTTTCCGTGGTATTCAAGTCAAGCGTTCGTCTGAACAGTGTAGCCGTTGCTCTTAACAGAGCCTCTCCCCGTGTCTGAGGTCTGGACTCTGGAACTGGACGGTTTGGCTTCACATCTCATCTAGGCCACCTCCTTGTTATGTGACCTTCAGCAGGTTACTGAAACTCCTGTGTCTCAGCTTTCTAATATGTATAATGGGGATAATAACAGTACTTCCCAGGATTGTTTTGAGGATGAAATCAGTTAATACACAGAAAGCCCTTCCATCAGTAGCTGGGACCCAGCATTAACGTCGTGTATCCATTTGCTAATATTATAATGTAAATGATAGGGACAATCATGGTCGCGATGTAATGTCGAACATAGTCACAGCCTTACCTATTGTGAAAATATATGTTTACATATATTCGGTACACTTAAAAGTTAATGGGATAGGGGCACCTGGGTGGCGCAGTCGGTTAAGCGTCCGACTTCAGCCAGGTCATGATCTCGCGGTCCGGGAGTTCGAGCCCCGCGTCAGGCTCTGGGCTGACAGCTCAGAGCCTGGAGCCTGTTTCCGATTCTGTGTCTCCCTCTCTCTCTGCCCCTCCCCCGTTCATGCTCTGTCTCTCTCTGTCCCAAAAATAAATAAACGTTGAAAAAAAAAAATTAAAAAAAAAAAAAGTTAATGGGATAGAACTCAAGGTGCACATTTTTTAGTTGTTTTGTGTCATAAGTGAAATTGCTAACGATTTGATATCTCGACATGGTAAAATGGAAAACGTTCTTGCAGATGCATAAATGTACCTTGTGCACACCTGCAGACTAACAGCAGAAGTTACACTCCGTGGATCCAGTGGGACAATCAGCTCTCAGGTGCCCGATCAACATGTACAGCTAACACTACTAAGGGATTTAGTGATAAATGGAATTCATTCGGGGCGCCTGGGTGGCGCAGTCGGTTAAGCGTCCGACTTCAGCCAGGTCACGATCTCGCGGTCTGTGAGTTCGAGCCCCGCGTCGGGCTCTGGGCTGATGGCTCAGAGCCTGGAGCCTGTTTCCGATTCTGTGTCTCCCTCTCTCTCTGCCCCTCCCCCGTTCATGCTCTGTCTCTCTCTGTCCCAAAAAAATAAATAAACGTTGAAAAAAAAAATTAAAAAAAAAAATAAATGGAATTCATTCAAAGTACAATAACATTTCAGGGGTGCCCGGGTGGCTCATTCGGTTAAGCGTCCGACTTCAGCTCAGGTCATGATCTCATAGTTGGTGAGTTCAAGCCCGGCATCGGCCTCTGTGCTGACAGCTTGGAGCCTGGAGCCTGCTTCGGATCCTGCGTCTTTCTCTCTCTCTGCCCCTCTCCCGCTCATACTCTGTCTCTCTCTCTCTCTCTCTCTCTCAAAAATAAATCTACATTAAAAAACTCTTAAAAAAAAGAGTACGCTTCTCAAAAATAAAATACAGTAACATTTCAAAAAATATATTTTAAGAGAAAATATATATTTAAGAGAAAAGCAGTAACTACATGCCAGAACTGATTCCTGTCATTTTATTTTCCCGAAATATTTAGGAACACATGCTGGTATTGAAAGAAAAGAGCTAAAGAAGCAAGGATAGATTAAGAAACACTATCTTGGGGGCGCCTGGGTGGCTCAGGCTGTTAAGTGTCTGACTCTTGATTTTGACTCTCATGGTTTGTGAGATCAAGCCCCGCGTCGGGCTCTGTGCTGACAGTGCGGAGCCTGCTTGGAATTCCCTCTCCCTCTGTGCCTATCCCCCACTCGTATTCTCTCTTTCCCTCCCTCTCTTTCAAAATAAAAATAGACTTAAAAAAAATTATCTTGTGAGAGATACAGGCCATTATCTTTTCAGAACTTGTCCTTGCATCCTAGAGGGCTTCTGTCTCTCTGAGCTGGGGTCTCAAAGTGACCAACAACTCCCGGGAGTGTTACCTGTGTGACCTGTAAAGCCAATGTTTCTGTGATTCTCTTAAGGCTTTCACAATCTCCCGACTACTGGTATCCTACCTGCCCGATCTGAGTCCCTTGCGATCAGGTCCTGTGAAGAAGGAAGGAACCATGGTCATAAGGTAACAAAAATCGTGATATCTTCAATGCCTCTCTCGGGGCTACCCCATGAGTTGCCACAGCCCAAACACTTGCGTGTGCTTGTGACAATCCCCAAGTTCACAACAGACGCAGAAATGAAGCACAACGTCATGTATAAATTCTATAATTTATTAGAAGATATTAAATAATTTCCTAACACACTGATTGAATTATATTTAAATCCCTGTGTAGTTAACTTACGTCAAGATTTAAGTTGTTTGTCACATAGATAATACCAACATTCCTTAACTCTATGTAAACGTACGTTTGTGACGCCATGTGTTCTTCACAAAACATTTACCATTGGACGGTCACCTAGTTTCCGAGGCTTGTCTTTAAGTGAAGGGATGAAATTATGTAGTTTCTAAATTCCTAGGGTCTTCATTCCAATTATCCAAATATTCCGGTAACAACCAGATCAGTCTGGATCACACTGAGGGATCACCATATCTGTAAACAGAGTGCAAATATTTTCTGAAGTGATAAAGATCTCTAAACTTTTTTTTTTTAAGTTTAAGTATTTATTTAAGAGAGAGAGAGAGAGAGAATGAGAGAGAATCCCAAGCAGGCTCGATGCTGTCACCACAAAGCCCAACATGGGGCTCCGATCTCACAAACTGTGAGAATGTGACCCGAGCCGAAATCAAGAGTTGGACACTTCACCGACTGAGCCACCCAGGCCCCCGAAGATCTCTAATTTTTTAACTAAGAAAAATTCTTTACTACAAGAAGAAATCTAATATGAAATGAGAAGAATGCTGGTGGGAAAAAGAAGGTGTTTTCAGTCATGAGAATAAGTTTATGTGCCTGTAGATCAAGAAAAAGTAAATGCACAGAAGGTTTTTCCCTCCTCTGGGCCTCAGACCCCAGGAATTATTGAACTCAATATCATGAGAAGACAAAAATAGTAATCCCATTACATTTTTAAGTTAATATCTTTAGCACAGCACAATTATTACTGTAATTATCACCACTGTATTCGGCAGTTTTATATAATTTTAAATTTATTCATTCCCTAAATGAAGTTGATATATTTTATTTTCCTGCCAGACAGAATACAATCCTCAAACAATTTCTGAGGATTTTTTTCAAGGAAAAAAAATTCTCATTAAATAGTTCATTCAAGAGACACTCTTTAATTATATAATGACATACACTGCATTTTATATTTTCTTAGACCCTACACATTGTAGTGTAGTAGGGAAATCTCCATAAAGCTATGTCATTTGCCCAGATTGCAGTGTAAATAGTAAAGCATGAAAGAGGGTGCCATCTGCCTGGTGCACTGCTGAGGGCCTCATAGAGAAACTCATACATAGCAAATAACGATAAATAGATATATGTGTAATCGATTAATATGTTATTTATTAAGTGGACAGAATCTGGAAGGATAAACTCCGTAAACAGTACTTTATAAAGTAAATGCTAGCACATCTCAGGTCAGCAATTACAAATGAGACACATGAGATCTTCTATCCGCCCCACCCAAAGAAAAAACCAAGCGTTCTTAAACAACGGCCACTTTAGATCGTATTCTCTGCCTTTTGTGTGAAGGAAAGTCAAGTTTTTTTAGTTAGTGATGTTTCATATCAACTAAGAGGCATGTTTAAGAATCACTGGATAAAAAAAAAAAAGAATCACTAGGTTTGAATTTAAATAAACAACCTAAAAAATAAGTGTACCTAGGAATTTGTTTTAGTTAGGGATAGTAAGACAACAAACACAGAGGGGTTGATGCCATTGATAGAAGAATTGACTTTTAGTTCCCAAGGGCAGGGGAGCCGCCATGCCACAGGGACCACCCAGGAAGCCACAGACATGGTCAAGAGGCAGCAGCAGTAAAGGGAAGCAAGAGAAAAGCCTCAGTTGTGTTTTTATTGGGGGAGGAACGGGCAAGGCAGGGTAACCAGGAAGCAAGCTTCAGATGAGAAGGTTTGAATAATCTTGGTGGGCTCTCAGCTAGAAGGTCTGTGCCTAGTTGTGTGGAGGCTGGTCCTGGGATGATTTAGGGCAGGGAGAGTATTGGCTTGATGTGAGAGGTGGATAAAGGCCCCTGTTTGGGCGCTGGCTCTGCATGGGTTGGCTTGCACACAAAAGGTGTGCTCACAGGAAAGTTGTCTACTATATTTAGGAATCAACTGGCTTTGGGAGAGCCACTCCCCTCCACCCACTGCCAAACCAGTACACAAGCCCCAGGATGTCAAAGCATCATAAAACCAAAACATAATTAATTCAAAGCATTAAAATAAGCGTCCAGACATACGTTGCATATTTGCTTACTAGTCTTAGGATGTGTAAGAGCACACATCACTTAACTCAGTTCCTCACAACTAAAATATGTAAAAACTATTCATCTTATCTAAATATACGATGTAATGATAAATAAAAGTGGACACTGAGTGTGAAGGTGCCATATCTTATACCTGAAATTTATTTAATTTGGGGTACAAAACAATTCATAGGACCAAGGTCTACTTCCTTTGATAAGTAGAGCTTTTGTTGACATTTGCTTAGTATTTTGCTACACTGGGTGCCAATAATAGGATAGAATAAGAAACGATCAAGAATGTGTGAGTGGGGGCTTCTGATTTCTGGTCGGACACATAAGGAATATTGAAATTGTTACTCCTCGCTATCCACACACCAAGGTAAAAGCTGGACAAAATGGAAGTCGACACTTCTGTTTAGATCCATGAGAGAAGCAAAGTCACATGCAAACTCCCACTCCCCAGATTGGAGAACCAGATAGACGGAAACAGAATCACAGCAGAGACTCACTGTGGACAAATTTGAGAGAATAACATTCTAGAGGGGCCCAGGTTTAGGAAATCCCTCCCAGTGTTGTGAGTTTTACCTCCAGGAAAACTCCAGGAACCTACCAGCTTCTCACCGTAAAGACAGGTGAAAAATCCTCACATGCTTTCAGTGTTCCAAAAGTAGCTTTTTTAAATATGTCCAGAGCTTTGTGGATTTTTTTTTTTTGGTGGTGGTGGTGATTTTTGTTTGTTTGTTTGTTTGTTTGTTTATTATTTTTAACAAGACTGACCTCAGCAGAAACTATTTTTTACCAAAGCTTAACCTACTGGGGTTTTACCAGAACCTTACCTACCTGGGGGAGTAGAAATGCCCACCTCGTTTTTTCTAGCCCTTGATGCAGTAGAAAGGAAATAACCAACTGCAGCCTGTGGCAGCCTGCCGCATGGCAGGAAGCAAATACCCACTCTAGGCTCCTCTAGCCTTTCTGTGTCACCTGGGAGAGGGTGATGGGGACTGAGAAGCACTCGCGAGATCACAGTTCAGGGCACAGTGTCACTAGATACTAAGACCTAATCACAGGACTAATGAATGCTTCCCTTCCCCTCACACCTTACCATCACATCAATATGATGTGGGGATACAACTGGAAGAATGGCACATCTCAGACCTTATTCAAGAAGTCTCCGTGGAAGCCCGAAGACAGCAGAAGAGATGCAAAAAATACAGCTCGGGAAATTTTAGCCTCATACCTATTGCTATAGCAAAAAAGTACATAGTGTCTAACCTCTAGGCAGGTAAACATAAAAGCTTACACTGCAAAATAACGAGATAAATGGAGAGATGGCAACTCTGAGAAGGAACCAAAAGGAAATCCTAGGAATCAAAACACCATAACGGAATCAAGAAGGCTTTGGCGGAATGACCAATAGTCTGTACACAGTTGAAGAAAGAATCAGCGATCTTGAAGTAATGCCAATATAAACTCCTATAACCAAGGTGAAGAGAGGAGGAAGAATTAAAGTGGCAGAACAAATAGTCAAGAACCAAGGGACAGTCATAAAACGTGTGATATAACATAATGGGAATGCCAGGAGGAGAAGGCAGAATGGGAAAGAAGATATTTTTGAAGCCAAAGGAGCATTCAATGTCAAACCACAGATCCAGGAAGGTGGAAGGTGCAAGAAAATTGCCCTTTAAAAGTGAAGAAGAGGGGACCTGGGTGGCTCAGTCTGTTAAGACTCTGACTTCAGCTTGGGTCATGATCTTGTGGTTCATGAGTTTGAACCCTGTGTCAAGCTCTATGTTGACAGCTCAGAGCATGGAGCCTGCTTTGGCTTCTGTGTCTCCCTCTCTCTGCCCCTAACCCACTTGTGCGCTCTCTCTCTCTCTCTCTCTCAAAAATAAATTAAAACTGAAAAAAAAAATAAAAATGAAGAAGAAATGTAGACTTTCCTATAAAAGCAAACAACGAGGGAACTTGTCTCCAATAGACTTGCCTTGCAAGAAATGATAAGACTTATTCAGACAGAAGGAAGATGATAGAGGTCAGACATTTGGATCGACATCAAGAGCAGAAGACTGTTCAAGAAGGGATCAATGAGGTAAAATAAAACCTTTTGCTTTTCTTTAATTGATCCAACAGATAACAGCTTGGTCAAAATAATAATAGAAATAATACCTTTGGTGATTCTGGCTTATGGAAAATAAGCCAGAATAACAGGAATGCTCTCATGGATAGGAAGGAGGAATTGGAAATACCCAATCTGATTTTTATAATGGATATTTTCACCAGCTGTGAAGTGTGTAGTGCTATTTGAGACAGGACTTGAATAAATCGTAAATGTATAGCACAACCTCATGAGCAATCAATAAAAGCATATAATGCTAACGGAGGAGAAAAACAGAATCATATAAAATGTTCATTTAAAACTAGAAAAGACAGGAAAAGAGTAGAAGACAAAAAGCAAACAAGACAAAGAACGAGAACAATAATAGAAAACAGGAACAAATATGGTAGATGTTAATCCCATCAATATTCAGTATTCTACCAATATGCCCTTTAAATTCAATGATCACCAATTAAAACACAGAAATAGAGTAGATTATAAAAAAAAAAGACACAACTATACGTCATCACAATAAACAAAGGTTCAGGGTAAGGGACGTGGAAAGATTTATCTACCAAGTTTAATTAAAAGAAATTGGAACCAGCTATATTTATTACAGACAAGCACACTTCAGAGCAAGGAAAAAGTATCAGAGGTAAAGAGCAATATTATATACAATAAAGGGGTCAGTTTTTAGAGCAACAAACTATGTGAGGCCAAACTGATGGACTGCAAACAGAATGACAGGAATCCACTAACATTGTTGGAGACTTCAACATCCCTCTGCCAGTAATTGGCAAATCAAGCGGGCAGAAAATCAGAAAGGACATAGCTGAACTGAACAGCACAATCAATCAAACTGGATATAATTGACATTTATAGAGTACTTTGCCCAACACCGGCGAATACACTTTCTTCTCAAGGTCACGTGGAGCATTGATCATGACAGACTATGTCCTGGGCCATAAAGTACATTTTAATAAACTTAAAAGAACAAAAAGCATACAAGTTTGCCCCTAGACCACAATAAAATTAAACTGGGCATCAATAACAGAAAGCTAGCTGGAAAGCCTCAAATACTTGGAGATTAATAGACACAGTTCTAAATAACACACGGAGTAAACACGTCTCAAAAGAAATTTTAACGTGGTGCAAACTCAGGGAACATGAAAATATAGCCTATCTAAATATGTGGAGTGCAGTGATAGCAGTGCTTTGAGGGAAATTTATAGCATTATGGAGGACGTTAGAAAGGAATGCATGCACCTGAAATTTGTAAAGCCCTGAGATTTTGATATTTTATGTGACTCTGTCTGATCACATCTGCGGGAATCCCTCTGAGCTGTTTCATCGGCAAGTTCTGCATCAGATAGTCAAGAAGGTGTGCAGTGATAAGTGTGATAAGACAATATTCCAGTGTGCTTTCCCAGTAATATCAGCCCAGCATCCATCTAGCACATTAATACTCCCACAGAAGCTGTCTAGGTTCTGGTGTCCGGCACTCTAGACACACCCCCATGGCTGACGATGTTTGTCTGGCCACAACATGGCACTGTCAGCCTCTCCGCACAGCGGATTTCTTCTCTAACAGCAAAAAAATCAAAACTTTCACGTCATGGAGATCATTTTCTTCCCCCTGATATTTGGTGATTGGGAACAATCAAGCAGATCAAGATACTTTGACCTAAGGAGCATTGGAAACAAATAAAATGTGTTGCTGAGCCCAGCAAACCGCCCCCCCCCCCCCATTTTACTGGCAGTAGGCATAGAGCAGATGGTCCGGACAAGGAGCCTTGTAGTCTGGGAAGAACACCTCGAACCCAGAAGAAGCACCTCTTCTTTAAAGCTCAGATAAACAAGAGTTTACCTCCAGGGCCAGTGGAACTGACTGGTAAGAAAAATACCAACTAGGGTGATTCCCTGGTACCAGAACTGACCTGCAGGCTTAATTTCCTTGGCGTCCATGGGGCAGAAGCAGCCATATCTAGATGGGATAGCACAGATGATTAGTATCATGATGGCCGCTGCTTAAAGGAGCAACTGAAGCCCTGAGAGCTTAAGTACTTACTCGGTTCTAGAGGGAATAAGTCACATTCAGATCTGAACATAGCTCCTTACTGGCTTTCTTTCCCTGTGCCATTTCTAAACGGGTTTTCAGGCAGCCGACGAGGACTTTGGTAGAATGACCGCCTCCTGACACCCCCTGCCCCCCATGGAGGTGACTTAATAATCAAGAGGTTACTGCTACCCCTTGCTTCACATTCCACGGGACGGGTAATTCCCAGTTCCTTAACAGCTCAGAACTCCCACAGCACCAGTGAAAGAATCAAAACAAAACAGAACTGTGCTGGTTTGAAAGTAAAAGCTTACGTAAAGGCAAGTTATTTTCTACACGCGTTTTGGAGCAATTGCCTCACTCCAAATTCTTTGGTCTCTTTGGTCTCTCTTGGTCTTTCCGTATTGCAGTGGAGTCCTGTGATTTCTATTCTTATTTTAGACATTCCTTCTTCAAAACTTAATTTTCCACCAACAGAGATTAATATGAATTTTACCGGCTATTGCCAGTTGTATGTAAGACTAGCGATGTGCTTTAAGAGAAGTAAGAATCCATTTTTTGTTTGCTTATCTAAAGCAGTTTGTTTTGTTACCTCCGGGCTAGGGGATTATTCTTTAGAGCCTGGAAATCACTAAACTCCACAGCATAAACTATTAAACACAACTGAATACTGTATTTCTTATTTCTGAATTCTTTTCTGTAGGAAAAAAAAATGACATTGACATAGGATAAAGCTATCATTTTATGAAAAATCCATAACATAATGATGATATTAGAGGTATATAATTTATTAACACATGTATAAATATGTAATTCATTTGATATTCTTATAGATTTAAAACTGCCAGTATGTATTCACTTTTTTCTTTTTTTACTTTTTTAAATATAGCTCTAACAGTCTTTTTGTCAAGTGTAGTAGAGAAATTGATAGGCTTTTCAGTATCTTTATGTGATAAAAGTGTTGTCACAGATATGAATATCAGAAGCTTAAAAAACAGATAATCCTTTTTGTCTTTACAAGACACTAGTTGAACTTGAGATTTTCTATATGGATTTCCTACTTATGGTTAGTTTGAGATTATATTTATAAAACAAAAAGTATGCAAGGGACTTGAGATTTTCATGAAATGCCACATGTTCCATTTGTTTATGTCCAAATATTAGAAACAGAAGTTTAAGGCATAAAAATTATTCATGTTGAATTGAAAGTTTATAGATAAATCTATTATATATAAATATATAAATATATATATATATATATATATATATATATATTACAATTTTAATGCCAGTGTGGTTAACACACAGTGTTATATTAGTTTCTGGTGTACAATATAGTGATTCAACTGTTGGATACATTACTCAATGTTCATCATGATAAGTGTAGACAATAATCCCCGTCTCCTATTTTATCCAAGGTACCCCGTCCCTATTTTAGCCATTCTGATAGGTGTGAGATGATATCTCATTGTGGTTTTGATTTGCATTTCCCAGATGATCAGTGATGCTGAGCATCTTTATGTGTCTGTTGGCCATCCGTATGTCTTCTTTGGAGAACTGTCTGTTCATGTCTTCTCTCCAGTTTTTAATTAGATCATTTGGGTTGTGTGTGTGTGTGTGTGTGTGTGTGTGTGTGTGTGTGTTGAGTTGTATCAATTATTTATATACTTTTGATATTAACCCCTTATTGAATATATCATTTGCAAATATTTTCTCCCATTCAGTAGGTTGCCTTTTAGTTTTTTTGATGATTTTCTTCACTGTGCACAAGCTTTTTACTTTGATGCAGTCCTAAGAGTTTGTTTTGCTTTTGTTTCCCTTGCCTCAGGAGACTTGTCTAGAAAAATGTCACTCCATCAGATGTCACAGAAATTACTGTTTGTGCTATCTTCTCGGATTTTTATGGTTCATGCCTTCACATTTATGTCTTTTTTTTCATTGTGAGTTTGTTTTTGTCTATGGTGTTACAAAGCGGTTCAGTTTCATCCTTCTGCATGTGGTTGTCCAGTTTTCCCAACACCATTTGTCAAAGAGACTGTCTCTTTGCCCATTGCATGTTCTTGCCTCCTTTGTCATAGATTAATTGACCATTAAAGCATGGGGTTTGTTTCTGGGATCTCCATTCTGTTCCACTGATCTATGCATCTATTTTTGTGCCCGTACCATAGTGTTTTGATTACTACTACTTTGTACCATAACTTGAAATCTAGGATTATGATACGTCCGGTTTTGTTCTTCTTTCTCAAAACTGCTTTGGCTATTTAGGGTCTTTTGTGATTCCATATACATTTTAGGATTATTTGTTCTAGTTCTGTGAAAGATTCTCTCGATATTTTGATCTTTTATTTTAGAGATCTTTAAGGATCTTTTATTTTAGAATGGTTTTGGATTCACCTGAACTTGTAAATATGGTAGCATTCTCGTATACTGCACACACAACTCTACCATTAATATTTTAGATTAAAATGATACATTTGCTATGATTAATGAACCAATATTGATATAATATGATCAATTAAAGAATACAATTTATTTATATTCCTTTAGTTTCTATGTAGTGTCCACACTCCTCTATAGGAGTCCCCATGCCATTTAATCATTATGTCTCCTTAGGCTTCCCCAGAATGTGACAGTTTCTCAGACCTTCCTTATATGTGATGACCTTGATGGTTTGGGGATGTACTGTTTTGGTATTTTGTAAAATATCTCTCTATTGAGATGGCGTTATGTGTTTAGGGGAGGAAAACAATAGAGATAGAATATTATTTTCATCACATATCAAGGTACACGCTATCAGTGCTAATTTACCACTGTTGATGTTCACCTTGGTCACCTGGCTAAGGTAGTGTTTCTCAGGTTTCTCCACTCTACCCTTCGTAAGAAAGTCACTGTGTGCAGCTCACAAATAAGAAGCGGAGAGCCATGCTCCGTGAGGGTGGAATATCAATGTAAATTTTTTGGAGTTTTTGTACCTAAGAGATTTGCCTAATCTCCTCTATTTATTTACATATCCAGTCATTTATTTATATTAAGTATGGTTTTATAACTGGGTTATAAACCCCAGTTATAGACTCTAAATTATAATCCAATTCTTCCTTCCTCCCTTCCTTCCTTCCTTCCTTCCTCTCTCTCATTCTCACTCTCTCTATTTTTCCTTCTTTCTTTGTCTCTCGCACTCTTTCTTCCTTTCTATCTTTTCAACTTTCTTCTTCCCTCCCCCCTCTCTTCCTCCCTCATTTCTCTTTTTCTTTCTTTCTTTCTTTCTTTCTTTCTTTCTTTCTTTCTTTCTTTCTGTCTTTAATTCATTTAGCTCAATTTCTAGATTTAGACATTGGTTTTTCTTTCAATTGTTCTTTTGTCCCTTACATCTTACATGTTTCCTGCCCAATCCTAGAATCAGCTATTTCTCCAGGAGCTCTGGTACTTTTACTGGAAACTTGTGTTAGAGAACCTAAGATCCAGGCACTAGGTGTTCTAATTTCTCCTGTGGTGTCTGTGCCCACTCAGCTTACAAAACAAGGGGGCCTGTGTGTGCTTATTAACCATGTATATCCACATAAAACCACTGGACCTTGTCGTTTTGGGTTGGGAACATTGTTAGATACTGAGTTAATAGATACAGGATTGTTCAGATTATGTATTTCACTTTGTGGGACTTTTTATAGTTTGTTTCTTTCAAAGATATTCTTTCATTCTATCTAATTTATCATTGCTGTGGGCAGAGTTGTCCATGGCACTCATTTACTATATGTTTGATGTCTGTGTGATCAATAGTGATTACCTCTCCTTCATTTCAGTATTGGCAGTTTGAGTCTCCTGTCTTTCCTTGGTTAGCCTAAACAGACGTCAATCAATTTTATTGATCTTTTCAAAAACACCAGTTCTTGGTTACATTGATTTTCTCTGTAGTTGCCTATTTTCAATTTCATTGATTTCTGCTCTAATTTCTGTTAATGCTTTTTGCTTTAGGCATAGATTGCTTACTTCTGGTTTCCTGAGGTAGAAGTTTTGGATATTGATTTTAGATTTATGCTTTTATAACATATGCATTTATTGCTATATATCTGCTTTAAGAATTAATTTCACAGCATTCCACAAAATTTCATAAGTTATGTTTTGTCTTTCCTTCAAAACATTTTCATTGTTCTTGAGACTTCTTCTGCGACCCAGGTGTGGTATAAAAAGCAGCTAATTTCTTTTTTTTTTAATTTTTTTTTCAACGTTTATTTATTTTTGGGACAGAGAGAGACAGAGCATGAACGGGGGAGGGGCAGAGAGAGAGGGAGACACAGAATCAGAAACAGGCTCCAGGCTCTGAGCCATCAGCCTAGAGCCTGATGTGGGGCTCGAACTCACGGACCACGAGATCGTGACCTGGCTGAAGTCGGATGCCCAACCGACTGCGCCATCCAGGCGCCCCCGTATCTTATAATCTTAAAATGAGATTTCTAAAATTTTCAATTATTAGATGAAATCTTTAATTCAAACATAAAAACATTCAAATTACTATCTTACTTCTTATTAATATTAACATTTTTCAACTGAAGACAAGGCAAATTGTTGGTTAATTTTTACACCTTGGAATGAATTGACTTTTGGGGCTGAATTTAGTAAACATTTTATGTGTAAATAAAATATCTTACCAGTTTTTAGTGGATAGGATTTACTACAAATTGTTCAAATGCACATTAATCATTATGTTATTTAGATCTTCCATATATCAATTTATTTTTTGCTATTTGATCTACCATAGGCTTTTGTTTGTTTGTGTACCTTTATGCACTTAATATGATTCTTGCTTTCATTTTCATGTATTCTTTGTTAACTTTTGGATGGATTTTATTATTTGTTATTATTTATGACCGATTTTGGAATCTGTTAATATTTAAATTTATTGCATACAAAAATTACATTGGTTATGCTTATATGGATTAAAACCAAAGTTGTATTTTCCAAGATTTGGTCTTCGGTTGTGTTGTGTTGTGTTGCGTTGTGTTGTGTTGTGTTGTGTTTTTACGCTGTTTCCTTTATTTTATAAATGTAAGCATCTTTGTGCTTTTCTTTGTTTATAGTATTTCCCTGCTCATTTGGACAATTTAGATTGTTTTAAGTAAATGTGGTTTTGTTTTGTTTTGTTTCATTTTTTAGAGAGAGACAGTCAGAGAGAGAGTGCTTGAGCTGGGGAGAGAGCCAGAGGTGGAAAGAGAGAGAGAATCCCAAGTCAGGGCATGGAACTCGATTCCAATGACCCTGGGATGATGAATTGAGCCTAAATCGAGAGTTGGACACTCGTCTGACGAAACCACCCAGGCATCCCTGTTTTCAGTAAATCTAATGGCTACACTAATAAATTTATCGAATTGGATTTTTTATATTTTTCTTAAAGTAAAACCGAAGGTACAGACTCTCACCGCATTTAAGTGCAAAACTAACAAACTCACAATCCCTCTATCATTCCTCACTGCACTCTACCCCCTAAAGCAAATTATTTTATTATTCTCAGATAAACTGTTGAAACATATTTATATTTCTACTTACTATAGTTTATGTTATTTAATCCTCTTCTCCACACCTATTTCCCATAGTTGTTTCACTTTGGTCCTTTATTTCCGTGGCTCTGCTGCTGTCCAGGGCTTCCCCCGGATGGTTTCTGGGATAGGTTTCTTTTTCCTATTAGATTCATAAACAATTAATGCTTATAGCTGCTTTAAAGAGAAAAGTGCCATTTGGGAGTGGATCTTTGTCCCTTGCGGATTGCAGAGTTCATTGAGATATTTCTCTCTCCTGAGGAAACAGCAACTAAGGGAAGGCAAAAGAGTGTCTGATTGCTTGATTTGTGATTCTTTTTCTTTGAATCAGCACCAACGGTTCATTCATCACTCATTTGGAGACTTTTGCGAGATGTTGACAAATTGAGAAGAGGTGCCTACATGACAGAACATTATCAAACAGGAGCAATCCTCACGGGGCTGACCACATCAATTCTGAAGATGGAGGTAGACAGGACTTTCAGAGGTGGCTGCTGTCTCTGCCTGCTTGAGCAATGTTATAAAATCATTAGAATACCGTGGTTCACTGAACGATATGCGTCAGGAACAAATGATTTATATGGTTTATCAGAAACCCTCACAATTAGCATCGAGGCTAGTTTGGTAGCTGAAGACACCACCCATTACTTAAGTATGTTTTTCAACATTTGCTAACAGACTTAGTTCATGGCAAAACCCAGATTCCAATTAGATCTGTATCTTTAGGAGGTCAGAGTTGATAATATTTTCACAATATCACACCGTGTACTTGGATCACCATAAAAGAATGACCAGGCACGTCATCAGAGTGAGGGATGAAACCAAGGTTTACCTGTTCATAAAGAAGGAGTCTTAACTCTCAAAAGCTGTCTCTGAAAAATAAGTATAGCGTCTAAAAACAGGTTGTGTAGAGTTGCATAAAACCGACTGGTGGCTCAGTCGGTTGAGTGCCTGACTCTTAATTTCAGCTCAGGTCATAATCTCACCGATCAAGAGGTCGAGCCCTGAGTCAGGCTCTGTGATGGTTGAGATTCTCTCTCTCCCTCTGGCCCTCCCCCCTTCTCTCTCAAAATAAACAAATAAGCGGGGCGCCTGGGTGGCGCAGTCGGTTAAGCGTCCGACTTCAGCCAGGTCACGATCTCGCGGTCCGTGAGTTCGAGCCCCGCGTCGGGCTCTGGGCTGATGGCTCAGAGCCTGGAGCCTGTTTCCGATTCTGTGTCTCCCTCTCTCTCTGCCCCTCCCCTGTTCATGCTCTGTCTCTCTCTGTCCCGAAAATAAATAAACGTTGAAAAAAAAATTAAAAAAAAAATAAACAAATAAGCTTTAAAAAATATAAATGACATTACATAGCACAAATCTGACCACAAAGGAAATAAGAAAATAATCTATATTATATGCCATTCTTTGGGTTTCTCAAAACTAAGGGATCAGAGGAACTAACAATAAAAGTGTTAATTTAAGGGGCACCTGGGTGGCTCAGTCGGTTAAGCATCCACCTCTTGATGCTTAGGTCATGATCTCATGGTTCTTGGGTTCCTGGGTTCGAGTCTTGCATTGGGCTCTGCACTGATAGCATGGAGCCTACTTGGGATTCTGTCTCTCCCTTTGCTCTGCCCCTCCCCGACTCGTGCACACACACACACACTCTCTCTCTCTCTCTCTCTCTCTCCCTGAAAATAAAAAAAACAAAATTTAAAGTATTAATTTAAGCAAACTACAACACAAACACACAGCTATTAAGAAAAATAAAGTTTTAAAAGTGCTTTAAAAATGCTAAACCATGACCTTTCAGAAATATAGTTTTAGATGGTTAATACCAGGGGAAATTCTCTTAATGTTTATTAATCATGTAGAGTCTCTCTGGAGTGTCTCCTGTAGCTCAACTATCTATCAAAAGTTAACATAGCTCGGGTGGTGCATATTCTACCTCTGCAAATGTGTAGGATGACTCCTCGGGACATATTCCTGGGACCCAGGTGCCACTAGCTGCATGGATCGCCCATGGCCCCCATTTTCTTGTCGATCAGGAACTAAGTGGAGTTATGCCACTTTGGTCAGTCCATCCAGGTACTGGGACAACCCACCCATTTTGTCAGGGCACGCATGGCTTTGTAAAGAAAAAGACTCCTCATTCAGCATTTTAACAATAATTAATTGTGATGCTCACCTTGATGCGTGCCAAGTTTATATTCCCTATGAGACAGTGCAAAACACACAACCCGTGAATTATTTATACTTCCATATGGAGGCTTATTCCAATACTTCGTCTGTAATTCCTAAACAATAGCACTTAATGCATAAATGTAGATCACTGGTTAGGTTCCGTTGTAAATGCAAGGAGAAAACCAACAGATGAAACTTATTTCACCACAGAAGCCAAAGCAAGAGAAATCTCACAGTGAAAATTTATCTGACAGTCTTAATGAAAACACTGCACAAATTTTGATAGTGTTTTTTGCTGTATTCTCTTCTCCGAGATTGCTTTTATTTGTATGAAACATGCATTTTACCCTTGTTTCTTTGTATTTTAATGTGTTTCTTTAGCCTGTCAAGTACAACTCTGTAATGACAGAGAACAGTGTTACTCCTATAATTTCCAATTTCCCTTAGGTGTTCTATTGAAGCTGAGATTTAGTACAGGAGAATGAGATAATTTTTTTATTTCAAAACCTTCTAGAAGTAACCTCTGTCCTTAGTTGTAGAAATTTACTAAAATCTTTGAAAAGCCAACATTATGTGTTGTTGTGAATTAAACAAATAGACATACATAGAATTTGTATGTTTTTTTTTCAGTCAAAAGGCATGGCATTTATATGTGTTTAATATGGACAAATGACCCAATCTACGCCTTTCTATGCTTCCATACTCCACAGTAGAGTTACACTGACTTTCCATTTCTACAAAAACCTTCTGTCTCCTCCCCCACAAAACCTTACTAAACTATTTCCAATTTCTGGAACTTTCTCATTCTTTTTTGCCACTTAGTTAACTACCTAATATGGTCTACCTCAAGGGCAGCAAACTAACAACATGCCTGATTCATTTTATTCAGTCAGACGCACCAAAGCTAAAGAAAGAAATTAAAACACTGATCAATGGCAATACACTATGAGTTTCTAGAACCATCCAAACATGTATATGCAATAAGGGAGCCACATGCTACTTTCTTAATTTTCAAAGCATGTATTTGTCCCTTGTTTTCTAAGACGTCAATAATAATAATTAAATCTAAAGTATTTTTTCTTTAAAATTCAAGTTTTAAATTTAGAAAATTTAAATCCATTAATGGGCTTAAAAATTTAAAAAGATTGAAATCTTTAAAATTCTTTAATATTTTTCCATGTTTATTTATTTATTTTGAGAGAAAGAGAGAGAGAGACACCATGAGCAAGAAAGAGGCAGAGAGAGAGAGAGAGAGAGAGAGGGAATCCCAAGGAGGTTCCATACTGCCAGCTTAGGGCCCAATGCGTGGCTCAAACTCACAAACTGTGAAATCATGACCTGAGCCAAAATCAAGAGTTGGACGCTTAACCAACTAACTGAGCCACCCTGGCGCCCCTTTAACATTTTTAAATTTCCCATAAGTATGTATAATCTCCTTTATGGGAACCCCCCTCCCCAAGTTGTTAAGCTATTTAAAATTTCAAGCTTCCACCCAGGGCAAACCCTATCTCCCGTTTTACTTTTTACTGTACATATTAATCACCATCAACCATATTGTTTAACTCATTTTTCTTGTTAATTTTTATATTCCCACGCTCTAGAATATTAATATCATTTTCTATTTTGTCTATGGTATAACTGGTTTGCACATCTGTCTGCGATATAGTCGATAAGCGCATTTTTACTTTTGATGAATACCTTATTGAAAATAGTGGAGTAATGTAGTAGGGGAGAAAAACAAGTGAGAGGTGAAGTCAGGTAGATTGGGGACCAAGGAAGGTTGCAATAAGTCATTCATATTAGTCTTTAACAAGGATATTAAGGAGGCAGAAGGAAAAAACTCATTGTCTTCCAGGCCAGAATGTAGACGAGGGCATGATCCATGCAATTCCTGATTCATGCTGATAAAGGTTCAAACAATAGGTAGTTCAGACATAGCAGTGGTCTAAGAAAGTTGAAGAATCAGAGAAGAGAGTCAATGAAGCTGAATGCTGTCAGAGTCTTGGCAAAGGAGCCCCAAGTTCGGTGGCAGCTACCTGCTTGGAGCCACTCTTCCTGGTTGCAGACTGCCCACTTCTCTTTGTGTCCTCACTGAGAGTAAAGAGCAAGCAAACCCTCTGAGGACTCTCTTGTAAAAGCACCAGTCCCGTTCATGAGGGTTCTGTCCTCATAACCCAATCACCACCCAAGTCCCCACCTGCTAATATGATCACATTGGACATTAGGATTGCACAGTGTATTGGGGGTGGGGGGTGGGGGGACATAAACATCCAGACCGTAGTATTCCACTCCTGCCCACCCCCTACTCCTACGAAATTCATATCCTCAAATGCAAAATGCATTCATTCCATCCCAATAGCTCTGAAGGTCCTGACGGGTTCCAGCACCAGCTCGAAAGCCTAAGTCCAAAGTCTCACCTAAATGTAACCTAAATCAGATGTTGGTGAGACTCAGGACACCATTCATCCTGAGGCAACTCCCTCTCCAGATGTGAAGCTGTGAAATCAAACAAGTTACTCTCCATATAGAAGGTTCACTTGGCCACGTCCTTAGTGCTCTCTTTGAAAAATGCTTTCTCATTTGTTTGCAATATGGACAGAGAATTTCCCGATTTTTAATTTCTGCTTCACTTTTGGTTAACAATTCTACCTCCAAGTTATTTCTCTCATCGTATTTAGTGATAAGCATTCAAGAGAAGCCAAGCCACACCTTCAGCACTTTGCATAAATATAGCTTCAGCCAGATATGTCATTGCACCGCTCCCAAGTCCTACCTTCCACAAAACACCAGGACACAAACATAATGCCGCCAAGTTTTGTTGGTTTGTTTTTTTTTTCCCCATTAAAGCATTGAAGCATGAGTAGCTTTTCCTCCCTGTCCAATAGCTTTTCTTTTTTTTTTTACAACAGCATGCCCCCATTTCCATCCAGGACCTTATCAAAACAGCCTTTATCGTTCATATCTCCAGCAACATTCTGCTCATAACCACTTGAGTACTCTCTAAGAAGACTGAGGCTCCCTCCACTCCTCCCTGCTTCTTCTGGGCCCCCACCAGAATTGCCTTCAACAGTCCCTCCACAATGTACACTCTTTCTCGCACGCACTCCACAGTTTTCCAGCTTCCGCTCATTACTCAGTTTGAAAGCTGCTTCATTATCAGGTATTGGTTACCGTAGTACCCCCATTCTCAGTACCAGTTTTAGGTCTTGGTCCATTCTGGCTTCTCTAACAAAACAACAACAACAACAACAACAAACCACAAATCTGAGTAGTTTATACACAACAAATTTACTTCTCCCAGTGCTGGGGCACCATAGTTGGATTCTGGTGAGAATCTTCTTCCAGGGTCCAGGCTGCCAACTTCTTCTTTCCTGGTGTGGTGGAGGGAGCAAGGGACCTCCTCAAGCCTCTTTTATAAGGGCATTAATCTCATTTATGAAAGCTTTGCCCTCATGATCTAACCACGTCCTGAAGTCCCCACCTCCAAAAACCATCATATTGGTGATAGAGTTTCAACGCATGACTTTTGCGGGTGTACGAACACTCAGACCATAGCTGTGCCTTTTGTTTGAGTGGATTCCTGGAGATTTCCAATGAAATAGTGACCTGGTATAAACCTTCTCAAATCCTACCCCAATGGTAAATGCCAGAATTTCTTCCCGCTTGTGATCTTTCTTCCAGGTAGGCCACCTTCCGAGCAGATTTCAGAGAAGATCATCCCTGACTACACACCGTATGTGGCATTTTCTTTGCCTGTGGGAACACACGCAACCTTATCTCGGGAAATGACACAGCTGCTCCCACACAGCCCCTCCCCTGCTTTGCCATCACAGAGACCTCCCGCCTCTTCCACTCTCCTCATCAAACAATATGGAAGCAAAGAATATCAAGACCTCAATAGTCTTGGAATAAAAAGGACTGACTTACCAACCCCTCTTCCCAAAAGACACTTTCTCTAACCTCCTCCACCTCAATGCTTTTGCATACTCAGGTTGATGTTTGGCTAAGAATCTCAAGAACAATTTGGGTAGACCCCTTGGCAAGCCTCCCATTGGTGATGGAGCATCTCATGTGCAAATATGGAAGGAAGGAGCTGCTAACTCTTGCTTTGTGTAAAGCTCTTTGGAGCTGCAACTGAAAGTGGGACATAACAAATCCACTTAATATTCTCCTAAACGTACACACATACACGCACAAGTGTTGAACAGAAAATAAAGCTTCTTTTTAAATTTTTTTAAATCTCAGGGCGCCTGGGTGGCTCAGCTGGTTAAGCATCCGACTTTAGCTCAGGTCATGATCTCCCACACAGTTTGTGAGTTCAAGCCCTGCATTGGGCTCTGTGCTGACAGCTCAGAGCCTGGAGCCTGCTTCAGATTCTGCATCTTCCTCTCTCTCTGCTCTTCCCCCACTCATGCTCTGTCTCTCTCTCTCCTTTAAAAATAAATAAAAACATTTTAAAACATTTAAAATTTTTTAAATCTCATTTTGGGAAAGATCCTGGGTATATTCAAATGTTGCTCACAGAAAAATAGGTAGTTTCCAAGAATTACTGGATTTGAGGTATCGTAAAATACTTTAAACAGATTCAGAGGAAGTGAGGAAGCTAAGGAGTGCACGTAAAAAGAAATTTACGGAAGTGTTCTTAGCTTAAAAGAAATAGTAGTTTATGGAGAGGTAGTGTCTCCCATCACTCCTAAATTTTTAAATAGCTCTAAATTCAATATTTTATTTTCAACTTATACTATCAAAGGAATAATAAATGCTGGCTCAGTGTTTTAAAATGTAATAAGAATTTATAGGAAGATAGAGTTCTAAATGCTTTTAAACGCAAATGGAAAGTGAGAACAGTGAGGCAGTCAATTGCCTACTTACTTGAAAGCATATGTTAAATGATTACATTCATTAAGCCATTTCATTCCCAGCAGATGATTAAAAAAAAAAATTTAAATTTTGAATGTAGAAAAGTTTCCACGATCGCCTCCATTAGGTCAGTTTGGTTACCATGCAATGAATTCACAAAAGCCTTCAACAAAAACTCAAAAGGAAAACAGCTTCTGTCCTTTCTGTTTGCTTTATCTCGCTCTGTGTTTGCATTTGCTGCAACAATATTACCTATTCTTTCAAGCCGAAATATTGAAAACAAACCCAAGACGAAAATGCCAAAGTTAATCAGTCCGCTTGATTATAACTTAATCTAGTTTACTCTTCTCAGTTGTAAAAGAAAAAAAAAAAAATAAAAATATAAATAAAATAAAAAACCCAGCCTACCTGAACGGCCCTGAGATATTCAGCAAGGTCTATGTTGGGTCAACCCTTGTTTCAACACAATGACTGAGGACGGATGGAGCCACCATTATGCTACAAACAAACATTATGACCTGAATGCAACTCAGGGAACGTCCACTTGCTTCCTAGGATCGGACACAGAGAAGGCTGCAGTTTACGAACATGTAATTTCGGTGTCAAAGTCGCTTCGTATCCATTGGCAGTGTTATTATTTGAGGGTCATGCACAGGTTGATGCAGAAGAGACTGCTCATCGGCCCGCTTCCATTTCCTCTTTTCTTGAGCTTTTCTCGTCTTCTTGAGCTGTACCATATGCATGTCCATGGAAAACCACATTTCCCAAAGTCTCCTGTGGCCGACACAGTTACACAGCCACACGCCCAGGTTGTGGTCACTGGAATGTGAGCGGAATTCCTTTGTGCCGTGTCTCGGTTGCGGCTTAGTAAGAATGCCATTCGCCCAACATTTTCTCTTTCTTCTCATCACTGTGCCTGCAACACAAAAGTGCTTCAAAGCCCACTTCAAACATGTTGAATAAGGCACCATGAGGGCCACCCTCGGGAAGGGCGCTGTAAAAAAAGAATTTTGTTTCTGGAAAATCTTACAGAGGAGTGTTTACCCACCTAGACCTGTTAGCGAAAGCTAGGCTATTGTGTGAGTAAAATAAACCCCTGTGTGATTTGAGTTGCTGTTGAGGGAAGGAAACCTTTTTTCTTATAATGCCTTCGCTGTATCCTATTTAATAAAGCGGAGTTTTAATTCAACCGAGAAACGTTGCGAAATAGATATTAAACGAAGGGGTGAGCTCTGTTTTCTTTTTCCTTGAGTTTGAAATAAAAGAGCCTCAGTTACTGGACTTTTTCTGTGGGAAGTTTCCACTTTCTCCTCAAGATTTTTGTGAATCTATGTGAGTGTCTTTTCGTATAAGCATCTGGTTATGTTGGTTTCCCCATTCCTAAAATTTTAAACTCATTTGATTCTCCCTTCTCAAAGCTGGTTATCTCCTTCAGGTCTGTGTGAAGCATGTGGAACTCGGCCATTTTTTTTTACCACAATTTACCTCAAAAAGGACCATTTCTTAAGGGGCTTGAGAAGTGATAAAGATTTTCAACTTTTAATGTTTGTGGGCCCTTCTCCAGAAGCTGTACTTTGTCATTTACCAAGGTCAAAATGACTCAGCAAAACCTCAAGGCACGGGCCCTGTTTCTGCCCCAAGCGCCCACTGTACATCTGCTTCATTAAAGAAAATAACCAAAAAGGGAGATTCTGAGCACAAGGAAAGAAAAAGGAAGAAAGTTCCCTGGTCGCCATAAGGTTAAAGTCAGACAGCCCTAAATATACTAGAAACTTAAGGTCTACAACTTTTTGCAATGTCCTTCATCTAATGATTTATATTTCTTTTATGTAAAACAATATATATATAATCCTACAGCAAATGTTCCTTTACCAGACCACCCCCTCTCATCTTTGTGCAGATTGTGTCTCCCAGGGAAGTTGTTCTACCTTGGGCTTGGAAAAAAAAAACCCTCTCTCTCTCTCTCTCTCTCTCTCTTTAAATTCTAGAAGGTGGGTTCAATTTGTGTTGACAGAAGCCAACATTGGGGAAGGTTGCTGTGACAAAGGAATTTAATTTGACAGTCACGCAAGCCTAAGATTACATTTTCACATCCCTGATTTGGGATCACCAAACCTTAACAGCACAGGGGATTTTTCACCGCTAACCCAATTCTAGGGCATTCTTTCCTCACCATGTTCTGTGAAGTCCTCTTCCCACGTCACCCCTCCACGCAGCCTGTGGGAGGCCCCGCGAGGCCCAGTGCTTCCTCCAGCAACCTTGGTTGTCAGCTACCGAGCTCCAAACCAGCTCAGCTAGTAGCTGTGAAGCTTGTTAGCAACACCTTAATTTAATTTCCAAAAATATTAATAAAATGCACCCTTTCTTACAGAATTATTGCCACATAAAATAAAATAATAAATCTGAAGCCTTCAGCGCAGTGCCTCCGGTGAATCAATCAGCTGTCTTCTATTTATTTATCCCCCCGTCCATATTTTTCTATCTGTCCCTCTTTCTATTTATTTCTGCTAGCAAAAGAGCCTCATCAGCATTGTCTTTAAACCAACCATAAATAAAGGAATCCATAATCCATGAGTGAATTAAATGCAAGATTCCCATGTTTCTCTTGAGTCTTCAAACGATGTCTGAAAACCTTCCCTAAATATCCTTGTATGGCCAACAAGTAGAGACGAACCCACCTGAACCACAGAAAAGAATTAAATATCCTACGGGCTTTATATCAGTTTTGACTTCGTGTTCTAAGTTTTCAAACAGCCTACAAATTTCCAGCTGATACTTCAAGTGCAGTAGTGGTACAAGGCCACAAGCAGTGGGTTACAATTAAAAAAAAAAAAAAAAAAGGCAAACGAAACAACAACCCTGACTTCTTTCAGGCCTGGTTGAGGGAAGCTCTGCCAGAAACGATGTCAGGTCAACAAAGACATGCATAACACCTTGGGACAGGAGCAGGGAGAGGAATCAAGGATCCACGCCTCAAACAAACAAACAAACAAATCTATGCTTAATTGAGCACACATGTAACTGAAGGCATAGTTCTCGGATTTTCTGTGATCATTCCCTTGTTGCTTTTCATTGATTTCTTCAATTTCCTAATCCGGTGAAAAAAGGTTGGGAGACAAACCAACTTCAGAACTGAAGTTTCTCCTGAATGTATTACCGTGATGCAAGGATTGCCTGGACCGAAGCCGGTTCCCTAAGTACGCGGCTGTCTACCGTTTTCTCACATTTTTGGACTTTTCTCTCCGAAACGTGTTAGGATACCATAGGCCATTTATCACCATTACACGAGCATGGTGTATGCGGGCGCTTCCATCCAAGTTCACCGACAGCCCCATCTGTCATGAAATAAGAATCGAACTTTTTCTAGTTGCGTCGGTACACCCGGGCCCGGGGTCTGAGAACAGTAAACACCTGGTGAACGACCCAGGTGGGGCGCTGCCAGCAGAAAGCGATGTGTCGCAGGCTCTCCTTGAGCAAGAGACTCGCAGAGACATCTCGCCCAGCCCAACAGTTACCCTCTGGCCTTCGTTCCAGCCCATGTGCCCCCCCATCCTACTCACCGTGCTTCCTAAGGCACAAGACATATGCACGCACAAGACATATGCACGCACAAGTCCCAGAATTTAACACTGGTTGGGGGGGGGGGGAGGTGGTGTTAAGAGTCAGGATTCATCGGATTCATCAGGGCGTGCACACCACTCACATCTACTGCTGTGCACATCCGCAGTAAACAAAATACAAGACTGCCCTAGAAACCCTCTCGAGTTCCGGGTAACCCAGATCGAACAGGAGGCTCTGCAGAAGCTATACGTCGGCCACAGCTGTAGAGCAGTTTAGGGAAACTCCGAGAATCTAGGATTTGCTCGGAGGTGGCAGGAAAAGATCAATGAACCTTTTCCTTCAGAGGTGTGGGTGCTTTGTTTAAGGTGGTTTTGTTGACTCGAAACCGTTTCACCAAAGACGTCAGCCACTTATGAGTGATTGAGACATATTGGTGATGAGCTATCATATTACAAGACTATTTTTAATCACATTTAATTCCATACCACTCCTTTTAAAGTGGCGAGGCAAAAATAGGGGAATGCACCCTGGTGATACATCACCACTTGCTTTTGTAATTGTCAGACCCAAAAATACTTTCAGGAAATGAAAATATTTTAATGACTTTGGAAGTAATTAATAGCGTCTAATGATTATTCTTATTTCATCTAAACTATAGGGTAGAGAACTAATTTCACCAAGTGCTCTTAAATGTCAGGTGCTAAAAACTAAAAATTATAAATAGAAATTATGTGAGTACAGAGACATGTACAATGAGAGTGTTCTCTGAAAGAGAGTTTTAGCGTCAGGACTCAGAAAATAGAGTTACCTTGGGAAAACTATAATACTACATAGATATCATTGAAGTGTAGACGATTTAGAAAGCTAATGGGGACCGCATCGAAAACTGTGATAAAAACAATACTGTTTGCTGTGGTAGTTCAAATGTGTGTGTTAACATCTTTTCTGTGTCAAATGCACCTCAAATTTAATGTATCCCGAATCAAAGGTCTGAATTCAGTGCCAGTCAATTCTGGAATTCAGATCTCCGAGAAAGACCTACTATGGATTGCAATTGTATACGCCAGAAAACTAGGACTGATTTTGAAAAACTCCCTCTGGTATTCCCCTCTCCATATCTTCCTCTCCATCTCCAAATTGTATTCATTTCTTAGTATTGATATTTTCAAATTCCCTTTTCGCCATCCCCCATATCTTCCCCAACTTTACATCCAATTATTTCATCTAAACGGCTCTGAGGTCTACCCCTAACTTTCCACATCTCCACCATCCAGTGCCCTGCCCACATTCCAGTCATCTTGTGCCTTTTGTAGACATGTTTTCACCTTGTCACCATCAAACATACACCTGACTGTGTCGTGCTGCTGTTGCAGTCAATAGATTTCCCATGCTCTTAGGATAAAGATATGACCTACAAGGTCCTGCAGGATCTTGTTTTTAATTAACTCTCCAGATTTATCGTACCAAATTTTCATTTTCTTTCCAACCACACCAGTCTCCTTTCTCTCTCCCACACTCACCATGCTTGCCTCCATACGGAAGCCTCAGGGATGCACCCATATCTTCAAAAGCCCTGGAAGTGGGGGTGTCAAGCAGTATGGTGCTCTCATAGTCATTTAAGTTTGTGATATTTGTAAGCGATATTTCAGCCGAATTGGTTAAGGTTATCATTCGTATTTCATTACACTCCGCTTGTGTCATATAAGATTTCAATAGTCACAAGCGTTTTTGGAATTTAGGTAAAGGGAGGATGAGTTGGCAATATGCCCTCTGACCATAACTTGGAAACATGTATTGGGAAATTTCAATAAAAAGGAGAAAGTAGAGATTTCTGACTTGGAAGAATATAGGGGACGCTTGTTAACATTTGCAGACTTCTTTATTTATTAAGAGAAGATTCAGCTAAAACTTAAAGACTTATGAAGCACATAATAAAAACAACTGAATTGGTAAATACTATTGTGACATTAAGCGTCAAATTATTAAAACGACAACAAAATTCAATGACAAGAAGAAATGAATTCCAGATGTAAATAATGAATAGGGCTTAACCGTATGAAAATATTGGAAAATTATTTAAATAGCTTGCTTAATTACATAAAGTACTTACATCCAGGAAGATGTAAGCACAATAGACCACTTAACACAGACATTGATACATGATACCTTAATGACAAGCTTAATGAGTATTGTCAATAGTAGGAACAGTTAGCATTAGTTCCAACACAGGAAAACTTGAATTAGCTGAAAATTAATCTGAAAGAGGATTTTGCAAACAATGCTAAAACGTTTTGACACGGAAAGAAACTTTTGTAAATTATTACATTACGTAACAAACCATGATCTTCTATGCCCAGAGTAAAGACTGAATTAATTTTCGATGATCTGTAGAAAATTTATTATAGTATATTGTCATCTGAAGAAGAGATCAAAAACGTATGCACCCATAAAATAAGCCAATCTGAAAAAAAAACACACATAGTATACGATTGTAATAACATGACATTCTGGAAAAGGCAAAGCCATGGGGAGAGTAAAAGATCAGTGGTCACCCAAGGGTAGGAGGAAGGAAGGATAAATATGTAAGACACAGAGGATTTTTAAGGCAGTGAAACTATACCATAATATTGGATATGTGAGTATACAATTGTCAAAACCCATAGAATGTAAAATACTGGAGAGAAGCCTAATGTAAACTATGGACTTTGGGTAATAATGATGAGTCAACGTGGGTTCATTAATTGCAATGAATTTAACACTGTGATATGGGATGTTGATGGTGGGGGAGGCTGTGCCTTTGTGGCGCATGGAACATATGAGAATTCTCTGTACCTCCCACTCAAGTTAACTATGAAACAAAAACTACTCTGAAAGTAAAATCCATAAAAAAAAAGTACGCAGCCACAAACGTGAAAAAAAAAAAAAGCATTATGGCCATATGTTTGACAGTTAATAAAAATATTGTGTTATGACTTCTACTCGGAACAAGATGGCATAGATTCATTCTTCCCTGCTGTTCCTTAATAAGGACAACCATAGACCTCGGAACTAATACAAGAAGCAGCCAAAGGAGAACTCTAAACGGCTTGGAGAAAGGACAGGGGAATTTGTTACGGATGGCGGGACTGGACATACAACATGGCAGCAGATCAGCTTACCTTTCCCCTGGAAAACAGAAGAAGATGACCTTGCCCAACGTCACACCAGAAGATGACATACGGAGGCCCATCTCTTCCCCAGACTGAATGACATTTCCATCAGCAACATCAGGCAAGCCCAGAAGCACTAACCACTGGGACAGGTCATGAAGTGCAATGCCAACATGCAGCCTGGGGAGACTCTCTCCTTCCTCCCTGCTCTCACAGAAAGAGACACAGGTATCCGGACAGTATGTGCACATGGAATCTGATGCAACAAAGGTCCCAGCCTGGGAAGCACTCTTCATTCACATCATGTGGTAATTCCCTTTCCCCATGTAGGGGCACTGGGGTCCCTGAGATTTAAATAAGACACAAAGTCTGCTAACATAATAGGAGAATAATAATAATGAGAATACTGATATTGAGAATGTTCGGAACACAATGTTTGGAATGTTCACACCTATGACACCGAGGAGTAATAAACTCATACGTTGCATTAAGAAAGAAAGAAAGAAAGAAAAAAAAAGCAATCAACCTATTCCAAAACTGACACGAATCAGATGTTTGAAATATCTGACAATATTGTAAGGCAGCCATCGTAAATATGTTTCAAAAAGCAATTATACATTTTCTTGGAAAATAGAGGAAAAAATTCTGCCAAGATATAGAAGTTACTTAAAAAACAACAACAAAAAAAAGTGAAGTTTACAAATTCAAAAAAAAAAAAAAACAGAAATAAAGATCTTGCCAGTTTTGACTAATAATAGTAAAGAGATGATAGAATCTGTGAACTTGAGGACAGATCAGTTTACATAATCGGGACCACAGAGAGAAAATAGACCAGAAAAAATAGAAAAGAACCTCAGAGAAAATAAGAGATATAATGCCTGTGTCACTGGAGCCTCAGATGTTAGGGAGAAAGGGCAGGACACTTAGAGACTGAAGAAATAATGACTGAAAAGTTTCCAAATTTGGTGAAAGATAGGATCCTGCCATATACAAGAAGCTGAGCCGATCCCCAAGTAAAGATGGATCCAAAGAAATAGATGCCAAGACAATAATTTATTAATTAAATGAAAACTAAAAAAATAAAAACTAAAAAGGAAGAAAAAAAATTGAAAGTAGCCAAAAGAAACAATATATTACCATGGGGGATGCCAATTTAAAGGCCAGCAGATTCCTAAGATGCTATGGTAGAGGGTGGAAGGTAGTAATGCTCCTTTCACAGCCCTGAAAAACCACTATCAACTGTGAAATCTGTTCCTCAGCTTAACTCTCCGTTAAGAATGAAGGAAGCGAAGACCCTCTCAGATGACGGGAAACAGAATTAACAGAACTACCCTTTTTGTTTCCTACTTATTTCCTTTTTTTTTTCTTTTTCTTTTAACTTAATTAACACCTGTTACATTAGTTGCAGGTGTACAACACAGTACTGGACAAGTGTATACATTATGCTGGGCTCACCACATGTGTAGTCCCCATCCGTCACCCCACAACGCTTTAAAAATCTTTTTTTCAATCTTTATTTATTTTTGAGAGAGACAGAGACAGAGCGAGAGCGGGGGAAGGCAGAGAGGGAGACAGAATTCAAAGCAGGCTCCAGGCTCTGAGATGTCAGCACAGAGCCTGATGTGGGGCCCGAACCCACGGACTGCGAGATCATGACCTGAGATGAAGTCGGATGTTTAACCGACTGAGCCACCCAGGTGCCCCCATACAATGCTTTTAGAGTGCCATTGACTATATCCCCTGTGCTGTGGCTTCTATGGAATGACTTATTCATTCCATATCTGGAAGCCTGTATCACCCACTGCCCTACGCTTAAATAATAACTAAAGGAAGTTCTTTAAATAAAAAGCAAATGATTAAAGGGATTGTGGTGCATCAGAAAGTAAGAACAAACAATGGGAAACAACAGCAAACACAGAAACACTTACTTTATTCCTGATATTACCTAATGTCTGGATAATGGTATGTATGTTTTTTTCCAATGCTGTGTATCCATCATTCACGATTAACATTGTGGTGTTACCATGGCATCGACATAGTAGTTTCTGCAGGATTTTAGGTTATTTATTTTTTACACTGAAGGTATACGATATGTTGGAAAGATATCACACGAAAATTGCGTATGTTGCAGTCTTCTCATTATTTTTCCTTTCTGAGTTCTCTGGCAGGCAACGGCATCGGACAATTCGTACTGAAAGACTTCTGCAGGTCCTTTTGACATTTGTAAGGTTTCTCTCAATGAGTTCCCTGATGGTCAGTGGAGAACTGGTTCTAAAGGAGTTTCCACACGAGGACCTTCCAGTGATTTCTAGCTGGAACTCTGGTGGAAGGACATCCCACATCCATTAGTCATATCTCACACTGCATTCATTTGGTTTCTCTGCTCCGTGAGTGCTCTAATGACAAGTGAGGTGTGATTTCCTTCTGAATACGCTCCCACATGATTCTGGGAGAGCCTTCACATGATTTCTAGTATGCTTTCTGGTGTACAGAAGGAAAAATCTGAATGAATTCCTCATTGTGTCCAGGAGCCCACTGACTTCACCTAAGATAAGCTTTCTCCTATTTTACGTTGTGATTTTCTACAATCATATACTCATCAGCCTCTTTCTCTTAAGGTGTATATCATTAGTAATTAATTCTGAAATGTTTTTCAAAATATTTTCCATTACTGTCTGCATTAGTCTGGGTTATCCAGACAAATACAAGTGATAGATTATATATATATGAATATATATATGATAGATTATATATATGAATATATATATGATAGATTATATATGAATAGAATATATATATTATATATGAATATATGTTATATATGAATATGATTATATATGAATATATATGAATATATGAATATAGATATGAATATATATGATAGATTATATATATGAATATGAATATGTATATGTATTTATATATGTATACATTGTATGTATTTTTATGTATTTATGTCTGTAACAAATATGTAATTGTATGTATTTATATATACTATATATATATATATACTTATATATATATCATATGTATTTACATACATTAAAGTATTGGTTTGAGAGCCTCATTCATTCAGGAAACATGCTTATAGTCCAAAGTACTCATATATCAAGGCAAGTTGCAAGAACCATTGGCTCAGTTGTGATCATGTGACATTCAGCGTCACAAACTATTTGTATTGCTCGTGTATCAAGTTAAAATTTATTAGAAATGCAGAACACTCACAGAACAAGATACTCACAATCCAAGGACTTACTGTATATTAATTTTATATGCATATGAATTTATTTATCATCTATAAATACAGTGAAGGCCCAGGAGAGCCAATGGTATAGTTCCAGTCTGAGTCTGAAAGCAGGAGAGTCCAATGTCCCAACTTGAGGACAGTTAGGCAGAGAGAAATTCTTTCTTACTCAGGCTTTTATTCCATTCTGGCCTTCAGCAGATTGCCTGAGGCTCACAAACATTGGAGAAGACAATCATTTTACTTATTCTGCAGATCCAAATGTGAATCTCATCCAGAAACATCCCTGCAGACACACTCAGAAACAATGTCTGACCAGATGTCTGGGTTTTCCACTGCCCAGTCAAGTTGACACTTACGTTAACTATCAGTGTCATATTATGTAGGTTTTTCTTACAACTAGATTTACTAGAACATGTGTTTCCAAATATATTATCCCACTTCTCAAATACATTTGTGTGTGTGTGTGTGTGTGTGTGTGTGTGTGTGTGTGTCAGCATGATGAATACAGCTGATTGAGACCGTTCATCTGGGTGTAATCTGAACTTCTCTAGAAGTTCTGTGGAATGTGTCCAGTCTTCTAGGTAGCTCTGACCCACAACACAATCCTTGTGTTCTGGGCTCTTATCTTTCTTCTAACCAGAGAATTTCTTCAGTCTTGATCATAGGCCACCTTAGAGTCTGAGTTGCAGTAGTTTTCCAACATTACATGCCTGAATGTGGTCTGCTGAGAAAGGTCCAGTTGCTGTCATGGCGTCTGGGTGAACTGCACGGACACATCCTTGAGGGACAAGACTCACTTTTGAGCCCTGACTTGAGATTTGTAGGAAATGATCTGTTTTCCTTTAGGCTTCTCTTCTAAAAAAGGGAGGATTTGAGAAAAAGGAAGCAAGCCTCAGGCCAGCCATGTCAAGGCCACCACAAACTGGACCTTCTACTTGGTATTTAAAGGATGAGTTTGTGCAATGCTAAAAGTGTCATTCACAATAATTCTTTACAGAAAAGTCTCCTAATCCATGGATACCCATTGCATCAAATACCCAGCTTTTGAAATCTGTGTCTCTATTCCCCAAATCCCTACCACACGCATTAATACAAGTGTTCTAAAATGGTCCTCAAAGTATGCAGAAAACAGGAGTTTCAGTTCATCATTGAATTTCAGAATAATTTAACAAATAGCAGAGATTAGCCTCTACTCAGAACATTTTTCATTAAATTCCCTGATTTATGTTAATCAGGATTAAATGAAGTATTAAAGGCATCTTTTCTGCCCTTAAATAGACTGTGTTTATACTTAAGCACCAACATATTTTGGGGAGAGAAAAGGTAACATTCAATGTTTATTTGGCTCACAGGATGTTTAAACCGTTTATTTTCAGTTTTGAGTAAACATAATTTTCAAACACACATTAAGGCAGACCAATTGATTTGATGAAATTTTCAGCCTGATTGCCTATTCACTGGAATTAATTGACAGGTGTGGAAATGTGAAATTAATTTTTAGACCAACATTGCTGGAATATCTATTTTTAAATATAAATTTTGGCTAAGTAAATATAGCATGTACAAGGCTATATTGATGATAATGTTTCTTATTTTGGCTCATGTAATATGATTAAAACACGAATTTAAAAGTCTCAGCATTTTTTCTGTTACAATGAAGTTTTAGAAGATTATTCCATTCATGACATTGCCTCTAATGTTTCTTTTTCTTTTTTAAAGTTCGTTTATTTTGAGAGACAGAGAAAGAGCTGGAGGGGAAGAGAGGGAGGGAGAGAGAGAATCCCAAGAAGGCTCCATACTCACAACATGGGGCTCAAACTCACAAACCTTGAGATCATGACTTGAGTCGAAATCAAGAGTCACCTGTTTAGCTGACTGAGCCACCCAGGTGCCCTTGCCTCACATTTTTCCTTTTGGGATCAGCAAAAAAAATTATTGACATTTAGGTACATGGAAAATTATCAGCTTTAAAGTGGTACCAGTTTCTGAATTATCAAAAGTAAAGGGCACAGTATTTCTTTCTGATAATATTACACATACAATAATTAAACTTGGAGGAAATAATTTGCAATTTAAGTCTAATCTAGATTCCTAAATCTAAGTTTATATGAAATTATATTGCGCACCTTTGTAGCAGGTTAACCAAATTGGTGCAGATAGTTTAGAGGGACATAATAAGTAGGGTTTCCCATGCATCTGGGAAGTCAAGCTCTGAGAGTTAAGTTATGATGTCAACAATAAAGGACTTGAGGGGCGCCTGGGTGGCGCAGTCGGTTAAGCGTCCGACTTCAGCCAGGTCACGATCTCGTGGTCCGTGAGTTCGAGCCCCGCGTCAGGCTCTGGGCTGACGGCTCAGAGCCTGGAGCCTGTTTCCGATTCTGTGTCTCCCTCTCTCTCTGCCCCTCCCCCGTTCATGCTCTGTCTCTCTCTGTCCCAAAAATAAATAAACGTTGAAAAAAAAAATTAAAAAAAAAAAAAACAATAAAGGACTTGAGCAAATATACACGATACAAGATTAAAATGGCGGAAGGAATCCCAATCAGCAACCCTGGAAAAGAATGTGTCAGGTGTTCGATGAAGTATGGATAAGAAGAGACAAATGTGACCTCCTCCATTCTGCCTCTTCAGGAAGATGATGTCAATCCAACCAACCTGAATTTATAAGAAAAAATATCTAGCCCTGTTGCTTATGTGGACATAGTGAGACCAAATATGTAATGTCTTCGCCATGAAGTCCACTCCACTTAAAAATTTTTCAGTTAATAGAAATGTGATCTCTCCCATTTCCAGGCCAACAACTCTGGAGTCTGTCTTTGACTCCTTGATTTCTTCAATACTCTGCCGCATCCAACTGCTTCATGGTCCACAATATTAAAAGTGCATCAAAAAGTGTTTCTGAAGTGATTCTGTTCTCTTTTAAAAACTTTGTCTAGAAATTACAACATTCATCCCTAATACAAATCCCTCTTAACAATTCCCAAATAGGGAAAGCTGAATATTGAGGACCATCTTATCCTTTTATCACCCTCACCGTTAGTTTTACTGAGATCTTCAGTTTAGTTATTCCTACAATTAAGTCACACACAGCATCACTCGCATGGCTTTGTAGAAAAAGAACCAGAGACGTTCACCATATATTTACTTTCCACCTACTCTGCATTCATTTTACAGATCTAATTTTCCATCTGTAAGCATTATTCTCTTTCTTGAAGATCTCTTTGTCGTTAATACATAACTGCTGATGACAAAAACTATTATCGTTTCCTGCAAACATCTTTGTTTCCATTTCATTTCTCATGGATTTTTTTTGGTGCTAAATATAGAAACAATTCAAAACTAAATGAATTTGAACATTTTAGAAATGGCATTCAATTTTTTTCAGACAGCCATCACTTCTGCCGAAATGTTTCTTTTTCCCTCGGCCACTTGCGTTATTTCCTCTTGGTCTTTAATTTTCAGCAGTTCAGCTGTGATTTCCCTACATGTGGTTTTTTTGTGTGTATTTCTTCTTCTCTGATCCTTTTATTCATGGGCTGATGTCTGTCATCAACCTCAAAAATCCCCAAGCTCTGTTTTGTCCCTCACCTTCTACACATCCATTCCACGGTTTAAACCTTTGTACTCTGTGTCACATGTGTCTTATGGTCTTCTGTGAATTTTCCATTCTTATTTCTCTCCGTGTTCCTGTTTTAAAATGAGACTTTGAACTTTCCTCTTGTCTCTTAAGTATGCCTCTTGCCATGCACAATCTGCTGTTAAAATATCCACTGATTTCTTATTGTCAGAGATAGCAATTTCCAGTCCTAAATTTTTTTTTTATGAATCACAATTATTTGAGGAAATTTTCCATCACTTCATCTTTTTCCTCTTCCTCTTCCTCTTTCTCTAATTTCCTGAATATATTAATCATGGCATTTTAAAGATATTATGGGTTTATTCTAATGTATGTGTCACCTGTGGTCTCTTTTTACCTGCTTTTTCTCTTCATTTTAGGAATGTTGTCTTGTCTTTTATCATGCCTAGTAGATCTGTGGCATGACAATGGAGAGGGCTATATAACCAAATGAAAAGTCTCCATGAAGGATTATATCCCCAAGGAGAATATACTGAGGTAGATATCTCCATAATTAGGCGTAGTCTAACTCTTGTTTGGCTGTGTTCCATGGTGTTAAGCTCTTGTGTTAAACTAAAAACATTATGTGCTTGTGGGGCTCCCTTTGCTAGTAGATTTGAGGATCCAGCAACATATAATTGTAGGAAATTCAGCTTTGTTTCTAAGAGTGTTTTTTGTTGGTTGGTTGGTTGGTTGGTTGGTTGGTATTTAAAAAAATTTTAGGGGCGCCTGAGTGGCTCAATCAGTTAAGCGTCAGACTTTGGCTCAAGTCATGAGCTCACAGTTCCTGGGTTCAAGCCCCATGTCGGGCTCTGTGCTGAGAGCTCAGAGCCTGGAGTCTGCTTCAGATTCTGTGTCTCCCTCTCTCTCTGCTTCTCCCCTGCTTGTGCTCTATATTTCTCTCTCTTTTTCACAAATAAGTAAGCATTAATTTTTTCTTTTCAAATAATAAATGCTAAAATAATTAAATAAATATTTTTAATATTATTGCAGTTATTATTATTATTTTTTTTTATTTTGGCTACTGAACCTTCAAACTCCTTCAGAGCTTCAAAGGTGATAGCAATGTGTGAAGGCCATACATGTCTTCAATACCATTGTGACTACTGAGAATAATGGTTAAATATTGCTCATCAACTTAAAGAATGAGAGCCAGGCAAACAATTGCAATACTTACACAAAAATAAATACAAAGCTCATCAAAAAGCATTGCAGGGGCACCTGCGTGGCTCAGTCAGTTAAGCGGCCGACTTCAGCTCGGGCCACAATCTCACAGTTTGTGGGATCGAGCCCGGTGTCGGGCTCTGTGCTGACAGCTTGGAGCCTGGAGCCTGCTTCGGATTCTGTCTCCTTCTCTCTCTGCCCCTCCCCACTTGTGCTCTCTCTGTCTCTCAAAAATAAATAAATGTAAAAAAAAAATGTTTTTTTAAAAAGCATAGCAGAGGGTTACATTTACTGGGAATATAATAAAATGAATATAGAAAAGTAGCCATGTTGGTACCAGAATGCCAAACATTCTGATAAAATTAAAACAATTGTTTTAATGCACAAATGATCTAACGGTAAGATAAATAGTCAAAAACAATTTTGAACAACAGAGACCCTAAGATTTTTAACACGACAACCAGGAAGATGCTTCCAGTGCCACTGCATACACCTATTGAATATAAATGTGAATCAACAATCACAAAGAAACTGCAGTCAGAAAGACAAGCCACTGTACATATTGGAAGGACCAAATATGTACTATAGCAAGGACATTAAATACTTTGAAGGAAATGTACAAGGTGATGACAAGTATTACTAAGAGAAAAGAGACTGTCAAACTGATGTGACATTTTTAAAATGGAACAACATAGAATGAATTATATAATATTAAAGTTGTAAATTGAAGATATTGATTAAACTATTGATAAGGCCTAAGGTAAAAACTTTGAGTTACAAGAAAAATGAAGAAAAAAAACCCTGAAAATCATGTAGATGAATCTACATAAGTACTGGCTTTCTTTTTTTTTTTTTTTAAGTATTGACTTTGTAAAGCACTAACAGTAATTAGCAATGAATGAGATTAGGAGAACAAATTTTATCTTACAAAATAACAAAAATCACATATACACTTTCAGAGAAAATTAACCAAATGCAAGATACCACTTAACTGTTGAATCATATTTTCCCTAATAACTTAAGTATAATACGCGCTTGTAAAAATTAAAAAAAAAACAGAAATGAACAAACATTAGCTCAACGAATTATGCACAAGAAACACATCCTGTGAGAACCACTCAGGCCAAGTTTCAGCCCCCTGAAACCTCTTCATTCTGTCTTCCAATTTCTCTCTCTTCCCCAAAGCTAATTGCTATCTTATCTAACATTTGGACTTATTAGTCCTTTGATTTCAGCCATGCTAGTATGTCTGTATGGAGGTGTTTATTTGTGATTATAATAGAAGCTTTCTTGATGACCAACACTTTTTCATAGATTTATTTAAACATCTAGATACCCATTTTGGGAGCCAGTACATGTACCAGTCTCCTGCCCAGTATCATTGGATTATCTTTCCTTTTCCATATTGATTTGTAGAAGCTCTTTCTTCATATAAAAGAAGAGACTTTGTCACTTGGACATGTGTCAAATATCTTCTCTCACTTCATAACTTGCATATTCACTATTCATATCATCAATCTAATGTTAATTACCAATATTCTCTTTGGTGGGTAGTAATTTTTATTCCAATTTGAGAAACCTTTGCCCATTCCAAATTGATGAAGATATTCTTCTCTGTTTTCTTCTAGAAAATGTATTGGTTTACTTTCATATTTAGATAACCATTGTATCTAGAACTGATTTTTGAAACTTGTTTGAGTAGGATTTTATTTATAGTTTTTCATATACTTTATCACTTGGATCTGCTCTTTTGTAGAAAAGGACAGCTTCAATTAGTAATTGTTTGTGGGAAAAGGATAGTCTTCTCAACAATACATCAATTATCAGTAGACTCTGTCCTATTCCACAAATAGAGCGGGGCCAAGCGATAATCTGTGTGAAAAACTGTACATTTATAGTAGCGTCATCAACAATAGCCAAATTATGGAAAGAGCCCATATGTCTGACTGAAGAACGGACAAAGGAGATGTGACACATATATACAATGGAATATTACTCAGCCATCAAAAAGAATGACATCTTGCCTTTTGCAGCCTTGTGGATGGAGATAGTGTGTATCACGTTAAGTGGAATAAGTCAGTCAGAGAAAGACAAATATCAGATGATTTCTCTCAGATGTGGAACTTAGGAAAAACAAAAAACAAATAAACACAGAGGAGGGAAGAGAGGCAAACCAAGAAGCAGGCTCTTGCGTATAGAGAACACACCGATCGTTACCAGAGGGTGTGTAGGGGGAGGGGTGAAATAGATGAGGGGATTAAGGAGAGCACATGTGATGAGCACCTGATACTGTATGGACGTGTTGAATCCCTATACTGTATGCCTGAAACTAATATTACACTGCATATTAACTAACTGAAATTTAAATAAAAATTTGGAGGGTAAAGAAAGTGCCAATCTTCTCATCAAACAATTATCCACACCCAATGGATTGCTTTAATAATCTCTGTTCTGTTTCGTGTGTGTGTTTATGTATTCATAAGCCATTGCTGTCTAAAGACAAAACAAAAAAACAAACTAACAAAAACATGTTTTTCTAAAGCAAGTGACAATACTCTGGAGAAGAAGACTTCAAAGATGTCTCTTGAAGTATACTTCGGTTCTTCTGAGTTCAACAACTTTATAGACTCATGTTGTCAGTTGCAAAGGAGAAAAACTCTGTGAATTTGATTTGGATGTCTTAGACCCCATAGATCAGTCTGGGAACAATTCATATTTTTACAGTGTAAGTATTAAGATATATAACCACATGTGTACCTCAAGTTATATGTATCTTCCTTAATTTTCCAGTTTTTTTTTTTTTAATCATTTCTGAGCAGGAAGCCTGTCGTAATTACTATCCTTTTCTTACATTGCTATGTTTGGTCTTCATAACATTTTGTTGCTCTTTATTGATTGATATTGATCTTACTTCCCTTTTCCATACTGTCACTGTCTTATTTCACATCTAGACTACACTGGCTCCATAAGCTGATTTGTAAAGTAGTATTTTATATCCATGGAAGATTTTTACGAAAATTACATTATTCTTTCCTAAAAATATTTGACAGTGGGCTTTAATGTTTTTGAGTTCTTCTTTTGTAAATGTTGGTAAATTTCTTTCCAGATATTTCTGATATTTGGGAGAGTGGATAAGTAGGTGGTCTATTCACACAAAGGGCTCCTGCTCAGCAATTCAAACTAATGATGCCTTGAGCTAAAGTACTCTTTGTCAAAGTGTGCATAATGAATGATGCCATTCATATGAAGTACAAGAACAGACCAAAATAGCCCATGGAGATAAAAATGAGCATAGTGCTTATCTCTGGGGAAGTATGTTGAGTGAGAAGGGGAATGTGCAAACTTTTTGTAGTGTTGGGAAATTTTATATCTTAATACAGTGTTTGGTTACATGGCATATATATGTATGAAAATTAATTGAGTTATACACTTGAGATGTGTGCACTTTGCTCGCTGTAAGCCGTATGTCAGTAAAAACATGGGCCAGAAAACATGAACAGTCATTTGTAGAAGAGAGATGTGAAAAGACAATCAATAAAGTTACAAACTGATACCCTATCCCATTAATAACCTGGGATATGCCAAATAAACCACAAGGAAGATGCGACTTCATAGTTACCAGATAAAGATTGAAAATGATAAACAATAACTTGTTTCGATGAGCATGTGAACTAACTGGGGAAGAAAAATGTCTCAGATGCTCCTCTCTTTGACATCTGAGTAAGGTTCAATATTGCATAATGAATGAGCGACTGAGTACAGTTACATTAGAAAATAAGGTACTAACCAGTAAATTTGATCATGAAAGTAACTCACCAAAAAACACTTCTAATTTTAGATGTTACCCTAGAGAATTTGTTGTACCTGTATATCAAGAGTTAAGGATGAATTCCAGAGACACACTTATAGTGCCAAAGGAAACAACTATATGTCATTGCACTAATACATTTTGTTAAGTTTAAAAAAAGCATGCACACACACACACACACACACACACACATCCATGTGATATAGATCTCATATAATAGATTATATGGAAATAAATAAATTTGTTTTGACACAGTCATAAATAGACTATGCCATAGAAGTAAAAACGGATGCATATAAAATTACTACAATATTTTTAGAGTTATGTTGAATTTAAAAATCTATATTTTTTTTATTATTTTGTGTTTTCAGAGAGAGAGTGTGAGTGGGGGAGAGGGACAGAGGGAGAGAGAGAGAGAGAGAGAGAGAGAGAGAGAATCTTAAGCAGACTCCATGCTCAGTGTGAGCCTGATGCAGGGTTCAATCCCACAGTCCCAGGATCATGACCTGAGCTGAAATCAAGAGTCAGACGCTCAATCAACTGAGACACCCAGGCACCCCGGAAAACACTTTGATGAATGCAATGAAATATGTTATAAAATTATACGGAAAACAAGAACATGGCAGACATACCATTGAAGATAAAACTGACAAACAAGAAGTTTTCAGAGCAGTAATGAGACGTTGGCAGGGTAATTCTTGTTTTATAAGAAATAAGGTAATCTAGAGAGTTTAATCATCAAAATAGGAGCGAAAGGGGAATTTAAAATGTTATACATGAGAGGCATCTTCAAAAGGAAATAGTGTATGTGCGATATTAACTTACCGTGTTGTGAAAAAGATGTTTCGAGAATATTTTGTTGTTATAATTAATATTTTAGTTTATTTGGTGGTCTGCATAGATGAAGGGTATTTGGTGGTATTTCTACCACCAGGAAAGTGGTAGAAATGGGAAAAAAATAGACCAGATTTCTGTCTGCTGAGAAGTAAACATGAAAGGAAAATGTGTACATTGCCCATAATGGCCATAGTTTCGGATTTGGAGAATGGATTTGAAACAATTCAAGAAGGATAACTCATTTGTTGTTTTAGGAAACAGGGGTTTGAATAATTTAGTAGACAAAGGGATCCAAAAAGACCTCAGACTTCACAACAAAAATAGATTACATCTGTGTTTTGAGACGATTTTATTTTGGTCTAATTAGGCTTCAGTCAGTTATTACATACAAATCACACAGTTTCACACTTTATATTCTTCAAAGATTAATGGCAATGTAATCATCCTGCTTAAAAAGAACGACCAAAAATATTTTTTAAAAAAATTAAAAGAATGATCAATAATCTTATGCCATAGAGGGATAAGAAGGAAGAATGAGTAAAAGCCTATGACTTTCAAAGCTCCTTTTTAATGTCTGTAGGTAATTATCAGTAGACTTCTCATTTCTGGTATACTCATTTGAAGTACATTATGAGTAATTATTTTCATATTAAGAATGAGTTTCTTATTTGAATTTAGCACCCCAGAGTCATGTGGAACTATAGCTGCAGATATTTCTAACAAAATTGTTCCAAGAGCCACGGTTCCTATATTTATTGATGTTGACGTGTATATTTGTGTTGACCCCAGAATTATATCTAATTGGGACTTGAATGGGGCAAGCATGTTGGAGAGGGGAAATCAGACTTGTCTTGCTTCTGTCTTGTCAGAATCAACAGATTAGTTTGATCTAGCTTGAGTATTTACTTGCATGGGCTGGGGACAATCTGAGGATTGCATGGATGCCAGATGGAAGTCATAGAAACCCCCAAAGGCCTTCTGGAAGTAAGTCATTGCTGACAGATACACTCTGTTTCCACTTATGTTGTTAAGTTTTGCTAAAGAAACACTTTTAAGACAGTAGGAACATTAAACATGGAATTTGTTGGCTTTCCATATTAATTCATGGTCCCTAATGCCCGACTTGCTGTAATGCTATGAGAAATATTTCCTAATAAAACATCACGCCATCTATTGAAGACATGGGAAAAATATGTGTACCCCACTGACAAAGTGGTAATGATAAAAAAAATTATTTTGATTATACTTACTACATGCTTACTGTGTGCCAGATCTTTTTATATTTTATATTTTATTTATAATCTAACTGAAAACCCAGCATCACAGATATTGCCATACACATATTTCAGTTAGGAAATAGAAATCCCCAAAATTGAGTGAATTGCCTAACCCTACAGATAATAAAATAATAAAATAGTCATTAAACCTCTTTCTTTTACGCTAAATTTTATTTCAGATGCAATCTGCGGCGTCTACTGTAATAAATATCTTGTACATTTGTTGTTTTGTTTTGTTTTGTTTTTTTTCAACGTTTATTTATTTTTGGGACAGAGAGAGACAGAGCATGAACGGGGGAGGGGCAGAAAGAGAAGGAGACACAGAATTGGAAACAGGTTCCAGGCTCTAAGCCATCAGCCCAGAGCCCGACGCGGGGCTCGAACTCACGGACCGCGAGATCGTGACCTGGCTGAAGTCGGACGCTTAACCGACTGCGCCACCCAGGCGCCCCTACATTTGTTGTTTTTAAGAGGTGAAATGAGGTTCATTATAACCTTTTTAATGTTTAAAAACAGGGAAGTAAAGATTCCACTGAACAAGGAAGCAAAATTCCTGGTTCTCCTATTTGCTCATAGCATAAGTTAGCGCAAGCTGCTTTTTTCCAAGCCATTTTGCTCAACTATAAAAATCAAGACAATGTAGCCGCACTATTTCAGAGATTTTTCAGGACTCATGTTACAAGGTGTTTAAAATATTTAATATAATCCGTGTGACACGATGAACACACCACAGTGCTTAAGCTTTAATCACAGGAATGGTCAGTTAACACGCTATCCATAATTTGGAGATCATATTTTAAAAAAGCCATTCACTGGACGAGGCTAAAACAAGAGTTTCCACTATGAGTGTCTTAATTAATCAAAACACTTTGATAATCTGCAGAATGAAAGGAAAAATGAGTTTTCATGAGGAAGGGTAGTAACTTGTTAGCTGAAGTGATAAATGCTAGAAATGGATTCTCATTGGTGAAATCAAGTCTATGGAAGGCATATGGGTTAGTTAGACTAGTGTAGAAACATTCATGTTTATTCATGTCTACTAGTGTAGAGACCAAAGCCCATTCCAATAACCTCTTAGGGGTGGTTTTAATCACTTGATCCCTATCAACCTTGTCTGCAGACTTTGGCATAAAAGGATTTCTGGTCCCACGATGCTTTGATAATGTCATTGTGTAAATACCTAAAAGAACAAAAGGTTGATAGTCATTAAGCTATGGAAGAGGCTGCATAAATTACTATTTATGAATGTTTAATAAATATCCTTGATTATAGTAGAAACTTAATATCTGAGCCTGACTTTAGTTAATTCTTACACCTCAAGTGTCTTTGACAACCACTATTATTGATGAAAAAAAATCCCTATGATAAACTGTTAGATCGATACTCCCCCCAAATTAAAACAGGTACTCAAGCAAGTATGTGTACATACATGGCCATGACAATAACCAAAAGGTGGAAACGGTCTAAATGTCTGTCTGCGGATGAATGAATTAACAAACGGTGGTATTCCGCCCGAAAGGGGATGTGGGACTGATACATGCTACAGACGGATGAACCTTGAAAACAGTACAGCAAATGGAAGTAGCCAGACTCAAAAGATGATATATTTTATAACCCAACAGTATGAAATGTCCAGCATACGTAAATCCACAGAGACAAAGAGCAGGTTGGCAGTTATCCGGGGACAGAAAAAGGTGGGGAAATGGACAGTAACTGTTTCATGGGAACAGGGTTTCCTCTTGGGGTGATGAAAATGATTTGGAGCTAGACAGAGTTGGCGGCTTCAAAATATTGTGAATGTACCATGTTAATGAATTGTTCACTTTAATGTGGTTATTCTTATATTCTGTCATTTTCACCATAATTAAAAAAGTAACATATATATGTTTTGTTTGCCCTCATTCGTTTAGGGCGGCTCACAATAGCTCAAGTAACAAAACGTGTATTCAAATGCTTGGTAAATATACTGTGAAATAGAAAGCATCATTTTTTTTTTTTAATAGGGAAACCTTGTATTTCCAACTTCACCGCTCTCTGATTTATGGTAACGTTTAATGCAGGTAAAAATAACTTTCCGAGAGCTTGTGGGGATGTATATGCCCAAGGTAGCTTGTTTGCTACTCATTTAATGGGCTGGTGGCCTGATATCCTTCAGTTAATACTATTGCAGTACGGAAGTACTCTTGAATACTACTCATGATTAGCACTGCCCCCCAGGTGCAGTAAATACAGATGCCTCCTTGAGGCCTGGATGATAACATGTTCCTTACAAGGAAAAGGAGGAAATAAAACCAGAACCAGTCTTTGTTGAGCATTTCCTATGCACCTAGCATCCATCCAAGTGAGACATCACATTAAGAATAACAGCCTCATGGAGTAGCTGTCTTATTACCCTCATTCTACAGATGAGGGAACTGAAACATATAGAGGTTTGGAAACATGTGTGTTTGCACAGATCCAGGATTCAGATCCAGGCAGGCTGTCCCCACTGCCTGGAGAGGCTTCAAGGTAGCCTCTCATTCAGGTCAAGTTCTTCAGACATGGTGAGCTAATGCTCCCTGTAAATCAAGGTGTTTTAAACCTTAAAATTTCTGGCAGCACAGGTTGTCAGCATCTTTGTCTTATGATCAGTTTAGTTAGAAAATACTCCTGGGGCACCTGGACGGCTCGGTCGGCTGAGCGTCAACCCTTGATTTTGGCTCAGGTCATGATCCGATCTCAGGTCATGGAATAGAGCCCCACTTTGGGCTCCTCACTGAGGGTGGAGACTGCTTGAGATTCTCTCTCTCTCTCTCTCTCTCTCTCTCTCTCTCTCTCTCTCTCCCTCTATTCCCCCTCCCTCAAAAGTCAAGAAAAAAATAAAAATAATACTCCTTAGGTCATGTGGCATTTTGAATGTCCAGTTTCTGAGAAAAGCCAGCGAGATAAGCAAAAGTTCGAAGACAGATTAAAATTTTGGAAGACACATGAACGAAAACTGTGCTCACCATAAGCAGTGCACAGTGATCAGATTCATCAAAGAGAAAAAATATCCAACAGATTTGACAAGTGGCTAGCAAACAGAAGTCCACCGGTACCAGGCTGTTGGAAGCGTGATGAGAAATGGGGAGTTTTTGGGAGACCGGTGATGGCGGTTTGCATCCCAGGATGGCTTCCCCACTGTGCGACCTTGGTCAGTACTGGGCCAGTCAGAGGATCCAGATACAGGAGTATTGAGAAAACGAAGGGACATGATGTATGTAAGGCGCGGCACATAAATAACACCAATGATAAGTAATAAATTAATCAGTGCTCAGTAATTAGCTCTGCTGATGGTGAAGATGGTTTTGGTGCAGTTTGACTTGACTCCGTGTCACGTGGAGGACTGGGATCCTCAAGATGGCAGAACACCACCACATCCCGAGATGCCAAAACCCACCGGAAAGGAGGAAAGCCAACAGGGTGGGCCAATTTATCGACAAGGTCAGTGGCCCCTGGGGAGAGAGTAGAGTTTAGACGCAGTTCTCTGATAACCCCTTCTTCCTATTCTAAACAACTTCTCAGGCTGAAACACAAAGCATTCTCCCTGTGCATTTGAATCACTCCCATGATTAATGAATCACTCTGGTGGAGTCAAATGTCCCCAGTTCAATTACCTCGCTCAAGGACGCATCGGTCAATTGCTTCTCCTTCTCCATAAATATCCAAGTCAAACAACGACCATTTCTTGGAATTTAACTCGAAATATCTTCAGCAAGATTAAGAGTTTCACGTAGAGCCTATGACTAATGACAACAATTCATTCTGAGCTCATTACACAAACCCGCATACAGAAAATTTATCCTTTCTGTAAAGAACAATGAAGTGCCTTAGGAAAGAGGTCCCTCAGGAACTTGCATAAACACACGGAGAATTACAGGGAAGTGAAGGAAGCAATGGAAAGGCTTTTGCCCTCTCTCTGCATTTGTTGATGGTTGTTCATAATAGAAATACTCCCTTAGCAAAGGCTAATTGCAAGCCGTAGTCTCTAGTAACACAGTGATTGACTGATTGGGATTGTTATAGGAAACAATGGTGCTGGGCGAGCTGGAATGTTTCTTTGTTCTCGAATGGATTTCTCATCCACTTGCATGGCAAGCCCACAACTGAAGACATGATGTTCAGCTTGCTGAACTGTAATTGGGATCATTTGTAACACCGCACAAACTTGCTTCATAAACAGTTTTCTGCTCTTGCTTGACAGACGGCGTAAAGTATTCTTAGTTTGGGATTTGGGAAAATAGTGACATGAGTTACTCAAATCTGTTAACAGCACTGCGGGCCACCTGTGCTTTCTTGCGATCACATTGGGACGTTTACTTGGCACTTGTTTCTGGGTTAGTAATGGAAAGCATTAAAGCAAGGAGGCAAAATTATTCAAGGAGATGCAGATAAACATTTTGTTCTTTTATCCCGGAGATTTATTGCTTTTTGTTATATATTTTCCTCTTCTCGATCCATGGAGTATATTATCCTTAGAGAGCTTTTCTTTTTCTTTTTTTTTTAACACCATGCTGCACATTTCCACTTTGCATTTATGTTTATAAATTGTTACCAAAAGAAACCGTGCTTTATTCATTGCTTTCCTATGTTTATAATTTTGTTCGGTGCCTTTCAACTTAGGACATTCTGTACAAATCCACAAAACAAATTGCATGCGTTAATATTTAGATTATAAAGATGTCTCTGAATGAAATTTGTAGCCAGGGAAGCACTCCACAAATTGTTTTAAATATGTTCATTTTCTTAGAAGAAACAGAACACGAATGCTTTATAGGGAATATTTGATGCTCTCACATTTGACACTGGAAGTATTATCTACTTCCCTAGGACTGTGAAAGACCATTGTGTGGGGGGTCACTGCACCAAAGACCATGCCTGGGAACCTGTCCAGCACCTGCCCCGCAGTTCAGCTTTCCTATTTCTCCCCTTCCATAAACCACATATATGTTTACAGGGCAACTACATCATAATCCCTATAAGCATACCCCATTTACCTTCAGTAATATCATTTTCTTGCTATTCTATGTTTTATTTTTCTTCTCTCATGGACCTTTACAACTGTCTGTAAAACCTTCAGCAGGGACTCTAAGTCTATTGAAATAAAACACACACACACACACACACACACACACACTCACACACACGCACAAATTAGGATCTCTATGAACACAAATGCCAAGAAAAATTGGAGTGGACTTTGAAAACAAGCAAGCAAAAAAAATCTTATTTATCCGTTTTTATTTAAAATTATATATTTAATAACACATTCAAAATTAATGATGGCTGCTGAGCCCAATGACAAACCTAATTTAATTCTTGGTGACCTTAGGGAACATTTTAAGTCTCCTTCAGTCATAATCCCCTTTAAGACTCTCATAGCAATGATGGGAAATTCATCCCTGGTTAGAGTTTGGCTAGAGTTTGGCAACGGCATGGATGGATCTAGAGAGTATAATCTAAGCAAAATAAGTCAGTCACAGGAATACAAATACCATAAGATATCACTCATATGGGGAACTTAAGAAACAACAAATGAGCAAAGGAAAAACAAAAGAGAGAGAGACAAACCAAGAAACAGATTCTTTATCTGTTTATAGCTATTTTTTTTAATTGGACAGCCTGTCCTTATTTATTTTTAATTTTTCAAGTTTTTAGTTTTTATTCCAGTATAGTTAGCATACAGTTTTATACTCTTCTCAGTTACACAACATAGTGACTTATCAATTCTATACATTACTCAGTGTTCATCATGGTAAGTGCACTCCTTAATCCCCATCACCTATTTAACCCATCCCCCCCATGCACCTCCCTTCTGGTAACCATCAGTTTGTTTTCTATGGTTAAGAATCTGTTTCTTGGTTTGTCTCTCTCTCTTTTGTTTTTCCTTTGCTCATTTGTTGTTTCTTAAGTTCCCCATATGAGTGATATCTTATGGTATTTGTATTCCTGTGACTGACTTATTTTGCTTAGATTATACTCTCTAGATCCATCCATGCCGTTGCCAATGACAGGATTCCCTTCTTTTTTATGGCTGAGTAACATTCCATTGTAATAATATACCACCTCTTTCTTAGCCATTCATATATTGATAGAAACATGGGCTGCTACCATATCTTGGCTAATGCCACTATAAATATAGGGGTGGGGGCAGCCCTTTGAAATCGTGTTTTTGTATTTTGGGGGTAAACACTGGATGTTAAGGTAGTTCGTTTTTTTATTTTTTGAGGAATCTCCATACTGTTTTCCCACTGGCTGCACCAATTGGCATTGCCACCAATAATGCAAGACGGTTCCTTTTTCTCCACAACCTTGCCAACACCTGCTGTTTCTTGTGTTTTTCATTTTTAGCCATTGTGACACGTGTGAGGTGATTTCTCGTTGTGGTTTTGATTTGCATTTCCCTGAGGATCAGTGATGCTGAGCATCTTTTCATGTGTCTGTTGGCCATCTGGATGTCTTTGGAGAAATGTCTGTTCATGTCTTCTGCCCATTTTTAACTGGATTATTTGATTTTTTGAGTATTGACTTGTAAAAACTTCTCTAGATATTTTGGATACTAGCCTTTTAGTGGATATGTCATTTGTGAATATCTTCACCCATTCAACAGTTGGCCTTTTAGTTTTGTTAATTGTTTACTTAGCTGTGCAGAAGCTTTTTATTTTGATGAGGTCCCAGTAGTTTCTTTTTGCTTTTGTTTCCCTTGCCTTATGGGACATATCTAGAATGATGTTTCAATGGCCGACATCAAAAAAATTACTGCTTATGCTTTCTTTTAGTATGTTTATAGTTTCATGTCTCACATTTAGGCCCTTAATACATTTTGAATTTACTTATGTGTGTGATGTAAGAAAGTGGTCCAGTTTTCCAACCTCATTTGTTGAAGAGACTGTCTTTTTCCAATTGGATATTCTTGCCTCTTTGTTGTAGATTATTTGACCATGTAAAGATGGGTTTATTTTTTGGCTCTCTATTCTGTTCCGTTGATCTATGTGTTTATTTTTGTCCCTGTACTGTACTGTTTGGGTTACTATAGCTTTGTAATATAACTTGAAGTCTAGAATTATGACATTTCCAGTTTTGTTTTTCTTTTTTCGGGATGGCTTTGGCTCTTCATGGTCTTTTGGGTTCCGTACAAAATTCAGGATTGTTGACATTCTAGGCTGCTATTTTTATTGGCTCACATTTTCCAGGAGTTAAATACACTGTGCCCACTTACAAATCTAAAGCAAGGAAAGGCCTCTGGATTCCTCCTTAGCCGTGATAAGAGAGACAAGACCAAGAAGGACTTCTCTGGCCCTTTGCTCCCAACCCCATGTCTCACATCCCCAGTGCAGGACAAGCATTGAAAGTGCAATCTGACAATAGCAGGCCTTTATGTCCCTTGCAGGAGCCTCTTGCATGTCCCCGTCCTGGTTCAAAGACCCTGCAGGTGTAGACAGAGGAAGCAGTAAGAATCCCTCATGGGCAGTGTCACCATGGTGAATGGAAGGACCAGGTCATGGAAAGAGAGCAGAGAAAAATACCAGTTTAGAGGAATAACGCTGGATTCACTAAGATTTCCCCTTCCGTGGAGAGGAGGTGCCTTCCACATGGAAGGCACAGGAGTTCCTCTTTAGCATTTCCTAAAGAAGAAATATTGTTGAGCAAATACAGGGATTTTGTCATTTCTCTTTTGCAGACAACCCTATGGTCACCAAAGATATGGCTGCCTCCCTTGGGATGAGCCTATGGCCTGCCTTGGCCCACCTGTCCCACTTACCCAGGATATTCCTTACAAACCAAAGCAGAGGAACATATGATGAAAAATTAAAATATCAATGTCATACAAAAGCACCTCTAATTGGAGCACAGTGAACCAAACTCCCACTCTTCAGGAGTCCAAAAGTAAAGCCCTTTTTTTTCTTGCAAATGGGTCAGCACAATTATTGCTTCGTTATTTTGCCATTTGGAAGCTGGAGGACTGCATTGCAGGGAGTGCAGTTCCTTCCAGAAGCTGCAGGCCAGCATGTTTCCTTCATGCCATGGGGTAGATGAGTGAGCAGCACCGACCCAAGGACCAAAGCATGTAGGAACTGCATGTGCGCCCCAGTGCTATAGAAGGGCCATCGTGGACTTCTCTTTGGACCTCTATTTCTGTTATCAACCACGGACCAGAACGAAAACTCAGAGCAATTTGCAGGAAGAGGCTTGGGAGAAAACATGCAATAAAAGAGAAGTTACTTTCACTGGTTTTTCACTCTTGAAATTTCAATTTCCCTGGGCTATTTACAGGAAACTGCAAGTCCTGTGAACCTAAACCCAATTAGGAGAGAACCCTACCAAGGGATGCCTCCTTCTCCATGTAATATCATTTCCACTAGTGTTTTTTGCTTAAAGGACTGACATTAAAAACTGACTGCTGGGGATGGGGGTGGGAATAATGGCCGAGGGAGGTCAAAAGGTACAAAGTTCCACTTTTAAAATAAATAAGTTGTGGGATGTAGTGCACAGCATGGCAACTATAGTTAATAATAGTGTGTTGCATATCTGAGAGTTGCTTAAAGAGGAGACCTTAAAAGTTCTCATTACAAGAAAAAAAAAAGTTGTAACTATGTGAAAAAAGAAAATTGACTCCAGTAAAGAAGGGCTCTCTGACCAAATTCCTAACAGTGTTACAATGGCAATCACAACCCGCACTTTACGGAGTCACTTCAAGGACTGTGTTCTTATCTCAATGTTGTGTTCACTGCTGCGTCTGACCTTGACCCAGTCTGCATTGTCACTAGAGCAGGACATCTATATTGTCTTGTTAAACTCTATAGGTTCTCTGTGATAACATGTAAGAGGAGAAATCCCAGAGGTTTAATTAAAAAGAGAGAGAGACACAGAAAGAGACAGGAACAGAGACAGAAAGAGAACATGAGCCCCCTCACTGTTGTTCAGGAGCTCTCTTAAGCAATGCACGATTTAACCTCCTGCTTCACTGTCTCAACACATAGACTCCAAGATCACCATGGTAAGGGGTAATGTTACCTGGAGAAATCATTCTCATTCTACTATGCTTCTGTCGGATGCAACATGAGGTGGTTTTGCTTAAAGTTGATTAAACAGAACCATTCGTTCACTGACCTAACTGGAAAGATGTTTAGGAATGAAGAACAAATATATGTTTGGTGATCAGTAACTGTCCTTACCTTTCAGATTTCCCTTTGAATCCCTTCTTCCCACACAGAACCCATGAAACCTGTGTTATTTTTCTTTTTCTTTTGGTTAGTGTATTTTTTTTAATTTATTTTTGAGAAAGAGAGAGATAGAGCACAAGCAGGGGAGGGGCAGGGAGAGAGGGAGACACAGAATCCAAAGCAAGTCCCCGGCTCTGAGCTGTCAGCACAGAGCCTGACAGGGGTTTTGAACTCACAAACCATGAGATCATGACCTGAGCTGAAGTTGGACACTTAAACCGACTGAACTACACAGGCACCCCACCTGTGTTAGTTTTCTAATGATGTGTAACAAACTACTCACAAGCCTAGCAGGTTAAAGCCACAAATATCTGTTATCTCACATAGTATCTGAAGGCTTGGAATCTGGGAGGAGTTTTTCTGGTGGTTCTGGCTCCAAGTCTCTGATGGGAATGTAGTCCAGTTGGTGGTTGATGCTATAGTCACCTGAATACTTGGCACCCATGACTGTTGGCTGTACATCTCTGGTCTTCACCATATGGACTTCTCATAGGGTTGTGTGACTGTCCTCATGACATAAGCAGTAGACTCCCTCCTAGAGAATGTGACTGACCTAACTGAGAGCAAGTAGAAAGGCACATTGCCTCCTACGACCATGCCTTGAAAGTGATGTATCATCACCTCCATCAAATTCTACTCGGTAGAGGCAAATCACTGAGTCCAGCAACACTCAAGAGGAAGAGGAAGCTCCTCTTTTAGAAGTCAGGAGTCTTGGGGCGCCTGGGTGGCGCAGTCGGTTAAGCGTCCGACTTCAGCCAGGTCACGATCTCGCGGTCCGTGAGTTCGAGCCCCGCGTCAGGCTCTGGGCTGACGGCTCAGAGCCTGGAGCCTGCTTCCGATTCTGTGTCTCCCTCTCTCTGCCCCTCCCCCGTTCATGCTCTGTCTCTCTCTGTCCGAAAAAAATAAATAAACGTTGAAAAAAAAAAATTAAAAAAAAAAAAAAAAAGAAGTCAGGAGTCTTTAACAAAATGTAGATATGTATTTAAACCATCAGAAAACTGCTTCCAGAGGAAGAAAGTAGAAATCCAATCCAGGGGTGCCTGGGTGGCTCAGTTGGTTAAACATCCAATTCTTGATTTTGCCTCCAGTCACGATCTTACACTTCATGAGTTCAAGCCCTGCATTGAGCCCTGTGCTGAAAGTACAGATCCTGCTTTGGATTCTCTGTCTCCCTCTCTCTTTGCCCCTCCCTGCTCACTCTTTCTCTCTTCCTCTCTCTTTCAAAAATAAACATTAGAAAATCCAATCCAGTCATTAATGTCTACTTCAAAGCTCAGGAACTTGGGGTCACATGAAGGCAACTCCAAAAGGTTAAATACAACAGCTCGTGATCCAGAGAATCTGATAACAAAAAGACAAGTTTTATGGAACCTCTTACCAGCTACCTCCCCCAACATACCCTGAACAACAGGAGAAAAATGGCCGACTGTAGAAATTCTGAAATTCTCTTGGAAAACATTCGAAGGCCACTCACCTTGAGGGTGATGATGTTGGCTGATCATGTCATGTTTCTCCTCCTTTAGAGATCTCTCATCTTGTTCCACTTTTTGGTAGTCCTTTCTTTTTCATCATCTACCTTATTCACATTTCAAAGGGTATAAATGTACTCACCCTCACTTCTCTGAAACTTTCTCAACACAATTTTCTGATTATAGACTGTAGACCCAAGGATCGTTGTTAGGCTCAAAAAGAGACAGGAATTTTTATACCAGGCTCATGATTTCTTTCTTTGGAAGTTGAGTTTGCAAGACAAAACAAAACAAAACTCAGTGGGCTTTTTCTTCTTTGCATCTTTGTCAATTCTTTGTGCTGGTAGCCATAACCTTAGTTTATTTTACTCATAGTTCTTAAAGCTGCTTTTTTATTTGCCTTCACCTATACCCCATACCAGAAACTGCTTTCTCTTAACTGAATGGGGCAATCTTGAAGTTCACAAAGCAGGAATAATGAGCAGAAAGACCATGCCTGAATCTGCACTGAAAGTCATTGCAGGATATAGACTTTCTGTCTCGTCTTTAACCGGAATCATTTAGGGTCTGTATTTCTCAGAAACATCTCATATTATTTGAGTTCCTGAAGTTATTGGCCTTTTCCATGTTTAAAGACGCTGAATGCTTATACTTTTCTCTAGTGTCTTTTATTATTTCTGCTCGTGAGTTGCCCATTTGTTTGCAGAATTCATATTTGTGTGTGTATTATATTTTGCAAAAAACAACCAAAACCAGCCAATATACAATTTATACTGTTGACAGTACTATTTCCTTATCTTTTCCCCCAAGAATCTAGCTCAGTGTGTGTGTGTGTGTGTGTGTGTGTGTGTGTACAAATATGTACATATATATAATTCACATTCCAAGATATTATAAGTGATAGTTTAAATTTCTTAAATCATTTAAGTGTTAAGGGATGGACATTTGGGTTTACATAACCTAAACAAGAATAATATGGAATTAGTACCAGAAGACTTGTGCTGCTTTTAAAATTCCTAATATACATTTCCAAAGAAGACACAGAAATAGCCAGCAAGTACCCCATTTGTCATTGGGGGAAGGCAAATCAAAATCGCGCTGAGATACCCCTTCACATCCACTAGGACGGCTACGTGCAAAACAATGGATTATCACCAGTGTTGGTGAGGACGTGGGAACGTCATACTTCTCACGTGCTTGCGAGAACGTAAAATGGTTCAACCGTTTTGGAAACATCTGTCAGTGTTTCACAAAGTTAATCGTGGGATTATCATACAGTCCAGCAATACCATTTCTACGTATATACCCAAAAGAATTAAAAAGGAACCCAAACAAACGCCTGTATATACATGCTCAATATGGATAATAGCAGAAATTTCATGGTAGCCTAAAGGTAGAAACAATTCAAATGTCCATCAACAGATGAATGGATAGAAGAATTGTGGTGTATACATGCACTGGAATGTCATTCAGCCATAAAAAGTGATGGAGATCTGATACGTGTTACAACATGAATGAACCTTGGAAACATTACGCTAAATAAAAGGAGTCAGTCATAAAAACTACATATACTCTGATTCCATTCGTATACGATGTCCCAAGCAGAGACTTTATATACACAGGAAGTGTCTACAGACTAGAGGTGCCAGGGACTAGGAGAATGGGGAGGGGCTGCTTAATAAATATGGGCATTCATTTTGGGGAGATGGAAATATTTTCAGAATAGAATGGGTGGTTGTGAAAATTGTAAACAATTAATGACACTCAATCGCCCATTTTAATTAATTTGTTAATTTATTAATTAATTAATTTTAGAGATAGATAGAGAACATCCCAAGCAGGCTCTGCGCTGTCAGTGCAGAGCCCCATGCGGGGCTCCATCCCACAACCCTGGACCCATGACCTGAACCAAAGTCAAGAGTTGGATGCTCAACCAACTGAGCCACCCAGGTGCCCCCTCAATTGTCCAGTTGAAAATGTTTAATTTCTGGGGTGCCTGGGTGGCTTGGTCGGTTAAGCCTCCGACTTCAGCTCAGGTCATGATCTCATGGTCTTGGGTTCTCATGTCGGGCTCTGTGCAGACAACTCAGAGCCTGGAGCCTGCTTCGGATTCTGTGTCTCCCCTCTCTCTCTTTGCCCCTCCCATGCTGTGTTCTGTATCTGTCTCTCAATAATAAATAAACATTAAAAATTTTAAAAATTTTAAAAATTAAATGTTTAATTTGATGACACATGGATTTTACCCTCATTAAAAATATTTTTAATCCTAAAATATGTGGTCTGTGCTTAGTAGACAGGTGAATGGCAGCAAAAGAAGTAAAATTAACATTGGAGGTAGAGAGGGTAGTGTTACATGTCCTATCTGAAAAGGTACTCACTTACACTGGGATTTTACACAGGAGAACTGCAACTTCCTAAACAGAGTGACTTTTTTTCTTTCAGTTTGATTTCCACCTCACATGAAGAAAGTGATTGGCTAATCTTGGGTCAGATGCCCATGTTGGACCATTCGTTGGTTGGGCGGGTATGAGGAGGTTCGGGAAGAGCTTGAACTGGACTCTGTGCCGGAGACAGGTGCAGTAGCCCTGCTGATGGCTGCTTTTGTGAACACCGTGTGAACACGGAAGGAGCAGTTACTGGAAATAGGAAGGGGAGGGAGAGATTGTCCAGAAAAATTGCTGGTGGGGACGTCGTGCTTACACATTCTCCGTGGTATAATTTCCAAAGCAGTGCGGTTTTAGAGAGAAAAATAGAAAAATGGAAGCATTAGAGGAGATATGAATGGAAACATTCTGGAATCACTATTACAACGATTACTGGCAAATAATTAAAATCTTACCTCTCAAGGGGCGCCTGGGTGGCTCAGTTGGTTGAGTGTATGACTCTTGGTTTTGGCTCAGATCATGATCTCATGGTCGTGGGATCAGGCCCGTGTCAGGCTCCATGCTGAGCATGGAGCCTGCTTGGGATTCTCTCTCTCAAGCTCGAGTAAAGAAGATCAAGTCCCACGTTGCTAAAAATGGCAAACTTTTCATTTTGATTTTTTTCTATGACAGATCCTTAAGGAGATCTGGACTTTTCCGAGTCACCTTAAAAGGTGAAAACAGAAGCTGCAATGTCTCACTGTATGTTTTCTTTTTGGTGACAATTAACTTTTTTTTTTTTTTTCAGAACGCTAGTCAGTGTCCACATGCATATCAACACCCTTTGCCTCATAAGCTCCTCTGAATCATGAGGTTAAAAACCGTCTGAGTCAATCACCCAAGAAATTCAACCAGCCTTCATAAACAAATTTTGGTCCTTATCTCATTCATCATCTGAAAAACATGCAGAGTAAAATAGATTTTGTAGCCTCCGTTGAAATGGGCATGATGTCAAAGCTTTTCTGATGTATTTCTCTGCAGGGATTTCGTTACATGTTGCAAGTTCCCATCTTAGAAGCAGCGAACTTGATGGAGTTTGGCAACCTCCACTGCGTGTTAATTAATACAATTATTCAGTCAGATGGTTAAAAATTATTTTATTAGAGTTCCAAAGTGAGCTACTATTAACTTTAGCTAAAGGAACTGTCAAATACGAAAGAGACTACTTGGAAGCAACGTGACATTGAAAGCCCCACAGCATCTTTGTGTAAATGAATTTATGTTTATACCTATAGGGAAAAGCGAGGGCAGTTTATGGGGGAGAATTAGTGTCAGTAAATATTCATTATAACACCACTTGGGGAAATTACCCTCACCCAGGGTAGGGTGTGATATCGGACAGTGAGCTGTAATAAAGGTGAATTCATGGAGGCATCTGTTGAAAATACACTTAGCATGAAGCTACGTGCTAAACCCACATCATCTTTCTATTCTCTCCTCTGTAATCCTTTATATAAGGTAATTTACCAAGCTTTCATTCACCTAAGAATACTAAAATCACGATAGTGCAATGTGTATCACTGCTCCTTCTTGATCTTGAGAATTTTTCTTTAAAATAGAGGAACTCCACGGGGCACCTGGGTGGCTCAGTCGGTTAAGCACCTGACTTAGGCTCAGGTCACGATCTCGAGGTTCGTGAATTCGAGCCCAGCATCAGGCTCTGTGCTGACAGCTCAGAGCCTAGAGCCTGCTTGGGATTCTGTGTCTCCCTCTCTGTCTCTGTCCCTCCCATGCTCATGCTCTGTCTCTCTCTCTCTCTCAAAAATGAATCAACTTAAAATAAATTAAGTAAAATAAAATAGAGGAACTCCAAGAGGTCATCGTCTTCAAAATTCTATTCACAGTGAAGAAAACACAAACCGTGAGGAAGTTTAGCACATTTTAATACAACCTTTTTCACGAAGATCTATTTCATACTACACAGAAATTAATTAGTTTACAGATTGAAAATATATCTCTGCATGAAGCAGAAAGAGGATAAACAAGAAAAGCTTATTATTTAGGGTAGAGACACATCACATGTATACTTTGGCCAAACGTCAAATGGCAAAATATTAAAGTCAGCATTTTTGTTTATTTTTGAAGTTAAGGCTGACAAATAGCACAATCAAAAATGAAATTCTGGGGGCGCCTGGGTGGCGCAGTCGGTTAAGCGTCCGACTTCAGCCAGGTCACGATCTCGCGGTCCGGGAGTTCGAGCCCCGCGTCAGGCTCTGGGCTGATGGCTCAGAGCCTGGAGCCTGTTTCTGATTCTGTGTCTCCCTCTCTCTCTGCCCCTCCCCCGTTCATGCTCTGTCTCTCTCTGTCCCAAAAATAAATAAACGTTGAAAAAAAAAATTTTTTTTTAAAAATAAAAAAAAAATGAAATTCTGGGGGCACCTAGGTGGCTCAGTAAGTTGAGCGTCTGACTTAGGCTCAGATCATGATCTCACATCCCATGGGTTCGAGCCTGGCATCGAGCTCTGTGCTGACAGCTCAGAGCCTAGAGCCTGCTTGGGATTCTGTGTCTCCCTCTCTGTCCGTCCCCCACTCGCATTCTGTCTCTCTCCCTCTCCTTCTCTCTCTCTCTTTCTCTCTCTCTCTCTCTCAAAAACAAGTAAACATAAACAAAATGAAATTCTGGCACATGGGAATAAATCAAATTTTATCTGGAATTTATGATGATGATAATGATGATTACTCATTTACTCATTACTAAATTATTATAAGGGAGAATTTCTTTAGTTTCCCTTTACACTAAGAATCCTTATTTCTCAGTACTGGCTGTAGATCAAGGGTTTCTGTGATAATATATAGACATTCACTCACCTCTCAAGTTCTTGGAAGAGAAAGCTCTTTTTGGCTAGTTCAGCCAGTATGTATCACTACCATGCTGAGGCTGCCACCGCCTTATTAAGCTCCCCATCCTGTCTTTCTAGAATTCCACAAGTAAAGATTTATCTCTTCTTCAGTTCCTTCCAGATTTGAAGGTTTGGTTGATGAAACTTGAGAGAATTTCATCAAATCAATCACAGAGGCTGAACTGTACCCATAGAAGAATCTTGCTGTGCAAATTTAAGATAGCTGGCTACATTTACATATATATGTATATATATAATATATATATTATATATTATATATGTATATATTATTATATATTATATATGTATACATTATAATATATATACACATATATGTATATATATTATATATACATATATAATATATACATACATATATACATGTATTATATATACATATATAATATATATACATATACATATATAATATATATATACATATATACATATATGTGTGTGTGTATATATATATGCACGTCTGTGTGTATATATATATATATGTATTATTTCTAACACTGTTGTTAATATTTGCTGCTCACAATCCTTTAAGAAATTTGGTTTCAAACTTTAGATTTAGAAATGTGTCACAGAGCAACATATCAGACGTTCAAGGTAACAATTATTCCTTCTTTTATATCAGAGCTCAACTATGTCTGCGTGCATGCCAATTTAGAGTAGGTGTCGGGCCACTAAATTCTCAGGACACTTTTATTTGGCTACTGTTTGTTCCCTTATTATTTTTTTTTATTGAGATGTAATTTACATCACATGAACTTCGCCGTTTTAAAGCAGACAATACACTGGTTTTGGGTGTATTTACAAAGCTGTGAAACCTTCACCAATATCTAAGACCAGAATATTTCTGTAACCCCAAAAAGAAACTTTGTATCTATTAACAGATGTTCTCCAATCTCCCGCCCCAATACTTTCTATCAGTCTCTGATAACTACTCACCTACTTACTTCCTCTATGGATTGGCCCCTTCTGGACATTGCATATAAATGGAAGTATAGAAAACGTGATGCTTTGTGACTGGCTCTTTCATTTAGCAAGTTTTCAAGATTCATCCCTGCTATAGAATGTGTCAGTTCTTCACCGTTTTATTTGTAGGGAAGTATTCCATTGTATGAAAATACAAACTTCCGTTTATTCATCATTGAGCCGACGGATACGTGTGCTGTATCCACATTTGGACTTTTGCAAATAATGCTGCCATAACATTTATGTAGATATATTTGCACGGACATACGCAGTCAGTTCTCATGGATATAATCCTAGGAGCGGAATTGCCATATCATATGTTCGCTCTATTTTGAAATTTTTCTTGGAATTGCCACCCTGTTTCCCTCAGCGGTTGCAGATTTCACATTCATCAGCAAAGTATGAGGGTTTTAATTTCTCCACATCTCGCTACTCACTTACTGAGCATGAAGTGGCATCTCGTGAATTTGATTGTGACTTCTCCAATCACTAATAATTGTGGACCTCTTTTCATGTGCTTATTGATCACTTGGATTTTTTTTTTTTTTGGAGATGTCTATTGAGATAATGTGCCCATTTTTAAATGGGTCATTATTCATTTATTTAGTTAGTTGGAAGAGTTTGTTGTATATCGTAGATACAAAATCATTACCAGATATATGAACTTCAAATATTTTTCCCATATTGTAGATTATCTTTTCGATTTCATGCTGTTTTCATTTTTTGAAGCACAAAAGCTTTCCATTTTTATGAAGCATTTTTTTAAAAAATATTTATTCATTGTTGACAGAGAGAGATAGAGCGTGACTGAGGGAGGGGCAGAGAGAGAGGGCGACACAGAATCTGAAGCAGGCTCCAGGCTCTGAGCAGTCAGCACAGAGTCCGGACACGGGGCTCGAACTCACGGACTACGAGATCATGACCTGAGTCGAAGTCAGACCCTTAACTGACTGAGCCACCCAGGTGTCCCCCCTGCACCCCATACCAATGTTAACTCAACATGGGATCCTGGAACTAAATGTAGGTATGAGTACTATAAAGCTCTTAGAAAAACACAGGCATATGTCTTTTCAACCATGAATTAAGTGATAGATTTTTAGATATGATGCCAAAGCGCAAGAAAGAAAAAAAAATTATCCTTCATGGGGTGACTGGGTGGCTCAGTCTTTTTAGCATCTGACTCTTCATTTTGGCTCAGGTCATGATCTCACAGTTTGTGGCATTGACCCCTGCATTGGGCTCTGCACTGACAGCACAGAGCCTGCATGGGACTCTCTCTCTCTCTCTCTCTCTCTCTCTCTCTGCGCCTCCCTGCTCACATGTGCTATCTCTCTTTCTCAAAATAAATAAAATAACCATAGTCCATGCCTGATGGCTGGACTATGGAATATTTATTTATTTATTTATTTTGTACACAGTGGCGTATAAGGGACCAACAACATTATTTTGCCTACAGATGTTCTAGCAACATTTGTGTACAAAAGTATTCTTTTCCTAGCGAATTGTCTTTGTATCCTTATCTAAAATAAAGTGGCCATAAATGTAAAGATTTATTTGTAGACTTTTATTGCATTTACCTGTTTCTCTCTCTAGAGTTTCTTTCTTGATTATGGAAGCATTGGAGTAAGTTTAGATAGAGGGTGATATGAGTCCCCCAATTTTGCTCCTCTCTTTCACAATTATTTTGGCTTTCTTTCTGTCCTTTGTGTTTCTATATGAATGTGAATCAGCTCCTCCATTTTTGCAAAAAAGCTCATTTGGTGCTTTGGTAGCGACTGCACTGAATCTGTAAATCGGTTTGGGGAAATGTTACCACCTTAACCTTCCAAACTATGACCTAGGGATGTCTTTCAATTTATTTGGGTCTTCTTTTATTTTTTCAATAATGTTCTGCAATTTTCAGGGTACACATATTGCAACTCTCTTATCGAATGTGTTTCTAAGTATTTTGCTATTTTTGATGGCATTTTCAATTATTTTTACGTAATTTAATGTTTAGACTTTCTTATTGCTAGTGTAGAGAATTTGATTTATATAGATTAATCTTGAACTCTGTAGCCTTGCTGAACTACTTTAATTTTTAACATCTTATTTCACTTCTTACCATTATTTTTACATACCAAATCATGTCAGCTACAGATAAAGATATTTTTACTTCACTCTTTCCAATCTTGATGCCTTTTATCTTTTTTTTTAATGCCTAATAGCCTTTGTTGGAACCTCCAGTGTACAATGTTGAACAGACGTGGTGGGAATGGATATTATTGTCTTATTCCTGATATTAGGGGAAGCAATTAATCTATTAAGACTATTAAGACTATTAAGTCTGATGGTGGCTGTGAGTTTTTCAATGACAGCCTTTATAAAGCTGAGGAAGTTCTCTTGTATTCTTAGTTTGCTGAGTGTTTTTATTAAGAAGAGCACCAGATATTTTCAAGTGCTTTTTTTCTGTACCTATTGAGGTCATCACTTTTTTCCCCTTTATTTTATTAATACGAGCTATTGAACTGAATTATTTCTATTTGTGGAACTAACCTTGCATTTCTGTTGTATGCAACATGCGATCATGGTTTCCAACCCCTTTTATGTGTTACTGGGTTCATCTCGCTAGTATTTTGTGTCTATATTGATTAGGGATGTTGGTTTATGGTTCTTTTTGCGTGTGACATCTTTTTCTTGCTTGATATCAGAGTGACCATGGCTTCACTGATTGACTTCAGAAGCGTTCTCTTCTCTATTTTGGGGAAGTTTGTGATTAGTGTCAATTCTTCTTTATTTATTTTTTCTTCTTTTTTCTTTTTTTTAATATGAAATTTGTTGTCAAATAGGTTTCCGTACAACATCCAGTGCTCATCTCAAAAGCTGCCCTCCTCAATACCCATCACCCACCCTTCCCTCCCTCCCACCCCCCATGAACCCTCAGTTGGTTCTCAGTTTTTAAGAGTCTCTTATGTTTTTGCTCCCTCCCTCTCTAACATTTCTTTCTTTTTTTTTTTCCTTCCCCTTCCCCATGGTCTTCTGTTAAGTTTCTCAGGATCTACATAAGAGTGAAAACATATTGTATCTGTCTGTCTCTGTAGGACTTATTTCACTTAGCATAACACTCTCCAGTTCCATCCACGTTGCTACAAAAGGCCAGATTTCTTTCTTTCTCATTGCCAAGTAGTATTCCATTGTGTATATAAACCACAAGTTCTTTATCCATTCTTCTTTAAATGTTTGATGGAATTCATCAGTGAAAACATTTGGGCATGGCTTTTTTATTTGCAGTTTTGTTTTTTTGTTTTTTTCCCTCAATAATTTAGTTTGCTACTTGTATAAGACTATTCATACTTCCTATTTCTCTTTAGGTGAGTATGGGTAGTTGGCTTGCTAAGATTTTGTCCATTTCCTGACATTGCCTTGTTTGTTGGCACACAAGAGTTCTCTTATAATTAAAGTTACTTATTCCCATGTAATCTTTATATGGCTGGATGTCAACAGTGATGTCTTCTCTTCCATTCCTGATTTGTATAATTCCAGGTTTCTGTTTTTCTAGATCAGTCTAGCTAAAGATTTGTTTAGTTCTTGTTTGAAAGAACTAACTTTTGCTTTATTGGTTTTCTCCGTTTTTCTATTCTCTACTTTACTTGCTTTGCTGTAATGTCTGTTATTTCCTTCTTTTCATCTCTTCATATTTAGCTTATCCTTGTTTCCCCTTATTTTAAATATCTTAAGATCATAGCTTAGGTTACTGATTTGAGTTATTCTTTCTCTTTTAATATAGGGATTCACAGCTATAGATTTCCTTTTGAGCACTGTTTTGTTGCATCCCACATTTTGGCATGCTGTGTTTTTTGTTTTCCTTCCTCTAAAAGTATATTTTAATTTCCACTGTGATTTCTTTGTAGAGCTACTAGTTATTTAGGAAAGTGTTGTTTAATGTCAACATGTTTAGGGGCACCTGGTGGCTCAGTCAGTCAAGCGTCCAACTCTTGGTTTCAGCTCAGGTCATGATCTCCTGGTTTCATGAGTTCAAGCCCCATGTTGCACTCTATGCTGACAGTGCAGAACCTGCTTGGTATTCTTGGCCTCCCTCTGTCTCTCTGCCTCTCCCCGACTTGTGCTGTCTCTCTGACTCTCTCAAAATAAATAAATACACTTTAATGTCAACATGTTTGTGACTTTCCAAGATCTCCTCATGTTTTTGATTTGTAATTCATTTTATTCTAATACAGAACATTCTTTGTATAATTTCATTTCTTTCAGACTTATTGAGATTTGCTTTGTGGGATAAGATAAGGTCTATACTAGAGAATGTTCCATGTGTCCTAGAGAAGAATTTTTATTGTATTGTTGTTGAGTGCAGTGTTCTAGATGTAAGTTAGGTCTCTTTGGTTGAGAGTGTTGTTCATCTTCTATATCCTTGCCAGTCTGCCTAATTCTATCAATTATTGAAAATGAAGCCATATTGTTAAGTTATCTGTATCTTAAATTTCTCAAGTTTGCTTCACGTATTTGGGGGCTTTTTGTCAGCTGAATAACTGGAATGGATTCTCGATGAGTTGGCCTTTTAATTATAATGAAATGTTATTCTTTGTGTTTACTAAAGCTTTTTTGTCTTAGCCCATTTTGTCTAATTGTAATATAGATGCTCAAGTTCTCTTGTGGTTACTATTGGCATTGTATGTGTTGCTTTCTTTTTACTCTCAACTTGTCTGTATTTTCTTTTTTTTTTTTTTTTAAATTTTTTTTTTTCAACGTTTATTTATTTTTGGGACAGAGAGAGACAGAGCATGAACGGGGGAGGGGCAGAGAGAGAGGGAGACACAGAATCGGAAACAGGCTCCAGGCTCTGAGCCATCAGCCCAGGGCCCGACGCGGGGCTCGAACTCACGGACCGCGAGATCGTGACCTGGCTGAAGTCAGACGCTTAACCGACTGCGCCACCCAGGCGCCCCGAAACTTGTCTGTATTTTCAACTGAAAGTTAGTTTCTTAATGGTAACAGTGGGGAGTAAAATTAATATCTGTATTAATAGCATTTGGCTTCAGAATTAGAGCAAGCTGATGTCAATAGTCTACACACAAATTTGTTTTCCCATACAGCTTATTTCCCTCCCCATTTCCTTGTGCTACTATCATAACATAAATCACATAGTTACACAATACAGCTTTCAATACAGTTTTATAATTATTGCTTTGGGCAGCTTTTTTTTGAAGCAGATAGGAAAAAAAAAAGAGTAACAAACAAAAAATAAATGTATCCTATTATTTTCCTATTTAATTGCACAAAACAGTGCAAAGAAAACACTTTCTTTCTCCACATAAGTGTAAAGTCCTAGTATAATTTTATTTCAGTCTGAAGGACTTACTTTAGCAAACCTTCTTATGAATCTTCTTCTAGTGACAAATTTTCAATTATTGTTTATCTAGGAATTCTTAATTCTTTACTTGGCTTTGAAGGATGATTTTGCTGAATATGGAATTCTTGGTTGACAGTGTTTTTCTTTATCACTCTGACTATCCTGCTGCCTTCTGGCCTCTATGATTGCTGATGAGAAATGAACTGTGATTCTTTTCAAGGATCACTTTGGTGAATTACTTCACTCTGCCTTTAAGAGTGGGCTTTTGAACTTTCGATTATAATATCTAGGTGTAGTCCTCTTCAAGTTAATTCCATTTGGAGCTAATCTGGTTTCTCTTATGTGCAAGGAAAACCTTTTTTAACAGATTTGAAAGTTTGCAGCCATTGTTTTCAAATAGGGTTTCTGCCCCTTTCTCTCTCTTTTTCTCTCTCTCTTTCCTGGGAGTCCCATCACGTATATGCTGAGTGTCTTGATGGTGTTCCACAGGTCTCTAATGCTATGTTAATTATTCTTCTTTCCTTTTCTTTTCTATTCCTTAGACTTGATTACAATCAATTAATCTAACCACAAGTTTAGAAACTTCTGCCACATCATAACTGCTTGAGGACTTCTAGCGAATGTTTTATTTCAATTATTGTGCTTTTTAACACCAGTATTTATATATTATATATATATATATAATATATATATAATATTTATTATATAATTATATATCTTAAATATATAATTTTAAATATATAATATTAATATTATATAATATATAAATATATATAATTTATATATAATTATATATAAAATATAATATTTTATATATCTTATATGTAATAAATATTATATATATTATATATAATATTATATATTATAATTATGTCTTTTAAATATAATATAATTATATAATAATTATATATATTTGAGTATATATATATAATTTCCATGATTTATTGATATTCTCTATTTAATGAGAATTACTTATTTTTCATTCTTTAGACATAGCTTTCATTAGTTCTTTGAATGTATTAAAATAGCAGATTTGAATTCTCTGCCCAATAAGCGCAATATCTTAATTTTTATCAGGCAAAGTTTCTGTTGATTATTTTTTCCCCTTGTGTATGTAGAATATTCTCTGTTTTCTTTACATGTTTCATTTTTTGTTGCTGAAAACTGGACTTTTTAAATAATCTGATACGTCAACTCTGGAAGTCAGATCCCCCTCAAGTCCAGGATTTGGTGTTGTTTTTGTTATTGCTGCTGCTACTGCTGCTTGTTTAGTGACTTTACCACATTAATTCTCTAAAGACCTTATTATTTATTGTGTGCAGCTAATGAACTACCTTCTGATTAGTTTAGTGGTCAGCCAATGATTCAACCGAAATGTCTTAAATGCTTTGACTCGATCAATCTCTCAGCCTTTGGAGGGAGACTCTGGGTGTTTCTTGGCCTCTGTTGTATAATGAATTGTTCTGGTCTTCATCCAAGGTTCCCGACACTAAGGTTCCAAAATCCTGGGATTTCCTGAGTGGTAGGGTTGTCTTTGTCGTTTAAAGCTCCTTGATGCACAGATGAGTCTCTGCCAACAGGACAGTTCCAGATGGAGGCTAGTCACCAAAAGAACCACTTATTTGATTAGAATAATCAAATGAGTTCAGCAAGTTTGATTTCCAGGAAGTGAAGGGAGGGCTACAGATTGAGTTCAATCACGTGGCCAAACAATCATGCTACAGAATGCTACCTGATAATACTTCTGGGCACAGAATCTTAGCAGAACTTCCTAGTTAGGGAGCACATCTATATCCTGGGAGTGTAACACCCCCTAATTCCACAAAAGGGCATAGACATTGCCCTTCGGAGATATTCCGTCTCCTCCTTTGGCCGCTCCTTATTTGTATCCTTTATATTAAAACTGTAATCATAGTTCTAGCACATTCTTGGGTCCTGGAGCTGTTCTGGTGAGTTATCAAAGCTGAAAGGAGGGTGTCAAAGGAACACCCTGGATTTGTAGACAACTGGTCAGAAGTATCAGTGGCCTGGGGGCCACACCTGTGGCTGGTGTGTAAAGTGACACGGTCTTCTTGGGGACCATTCCCTTAGATGTGTAGACTGACAGGAACTCTGGGTGGTTAGTGTCGGAACTGGATGACAGCACTGCAGCTGGTGACAGAACAGGCACCTGTTCACCTAGCTGCGCACTACTCCAGCCAGAAGTTCACAGCCCTGCTTTAGCTTTTATTTCTCTCTTCCTGGCCCAGGTCCTCAAGGTCAGTCAGTGATGACAGATGAAGCCTTTCTCGGCTCTTTTCTGGTAATGCACGTAGCCTGCACACATGTGCGGTGTTCCAGGTTCCCAGGAATATGTCCAAGTTTTTCAAAGACCCCTATGAACACCTCATTTTCTACTTTTTCATTTATTTGTGTGTGTGTGTGTGTGTGTCCAGCTTCTGATTAGCCCTAACCATTATCTCTGCCTCAGATGCCTTCACTGTAAAGCAATTGCTCCCATCCCCCCCACCACCAAAACACATATCTTTGTGGTGAGTACATTCTGAGCCATGTCAAATCGAGACAGTCTGCGAAAGGGGGGTTCTTGGGCCCTCCAGGTAGGTCACATAGTAGCAGTTCTCTGGGAATGGAGCTTTGAGGCAGAGCCAAGCCTGTTCTCCCTCAGACGTGGAGGACAGGCTGCTGGTTTTCACGCTGCAAGGTCTGCCAGGCTTTTGCTCTTTAAGCCCGCTTCCAAAAGTAAATTCGCTCTTATACTTCAACCAAGTGAGAAAATGTTAACAAGAAATGCATGTAAGAACTTTCATTGATGTTACAACAAAAATGCCTATTTTGAAAGTGGATATTCATATAACAGCAAACCCAAACGGCATGCCGTGTTTTTGTCATTGACAATTCATTCATTTGATATGATTGTAACCTCCATAATGACCAACCACTGATGAAACACATGCATGGAGCTGCTAGAAGGAGCTTTAAAATGCTGGAGAGGATGTGGAGAAATGGGAACCCTCTTGCACTGTTGGTGGGAATGCAAACTGGTGCAGCCGCTCTGGAAAACAGTGTGGAGGTTCCTCAAAAAATTAAAAATAGATCAACCCTAGGACCCAGCAATCGCATTGCTGGGGATTTCCCCAAGGGATACAGGAGTGCTGATGCATAGGGGCACTTGTACCCCAATGTTTATAGCGGCACTTTCAACAATAGCCAAATGATGGAAAGAGCCTAAATGTCCATCAACTGATGAATGCATAAAGAAATTGTGGTTTATACGCACAATGGAGTACTACGTGGCAATGAGAAAGAATGAAATATGGCCCTTTGTAGCAACGTGGATGGAACTGGAGAGTGTGATGCTAAGTGAAATAAGCCATACAAGGAAAGACAGATACCATATGTGTCCACTCTTATGTGGATCCCGAGAAACTTAACAGGAACACATGGGGGAGGGGAAGAAAAAAAAAGAGCTTAGAGTGTGAGAGAGCCAAAGCATAAGAGACTCCTAAAAACTGAGAACAAACTGAGAGCTGATGGGGGGTGGGAGGGAGGGGAGCGTGGGTGATGGGTACTGAGGAGGGCACCTGTTGGGATGAGCACTGGGTGTTGTATGGAAACCAGTTTGACAATACATTTCATATTAAAAAAAATAGTTATTGAAAAAAAAACATACCAATTGGCCTTCAAAAGACAGAGGTAGAATCTACTAGAAGCAAACATACTCAAAACCTATGACACATGATTCCAGTCCTATGAATAAAACCAACAAACTCTCTGTGCAGAGAGAGTTAACTAAAATACATACAGAAAAATGGATATAGCAACACTTACATGATAGCTGAAAGCTAGAAATGAATTAAATGTTCCCCAAGGGTCGAATTATTAAATAAGACCCGTTAGTTTTATAGAGAAATACTAGGCAACTATTTGATTGCATAAAGAGTAACTATTTGTAACGATATAAATGAACTTCACAAACATAACACTGCAAAAGAAGCCACTTGCAAAAGAGTATATGTTTATGCTTCCGTTTATAGCAAGTTGAAAACAGGCAAAACCTACCGATATTATTAGGAGGCGGGGAATAAATACTGGAAGGCAGTTCACGGAGCATTTCCACATTGTGGCTAATTCTCTGTTCCACTGCCTGTGCCTGAAACATTTGTTCCTGAATAAACAAACGAATTTACAAGAAAGAGTCAAATATATATGAGTGTGATTTTCCTCCTTTCCATTTCTGGTGTAGGAAGAGTGAAAGGAAAGGCCTGATGGCACCCAAGGGGGAGAGAACTTGAGAGATTTTTCAAGACAATGGCTATAAAGAGGAACCACGTAGACTAATGTGATAAAACTAGTGCATAGTAAAGCGTGGGTGTCTCCGACTATGGTTGCCATAGCAAACCACGACAGACTAGTTCCCTTGTAAACCACAGAAATAAGTTTCTCACAGTCTGGGAGGCTGATCGAGCCTCCGGCAGGCGGTGTTTCGGTGAGGTACGCTTCCTGGTTCATAGCCACAGCCCTCTTGCTGTGTGTCCTCACGTGGGCAAGCGAACTCTCTGGGGCATCTGTCACAAAGGCACTCATCCCTTCCCGAGGGCTCTGCTCTTATGGCCCCCCTCCTAACTCCATCGCCCTGGGGGGTTAGGATGTCCACATCTGCATTGGGGAGGGTCACAAATACTCAGAACGCAGCAACAGGCAAGTTGGTGCGTAAACAGAGAGAGAGGGACAGTGAATGCCTCGTGAGTCTTCATCTGTGTGCTGAGCAAGGGTGCCGTGGGGAGTCGTAATTGGCTTGAAATAATGACTTCCGTGTGGGTGCAGTGTCTGGGGTAATGGAAACATTCAGATGCAGCTAAGGAGTGGAGTAAAATGCAAAAAAAAATATTATATTATTGAAAATGGAGTGGTCAAGAAAGAGGCACACAGACATCTGTTGGCGTCATCTGAGCCATGGTAGTAATTAAAGGGGGGGGGGAAGGAGGGTTGGGAAAACAGAGGGCAGAGCAGTAGCACCTGCGGGCTGCCCAGGGGAGAAAAACAGGTGCACCCATGTTCCCAGAAATGCACATGCATGCTCTCCCCCGGAAATCTTGCGACCCGTTGCTGGTATCTCTACTTGTGTTGGGACAAAGTGTGGTCAGGAGGGATGAGGCAGAAATGCGTGCTGACCACTGGGTTGGGGAAGTCATCAGGTCTGGGGAGCCTTGGGCCATCCAAGGTCTTAGTCACAGAGCCCTCGGAGTGCTGCCCATTGGCTGCTGCAGCTGATTGTTCCAGTGACTCTCCTGGAAAAACAGCCTCAACAGTGAGCTGCAGGCAAGGGAGCTTCTGCTAGGTTCTTGGCTGGGTCCCCACTTGTTCTGTGTCTGGAATAAGAATACTCATCACAGTTCTTTGAGTTACTGTTGCCAGGATGATTCCACCAAGGGACCAAACTTCTGGGGTCCCCAAGGCTGCAGGGGAGGCCACACAACGGGCTGTTAATCCCTTTGGCCAAGACACCAATATAAACCCCGGTACCACGTACAACTCCAGATGTGCATACTGACAGGTGCAGTTGCTACAGTGTTTGTAAAACTATAACAACAACAGCAACAACAACAGAGTAACTGATTTACAACGTAGGGCTGAGGATGGCAACGGGGAATCAACTCAAGGTTTGAAACTCCTTTCAAGTGCAGCGCACTTGAAACAGCGAGGACTCTGGGGGTCAGAGGAAACTTCCAGCGGACAAGAACAATTGCCTTACTTAGGGTCGTTGAACTGTCAATATGTTTACAGCTGTATAATGCATTTGACAATATGTATTTAATGAAACTGAAATGAAGACTCAAGATTAAGTTGCCCAGCACTCATTGGATGTCCAATAACCACCTAATCTTTTCTACTGCCCTGTATGACTCATTTCTCAAACGTGAGAGGACATATTTAATGTGGCTTTTCTTTTCTGAGCATCTCTTCTGCGTTCTGCCAGCAATGTAAAATTCAAAAATCACTCCCTTTAAGAAATGGCAATTTTTGGCTCATTCTTTGTCTCTCTATCCATAGATAAATATATTTTTATTGATGCATATATTACAGATAGATAGATGATATATAAAGAGATAAATAGATATAAATATAACTTAAATGAAAACTTGCCTAAGACTGGCGACATGCTCTAATAATGATTTACTCTTAGGTCCTTGTTGGGTGAATCATGAAGTATTTAATCTCCTACTTCTCATTTACAAAATGAGGACACCGGCCTTGATGAAAACTCAATCTCTTTTAGCTCTCAAGTTTCAACGATTTTTTTTTTCATTTTGATACCTGCTTAGCATTAAAATGTTATCATACAGCTATCTCAAACTGAAAAGAAAAAAAGTGAATCTTTTGTAATTCAAACTTAATGCAATATTGCACGGAGTATCTTACCAGGATATTAATTTTAGCTTCTGAATGAGAAGAACCGGCATTTAGCAGCACAGCAGGGGCAAGAGACAATCAGAGCCTTTGCTCAATCCCACACTCACGGATCAGGATGTTGCCGATTCTCCACCGGGCAGGTGAATGACATGATATGATACGGGAAGAGGTAACAGAAGTGAGTTGGAGAAGGACATATTCAGCGGGCAGAACAGGATTTTAGCATTGGTATGAGCAATTTTGTATTTGTATTTTTACTTAAGTTGATATTTCAGTTTACATTTATTAATATTTGGGGGATGTATAAATATATACGTACATATATATACAATTGATGCGAACAGTGCAGGGAAATGTTTGATATTTGGCCTTTGGTGAGTCAAAATCTGGATATTCCAATAAGCCTGTAAGGCTTCCTTCTAATCTCTGCTTGGCAGCATGATGTGGAATGCTCCACTACTGTTGAATATGATTATTTTTCAAGCTCTTGCATATGGTGATGAGTGTCTGCAGATTCGAGATAAAGCAAATCTCTTAAAATATACAGCTGAACATTCTACCCAGAGGGGGAAAATAGAAAGTTCCAGACAGACCCTGCCCAGGACTCATCGGATGGAAAGTGCCAAGAGGCATTAGCGACGCCTGAATCCAATGTTCCTTTACATCCACAAACCTTGAAAGGTTCAAAGAACCTTCAGGACAAGTGTAGTCGACAGCGGAAGTGTGCACGTTAGGGGCGCAGCATTTGGGGGAGAGAACGATTTGGTCCCTTACAGGGAAAGGCGTGCCCGTGGTGGAGTGAAAGCAGAATGAGACGAGGTACGAGGCGTTGGACGAAGCACCACACGAGCCACTGCTCCTTGCCTTCCCCACATCTGTTCTCAGCCTCCATAAAGACGGAGGGAAGTACAGATCGTGCTAGAAGTGTTGACCGTCTGGCTGTGACGGTACCGTAGAGGCAGGGCATGGATGCCGAGTGACATTCATTGCAGTCTCCGGGCTGACCCTCCCCTCTCCCGTCTCCCAGCAACCACGCAAACAGAAACTCCATCCCGTTTAGTTTCTCATGTCCGGAAGGTGGTGCAGCTCTTTTCAGATGAAGACACGCCTTGGACTGTTTCTTTCTCTCCCTGTAGCCCTGACGGACAGGCTGACCACCTTGCAATAGCCGGTGGCCCCATGCAATGTTGAGCCGCGGTGTGCACCTTAGTAGCCGGAAAGCCTGGTGGTCGTTGTTGAATAATGAATTGATTTCCACCAACTCTGAGTTCACTCAAAACTCTATAAGCAGCACAAGGAATATCAATTTTTTAATGTTTATTTATTTTTGAGAGAGAGAGAGCATGAGCAGGGGAGAAGCAGAGAGAGAGAGGGAGACCCAGAATCCGAAGCAGGCTCCAGGCCCTGAGCTGTCAGCACAGAACCCGAAGCAGGGCTTGAACCCTTGAATTCTCGTACAGCAAGATCATGACCTGAGCCAAAGTCGGACACTTAACGGACTGAGCCACTCAGGTACCCCAGCAACAGAGAGAATATAAAACGTTGTAAGGCAAACAGGAAAGAAACTTTTTTTTTCTTTTGATTAGGTAAAAGATGCTTATATAACTGGGCACTTGGGCAAGGTATTGTTAATGAGTCTTTTCTCTGAAACTTCACACCCATTTCTAAGTAAGTTGTAAGAGAAAAATGAATACAATTACTAAAGTTTTATATACGTAAAGGTTAAGGCAAAGGTTAAATTAAGAATTACTCGTATTGGTTCCATGTCCCTATTTCTGGTATTCACAGCAACTTTCTGTTCAATGATGAGTCTATTACTTATTGATTTGTTGGCGCTCTAATATGATCAAACCTAAATCAGTAAGGTGCACAGGAAGAAAACTCAGATTCTTTAAGTTTGCACCGGTTTTAACAATTCACACACACACACACACACGCACACACACACACAAAAGCTTCAGAAACAAAACAGGTAATGCATACGGTCTCATATTTAATTATTTGTATTCCTACTCTGACCCAGGTTTGCCCTCACACCCGCTTTCTGTCCTACTACATAATATGATGTATATGCAAAATAAGAAAGTAAGAAAGAAATCTCACATTACATGGAGCAATTCATTACATAAAAATATGGCCGTCTCATGGTTCGGGAACGTGCATGAATATGACCTGTCAAACTGTTCAGTAGACAGAATGACTTGATTTTTTCCAGAATGCCTTGACTTGTATCTCCCGCACCTATGTAGAATGTGGCACTGTATATCTGTAGGACATTGGTATTACATAAGCAATAATGTTTATTAGTAAATATGCAATGAATATTGGATTGAAGACTGACCCCAAATGTGGATTGTGACAGACACAACTTGATGTTACCCCGGAGCCTCTTCTTGCTAATTGTTTTGTCAACTTACTAACTGTTGCCATGATGTACCCAGGTGCAGAGAATGAACCACGGTTGATGTTCACCGTAAGGTAACCACAATCCCAAGAGGCAACACTTGATTCTTGAGGGGGAAAAAAAATCTTACCAGCCTTATTTATAAAGTACAGGTACATAGACAAATACATAAGCAGATATATTGTGGGCAATGATGTTAAAATTTCCCCGTGAAGGTAATTATAAAAAAAAAAAAATGTCTCAAAAATCTCCTTGGGAGGAGTGGTGACAAGACATAGTTTGAGGAAACCTGTTTAGACCCCACCATGTCATCTTTGTTCCCTGAGGCACTGGGACAGACTAAGGTCTGGACAAGAACATAGATGAGAGGGTCTGTGAGAGCAATCATGGATAAGGCTGTCTCTCCCTAAAACAATAGTGTCCTGTAGGGAGAAGGTCATTATCTGCACTGTCTCATTGATGCTTTGAATAAAGTTGGCTAGTGAAATAGGTGACCGTTTTGGAACCAAAAGAGGAAACGAAATGACCACTGGCCAAGAGTGGAACATGGGCTAAGACTTCGGTGACATTGTTACGCCTCTGAACCAACATCAGGTCCGCCTACTTGTGGCTTCCTGGTTGAGTAGGTATCTTTATGATTTACACTACATTTTATTTTTTTAATATATATATATATTTATTTTTGAGAGAGAGAGAGAGAGAATGAGTAGGGGAGGGGCAGAGAGAGAGAGGGAGATACAAAATCCAAAGCAGGCTCAGGGCTCCGAGCTGTCAGCACAGAGCCTGACGTGGAGCTTGAACTCGCGAATCACGGGATCATGGCCTGAGCCGCAGTCAGACGCTTAACAGACTGAGCCACCCAGTTGCCCCTATACTACATTTTATTGGGACAGTCGTTGCTTGTACCCTGCCACAAGAGCTGGTTGAACTCAAGAACAGGGCCGGTGGCTCGAAGGAGAAAAGAATGTATGACAGAGTCATGGCTATTGTGTGTCTTTTCAAACCCACCCTTCCCTCAAGACAGCACTTCTGTCGTTGACATTTTCCCTGGGTAAAAGCAGGCTGTGACGGAGAAGCAAACAGATCAGCAGTAACCATGAAAAATACATTGAAGCGCTCTATCTATCCCTTCTGGGGGCCAAAACAGGGTCACCAACTCATCTCTTTTTGCGCAAAACTTGGCCCATTTCAGCAGCAGAAGTTCCTTCTCCTTGAAAGCTGCTAATTCCTGGGAGAAGTGGAAAGTTGTTCACCACAGGGCCAGAGACATCTTTCTATAAGTGGGGAAGCAGAATACAAATGGGTCTAAGACCCTCATTTCCCCCCAGCAGGAATGAAGCCCCATGAAGCACTTTCTAGGCTGGCAAGAGCAGTGAATGACACTGGATGGGAGATTATGAATGACCCATGAGTGAAAAAAACAGGCCCATATTAAGAGTAAGCACATATGAGAGGCATATAGAAATCATGAAATATTCATAGGTGACCCAAAGTCCCTGTTAGGGTGCTAAATGTTGCTCCCAAGACAGAAAACTTTGGGGTCTGAAAGAATAAGGTGGCCTAATTCAAAACCAAGGCCGGTAAGACTTTGGTACACTGAAAGGAGGAGAGAAAATTCAAATGTCTTGACTCTTTATCACGGGATTCTGATACTCAGATAATTCTGTAGTCTGAGATTGTTTTGCAAGAGCAGTGACTATTGGTTCATGAGATTTGGAATTATGTTTTCTTAAATTATCTCTATTGTATTTTTATCTCTAGCTGTAGATATTTTCATTCAAAAGACATTAAGCACAATGTGTAAGAAAAAAATAGTTTATGAAATTCTTGAAAGAAATTTCAAATTAAAAATATAGTTTATAAAAGGGACAGTTTTGTCCTCTTAAGATTCTGAAGACAATTTTGTTAACAAAGACTACGGCTAGCCAAGGATCAACTACTAGATTGTGTTCTCTTGCTTGTAAGTAAGGATGTCAGGTGCATTTGAAGAGTAAAATATTTTGGAAAAATATACTAAATTAAGTGTCTGAGAAACTGACCTTCAGAAACTAATGATGAATGTTATGAAGGCAAATTCTTGCATTAAAATGATAAAGTTGAAAAAATATCCCTTATTCATATATTCATCACAAAAAATTTATCATAAATATGGCATTCACTTTCTTTTTTTTAAGTTTATGTATTTATTTTGGGGGAGAGAGAGAGTGAGAGAGAGGATACATGGGGGAGGGGCAGAAAGAGAGGGAGAGAAAATCCCAAGCAGGCCCCACACTGTCAGTGCAGATCCCAAGATGGGACTTGATCTCACAACCTGTGAGATCATGACCTGAGCCCAAATCAAGAGTCAGATGTTCAATAAACAGACACCCAGGCACCCCTGCATTCACTTTCTTTTCACAACTCTCTGAATCACGCACTTGAGGTATATATATATATATATATATATATATATATACCTGTATATATCTCTCTCTATATATATATACACCTGTATATATATCTATATCTATCTATATATATATACCGGTATGTATGTATATATATCTATATCTATATATATAGATAGATAGATATAGATATATATACATACATACCGGTATATACACCTGTATCTATGTGATGCATAACAACCATAAAAAGAGAAGTCCATTTCCTAGACATTGACGAAAATGTAGACATTCAGATTATCAACAAGTATTTGATCTTTTGCTTCTGAGCCATTGTAAAATAATTAGAAATAGACTATTTTTTAGTCTCCAAAATTTTGCTGCAAAAGCAATGAACAAAGAGGAGGCTGGTTAAAAGATACAGATGGAAAATAAGGACATGGCTGAAGCAAACATGAAACAAAATGATACAAGAAACTGTGTGGCCCAAGATGATAGCTACTAGAGGTATGAGGTTATTGAGCAATCGAAATGTTACCAGTCCAAATGGATATTTGCTGCGAGTGTAAAAGGAACACCAGATTTTGAGACTAAGAACAAAAATTTAAAATTTTTATACTGATTGCATGTTAAAATGGTAATATTTGGGACATATTGAATTAAATAAAATATATTATTAACATTAACATCGCTGTTTCTTTTTACTCTGTTAATATGGATAAGGGAACATTGACAACACATTTATAGATCGCTTCATATTCCTGTTGGATGACACTAGTTCTGAGAAAAGAGAAGCTGGAAAGGTAAACAAAAACCAAATTCACAAAAAGGTGGAAATCCATTTAAAAAATCATGTTTGTGAGCATTTACAAGTCCCCAGTGACTTTTGCACTTCTCTAGGTCATATCTCTCATAAATATAGCGGTGATATAATTTAATACTAAAATGGTGGCCATTTTAGGAGTCAGTGGTTTTAATTTAATCATGTTGATTCCTAAACTTTTAAACAGTGACATAACGTTAACATGATTATCTGCAGGCTGCTATAAAGTTTCCATTGATTTTATTTGGTAATTTCTTCTCTTGTCTAAGTATTTTCATTAAAGTATTGTTTGAGAGACTTCCAAGGAAGATGGGAGAGTAAGAGGACCCTAAGATCACCTCTTCCAATGGATACAATTAGATAACACCCACATCACTGTAAATAACCCCAAAATGGCCAGAAGGCTGGCAGAAAAACCTCCACTTCTAAATGCAAAGATGAAGCCACATCAAAGACAGTAGGAAGGGCAAAGACCCCGTGAGAAGCTAAACAGAGCCACCAGGCTTTCCCTGTCTGAGGGAGAGACACCAAGGGCAAGCGGAGAGGACAGAAACAGACTCTCACACCGAGAAGGACAAATCCCCATAACATTTGCTTTTGAAAGCCAGAGGGACCAAATCTCATAAGTTCTTATAACCAGTGGGACTTAAAACCTGGAACATTAAAACTCAGTGGGCTGGGCTCTAAGAGAGCCAGAAGAGTGAGGGGAAACTGAGTCCCCACCCTTAAAGGCACCACATAACAAACAGCCCCATAGAGATACAGCGTGCAAACAGAAGTTTGAAAATCATACAGGGTGCACGGGAGGTTTGATTACTAATCTCAGAACGTGTACTGGAGAGGAAGAGATCATTGAGGGACTTTTCCAGGAACAAAGGAGCTCACTAGAGCCATTCCCTTCCCCTGTCCCCCCAGCCTAAGCACGTGGCCCTGGGCCAACATATGCTAATGGTGTAACATATGCTCCACCCACTCAACCCCCTGCAGACACACCCCCTCCAGACAGGCCTTGACTCCCAGTCTCCTCTCACATGAGACCAGTATGAACCTTGCATCCCACGAGCTTCTGTGAATCCACCATCTCCAATACACTGCTGGCCCAGAGCACATCCAAAGCCTGGCCCAAAGTCTGGCAGCATGCAAGCAACCCCAAAGTGATTCCTTCCCAAGAGAGAAGGAAGATAGCCACACACAGCAGTCAGACCGCAGGGCTTAGCGGTGGGTTGAGGGCAGGCAGCTGGGCAGAGTGTATGCTACACTCACCAATAAAAGCTTCCCAGGGGACACAACAGGGGACACATCCTGCAGTTCAGTGCTAGTACAGTTCTGGAAATTGTCTGGTCTGATTCAGCTCAGTCCCGAAGTAGCCACACAACAGGCAAAGAGAGCCATTACAGATGACTGGACGAAGAAAAAAGCATCCCAGTCACAATAATAGGGCACATGCATCACACGTGGGATACGCCCTGAAGTACCAGGTGCTGGTAAACAGGGATGCTGCGTGTGGGGCACCACAAGGCCTCTTCTTCATAAAGCCACCACTTTCAAATGCAGAAGATGTAGCTGTCACTCCTCACACACTGAAACAGACATAGGGAATTAGACAAAATGAGGAGACAGAGGAATATGTCCCAAATGAAAGAACAGGACAAAAATCACAGAAAAAGACCTAAGTGGAACAGAGAGAAGTAATACATCTGATAGAGAGTTTAAAGTAATGATCATAAAGATGCTCACCTGCACTTGAGAAGAGGGGAGGACATTGGTAAGACCCTTTCCCAAGAGATGGAAAACATTAAAAAAAGAGCCAATCAGAGATGAAGAACACAATAAACAGAATTAAAAATACACTAGAGGGAGGGGCACCTGGGTGGCTTTGTTGGCTGAGCATCTTGGTTCCCACTCAGATCATGATCTCATGGTACATGAGAGCCTGCTTGGAATTCTCTCTAATTCTCTCTCATTCTCTCTCTGTCCCTCTCCTACTCATGCTCTCTCTCTCTCTCTCTCTCTCTCTCTTTCTCAGGTAAATAAATAAACTTAAAAAAATACTTTACAAAAAATACACGAGAGGGACTAACTAGTAAATTATAAGAAATAGAACAGATCAGTGACTTGGAGGACAGAGCATAATGGAAAACAGTCAAGGTGAGCAGATAAGAGAAAAAGAAATAATACAAAATGAAAAGAGACCTAGGGACCTCAATGACAACATCAAGCATAATAACCATCACATTATAGGGATTTGCAAAAGGGAAACGAGTGAAAATGGGGCAGAAATTTATTTGAAGAAATAATATCCGAAAACTTCCCAAATCTGGAGAGGGAAACAGATATCCAGATTCAGGACGCACGGGGAGCCCCCAACAAAATCAGCTTAAGGAGGTCCATACAAGATACATAATATTTAAAATAGCAAAAAAAAGTAGTGATAGAAACTTTTTAAAGAGGCAAGAGAAAAGAGAATAGTTACATACAGAGGGAATCCCATAAGGCTATCAGCTGATGTTTCAGCAGAAACTGCAGGCCAGAATGGAGTGGCTATTCAAAGTGCTAAAAGGAACAAAATCTGCCCTCAAGAATAGTCTATCCAGCAAGGCTATCATTCAGAATAGAAGGAGAGGTCAAGAGTTTCCCAGACAAACAGAAGTTCAAGGAATTCATGATGACTAAACCAGCACTACAAGAAAAGTTAAAGGGGACTCTTTGAGTGGGACGGAAAGACCATAAGTAGGAGGGAAAAAAGCAGGAAGGACAAAAGCAGTCAAATGGGTATGTCTAAAAAAAATTGGTCAAGGGAATTACAAAATAAAAGGATGTAAATTTTGACACCACATATCTAAAACATGGAGGGGCAGGAAGGTATAAAGAATGAGTTCAAAGTGAAGTGATCATCAACTAATATAGACTGTTATATGCGGAAGATGCTATATACAAACTTAATGGTAACTGCCCACCAAAAAGCAGTAACTGATATGCAAAATCTAAACAGAAAGGAATTCAAATATATCACTAAAGAAAGCCAGCAAACTGTGAGAGAAAAGAGCATGAGAAGAAAAGAACAGAGAAGAACTACAAAAACAACCTTAAAACGAGCAACAAAATGGCAATAAGCACATACCTATAAAAAATTGAATGTAAGTGGATGAAATGTTGTAACCAAAACACACAGGGTGTGGAATGGATAAAAAAGGAAGCCTCACCTGTATGCTGCCTACAAGAGAATCATTTCAAATCTAAAGACACCAGCAGATAGTGAAAGGATGGAGAAGGATGTATCATGCAAATGGAAGTCAAAAGAAAGCAAGGGTAGTGATAGTTATATAGGACAATATAGACTTTAAAACAAAGACTGTAACAAGAGACAAAGAGGACACTATATAATCGTAAAGAGAACAAGCCAACAAGAAGTTGTAACAATTGTAAATATTTATGCACACAATATGAAAGCACCCAAATACATAAAACAGTAACAAATATAAAGGAAGTAACTGATAGTAATACAATAATAGTAGGGGACGTTAACACCCATTACATCAATAGGTAGATCATCCAAACAAAAATCAACAAAGAAACAGTGGCTTTGAATGACACACTGGAACAGGTAAACCTAAAAGATATATTCAGAACATTCCATTCTAAAACAGCAGAATATACATCTTTTCAAATACACATAGAATATTCTGTGGCATGGATCATATAACAAGGTCATAAAACAACTCTTAACAAATTCAAAAAGATTACAGTCATAACATGTGTCTTTTCTCACCACAACTCTATGAAACTAGAAATCACCCATCAGAAAAAATCTGGAAGGAGCACAAATATATAGAGGTTAAATAACACGCTGCTGAACAATGAATGAGTCAACCATGAAATCAAAGAAGATACCAGAAATTACATGCAAACAAATGAAAATGAAAACACAACAGTCTAAAACATTTAGAATGCAGCAAAAGATTCTAAGAAGGAAATTTATAGCAATGCAGGTCTACTTCAATAGGCAAGAAAAATCTTAAGTAACCTAAACTTATACCTAAAGGAGCTAGAAGAAAAACAAACAAAAGCCCAAATCAACAGAAGGAAGGAAATAATAAAATTAGATCAGAAATAAATGAAATAGAAACTGAAAAAAATAGAACATATCAATGAAAGCAGGAGCTTTCAAAAGATCAACAAATTTGATAAACCTTTAGCCAGACTCCACCAAAAATAAATTTAAAAATGAGAGAGAGATTCAAATAAACAAAAGCAAAAATGTAAAAGAAATAGCAACCAACATCACAGAAATACAAGGGATTATAAGAAAATACTATGAAAAATCATATGCTAATAAATTTGACAATATAGACGAAATGGATAAATTCTTTTAAGCATATAACTTTCCAAAACTGAATCAGGAAGAAATAGCCGATTTGAACAGACCAATTAACAACAATGAAATTCAATCAGTAATCAAAAAATGCCCCAAAATTAAAGTCCAGGACCATACGACTTCACAGGTAAATTCTGCCAAATGTTTAAAGAAGAGTTAATACCTATTCTTCTCAAACTATTCCAAAAAATAGAAAAGGAAGGAAAGCTTAAGAATTAATTCTATGAGGCCACTGTTACCCTGATACCAAAGCCAGATAAAGACACTACAAAACAAATAAACCAACCAACCAACCAACCAACCAACCAACCAACAAACACTACAAGGCAATACCTATGATGAACATAGATGCAAAAATCTCCAACAAAATATCAGAAAACCAAATCCAACAATACATTTAAAAAGTCATTCAGTACAATCAAGTGCGATATATATGCAAGTGTGTTTCAGTATTTTCAAATCAATCAATATGATATATCATATCAACAAGAGAAGCAATAAAAATCATATAATCTTTTCAATAGAGGAGAAAAAGCATTTGAAAAAGTACAGCATCCATTCGTGACCAAAACAAACAAACAAACAAACAAACAAAAAACCATCAACAAAGTTAGTTTAGAGGAAACATACTTCAACATAATAAAAGACTTGTATGAAAAACCTACAGCCAACATTATACTCAATGGTGAAAAACTGAGAACTTTTCCCCAACGGTCAGGAGGAAGACAGGGATGTCTATGCTCATCACCTTTACTCAACGTAGTACTGGAAGTCCTAGCCACAGCTATTAGACAAGAAAAAGAAAAGGCACATTGCTAAGAAAGAAGTAAAACTTTCACTATTTGCAGATGACATACTATTTACAAAAAACCCAAAAGACTCCATCAGAAAACTACTAAAATAGATAAAATGAATTCAGTAAGTTTACAGGATACAAAATCAATGTACAGAAATCTGTTGCATTTCTTTACACTAAATAAAAAGCATCAGAAAGAGAAATTGAGGGGTGCCTGGGTGGCTCAGCCAGTTAAGCGTCTGACTTTGTCCCAGGTCATGATCTCCCAGTTTGTGGGTTCAAGCCCCACGTTGGGCTCTCTGCTGACAGCTCAAAGCCTGGAGTGTACTTCAGATTCTGTGTCATCCTCTGTCTCTGCCCCTCCCCTGCTTGTGCTCTCTCTGTGTCTCTCAAAAAAATAAATGTTAAAATATTTTTTTAAAAAAAACAAGAGAAACTAAGAAAATAATCTTGCTTATAATTACACCCAAAATCATAAAACATCTGGGAGTAAACTTAACCAAGGAGGTGAAGGGACTCTACTCTGAAAACTCTAAAACACCGATGAAAGAAACTGAAGGCAACATAAGCAAATGCAAAGATATCACATGCTCATGAATTGTAAGAAAAAATATTGTTAAAATGTCCATGCAATCTAAAGCAATCTACAGACCAAATGCAGTCCCTATCAAAATCCTAATAGCATTTTTTCACAGAGCTAGAACATACAATCCAAAAATTTGTATGAACCACAAATGACCTCAAATAGCCAAAGCAATCTTGTGAAAGAAAAGCAAAGCTGGAGGCATCACAATTCCGGACTTCAAGTTGAATCACAAAGCTGTGGTAATCAAACCAATATCATGCTGGCACAGAAATCAACACATAGATCCATAGAACAGAATAGAAAACTCAGAAATAAACCCACAATTATACAGTCAATTAATCTTCAACAACAGAGGCAAGAATATGCAATGAAAAGGGACATTCTCTTCAACAAATAGTGTTGGGAAAATTGAATAGCTACATGCAGAAGAATGAAACTGGATATATTTCTTACATCATACACAAAAATAAATTAAAAGTGGATTAAAGACCTGAATATGAGATCTGAAGCCATAAAAATCCTAGAAGAGCACACAGGTAGTAATTTCTCTGACATTTGCCATAGCAACATTTGCCTAGTTATCTCTCCTAAGACAAGGGAAATAAAAGCAAAAATAAACTATTGGCACTACAGCAAAATAAAAACCGCTTGTACAGCAAAGGAAACCATCAACACAACAAAAAGATAGACTACTGAATGTGAGAAAATATTTTCAAATTGTGTAAGTGATAAAGGGTTAAAGAACTTATGCAACTCAACACCAACGCACCAAATAATCCAATTAGAAATGGGCAGAAGATATGAACAGACATTTCTCCAAAGAAGACATCCAGAAGGCCAACAGACACATGTAAACGTGCTCAACATCACTCATCAAGAGGGAAATGGAAATCAAAACCACAAGGTATCACCTGACACCTGTCGGCAGAACGAAAATCAAAGACACAGAAGCAAGTGTTGAAGAGGACTGAAGAAAAAGAAACCCTCTTGCACTGGTAGTGAAAATGCAAACTGGTGCAGCCACTGTAGAAAACAAGTATAAAGGATCCTCAAAAAGTTCAAAACAGGATTACCATATGATCCAGGAGTTGTACTAATGAGTATTTACCCAAAGAATGCGAAAACACTAGTTCAAAAGGATATGTGCACCCCTATGTTTATTGCAGCATTAATTACAATAGCCAAATTATCAATGCAGCCCAAGTGTCTATCGATAGATGAATGGATAAAGAAAATGTGGTATATGTATACAGCAGAATATCACTCCACCATAACAAAGAATGAAATCTTGCCACTTGCGACATGGATGGATCTAGGGGATATAATGCTAAACAAAATAAGTCAGCCAGTGAAAGACAAATACCATATGATTGCACTCATATGTGGAATTTCAGAAACAAAACACGTGAACAAAGAAATAAAAGAGACAAAGCAAGAAACAGACTCTAAACTATAGAGCACTACTGATAGGTGCCAGAGGGCACATGGGTGAGGGGATGGGTGAAATAGGTGAAAGGCATGAAGAGTAAACTTATCATGATGAGCACCGGGTGACCTCTGGAATTGTTGAGTCGCTATAGTATACATCTGAAATGAATATAACACTGCATGCTAACCATACTGGAATTAAAAAAAAAAAATTTAAGTACCATTTGATAAGAAAACCAATTCAGAAAAGTGAAAGAATTTCTGGGGGCACAACCTTCCTCTGACCTCAGATTAGGTTACCCTTGGAGGATGTGTCTCAGTGTTACGCGTAGGGTCAGTGTCCATCGTAGTACTGCGTGTTTTAAGTCCTTTTATCTCTACAGCGATGTGCAATTAGGGGAGAAGGAGTCCTGGGGTGAAAGTTATATCCTGCTATCCTACATCATCATGTCCTCTAAGCCCTGGCTCTCCCTCTATGCTCTTTGGAGTTACTCCTCTTCCTTGTTGATCCATCGTTTTTCAAACTCCGAACCCAAATGAACTCTCTTTTTGATTTTCCCGAGTCTCTAGAAAAGCAAGATCTTTTGTGTTTAAGGTGCAAATGGTCAAATCTATTGACTTAGGTTAAATTTGCTATCAATACTCACTCCAAAATCATAATTTATCCATAGAGCTGGAGGGTTCATATGCAAAAGTCATGCAGGCGGCCAAGGGATTTTTCTTAAAATCATTAACATTTGTCCTTTGTTTTTGTTTGTTTTTCAATGTTTTGTTCTCATGGTATTCCTCTCTTATTGTAACAGCAAATGATGTATATTTTAAAAATATATTCTGACATGTTAGTCACCGTTTTTGCTTTTGGGGTTTTTTTGACCAATCTTTGTTCCTGCTATAGTCATTGATGCTGAGACAAAAACCAAAATCTGTGTTGCCAAGATAATTGATCAAGGCATTTCAGGTCCCGGTTAAATGGGCTTTACGCTAATTAGTTTGACAGTTCAGTCTGAGATGCGCTTCCTCGAGAATGTGGCTTTCAATACTGCTCTTTCAATACAGTCATGAAGATAGACTAACAGAATTTACATAGCATATAAATTGTTTGTAATTGGGGGGGTAAATATTGAAGGGGTTATACTTAAAAGATGTCCTCCCAAAACCATCTGAAAATAAATACATATTTATATTGTACTATCTATGGAAAAAAATGTCTATGGATTTATGCATCACTGATGCATTTATTGAAAACGTGTCACTGCCAGCTCTCTGGCAAGCAATGTACTGTGCCTGGGGTACAGAGCAGGAGAAAACCTCAATGTGTCCTCATGAAGTTTACAGTGGAACGGACGACAGCCGCTGAACAGATCATGAGCGTGATGAGTCCTTCAAGGGAGACGTCCCATGTGCCATTGACAATAAGGAGCAAATATCTCCCACTCCACGTTCAGTGGAAACCTAAAACCATGTAGGTGTCTTATGTAATTTAGCTTAAGCTGAATTGAAGTACAAAGGGACTCACACCTTCCAGGCTCTTGCCCTGACTCAGGCATTATCCTTGGATTCTACACCCGCTAATTCACTGGTTTGGGAGGTGTTGGACGCTTCTGTTTCTTACTGATTATCTTCATCTCATCAACCTTTTCAGCAGCTGATTTCAGGTTTTCTTCTCTCTCTCTCTCTCTTTTTTTTTTTTTTTTTTTTTTTTTTGCTATCCCTAGGAACTCTGAAAATTTTTCTATTTCTTCACAAATTGCTGTCAACATACCCAGGCTATCATTCTATGGCTTTTCATGAATATTTTGTTGTTTTTGTGCAACTTAAAAAAAAAAATCAACCTTCTTCCTGCCTTCCTACAAAAAAAATCTAAAATTTAAGTCTCCAAATATAACAACCAACTCTCTGGTCATCCAGAGACATCCAAAACATAGCCTCGTCACTTATAAATCCTTCTGACTTCAGAAGATTTTCATTCATTATGATTGGATGAAATGGAATTTTTGTATATAGGAAGGATGAGTTTTTGGTTCCTAGCTAGCTGATAAACTTGTGATAATCACACGATTAAGTACTTTTTGATTAATTTCTTTCAGATAGATAGATAGATATTATGTTTGACTACCTATATCTACACAGTTGATAATGGTAGCCCCTACTTGCTTGTGTCTATTAATACTTGAATTGCATATAGTTCTGAGGTGCATTGTGAGTGTAAATTACACAGTGAGTTTCAAAGGATTAGCACAAAAATGTAAAACATCTCATTAATATTTTCATATTGAGATATGCTGAAATAATGTTTTTGATTTGTTAGGTTAAATGAAATATATTGTTAAAAAGAATCTCATCTGTTTATTTTTATTTTTTATGTAGTTACAAGAAAATTTCCAGTTACTTCTATGGTACACACTGTATTTCTACTGGACAGCACTGATCTAGAAATCAAAAATTATTTAAAGGCAAGGGATTTCACATTATAACATAATATCAATGTGGTAACGTAGAGGTTTTCTGTATTTTTCCATGAGATCTCAGTTCTTTTCCTTAGAGGAGTAGAGTTTGCATGATTGACAGTTCCTGTTTCGATAGGAGTGAGGCAAAAGCTGGATTATTTCAGAGTTACTCTCTTTTTATAGGGTCCTCAATCATGAGAGGCTTATCAAACCTATTAGTATTTACTCCTCCTGAAGTACTGATGTGTCATTGGCATCTCCAGAGGACATCCAAATCATTTGGGGAACTATCACTGGGCATCGTCAAACTCTGCAGCTCTCACCTCCCTTCCTAGGCTGCAGCCACTTGAGTTCAGGGGTCTCCTTCCTTTCTTGGGTAACCATGTCGACTCTGCTCTGAGGCAAGATTGCTTAACTGTAAGCATGCAGTCTGTCATCGGGCAAGTAACATCGCTTGCCTGCCAAATCTGTTGAATGGTTTGGTTTTTTTCCAAGTATTAGTTTTCCCAGTCTTCTCCCTCCAATTCAAATGCTGCATTAACGGGGCGCCGGGGTGGCTCAGTCTGTTGGGTGTCCGTCAGGCTTAGGCTCAAGTCGTGATCCCGCGGTTTGTGGGTTTCAGCCCCGCGTGGGGCTCTGTGCTGACAGCTCAGAGCCTAGAGCCTGTTTTGGATTCTGTGTCTCCCCCCTCTCTCTGCTCCTCCCCCACTCGCACTCTGTCTCTCCCTCTCAAAAATAAATAAATGTTTAAAAAAATCTAAAAAAAAATGCTGCATTAATGAGATCCTTCATGGTTAAGTAGCATGCCTAAATTTCTTCTCTGATTATGTGCTTCACCGTGTGTATGTATATGTGTGTGTAGCACATCTGACTAGTGCTATCTTCAATGAATCAATGTAATTCATTCCACATTCAGCGGACAGGGATGCAATTTGTATTTGATAGCTCCCCTGACTCCAGGTAGGTGTTTAGAGACTTCACATTTGGGTATAAACAATCTGCATAAAGAAGATTTTAACTTCCTGGAGAACATTGTCCTAAACAAATGAATGAATGAATGAATGAATGAATGAATAGCGATAGGAAGGGGGTCATTATCATAGGACAGGCTAGTTGGATCTAGTTGGATAGACTGAGCCGATGTGATATGATAATAGGTCAAGTGATGTTAAACTGTAGCAATGAGTGAGTGAGATCATAGATGACATTACAAGAGGCAGACATCTATGTCGAGCGCAGGGAACCTTGTCACGTTTGGAACACGTGTAGATTTAACAGAATGTATACAAGGAAGAGTCAAAGGAAATAAAGCCATTTCCTGAAAGGGAAGGCAGCAACAGAGTTTTCTATGAGGGCTGAGTGGCAGCCAGATGACTTCTAACGCTGCTGCCTGTCCCGTTCTCACTCCTCAACAGCCTCTTCCCTACCTTACAGTCAGAGGAAGCTTTTGAACAATATAAATGCAGTTATCTATAATTTCTCTGTCCCAACCTTCAATAGCTTCTCGTCACTCTCAGAATGACATCTAGACCCCTGGATGAGGGAGCTAAGACCGTGTCCTCTAGCCTTAATGTATGCCTTCTACCACTTTTCCTCTTGCCAATTACACCGTCCTCTACTTTTGTTCCTCATATATTTCAAAGCCTTTGCTCGCCTCCAAATTCAATTTGCTGCCCTCCGTGTCTGCCTAGAACGCTCTTTGCTCAGCATCCCTGTTTTCATCCTGAGTCTGGGTTCCAGTGTTAGCCCATCACAGAGGCTGTGGACAGCCACCCTACCAAAGACGATATGGGAGTGACTATCCATTACCCTTTTTCGCTTACATCGTAACCTTCATGATAATCCCTAATTATTTTATTAGTTTTTTATTTATTATTCATATTCTCTACTCATATGGAAGCTCAGAAAATGCTTACCTAGTTCACAGCTTTGTCTCCAACATGTAGCAGAATACCTGGTACGTGGGGTGTTCTCAACAATTATCTGCTACGGAAACATCTAGCAAGTGTGGAAACAATTGGAGGTAGAGGGGAAAGATTAGTGTTTGATGTAAGTCAAAGATCTTAAAAGCCAGAAATTTCTTCATTCTGAAGGAGTTTCTTCTCTCGGCTTCATGTTTCCATTACTCTGCCTTCATGTACATGGGTAAAAAACAGTGGGGACCGCCTGGGTGGCTCAGTAAGTTAAGCATCTGACTTGGTTTTGGCTTAGGTTATGATCTCCAAGTTCGTGGGTTTGAGCCCTGAATCAGGTCCTGCACTGACAGAGCAGAGTCTGCCTGGGATTCTCTCTCTCTCTCTCTCTCTCTCTCTCTGTCTCTTCCCTGCTCATTCTCTCTCTCTCTCTCTCTCTCTCTCTCTCAAAATAAATAAATAAATTTAAAAAACAGTGGATAAAACTCCAAAATTAATTTTCTATAAAATACAGGATGTTATTAGATTAATTTCTTGATTGCAAGCCATATACAATGTAAGATTATATATATATATATACATATATATATATATAATCTTACATTGTATGAATGTATGTATATGGAAGTTATACTGCAATATACTGCAGTAAGCAAAAGTCACTTTATTTGGATCAAACTTCCCAGTGAAAACTGAAAAAAAAATTGGACAAAAATCTTCGGAGACTCTAAAGAGATAACATGATAATAAATAATGATCAGAACAGAGACTGAGAGCAGTTGTCAAGTCCTGAAGGGAAGCTAAGAGGCTAAGTCTCGTGTGTGTCTTATCAAAGGATCAAGAAGAGAATGACTGGAATCTAAGAGCTGCCGCCAAGAGAGGACTTTGGAGCCTAAAGTGTCTACACCTTACGAATTAGGGTGACCAAGAGACAAACTTGTGTTTGATTAGATTACATTGATCTTGGAGTGTTAGTGACCCTAAAAGCTTGGAGAGAAAGAATGATTAATCCTATGGCAACTTATTTTTAGAGATTGTTTTAGGGGCACCTGGGTGGCTCAGTCAGTTAAGTGTCCGACTTCAGCTCAGGTCATGATCTCACGGTTGGTGAGTTTGAGCCCCACGTCGGGCTCTGTGCTGACAGCTCAGAGCTTGGAGCCTGCTTCGGATTCTGTCTCACTCTTTCCCTCCTCTCCCCTGCTCACACACTCTCTCTCAAAGATAAACATTAAAAACAAATTTGAAAAAATAAAGTCTGTTTTAAAATTACAATCCTATCTAACAGTGAAAAATCAGCAGATATAGGGAAAACAGAAAAAAACACCATGCAGAAACACTAAATGAACAAAACCCAGAGAGACCCTAGCTGTTCGAACAATCAGATAAAAGTTCACTATAAGTGTGCTTCCTATGTGCAGAGAATTGAAGGGGAAATTGAGAATCTTGGTAGATAACCAGAACCTTTGAAAAAGAAATGAAATTAAGAACTTGATGGATAGGTTTGCCAAGGATTGAATAAAGTTGAAGGAAGGATTAGGAAACAGGAAGACACAGAAAAATATCCAGAATCAATCAGAGCTAGAAAAGAATGCAAAATCAAGAACACTGGGTAAGAGATACAGAAAAAATGAATGTAAAAATATGTAATTTGGATCAGAGAGGGATGTATAAATTCAAGAAGTACACATTTTTACATATCCATACTTAATCCGTCAAAGGAAAACTTTTGACAACCAAAGATAATTAGAAAAATCCGAAAAGCAAGCAGAGGATTAAAAAAAAAAAAAAAGATGAATTCTGTTCATATGAGCAATTAAAATGAATACTTCCTGGGGCGCCTGGGTGGCTCAGTCCGTTAAGCGTCCGACTTCAGCTCAGGGCATACTCTCATGGTTTGTGAGTTCGAGCCCCACATCGAACTCTGTGCTGATAGCTCGGACCCTGGAGCCTGCTTCCGATTCTGTTTCCATCTCTCTCTGCCCCTTCCCCACTCATGCTCTGTCTCTCTCTCAGATATAAATAAAATGTTAAAAATTTTTTAAAAATCAAATGACTACTTTCCTCCCGTCCGAAATATTAGAAGCACGGAGATAAAGGTGTTTAAGTTAAGTAAATGATGAAAGTAACTGTCAACTCATTAATTGTTAGTCCTCAAAAAAATTCCTCTGTGAAAAAGCTATCTTTTTAGAAAATAGGATTCCAAGTTTGCAGTGTCACACCAGAATTCACAAAGGATAAAAGGACACTGCTACACATCTCTCAGCTTTTTAAATAATAAATAGGGTATATACGCAAATATGTATGAAAATTGAGTTGAAATGGAACAAGTCCTAAAGTGATAAAACTTTGTGACATAAATATTTGAAAGCCTAATGAAGGTGGTGGCATATTTTTTTTTATTTTTTTTTAACGTTTATTTATTTTTGAGACAGAGAGACAGAGCATGAACAGGGGAGGGTCAGAGAGAGGGAGACACAGAATCGGAAACAGGCTCCAGGCTCTGAGCCATCAGCACAGAGCCCAAGGCAGGGCTCAAACTCACACCTGAGCCGAAGTCAGATGCCCAACTGACTGAGCCACCCAGGCACCCCGGTGGAGTATTTTTAAATAGAGAAAAGTTTATAATTCATACAAACGTCACAGATAGCATCACAGGTACATTTTGCCAAACATTTAAGGAAGGTTGAGCATATATACCTTACAGAAGCTAGTGAGGAAACAGAAGAGTTGAAATTGTCAGGAGCACAGATGTGATGGCAAAATACATCAATAATATTGTTAGAAGACGTAATTTCTCATTCATGAACCCAAGGCAACTTTTCCCCCTACCTAAAGAGTGTCTATGCCCTAGTCTCTAAAACCTATGAATATGTTTCTTTTCACGACAAAATCAGCTTTCCAGGTCCAATTAAAGTGATGGCTTCTTAGATGGATTTTCCTGCGTCAGCTAGGTGGGCTCAATCGAATCAGGTAACCTAAAAGCCGAGAACTTTCTCCAGCTGGAGTCGGAGAGATTTGCATGGGAGACTTGACTGCTCTTGCAGCAACAGGCTCATGTAGAAAGCGTGAGAAGGTTCCAGGAGCAAATAAACACCAGCCGCTATCAGACGGCCAGCAAGGACACAAACACCTCTTTCCTACAATGATAGGAAGCTGGCTCTGGCCTACAACTTGAATCAACATGGACGTGAATTCATCCTCAGGGACTCCGGAAAGGACCGTCCGTGCCAACACCTGATTTCGGCGGGTGTGAGGGGCTAAGCGGGGCCCAGCTGAGTCCCCACATCTGGATTTCTGACCGATCTGGGAGATTATAAATCCTAAGTGAGTAAATTTGTAGTTAAGGCAGCGTGGAAAACTAAGATGGAGATCCGCGCATGCGCGGATGCTGAATTTACAAGGAAGATGGCCTTGAAGATGAGTGGCCCAGGGAGTGATGTCCAATAAATGTGCCTGATATATCTGGATAGCCACATAATATAAAAGAAATGAAAATATGTCCCCAATCTTATGCCATACACCAATTTCGGGGAGCTTGTGGATCCAAATGTAAAAGCAAAATAATAAAAACTCTCGAAGGTAAGATGAAAATATATGCATCCCTTTGCAAACACGAAATACTTTTTTAAAAGACCCCGGAATCTCTAAGCACCGAGGAAAAGGCTGATAAAATGAACTGGGGTAAAGTGAAGAAATTCTGTTCATTAAGGTGAAGCAAAAACGAAAGACACAGATAGGCAGAAAGTAATGATAGCGCGTGTAAGAGACACAGACGTCCTGCAAATCAACAAGGAAAAGACAAAGTAATAGGGAGGGAAAAAAAGGCACAGGACTTCCCAGAAAACTCACACAAAGGAACATTCTGAGGATCGATAACTATTTCACAAGGTGTTCGGTCTTGGCTTTCATCAGGGGAATGCTAAATCAAACCATGTTGAATTGCCAATATATCCCTTCCAGAATGGCTAAAAATATGGAGAGTGGCATTCCATGTTTAGGAAAGAAATTTGATTGCCCTGCGCTGCTGGAGACAACGCGTGTTTGTGTGAGGAATTATTACCTCAGTGGCAGGTAGGGGTTCCTGTGTGGCTGGTTGGGGTTTTGTGGAACTGTCAATGTTCTTGTTGTTTTGTTGGTTTTGGTTTTGGTTTTTGGTGTTTTGGTTTTGTTTTTTTTTAAACTTAGTTCTCATGGTTACAGAAGCGTTTGTGTTTTCATAAACCTTTAAGTGCTTCATTTTTGTTCTGCATTCTTTTCTGCAAGCATGTGTTAGTGCACAATTAAACAGAAAAAAAAAGAGAGAGCTGTCTCATATGGCTTGCAAAAAAAAGTGGCTCACAGAGCAAAGCATAACTTCAGAGATTTGTGCTAATTTTCTTTGAAAATAAAATAAATAGTGCAATATCAGTGGGAGGCTAATATACATATTTCATCTTGTTTTGTTTGAGGACCTTTCATCACAGCTAAAGTTTGGAGGCACACTGGTACAAGGGGGCAGGTATCACTGTTAGCTGATATTCTCTTTGAAAGTCGATGTCAAATTTAATCCACCAGCTCATTTGGAAAGGCTCTGGAAAGATCAAATTGGGTCACTTCCCCCTGCTCTTGGGTTCTGCTATGAAAAAAATTGAGGATATTTACTCCACCAGAAAAATATCTCTGGAATTTTAAAAAGAGTAATGGGATAAATGGGAAAGGCTTTATTTATGTGAACTGAGAATGTCATTAAAGAGAGGGATTGGGGCGCCAGGGTGGCTCAGTCCGTTAAGCGTCTGACTTCGGCTCAGGTCATGATCTCACGGTTTGTGAGTTTGAGCCCCATGCAGAGCCTCTTTGGGATTATCTTTCTCCCTCTCTCTCTGCCCCTCCCTCACTCTCTCTCTCTTTCAAAATAAATAAATAAACTTTAATAAAAATATAGAGAGGGATTGTTCACACTACATGAAAGTATGGAGAAGAATATGGTAACTTTTGTGTTATATAATATCAAGGCATTTTTTGCTAACACTGCCATGAGGAATATTTTAAGTAGTGGGTATTTAAGCCTCCAGGTCATGCAGTTTTGAATTATCATTGGGTTGTAGTCACAACTTGCAAATTAGTCTTGGTTCCAGTCGATGTAACATGAGACCACTTCATCAGACTGCATGTTTGTGTGTTACCATATATGGGAGACAACAAGGCATTCGGGGCTCAGGTGTTTGGGTGCAAACCCAACTGAGCGGTGCTGGGCGCGAATAAAGTTGCTTCCTGGAAGGAAAAGCCTCGAAGTCATGACTCTGTGCGAGAATCCTGCTACAGCAATAATTATCATGACTTTTAGAGCAAGCATTTCCTCCATTTTCTTTACAGCTTTACTGCCTGTATATGTATGTATCCCTAAAGAATATACTTTAGATTTTATTGTTTTTTGGGCTTGGTATAAACATGACTCTATGTACTCCTTCTCTTCTGGAAGGTTTTGTATGATGCGTACATGTTTTTTACTTATAGCTGCAGCTCATTCGTTTTCACTGCTATATAATATCTAGTATATAAATATATAAAATTGTCATTGTATCACTGTCGATGACGGTGTAGTTTTTTTTTGTTCATTTTGAGAAACCATGGACAGTGCTGCTGTGAATCTCCCTAAACCTGTATCTTGCTGTGTGTAAAATACACTAATCCTAACATCGGAATCTCTAGGCACAGAGTGTGGATGCCTTTATTTTAATAAATAACTACATACTGCTTTCAAAAGTAGTTGTAACAACTTATTTTCCAAGCAGCAATACATGGGACTACCTTGCTCTCCAAATGTTCATCATTGCTTGGCTATTATCCAGTGTTTACACTTTTCTCACTCTGAAAGGTATGTAGTGGTATCTGTGGGTTTAGCTTGCAAATTTCCGACTAAAATGATATTTACATGCTTACTAGCCATTTGAACAGTGACTGTCATTAGCCTATTCTAAAGAGTAGGCTAATTTTTTCTTAGCGATCTGTTGAAGTTCTTTTCTATATACTAATACGCGTTACTGTACCATTCTGCCACTAATTCCAACGCATGGATTTTTCCCCATACCACCAAGCAATTCTCCAACCTCAGCTGAGTGTCCTGTAATTCAACTCAATTCTGATACTATTTGCCAAGAAGCAGCATCAGATCCCACAGGTTAAGGGCTCAGTCCCATCAGACTGCCCCCCACTTCAGACGCTAATCAGAAGTCTAGGTTGCTATCTGTGCCTCTGACTGACCACCCATAAATCAGAGGTTCTCATGACCCCCTCCGTGGGTTCCAATTAACTAGTTAGAGCAGCTCATGGACGGAATGCAGGAAACCAGTTCCACTCATGAGATGACTGGTTCATACAAAGGATATTAAAAGAAACTAATCAACACCCAGATGAAGTCTGTGATAAACTATGTATTTAACTTCTCCAGTATACAGAGTTGTATGCTTGAAACTTTGGGATATATATATATATATATATATCCCAATATATATGTAAATATATATATGTATGTATATGTAAATATATATTGGGATATATATATATATACACACACACACACACACACACACATATATATATCCCTATATATATATATATATATATATATATGATACTTTATAGTAATGAGATTCTGATACTATTTTCTTCCCTTGCCTCTTCTACATACAACATTCTTTTAAAGTTTTTTAAATGTTTATTTAATTTTGAGAGATACATATTTTTTGATATATATCAAATATAGAGAGATATATTTATTTTTGAGAGATTATTTATTTTTGAGAAATATTTTGCAACATTTTAATAAACTTTTAAGACTATATTCTAATATTATCATCTCCAAAAATATTTCTCAAAAGTTCATTTTTCCTTTTCTAGAATACCACAGGAAGTTGTTCCTATATATATTATTAAACTAGTAACTAGGATGATCGTTATTTGTTTGATTGACATCTCAGCAGGACAGAGTTTTATACAAATGGACTAAATTGTGTTCATAGGTTGGTTTGGGTTTTTTGTTTTGTTTTGTTTTGTTTTGTTTTTTTATTTACCATATACAGAGTTCCTTGTCCTGTGATGAAAACATGATAGATCCTCAAACAAGGTTTGTTTTTTTAATCTACTCACAAATATGTTAATTTCACAAACATATTGAGTACCTACTATGTCCAAGCACTGTTCTAGGAACTTGGGAAACATTCATAAACAAAATAATTTCCCTTCCCCTGAGGCTGTTACTGTAAGGGGGCGATCTAGAAAATACTCAATAGACACACAAATACATAAGTGCTATAGAATAATAAAAAAAACTATGCGTGCTTTGGCAAAGAAAGACCTCAAAGCAAAGAGATTGGGCAAGGTGGTTGTGCCTCACTGCAAAGGGGCTGTTTGAGGCGTGGCTCCGATGAGGACGAGGATGGCTGAGAAATGGAGACAGTTATCCCCAGACCCCAACATGGGAGGACAATGGAATGTTCCAGAAAGGTCAAAGGCTAATGTGGTCAGTGTGGCTTGTGTGAGAAAGTGTGAGAAAGAGAGAAGTAGGTGGTTTGGTTAGGGGATGACTGGAGCCAGATTCTGCTGGACATATAGTTCATGGGGAGCTCTTCTGCCTTATATGAAGGAAGGAGCCACCGCAGGGATTTGACGGGGGGGGACACCATCTAATTGCTGTACCAAAGGATGATTCTAGCTATGACGCCAGAAGAGGAGATAGGTGGCCAGTTGAGAAGCATGCACAGTTATCCAAGATGGACAGCATTTTGCAAAAAGTGATGGGGGGTTGGGGGAGAGGGGAAAGTAGGTGATGGACGTGGAGGGGGGCGCTTATTGGGATGAGCACTGGATGTTGTAGGGAAGCCAATTTGACAACAAATTATATTTAAGAAAATAAACAAATAAAGTGAACAATTAAAATTACTGAAAAAAATTTAAAAATAAAACACGAGAAAGAACTACTTCTGTGAGTAGACGAGCTCAAAAAAGAAATGTGTGTGTGTGTGTGTGTGTGTGTGTGTGTGTGTGTGTGTGTTAATGTAAGCTTTGCCTATTCTCTTGCTTCATTTCATTCCAAGGCATGAGCACAGATCAAAAGAGAGAAGACAGGAAAAGCAGAGGCAGAAAATAATAAGGAAAATTACATTCCATGCTTGACTACACTTACCCTGTAGAAACCTAGTAGCAAATTCACTCAAGACCAACTTTGAAAGAGTGAGAGATTACAAGTGTAGATATTTGAAGATGAAAATGCTTATAACCATGTTTCCTTGTGGTTGAGTTTCCGATCACTTGTTTTCACTGTGTTCTCTAAACAGGAGTGGATCGGCTCTTTCAAGTGCGGTGCTGCTGACGGTGTGCCCATGACCAGCCGAGGAGATTGAAATGAACTGGGATGTTTTCGACCATCCGTCGCTTCCTGGAAATTCGCAGCATGTGGAGCTGGCATTTGATAATGGCAACTGCAGTGCCTGCAGAGGTGGGTCCCGAGGCTCTGTGTCTGTGAGGTTAGTCAGCAGGGCACTTCTCACACTAGGTCACCTACCTCATATTTAAATGAGACTGATTTGCCCACCCCTGGAGGTGTGCGCTGCTCTAACTACGGACAGATCGCCCACACAGTGTATTATATTGATTTCCCTTCATAATGCCATCAGGAGCAAACAGATCAATGTTCTTTTCAGGATTTCTAACTGCCTGCTGCAGAGAATGTGAATTTTTTTCTCCTGACTGTAGATTTTCAGAACCTACATCTACCTTCCTGTGTGACATTGGTTTGCTTGCGGCCTGTGGCCTTGTAAATGCGGGGTCTCAGAATTGAAGGGAACCATTGCCTGGCCACTGGCCTAAGTGGTCCTTCTCCTTCTTCTCCTTCTCCTTCTCCTTCTCCTTCTCTTTCTCCTTGTCCCCCCCCCCTCCTCCTCTTCTCCTTCTTCTTCTTCTTCTTTTCTTCTTCTTCTTTTCTTCTTCTTCTTCTTTTCTTCTTCTTCTTTTCTTCTTCTCTTCTTCTTCTTCTTCTTCTTCTTTTCTTCTTCTTTCTTCTTTAAACAATTCTATTCCTCATTGACATACAAAGAATTGAACACATTGAATGTGTACAGTTGGATGAATTTGGACATATACGATGACCCACATACTATCAATACAATCCAAGTAATAGACATTCCAATGCCTTCCAAAGTTTCTTTGTGTCTCCCCTTTTTCCTTCCCTTCCCTTTCCTTGCCACTTCTTTCCTGTGTGTGTGTGTGTGTGTGTGACGTAAAAAAAACCATGAGATTGACTGTCAACAAATGTTGTAGGAAGTGGGACTGTGTTGTTAACTACAGACACTGTGTTGTTTGTTGTACAGCTGATCTCAGGAATTTATTCACCTAGAAGAACTGAAACTTCATGCTCGCTGTGGTTCTTCATCATCTTTCCCTTCTCTGCCAGGCCAGCCTTCAGCCTCTGCTCCTAATGTGACAGGGACTTGAGGTCCCTCCAATTTGGCACCCTCTATTTTAGATTGTTCTTGTACTTGAACAAAATTCTTTATTGGTCCTCATTCTGAGCTCTGGGGTCACATGGGATAATTCGAATCCTTCTTCCCCCAGGAAGCGCTTCTGTGTGAAGACAGTAGTTCTGCTGTCCCCCAAGTACAGGCTGGTAATTCAAAGAGAGGTCATGTTGAAGACCCCCACACCCCAGGTTTTTTAATGTTAATTATTTTTTAGAGAGAGAGAGAGAGAGAGAGAGAGAGAGAGAGAGAGAGACAGGATGAGTGGAGGAGGATCAGAGAGAGGGGGACAGAGAACCCAAAGCAGGCTCTGGGCTGACAGCAGAGAACCCAATGTCAGGCTCGAGCTCATGAACCATGAGGACATGACCTGAGCTGAAGTCGGACACTTAACTGACTGAGCCATCCGTGTGCCCTCACACCCCAGTTTTTATCTGTGGCTATCCTCCCATTTGATGATGTCCCTCTCAAGTACTGGGAGTGAGTTGAGCCAGCTAGTTGTGATGTCGTCAGGGTTCTGAAGGTTGGGATCCCACTCAGCCTGATTGCCAGGCTTGCCATTCTTAGCACTGAGGCCACTTAAAGCCTCCAGCTGGCTCAGCTAACACCCAGGCCTATGGGGTTGTTCTGAGCTGAGTCAAGGTCATTGCTGAATCTCTACACTGTGAAGCCCAGGATTCTGGCCTCTCTGGTTGGATAGACCCCTCTGTGGTGTTCACCAGAAGAGGCCCTATTCAGACCATAACAATGAAATAAAGTCCTGTGGTTTCTGAGCACTTTTAGGAATCTACTTAGTCATATACCTATTGATAGAATAATAATAGGTATTATATTCTATAATCAAAAAAGAAAACAAAGCAGTAAGTTGTCACAGATAGAAACCAAGTGTTAACATCATTATACATAATTTCAAAGATTTTGTTGGGGGGACCCAATCAGGTGGAGGCTGGCAGCACAGAGGGTGAAATAATTTACTCAAGGCATCACAGAGCAGGTGGCTGAAAATGCTGCAAGGGAGGGACGCCTGAATGGCTCAGTGAGTTAAGTGTCCGACTTCAGCTCAGGTCATGATCTCGCGGTCCGTGGGTTCGAGCCCCGCATCGAGTTCTGTGCTGACAGCTCAGAGCCTGGAGCCTGCTTCAGATCCTGTGTCTCTCTCTCTCTGCCCTCGTCCGCTCACACTCCGTCTCTTTCTCTCTCTCAATAATTAAATAAACGTTAAAAAAATAAATAAATAAAAATAAAATGCTGCAAGGGAGCAGCGGGCAGGACAGCAAAGAGGAGACCACCAGGAGGCAGTGGGGGAGGGCTGTAGTTAAGGGGGAGAGGTAAAGGATCTAGGAATGTATCGAATTTTCCTTTTTTTTTTTTTTTTTTTTTGGTACCCGTGACTGGTTTTAAGTAGCCCATTGGTAGGCGAAGCTTTATGGATATTTTGAGGTGGGTCACCTCATGGGCCTGTTTGCAGGCAGCCTGGTGGCCCTTGGGCCCTTTGAACTGACTCAGGTTTCCATTACTCAAGCTTGTTGTCTACCAGAAGCCTCTATAAGATTGTGTTATTATTCTACCCCCAGTGCCCACCATTCCTACCTTGTCCCGACCCTTGGCTATTTATGAAGAATTTTACATTAATCCCCATCTACCTTAGAGTGTTTGCATTCCTCCTTAATATAGGGGCAGTAACTGTGTAGTAGCTTCTTTAGAAACTTTATTTCACTTTTGGAAAACAATTGTGTTTATTCCGATGAAACAATAGAGAGAGCCATTGTTCATACATATGGAAAAATCAGGAAAGTCCATCACATGGGGGAGAAGGGCCATCGCTGGCTGCGTAGGGTTTGCCATTCCCAGCTTCTGCTTCCTTCTCTCCTCCATGCCACCCCCACAAAGGAGGGGCCCTTCCACACCCTTCCCCTCACCTCACCCCTCCTCTCCGTCCACCCCACTGATACCTCACCACTGCCATGCCCTAGGGTCAACCACAGTCTTTTATTATTTTTTTCATTGTGGTACAATGGATACATAACATTGCATTGGTTTTAGGTTTACATATTGATGAAAGATCGCCACAGTAGGTTTAGCAGACATCCCTCACCATACAGAGTTAACAACATGGTTTTCAACTTCGATGTTGCTAAAACCAAAGTTTCTGCTCTGCTGATGTTTGACCGTTCACCTTATTCATACCTTTTGACCTTTAAAACAATATGGCCGACATTGGTTCTGCCTTTTTGGTCCTGTTAATTTTCCACCTTCACCCTTACCCTCTCCTCAGAAACAAACAAAATTCAGCAATTGGATGATGGATATTTAGAGACTGCCCTGGGGGGTCTCCGTACCTCACCCCAGCAGCAATTACCGCCCCAGACTATTCTTAGAAAATGAGTAGCCAGGCACCTGGGTGGCTCAGTCTCAGCATCCAGACTCCTGGTTTCAGCTCAGGTCATGATCTCACAGTCGTGGGATCGGGCCCCGCATCAGGCTCTGCGCTGACAGTGTGGAGCCTGCTTGCGATTCTCCCTCCCCCATTCTCTCTGTCTCTCCCATGCTCGTGCTCTCACTCTCTCTCTATGGCTTTTCCTCCCTCTCTCAAAATAAATACACAAACCATAAAAAAAATAAAAATAAAAGGAAAGAAAATGAGTAGCTGTGGGACACCTGGGTGGCGCAGTCGGTTGAGTGCCCGACTCCTGATTTCGGCTCAGGTCACCATCTCACCGTTGGTGAGACTGACCCAGAGTCTGGCTCTGCTCTGGGATTTCTCTCTCTCTCTCTTCCTCTCTCTCTGCCCCTCCCCCACTTGCTTACACTCTCTCTCGCTCTCTCTCTTTAAAAATAAATAAATAAACATAAAAAAAAAAAAGAAAATGAGTAGCTGCTATCTGAGTAGCACCATCTTTAACATGGTGCAAAAAAACACCACCTCACTCCTTCCCCTAAGCCTCCAGCCCCTTGTCATCAGGTAGATGTCCGGGTCGCCCATTCTAGCACTCAGGTTTTTCTTCCCCTGTCTTTTGTGTACCTGCTCTCGCTAGATGGGCTCTGCCCATTTGCTGCTTCCTCCGCCTACGGGATTTTTCCCTCACCCCCTGCACCTCAGCTCTGCTGATGCTTTAGATCTTCCTTAATAGGGGAAGTCTGTTCTGGGTTACACGGTGGCCAAATCCCCATGTAATACAATGTTTAAAAGCGTCGTGGGCCTCTTATTCATTGTAGTTATTCCATGTGTGATTTTTTAACTTGAGAGGGGTTTTCTAAGCCTTTCATCTGGAAATAATTTCAGTCACACAAATGTTGCAAAGTAATAGTAATAGAAGAATCATCCCTAGGTACTTTACCAAATACACCTAAGGTTACCATTTTACCTCCTGCGTATGCATTTTTGTAATGAACCATTTGAGAATCAGTTGCAAAGTTCAGAGTGCATTTTTTCTTCTTTTTTTTTAAATGTTGATTTATTTTCGTGACAGAGAGAGAACAGGGGAGAGGCAGAGAAAGAGGGAGACAGAGGATCTGAAGTGGGCTCTGTGCTGACAGAAGAGAGCCTGACGCGGGGCTCGAACTCACAAACCGTGAGATCATGACCTGAGCCGAAGTCTGACCATTAACCCGCTGAGCCCCAGAAGATGACTATTTATCATCTTACCTTTCAAATAGGCAAATGGGTCACCTCAGAGGTGACAAGCACTGGCCAGGTCGTACCCAAGAAGACAAGGAAGGTGTGGCGAGGGGCAGAACCTGGATTCCAGCACTGGGACAAGAGGACAGATAACTTGAGATTCCTTGGATAGAAAATTTTTTCCCACTGATGACCTTCTTGAAGTTTTCTACTTTCAGCCATTGTCTTTTCAAAATAAACTGTTAAAGTGTGGTGTGATCATGAAGAAGGAAACCTTCTTTCAAGTGTGCCAAGAACTTACTTCCTAAATATTTGTAAATGCACATGCAAGTTTGTTTGTCATTTTGGACGTATTCTGTTACACAATCCCTGATTGGCATGCTTTAGCCCACTCACTATCGCATATATTTGTGCAAGTCTTGGATAGTAATGCCTGCAAAGTATTTTCTTTTATTGACATAATTGATACCAACAATTCCTTATTTTGCAATACTTAAGTCATTTGGAGTTTTTTTTTTTCATTGTGAAATAACCCTGCAATGAATATTATTGCCATATCTTTCTGCATGTATCTGATAATCATAGGGGTGAAACAATTTGTCAAAGATATAAATATGTTTTTTTTTAATTTTTTTTCTACATTTATTTACTTTTGAGAGACACAGAGAGACAGCGTGAGCAGGGGAGGGGCAGAGAGAGAGGGAGACACAGAATCCTAAGCAGGCTCCAGGCTCCCAGCTGTCAGCACAGAGCCGGATGTGGGACTTGAGCTCACAAACTGCGTGATAATGACCTGAGCCGAAGTTGGACGCTCAACCGTCTGAGCCACCCAGGCGCCCCTCATTTTTATTTTTTTAAAGTTTATTTATTTTGGGGAGAGACACAGAGAGCATGAGTGGGGTGGGGGGGCAGGGAGAGGGAGACAGAATCCGAAGCAGGCTCCAGGCTCCAAGCTGTCAGCACAGAGTCAGATGTGGGGCTCGAACCCATGAACTGTGAGATCATGACCTGAGCCGAAGTCAGATGCTTAGCCGACTGAGCCACCCAGGCGCCCCAAAAGTTATAAATATCTTTAGAGGTTCCAAACACACTGACAAAGCGACCTCGCAAATGTTTGTGCTAAGTTATACTCCTGCTTATCAAATATGAAAGTTTATTTCTCCAAAATTCTTTCCATCACTGGTTAATTTTTTTTCATTTTTTTCTTAATTTAACAGATATATTACAATTTTATTGGTCTAAGTTTCACATCTTTGATCACCATTTCATTAAACATGTCTCTGTCTTTACAGTCATATATTGCCTTCTAAGATGCACTCTTCCTCATTAAATAATTGTTTGTATCATTGAACAAATTATAATTATCTCATTAAAGATGTTAAAAAACGTGCATATATTTCAATTTTTCATTTGCTTTATATTTTGTTCTTGTATATTTATTTACCAAAATTTTTATTCTACTTGCTTTTGATTAGGCTTGGGTATTTTTACCGTTTTCTTATGGAATTAATTCTGTATACCTAACTGGGGGTCTGCAGAGTATTAATTAAATAAGCCCATCTATGTCTGTGGCAAAAAAGTAGGGAAGGAGATGAAATTATGCCTGGGGTTCTTTGCTGGCAAGAATGTGAACAAACTCAGTATAAAAGTTTAAAATGTCAAGACACTCAGATCTCATGAATCACTTGATATTGGGGCACTTGGGTGGCCCAGTCAGTCAAGCTTCCAATTTCAGGTCAGTTCATGATCTCACAGTTTGTGAGTTCGAGCCCCTCATTGGGCACTATGATGACAGTGTGGAGCCTGCTTGGGATTCTCTCTCTCAAAAATAAATAAATAATCATTAAAAAAAAGTCACTTGATACCTGTTTTCTAGAGATACCTGCTAAGGACTACTTTTGAATATTTTTGTTTGTTTGTTTGTTTCTTTGTTTTGAGAGAGATCGAGAGTGAGAGACACCAGGGGAGGAACAGAGAGGCAGGAAGAGAGAGAATCCCAAGCATACTTCATGTTGTCAGCACAGAGCCCTACCACGCGGGGCTCAAACTCATGAACTGTGAGATCGTGACCTGAGTCGAGATCAAGAGTCGAATGCTTAACCGACTGAGCCACCCAGGTGACCCCGAGGGACCAGCTGAGGTATATGACTTCAGAAATACTCTGGATGCTTCAGTAATGCAATCTCAACTGTTAATTAATTTTAAATACTGGGAAGAAAGGAAATATTTCACAAATACACTGGTATCAGTCGAGAAACAGACAAAAGTATAAAATTCAAGCTGTGGACTTTGTCTCAGCCTGCCATTTTCCCTGGCTATATGTCAACCTCCAGAATATGTTTAATTCATCCAATTTTGAAATGTGGTACCTGTAACAATCTGATTTTCTTCAAAATGCTTTCAGTGACATAAAATCTATATCAAGTTTTTCCTCTGCTTTTATTTTTAGAGACTAATACCAGAATGAGACTGGACACATATCCATCATTTCCTCTTATTTTCCTCTGGTTCTTTATTTGTTTTTAATTAACCCTTCTAAGAAATGCGGATTCATTGTAAATGTTCACAAAACCCTTCACACTGATATCCTTGCATTAAAGTGATTTTAAATATGTCTTTATTTTCCTGAAAGTCAAAGGGATCCGAGGAATATAAATGAAGAAATTGATTATCAATGAGATTAAGCAGATTAACTGCTATCAAATAACATGACAAAATAAAAAAAATACAAATGCCAATCATCAGTAGCAAAATAAAATTATTTAAAACTGGAGATACGCTAGGATTTTTTTGGTAATTTTTTTGTTAACGTTTACTTATTTTTGAGACAGAGACAGAACATGAACAAGGGAGGGGCAGAGAGAGAGGGAGACACAGAATCTGAAACAGGCTCCAGGCTCCGAGCTGTCAACACAGAGCCCAACGTGGGGCTTGAACTCATGGCTGTGAGATCATGACCTGAGCCAAAGACAGATGCTTAACTGACTGAGCCACCCAGGCGCCCCCTTTTTTTTTGGTAATTTTTAATGCAATAAGATATGTAAGGCTCAGTTCTGCGCCCTAAATATCTGAGCATGTGAGGCCGAATTAACTAAATGCTGATATCATTGTCCATATCACCTTTACAGATGAGGAAATTAAGGCTCAGAGATTTAAGTGATTTGGGGTCACATAGTTCATTAGTATAATAGTTGAGGCACAAATTCATATTTTTATTTTTTTTAATTTTTTAACATTTATTTATTTTTGAGACAAAGAGACAGAACGTGAACAGGAGAGGGGCAGAGATAGAGGGAGACACAGAACCCAAAGCAGGCCCCAGGTTCTGAGCTGTCGGCACAGAGCCCAATGCGGGGCTCGAACTCACAAACCAGAAGATTGTGACCCCAGCCGAAGTCGCACACTTAACCGACTGAGCCACCCAAGTGCCCCACAAACTCATATTTTTAAACCACCAAATAGCTCTCTTTCTTGTAGCACAATTGCTTTTCTCAAGCGTTAAATTTATTCTTAATTTTAGTTTTGAAATTGTAACACTATGATAATTAGTTATTTCTAAGTGACTAACAACAACAACAACAACAAATCAAACAGGCAAACGCTCTGATGGAGCGTACTCCAGTAATGAAATGAGTAATCAATCCAATGCTCCTGAAAGAGGGCTTCACTGAATTTATGGCAGTCTCCTTCGAATCCTTGTGCTTTGGGATCAGAATTCCCCAAAAGGCCTAGTTCTTGAAATGAAATAATGCTGTTGCCCATACATCAGAAATAATTGTCTGCCTCCCTCTCAGTTCCGTTAGACTCTCCTAATGGCCCCAGGTTAGATAAAGCTAAGCCGGTATGCTGCTGGGAGTACCAATTCTGAGAATAATTGTAAACCGATGATTTTTTTTTTTTCTCTTTGTAAAAACTCCACACGTGGACATTTCTGATAGGAAAACGTGGGAATGCACAATGATGGAGTGATATCTTTGCCCATCTTAACAGCCAAATTGGACCCGGTGTACAGTTTCTTTGATTGATTGGGCTGGGATTGTTTAAGACAGCCAAAAGAAACGAATTTGGCCAGAAAATATCAATTTAATGTCCATGGAGCAAGGTGAATCTTCGTGAACAGGTGGGATGTTGGTTTCTCTACCCAGATAAATAATAATCTATGTTGATCTGTTGTGAAAATAATGGCTGAAAAGTAAAAATTATATGAGTTACGTGTGAAAATAATGGCTGAAAAGTAAAAATTGTATAAGTTACTTGAAACCGAAATAACATTTTGCACTGATGTTCTTTTTTGTTTTTTGTCTTTTTTTTTGTTTGTTTGTTTATTTTGAGACAGAGAGAGAGAAAGAGAAAGCGTGAGCAGGGGAGGGACAGAGAGAGAGGGAGAGAGAGAGAATCGCCAGCAGGCTCTGCACTGTCACCTCGGAGCTTGACAGGGCACTGGGTCCCAGGACCCTGAGATCATGACCTGAGCTGAAATCAAAAGTTGGATGCTTAACTGACTGAGCCATCCAGGGACCCCTGATGTAAACCAAATTCACCATCCTTTCCCCTCTATTTGGGGGAGGTAAGGCCTTCCCCATGTTTCTGTTTGGGGGTGAGCATAGGAGGGGCTCAGCTCCAGGCCCAGTTTACTGCACCCACCCCGGCTCGGTTTGCAGGGGTGCTGGGAGGAGGAGCAATGTATGGTCCCAGTCCATGGATCCTTCTGGTAATGATGGTTGGTAGAAACATGAAACAATGTGTCCACTCTCCCTACCCAACCCTGGTCATTTTGCAGTAACTCTCCTTTGCTGGTATTAAAGTGCATTCTACTGCTGGGGGGTCTACTAAATCTAACTCTCCTTTTCCTTTCTCTCCAATTATTATGCTGTTATCATTTGGGAGGTAGTCTGCTCTCCTAGGAATACATCCTTGGCTATAATGCCAAAGCTAGTGATTTTTCTCCAAACACATATCCGCCATTTCATAAGCCCACTATGTATTGTATGCCCCGTATTCCTTTCATTAAAATGTAAGGTTTGTTCTTGCACTTGTAAGCTTTAAGCTACCTGAGGCCTACATGTTCTTAGTGTAAAGGAACCTTCTGGATCGCTTTAAGACTGTGGAGTGTCCAAGTTACTAGCTTCTGGTAAATGGATGTCTGACCAGATAGAAGAGAGAACACAGGTGCTAATGTAGGTGAATAAGAAAAAAAAAAAACTCTGGGCAATGTAGGAATTGAGAAAAATTGGGCTGGTAAAAATAAATTGGATAGTACCAATCTTAAGAACGAGGACATGATATGAACTTAATAACCAATAAAAATGTTTCCTAAAGATTGTCTGTGAAAAGCAAATAAGAAGACAAAAAAAGATTTTTGATATATCTAAGGGCTCTACTTTTTAATTTCTAAAGTTCTTTTACGATCATTAGCTATAAATAATACTCTTCAAATATATATTTGTAATGTTAGAAGATACATATTCAGGCACTTGGCTTTATCAGCCAGAAAAATCTTGGAATTACTTTTTCTTTTGTTCCTTTATCATTAAAGAAATTGATGAATTTGATTGAATTATCTTAAAATCGTGTGGGAGCAATCATTTTCCTAACCCCAACTTTATAGTTCCAGGAATAAAGCTATCCAAACTAAGAAGCTTTCCTAATCATTGCATCCCACTGATATGAAGCCAAACTCTGGGTTTTCAGTGGATTTTCTGTTTTCTGAATTCCCTCTTTACACTCTGCCCCCTTTTTCTACTAAGTTATTCTACCTTCTTGTCAATATAACACATTTTGTCAGCAAATATTTCCTCAAATCTATGACTTGTTCTTTGATCTGTGACATGCTTTGTCTTGCTTTGGCTTTGCATCCTTTTACAGGTAAAAGCATCCTATCTTTTGGAAGAGGATGAATATACCATAAAAAAAGGTGTTCTCGTTTACCCGGACATTGCAAGCAGAGGAAGTTTAACATAGAAATTCAGAAAGGAGAGTTGAGAGGGAATGTTCAAATGTGCAGTATGTTTTATGTATTTTTAACTTACAGACACGCTTATGTATGTTTATTTATATTTTACAAGAATACATAAAACATACTGTACATTGGAACATTTGTATATTTGGACATTGCCCAATACATTATATATACACATATATAAACATACAGTATGAGTAAATACTCTACTTAGATCACATACTGTACCTTTCAATTTAAAGTAAAACCTTGGATTGCGAGTAACTTGTTCTGCAAGTGTTCCGCGAGGTGAGCAAACGTTTCTAATAAATTTCAACTCAATAAACGCGCAGTATCTTGCAATATAAGTCATATGTGACGCTGAACGTCACATGATCACAACTAAGCCAATGGTTCTTGAAATTCACTTTGATACACAAGTGCTTTAATTTTTTGTTAATGTTTATTTATTTTTGAGAGAGAGAAAGAGAGACAGAGCACGAGAAGGGGAGGGGCAGAGAGAGAGAGAGGGAGACACAGAATCGGAAGCGGGCTCCAGGCTCTGAGCTGTCAGCAGAGGCTGACACACGGGGCTTGAACACACAGACCATGACATGATCACCTGAACCGAAGTCGGACACTCAACTGACTGAGCCACCCAGGTGCCTTGGACTGCAAGCGTATTTCTAGAACGAATTATGGTTACAAACCAAGGTTTCACTCTGTATAAGGTATTCTGATAGGGGTGCCTGGGTGGCTCAGTCAGTTAAGCGGCTGTCTCTTCATATCCACTTAAGTCATCATCTCATGGGTTCATAGTGTCGAGCCCTGAATAGGGCTCCATGCTGACAGCATGGGATTCTCTCCATCTCTGCCTCTGTCTCTCTCTCTGCACCCCTGCCCCACTCACGCTCCCCCTCAAAATAAACACACTTAAAAAAAAGATAATCTGAGAGATATATAGATACATACATATCTGATAGAAAATTTTTATACCATAGGTGTAAAAGGCAAAACACAGGGAAATCGCTCTTGGCAAGAGTCCAGAAAGACTGCACGAGAAGCGGCATTTCACCGCTGAGCACTGGGTTCTTCAAAGATGGAAGCAGCTGGGAGCTGCAGCCCATCTAGCAGGAGCTGAGTAAAGGCTGGAGTGGGGAACACAGTGTTCATGCATGGAAGCAGGATGCTTTAGGCTCCAAGGAAGCAAGAAAAACAGGAGCTTGTCTTGCACAAAGAAAAACTGCATAGACTTCTGGGAACTCCTAACAAGGAACACCAACCAGCAAGAACTAAGGCTCACACCCCCGTGACTCCAATGGATTCCCTCCATGTCTGTTCTAATTTTGTGGTCCCACCTGTTTTTAGACTTCTCCTTCTTTCCTCTTTGGTGGAGATTCTGGCTCAGGAGACCATCTGCCCCCACCGCCGTATTTCAGAGCTGAAGCGTGCTATGGAGAGTGGCTGGCTTGACCCTACAAGGCTCAGGGTGTGGTTCAAGAGGGTCGTACCCTTAAGTAGAAAAAAAGAAAGGAGAGAGAGAGAGAAAAGGATTCAAAGTGCAATAATTTCCCTTTCCTAGGATTTGCCCCAAATTCTGGCTGTTGTGAGAACAAAACAAAATAACACAAAAAACAATACAAAGATACAGAGAGAGCCTTGGTCAAGTAGTTACTTGTGTGGCTGAGGTAACAGGGCTAAGGGTTTACACATCAATTTCAGAGGTATTTACACATCAACTTCAGAGGTATTGCTTTCTGAAAGAAACAAAAATCTCTCACCTTGTTCTTAGTTCTTCTTTTCATGGAGCTGGGTGTTAGGAAAGGCAAACCCAGCGAGGATACGAGGAGGATCAAGCCACTTCCTAGCCAGGATCCAAAAGGAGAAGTCAGAAAACCCTCCTGCCACTAGCCCAATCCGTTCTAATTTCTCTGAGGAACAAATATTTTAACTGAATGTATTTTATGTTCCGCCCTTTTTAGAACTGTCAAGTCTCTCTTAATAATTTTCCCCCTCAGTACCATAGAGAGAGAGATTAATCATTTCACTCTATATATACCACAGCATCAATCTGGTGTTCAATCAAAACCTAAAATTAGCGACTAAATTAAAATTTCTCTTGGTTTTCTACCTTTCTCATGGAAATTAGGTACAATTACTCATGTGATTTTGCAGTCACCGTCTCTTTCTTTATCTATTTAAAGATATCTAATAAAACTAGCATGAAATATAGGAAACAGGGAAAGAACGGAAAACAATGGGCTAAAAGTAATTGCTTATCAATGAGCTTTGACACCATATTTGTGACAAATTTCCTTTGTAAACTTCTAAATGTCAAATTGTCTCCCATCCAAGAGCCCTTAGTATAGCTTTGCTCTGACATTTCTCTGCATAACTAACCGTTGTTTGATAGTGAATTGATCATGAATTACAATTCGAGGAATTTTTTTTAACTTATTTAAGCCATGCTACCTTTTGAAAAATGGAAGCATTCAAGATACCAACAAACTTCTTTAGCATGCTGTGAAAAGTTCAAATAGTGCCATTAAAGTCCAAATAAAATTAGATAGGTCCCAAGTCCCACTCCCAGATTCCAGAGCCTGGTTAATCCCCTGGAAGGCAGGGCCACCTGAGGAGCAACTCAGTATGGCAAGCAGTTAGTCAACCAGCCCACCATACTTGGAGAAGCCAGGATGGAAAGCTGAAGACCAATTAGAGAGAAAGAAACATCAAAGGCTCTTTAGTGCTTGTCCCAGAGAACAAGGTCCCTAATTGAAGATGTCAAATGTGTAGAGTGTTGCTAATACTTTAAAATAATTTGTTTTTCTCATTTTAAAGAAGCCAGTGATCAGATATTTATATATGTTCTCTTTTTGGAAGTTTCTCTTCTCCATGGCATATGTGAGATCACCTACCTTTGAAAGCTCAAAATGCCACATACCTGGGTGAGCAAACTTAGCTGTTGTTTGACATTTGTGAGCTTCAGTGTCCCCAAGACAAAACACTTACTTCACATATTTCTGTGAGGGATAATTGACACAGGGTGGTAAAGTTCTTAGGAAAGTTATGTGCATTCAGTGAACTCACAAAACGTATCAGCTTTTTTTTTTTTTATTAGCACTCCATGCCTTTCCCAGTTGGCGATGTTTTCAGTTTACATTGGAAAAACCATTTTTGTTCACATAATGAGTAGTCCAGGGAAAGGAAACTTAAGTCGCTCCAAACACAGAGACGTGTCCAGACTCTGGCAATTTCTATCCTTCAATTTCCATTCCACGCATTGGGCTAGCTCCAGGCTTGGGCTAGCTCCGGGCTTGCTACTTTTTAGTATCAAAGAAGTGTCTAGAGTCCCAGGAATCAGTTTCTAAAATGAATATTTCCAACAGAGCAAGGGAGGATTGAGGGTAAGATGGACTTTCTCGTTGTGTATTTCTCACCTGTGAGGAATCTTTTCTGTGCCCCTCACTGGCCGGAGATGGACCGTATGGGCATCCCTGAGTATGAAAGATGGTAGAAAACCATTTAGCAGGACTTTTAAGACTCTTTAGCCTCCATGTCAGTGGGATGAGAAATAAAAAGTAAACCGAGATTATGTAATCACCCGAAAATGTTTGCATTAAGCGAATAAATCTTATTCTTTTTATTCTAAAATCATTCCTTTTGTGACCACTATGTCACCTTTCTGTTGCATTGAACTGTTTCGGTTAGTCAATTGTTCGCATCTTCTAGAGCATGTTTTATTTGGATTTTTTCCAGATTCAAGTGAAGTAGATGACGTAGCTACCAGATGTTATTAGAATGCACAGTGAGTCGCCCTTTTGCTCGAGGCCAGATGCCAATTGATAAATATCAATTGACTGCAAAGCCAAAGGTGTGTCAGAGAGAAGCAAAGTTGTCACAGCATATATCTCTCTCTTAAAAGAATGTACTTTTGCAATAAGTTCAAAGGACCTAGAAACTATCCCATTCATCACCTGCCCTTATTCATGTTAAGCAGGGAACTATCAAAAATTCAGTCCAACAAAGTCATGCACTAAGGAAATATTTTTTAGCAGTGCTTGAAGGTGCTGTTTATTTAGTAAACAAATCTCCCACCTGCCTGTTGTGTTGAATACAAGTAACACAAAGTACAGCCTCCACAAAACTTATCAAATGCAAAAAAAAAAAACAAATAAAGAAATAAATAAATAACTTATTAAATGTAACAGTGATGCATTTTGACATTGACATTTTTTTTTCATCAATAGTTTGGGAGTAAAAATGATCAATAATCGCTCTGCAAAAGCTTAATTTTGCAAATACCTCTATTTGGGTCTGTGGTATGTGTGTATTTAAATGTACAAGTTTGTTTTTCTCTATCCAGCTGTTGTAACTGCTCTCAAGTCAAATTTTTTTGAGTCTGCTTTTTTTGGTAGACTTCCCTTTTTAGGACACCCATTTCATTAGTTGAGCTGAAATTGAGAAACATAAAAGATGAGAGTGACAGAATTCTAGAAACAACAGAAACATGAAAAGCACGACCATGTTAGTTCCTAGCCTGGTACTAAGCACTGCTTTTGCCAAAGACAGCAAGAGTGATACTAGATTAAAGGACCAGGACTCAAGTAGCGTAGATTCAGTGGCTCCTCTGGGCAGAAAGGACTGTTGGGCATGGAGGGGGGTCTCCCATTTCTCTGAAAACACGGCACTACATACAGTTCAATGAGGATCAAGGGAGCTGCTCTATCATTTCATATTTTGGAGTGTGAAGATCTGGGATGTGTTTGGTCAAAAATAAAACTTTCTCTGTCATTGCAAATTGAAAAAAATGGATTTAATGATGTAGATATCAGAAAAGAGGTCAGAGTGAAAAAAAAAATGACAAGAACAATCAAAAAAATGACAAGAACAAGAAAATGACAAGACCCAATCTCAGCTCTGCTAGAAATAAACGTAGACACTTTGATGCTGTGCTATGGCCTAATTCTACTGGGGTAAACCATACTTAACCAATTTTGGATCACTGTTTATTTGCATGCTAAATGCCAGTCTTAGAAACAATACATTAATTTTTCAATGCAATATTTCCTATAGTTCTACATATTGTTTTTGTGATACATGATTTTTTTAATGTTGTTTATTTATTTTTGAGAGAGAGAGAGAGAGACCGAGCGTGAGTGTGAGAGGGGCAGAGAGAGAGGGAGACATAGAATCCGAAGCAGGCTCCAGGCTCTGAGCTGTCAGCAAAGAGCCTGATGCGGGGCTCGATCTCGTGAACCACAAGATCATGAGCTGAGCTGAAGTCGGATGTTCAAACCCTCAGAGCCACCCAGGCGCCCGTGATAGATGTTGATTTATGTGTTTTTATGCTATGTTGTTTGGCTTCCAAAGGTTCATATGTTTTTAACTGTATCGCATACCTATAATGAAATGCACAAACAGTGGAAGAGTGAAGTCAAACGGCTCCACCCCGAGAGACTCTGTGAGAGTAACCTCATCACCCTGTATCTCAGATCTCGCGGATATAAAATGGGAATGACGTCGCCACAAACGAAGAAGGAATCACATGATTAGCACCATCCCGATACTGTTTAAACATGAAATAGACATTCATAATAATGAGCCTTGTCGTTATTGTTCATCTTATCATGACGTGATCAAAGCAGACATTCGCTGGGTGTCAGCCTTGAGATTCTTGTTTCAGAGAAAATGTTCCCACAAGACAAGTAAAAAACAACATTTCGACGCCTACAGATAAAGCCAAAGTTTGGGTATGAGTCCTTCTTTGCCTCCTGGTGACTGTCTTCAGTAAGGAATCCAGCTGACAGCCATGTAGGCAGAAAACGATCAAGATGATTATGTAAAAAGAGCCAGTTAGTTATATAATATTTTGCTCACAGGCTATGTGAAGTCTTTATTTTATGACTATGAGCTATGTTTGGCAGAATTCCTTCTCTTATGCAGACACACATTCTCATTGCCCAGAAGAATAACATTCATTGATATTCTCCTACCTTCTTCTCATGTTCTAGAGGGACATGAGAACTATTGATCGAGGAGCCATCAAACAAGAGATCTTAAATCCACACTTTCGGACAGGGTATGTTGAAATGACTAAGACCACTTCGTTATTCAGAGCCCTGAAAAAATAGGATATGGGGGTTACTCTAACGGACACAAATAACTCAAAAGTGCGTGTTTCACATAAATAAAACATTAGCAAGCTGTAGATGAGCATCGAAGAAGAACTCCGTCTTATGGCATCTCTTATATGACTCTTTGCAGCAGTGGGGGGGACCCCATGACAGTGTATAATGTAACCAAAAACAAAAACAAAAAATAAAAGAGAGAGAGAGAAGAGGAAGAAAGAAAGAATACAGAAATAAAACCAAAAGGGGAAAAAACCCTGTGGGCTGATATGATGAAACATTCATTACTTTGTGGGAAAGCAGCCAAAATAATTTATACTTCAATACCCCGTACTGAAATCAGAGAGAATGGGGTAGAAATGCCAATACAACTCTGCATGGAGAGAGCTGTGAAGCATGACACATTGATTGAGACATTTAATGGCAATTCAAACAGACTAATTATGAATTAAGGTACTAAAAATGCATGTGATTTCACTTCTGAGGCAACAGCTGAATTTTTATTTCGAGATGCGATATTTGGCTACTCATCATAGTATGATTGGGACAATATAACTTTATTGTGTAAGTGATTTTGTGCCAACAATGTGAAAACCAAATTTCAGATCCTGCTTATATGCAAAATAGAATGCGTTCAAGATATCAGTTAGACTCTCATGGCTCTTTAGCATTTACAAACAAATCGCAGGAAAACTAATGTTTTTTCATGTTTTTCTAAAAATATTGTTATAAGAGAGCATTATTCTCCCAAAAGTAAACGTTTTAATCTTGACTACATACCCATAATGCATGATGTTCGCATTCGGTTTTCTTTACTGAAAAGGTTCAAGAAACAGTTATGATTATAAACCAAATCTAGAGTAATAACAGAAATTGAAGTTCCTAGAATTTTTATTTTTTAAATCTCATGATATCACTTATTTATGTGTAATCTATCATTAACATAAAAAACATGGGTAGATTTGCATATTACGATGCATATAGTTTTATCGCTGAAGTCAATGAGGTCAAAAGCGCATGCGTGTGTGTTATGACCCTAGCTGTCACATACATTATTTTTTCTAACAGATGAAGTGTGTTTTGACCACTAGTTTATTCTAAAAACACTTCTAGGGCCTCATTTATAAATAATTCTTGATCTCATTCTAGTTTTACTTTCCTTCTTTATTTGTTATTATGTCCTTATCACTCATGGTATATTTCCACTTCTCCCTGAGTTATGGCAATGATGGTGCCCGAATTGAAGTGATACCAGATGAACTTTCATCTCAACGTATTACTGAAGGTGAATGAATCCCAGGCGATCCAGTTCTTCAAACAAAATAAACAAACGAAAGCACTCTGAAATTGGTTTAGGATATGAATTTGAATATTTTTTGCCATTGAGTCTAAAGTCGCTAACTTTCAATTGTATAATGAGATCATTTCAAAATAAAAAGGTATAAGGCACTAAATCCTTTTTTAATGAAGGGAAAAGATACAGTCCCTGTTCTAATAAGAGTAACTTTTTTTAAAAAAAAACGACCCCATTAATAGGCCTTTCTCTGTAAAATATTGGAGATTTGACATAATTTAATTGTTTACACATCAGTAAACATATGCCTCTTATGCATCAAAAACTGAAAAGGAATGTCAAATTTTATAGAGGATTTAAATTCATCCTCTTATGATAAATTAAAAACATTTTAATGTGTGTATTGCATTACTTAGTTAACTCCAAACATGTATACAACTGCCACAGTTTCGTACAAAAAAAATCTAATTACAATGCAGTACTTCCCACGGTAAAAGAAATAAACTTAGGTATTTATAGGTTTCTGGAACTTTCAAATTTAGCCACTTCTTAAATAATTTGGTAAAAGCTAAAACACATAAGATGTCTTAAGTGTCTTAACAGCAAAACTAAGAAACACTATGATTTTAAGTGTATTTAAGACTACCCATGAAAATGACTGTTATAGCTGAAGAAATGTCCTAGGTCTGAACGGTATAAAACATGTAGATGTAAATAAAAAAAAAATTACTCCAATCAGACATCAGTTAATATTTCAGAGTATCTTTCCATTGAAAAAAGATGACCTTACTAAAAAACAGTGAGACTCAGAAAACCAGGTCTGTTGGGAGGATTTTTCTACCATTAATGGGATTTTAAAGGAAAGAGTCAGCAGATATGAGAAGTCGATTCTGCTTAGTGAATACATTATGGCACTTTTAAAGATCTGATGTATTACTTCCTAAATGTACCTCTTGAAGCATGTCCCTTGTTAATTAAAATTTCTGAATCACCTAGGTTTAATTTTCTGAGCTCCATTCTGAACTCTGTCCCTGAAACCTCACTAAGATACTGGATAAGACCAATCATTTCTGAAGATAACCAAATGTAGTCTTGAAAATGGAAGTCTTTGGGATCAAAAGATTCCACCTCGGCAAGTTAGGACTCGCTCCTTAACAGGGATGTTTAGGGCAAATAAATAAATACATACATAAATTTAAAAGGATAAATAAGTAGCTTTCTAGCTTGTCTACCTGATGGCATCCTACCGATCCTCCAATATGAACACCGCTTAAACGCTTACTCCAAGACCCTTTACCTGACTGCCTTCTCCCGGCCTGTACATCAGGAATATTTTATCCCACTCTCTGCTGAGGTACCAGCATACCTCATCCATGACACCCCTGTTTCATCATATGGCATCATAGTGTTTTGTGTGCATGTCTGCGCCCCTGATTAGACTGCATATTGGAATGAGTAAGAATTACATCTTTTGGAATGTCATAACTTGTCTCCTTGGTGTAACACCCAGTGCAGAGTAAATGCTTCAGTAAATATTTGGGAATTAATTTGAAGGCTACATAAGCTCCTTCTAGGGAATTGTGTCCAGAGCCTCACTTCACAGAGGACAATATTCCCACTGAGCTAAATAACTGCATTTCTCAGGTCCACTAGAGCTTAGCTCTTGTCATTTGGCTCAGTTCTGGTCAGTAACATACTGTGCAACTGTTATCTGGACTTTCAGAAAAATCTTCTTAAACAAGAAGGGGCGCATCACTCCTTATACTTTCCTCCTAGGGCTTGGCTTAAGTTTCTACTCAAGGTGCCCTATGCGATAACTGGAAATCCAGCCACCGTCTTGTGTCACGAGGAAAAGGGTCCTATCCCAGGCACAGGGAAGGAAAGAATCCAATGGTGATGAGGGTCTTGGTGGATGGCTTAGTGGAGCCACAATATTGGACCAGTGATATGGGCTGAATTGGATCTTCCAAAAAGTCTTATGTTTAAATCCTAACCACAAGTACCTTGCAATGTGACTGTTTTTGAGACAGGGTGTTATAAAGGTGATTAAGATAAAATGAACTCATTAGGTTGGGTCCCAAATGCAATATGACTGGGGTTTTTGTACAAAGAGGAAATGAAGGCATAGACACCTACAGAAGGAAGACCCTATAAACACTTAGAGAAGACGGCAATCTACAAGTCAAGGAGAGAGCCTCAGAAGTAACTGACCCTGCTGATACCTTGATCTTGACTTCTAGCCTCTAGAACTGTGAGAAAATAGATTTCTATCACTTAATCCACCTAGACTATAGCACTTTGCAAAAGCAGTCCTAGCAAACTAATACAGGTCTTGGTTCAGAAAACTGAGACACTGCTATGGGCAAATACCTACAGTGCAAATGTGGCCCCACAACTGTGTCACAGGCAAAAGCTGGAAGACTTTTAGGTGCATGTTAGAAAATGCCTACAAGGCCTTGAAGAGGTTGCTGGGAGAAAAATGGACATTCAAGGGGAGTCTGGTGATATAGAGCTCAGGAAGAAGAGAGAGCTGTAGAGAAATCGTCCACATCTTAGTGGTACACGTGTGTCGTAATGAACAGAATGTCCAGAGACATTGAAGAGTCAAGTCGCTTCTTGTTAGATCTCAGGTGGAAACGAAGAAAAAGTTATTGGAACCTGGAAGTAAGGAGACGCTTGGTATAAAGTGGCAAAGAACTTGGCCAAAATGTATTCTAGTGTGTTGTGGAAGGTAGAACTTACAAACGACGGATAGTTTCCTGAGGAGATTTCTCAGCAAAATGTGGAAGGTCCATCCTGGTGTCTCCTGGCTGCTTATAATAAAATATAAGAAGAGAGAGATAAGTTGAAGAAGGAATTGTTAAGCAAAACAGAGCCAGAACTTGAAGACTGGAAAATCCTCACTCTCTTCATACTCCAAAAAGTGAAAGAAAACAAAAAAATTCTTCTGGAGCAAACATCAAGGCTGTAAGTGGACAACTCTTTGCAGATACAATCAGCTTCTTACCAGAAGTCGGGGAGAGAGATGGGGGAGGCCGATGGAGATCTGTGGGAGGCTCTCTTATCTGATGCCTTGGCCCCTGTGAATTGCATGAAACATCAACAAGGGTTTTGAGAAATTATTTTGCTTTCAGATCATGTTAGCTTTCAAACGTGCTTGGGATCCATGACTCCGTTCTTCTTTCCTCTCTTCTCCTTATTTCTTCTGGAATGGAAATGCCGATCTTGTGACTGTCTACGCATCGTATTTTGGAAGCAGATAATTTTTTGGTCTGGTGTCATAGTTTCAGAGCCGGAGAGGAACTTTGCCTCAGGAGAAATCACAACTCAAGTCTCACCCTTCCTTCATTTAGGTGAGCTATTCAGTTGAGATTTTGAATTTAGAACTGATACTGGAATTGGATAAGACTTGGAGGTTGTTGTGATGCAGTGAATATATTTCCCCTGTGAGAAAGACATGAATTTGGAAAGTCCAACAGAGGAATGTTATGTGTGGAATTCTGTCCTTCCCAAATTTACTCACTGATACCCCAACCCCAATACCTCTGAATGTGACTATTTAGTTGTAGAAAAAGACTTGTAGAATGAGCTATATCACAAAAATTTCATCAGACTTCTTTTTTTTTAAATGTTTATTATTGACAGAGAGAGAGAGAGACAGAGAGAGAGAGAGAGAGAGAGAGCATGAGTGGGGGAGGGGCAGAGAGAGAGGGAGACACAGAATCCGAAACAGGCTCCAGGCTCTGAGCTGTCAGCACAGAGCCCGACACAGGCCTCAAACTCAAGGATAGTGAGATCATGACCTGAGCCGAAGTCGGACACTCAACCGACTGAGCCACCCAGGCGCCCCCCTTCAGACTTCTTAATGGAAACTTTAAACCCTCCCCTCCCAAATTCACTCAAAACGACAGAATATATTTTTCAAACTAGAAATCTGTATTAATCAAATTAAGAATCAACCACCTGGGGTGCCTGGGTGGTTCAGTTGTTTGAATGACTGACTTCGTCTCAGGTCATGATCTCGTGGTTTGTGAGTTTGAGCCCCATGTCGGGCTCTGTAGGGCTCTGTGCTGACAGCTCAGAGCCTGGAGCCTGCTTCGGATTCTGTGTCTCCCCCTCTCTCTGCCCCTCCCCTGCTCATGCTCTGTGTCTCTCTCTCTCTCTCAATAATAAATAAGCCTTAAAAATTAAAAAAAAAGAATCAACTATCATATATTTTCTTTAATGGATGTTTTCGGGTACGCCAATGCACCCTTTCTCAAGGACTACTGGAATAAATGGTCCACCGAAACAATAAACCAGTAGTGGGATCGAGTAGCAGGAATTTCTATCATGATGCTGAAGAGAGGCTTCAGGGAAAAAATGTGGCAGCTGGGTTTTAGAGCGATAGCCAGATTGTAGCTGGGGAATAAAAAGGCATTTAGGGTGGAATTCAAACTATTTAATGAGTCATATGCCATCAGCATTGAGCAATTAGAAGCAATGCCAGCCCAATCACAATGGATGCAAGCTGCAAACATGATGACTAGTTAGCTTGTGTTTCACCGTCTAGATATTAGCCTTCCTTGGGGCTGGCTTCATGGGCACACAATTTGTGCAGTATGCACAACACTTGCGGAAGGGCCCTGTGCTTGGGTTCATGCTCTGGTTTTCAGCCATTAAATTCTGAAGTTTATCCCTGGACTTTTGTTTTGTGTGGAGTCTGATGGACCAATGGAGCATGTGCGAGAGCAGGCCAGACCCACCAGGCGGCATTGTGTGCCTGTGGGCTCGGACCCTGGGCAGGACAGGCAGCAAGCTTGGGCAGAGTGCACCCAGAGCAGTTGGCCTAAAGGTTCTGCATGCACATTAGGGTCAGTCCCCGGTGGGAAGGCTAATCTTAGTCCCAGCAGTGGCAGCAGAAGCAGAGATATAGCCAGCTTGCCTTGGGAGTGAAGGCGCCCCTCACTGGGACAGTTTTCTCTGGTTTTTAAAGCCACTGCAACATGTCAAAACCAATGTCCACAACCTTAGAAATAAAAATTAAATTTAAAAGCAACCATATTTGATAGAAAATAACACTATTTTCATAGCACAATGTTCTTGTCCTGAAAGACACAGCAATAGACGCACAAACGTGAATTTTGAATTATAGCAAAACCTTGGTTTGTGAACATAATTTGTTCTGGAAACATGCTTGTCATCCAAAGCACTTGTATATCAAAGTGAACGTCAAGAACCTTTGGCTTAGTTGCGATCATGTGGCATTCAGCTTCACTTACGGCTCGTATTGCAAGACATCGCTTGTTTATCAAATTAAAATTTATTAGAAACGTTTGCTGGTCTTGCAGAACATTTGCAGAACAAGTTACTCTCAACCCCCAGTTTTAGTGTATATAAAAGTCATGAAAGTCTTTTCATTTCTGGTGCAACCACCAGAAGTTAGAGCAGGTAACGGAGTATGCGTTACATGGTCATCGCATAAATTTACATTTCAAATTAAATTCAGACTTACATGAAACTGATATGTACGATGAGTTGAATCTTTCTAGGAAAATTGTCCCAGGAGAACCATCAGCCCTACCTATATTAAAAATTATATTCTGAAATAATTCATCAGAGTGTATTCCAACGTTATCATTGCCAATAAAAGACTCCCAGCACCAGTGCTGGTTGTATCAGCAGAAAGATCTTTCTCAAAATTAAAAATTACCCCAAGTTATTGTGATCTTGTATCTGCCAAGAACAGCCGAAGACATTTTCAATTATATTGATTGAAAACGAAGTTGGTAAAAGAATAAATTCTGTTGAAGTAATAAATGAATTTATGGAGAAGAGAGCCAGTATAATCTTATAATCAATCAAGATATATTAATAAAGTAATATTACTTATTGTACTGTTTAAAATTATGATACCACAATTTTTTCATAATTTATAAATTTATGTCGTAATTCATATAGTATCATTGCCCCTACTATGTTTTATAAGTAATATAACATCTTTTAAGAAATAGACATTATCTTTCAGTACCTTTAATGGCACTTTTGAACAAAGGTGCATGAATTTTCATCATACCCTAGAAGTGATGCAGCCAACCTTGGCCTAGTTGCCAAAAATAAAATTAAAAAAATTAAAAAATAAAACATACACTGACAGAAGGCCAGATATGTTTCTACATATTGAAAAGAGTTATAATTTTATTAAAATGTTTAAAGATGTATTGACAATAAGGGCACAGAGAAAACCTAAACAAACAACAAAAACATGGCATCATTTATTTCAGAGGATACCAAAATGTATTAAAAATAAAAACAACAACAACACAAACCTCATTTGATTCTGTAACTTGAACTTTGATTATATGGGCGTAATAATGAGACTATTCCCTATGACAGCCCCACACTCTGTTATTCTTATAACAGAGACATTATAGCTGTAGTAATAGGAGATGTGTGCATGAGTGAAGCTCCTCACTTTGCAAAGCAACAAGGCAACAATAAATGCAAAACTATAAATTCAATCCAGATATGTTAGGAGAAGCAGGCTAATTAAATTATAGGCTTAAATACGAGAAAAATTTCCAACAGCGTTGAGGATGACCTCCGTAGAACACAAATGAATGAGGGCTGAGAGGAGATACGATAAGGCTTTCTTTGTGATAAGCCTGAAAGAGGCTTTAAAATTTTTAATTGTGATATGCATCCCTTGATAGGAATTTAAATTGAAAAATAAACACTACTGGGGTGCCTGGGTGGCTCTGTCAGTTGAGCGTCTGACTTCGGCTTAGGTCATGATCTCACAGTTCGTGGGTTGAAGCCCCACATCAGACTCTGTGCTGACAGCTCGGAGCCTGGAACCTGCTTTGGATTCTGTGTCTCCCTCTCTCTCTGCCCCTCCCCCACTCACACTCTGTCTCTCTCTGTCTCTCTCACAAAAATAAACATTAAAAAATAATAAAAAATAAAGTCGCTAATTTAGTGTCAGCAGGATTTGAAACCCTAAATTATGCTCATCCTACCATATAAGTGCAAGGGTAAAGGCAAAATAACAATGCCTAGCAGAAGCCTTACAGTAAAACTTGAAAGTACTAGAAAGTTCTACCGCTTGCATTTGACCATTCTAGAGTATAAGCCCTTCTAGAGTGTAAGCCAGATCCGGTTGAGGAATTCCTTTGTGTTTCAGCAGAGAAAGTTTGGGAGTAGAGTAGAATTTCAGTAGGTGGTACAACTTTCATTTGTATGTGGAAACAGAGAAAATAATTTTTTTTTTAATGTGCTTAGGGATCATCAAAAACAAAAGTGGTTCATAGGTGGATCATCCTTCTCTACCCTTCTCTGTGATCCATTTTTTTCACCAGTAGTTATTCACAACTCTAGTTTCGAGACTGTAATTTTAACTTCTTTTTTAATCCTTGAAGGACCCCCCAAATGTCTGCCATTGTCTCACCTAAGAGCATGGGAAGCCCTGAAACACAGAGAGCTCCTCACCTTTCTATCGATGTATTTTGTAGCAAGTTTTCCCCAGGCGTGCTTTAAAAACATCTAGAAAACATGAATTCAAAAATATTTGTTACTTGCAGCACAGAAGCGCAAAAATATCCGGGACAAATTTTTCAAATTGTGAGAAGCTGAAAGTAATTTTTGGACTGAGGGACCATTATTTGACAGTAAACAACCTGTTGCTGTATTTTTTTTTTGTATGTGTTTTGTTATATTTCTATCAGGTAAATATCCAGAAACAACAGAAATCAATCCACATTAACTGACTCAACAGTTTGCAACAATTGCCAAGTAAAGATGGAAACCCCCGATGTTTGGCCGCAGAAGGTTGTTTGCTGTCTTTAAATTAGCACACCTGGTCAGAGAATTGGGTTTTCCGGGGAAACAATTCCTTTACATGATGTATAGCTCCATTCTGCTCCCTGATTTTCCCGTAAAATAGACATAAACAAATAAGTTGTTAAGAACTACTTTCGGAAGAAAACGAACCTCAAGTTTCGGTCAATGGCCAAGTATTGGTTTAACCTGCTCAAGATGAAGTGTCCCTCTCGCAACCCAATGACCATGCTTCCCCCACTGTAATGTCAGACAAGGGGGTCATCCGCACGGATGGTGGGAAAGATGTAACTTGAGAGCTTATTGTTCCCCCTGAAGACTGTCTGTGTACGTGTGACAGTAACTGCAAAAGTAAGACACATAGAGAAACCAACACCAATCGACAAAATGTAATCAGTGACCACCCATCCCACCATATTCAAGAGGCCTGGAAGGTAGCAGCACTGCAAGACAAATGGTCTTGACATAAAAGGGTCGAAAATAAGTGTCCAGCTTTCCCTGAAAGCAGTCATGCTACCGCAGAATGTGTAAAAACTGTGAATGCGTATGTGACCTTTGACACGGAGACCTCTCTCACTGTTATTTTTACACTGCTCCGCTGTCATTTGATTGTATAAATACATGCTTAAATATAACTCTCTGAAATAAGTCTTTCCGTAACATGGTGGCTGGAAGGGTTGGGAAGGCGACTGCAGGTTGTTTTTTTATCACCATTAGTCTCTTTCCTTTTGGACATACTTTCCCAAACTAAGGACACTGAAGGGCTGTAGAATTTGGACGGCAAACAGAGGTCATGGCATCTTTTGTATTACATTTCTGTTCACGCAACAAATCACCACGTTTCATGGCTTCAAACAGCAGAAATTTCTTATAGTGCTAGAGGTCGCAGGTCTAAAATGGATCTCAAAAGGCTAAAATTAAGGTGTCAGCAAGGTTGCATCACTTTCTGGAGTTTCTAGGGAAGCATCCATTTTTCTAGGTTCTAGATGCCGACCGCATTCCTTGGCCTATGGCCCCTTCTCTCACGTTCAAAACCAGTAACCGTGGTTTGAATACTTTTCATATCACATCTCTCTGAGCTAGCTGTTTTAGTTTCTCTGCTTTTAATGATTTGTTTGATTAAACTAGACTCACCCAGATAATTCAAAATCTTCCCACCTCATGGTCGTTAACCTGAATCACATCTGCAAAGTCCCTTTTGTCATGTAACCAGAGGTCAAAGTCGCTCTAGGTCTGGGGATTAGGCATGGGCATTTTGTGCTGGCCGTTACTGTGCCTGCCATATATTCCAATATATAGAATCAAAATCATATTTCCACTTATATGTTATTTTTGTGAGTTTATTTTATTTTGAGAGAGAGAGCACATGCATGTGCAAGAGTGTGGGAGGGACAAAGAGAGAGGAAGAGAAAGAATCCCAAGCAGATTCTGCTGTTCACACAGAGCCTGATGCAGAACTCATGAACTGTAAGATCATGACCTGAGTCAACATCAAGGGTCGGGTGCTTACCTGACTGAGACACCCAGACCCCTTTCACGAATTACATATTCTAAAATACCGTCCACCCATCAGAAGAATCTGTTATAGTTGCAAATAGTAAAGATAGACATTTTATTTATTTTATTCTCCTCTGTACCTGTGGTTCTCAAATTATGATACCTGAAGAACAACATCAATGCCATTGGAAACCTGATAAAAATGGGAAATTTTGAGCAACATCCCCAAACTATTAAATCAGAGTCAAGCCCCAAATCTGGGCTTTTCCAAGGACCTGCAGGGAATGTTCATGGAGAATAACGTTTGAGAACCACGCTATCTACCTGTCGAACTGTAGGTTAGGAGAAGTAATTTAAGTCGGGACCGCATAACTTTCTTTCTAACTTTCGTAACTTTCTTTCTTTCTAAAAAGATTGGAATAGGAAATCCCCACTAATGTTTCTGATCGAAGGCCATCAATGAGTTGAATACTGTATACTTTCAGTAATTATGCATGCCTAAAAGAGTCTGTAAAGATTTATTATGAGCCATGTGCCAGGCTAAGGTCTCGTAATAACACGTGGTGTGTACTTCCTTTGCCCAAATCTACCTTCAGTGGCCGCATGGGAAAGTAGGTACAAGGTCGTGGTGGTAGTAACTTTATCAGGAAAATCAGTAAATGCTGCAAATCAAATCGGAATCTGATTTTCCTGCACAGAACGGGTTTCTAAACATTTGCTGGCAAACCTTTGTTAATGCTCAAGTATAAGCTCTCTGTCCTTAAAGAAATTGCATATAATACCAGGTGAAAAAATACTGAGGGATCAGAAGCGAGACGATCATGTGAATAAATACCTCCCACAGAATTTAGAAAAACAGTGACGGTTGTTCTTATGTCCTCATTTGATTTTTTTTCCTTTCAGTTAATTTTTGTTATTTTTTTACTATTCTATTAATAGCATAACATTAAATACAATGAAAATAAATATTTGATCTCTTCCAGGTAAATATATAGAAATGCATTCAAATTAGTTATTAAAAAAATAAATTGAGATTGGATTGCAACATAGAATCCAACTCCTTGTGATGTGAAAGAACCATGCTTACAAAGTGGGATTCAGAAATCCTAAAAATAAACAAACGAGGAATACTATACCAGGCAAAGTCAGACAAAAAGACACAGTGTTTGTAAGAATGCTCCCTAACAAAGCGAAATTCAGAATAAAAAGCATTGGCCAGTCAAAAAGCACAACCTTTAGTGTTAAAGGCCATGCTACACAATGAAGATATAACAGTTATGGAAAATGTACTATCACATAACACGGTGGTAACCTTCACGAGGTATAAGTTACATAAAATATGCAATGAACTCATGCTTTTAAAACTGCCTTACTAAATCTAGCAAATAAATGACCAAGAGCAAAGAAATCCTAGTATCGGTGAGCAAACCCATTGCCACCTTACAGTTTTTGTAATCCACTCCTAATCAGGAAGATGTGAAGTCCTTTGCAACAATAGCTAATTCCAGGTTTGTGGCACAGGAAAACAAGGTGAGCTTGGGACATCTTATTGAGCAAAACTTTGAGAAACTGGTCACGAATTATTTTTAGAAGTGACAAAATGACACCATGAAAAAGAACCCACTGAAGAATAGAACTGGCCAGGTAGGAATAATCTGTGCCTTAAAAAAAAATTGATAGGAATGTAACTTATAATACTGACCAAATAAAAATCCAGGTATGTACAACGATAGTCACAAAAGCAGAAGGCAAACTCGTCCTTTCCAGAAGAGTCTATGCAAAATGTTGGGCTTTTTGTTATACTTGCCGTCTACATGTTATACTTCATGTGAGTATAGCTCTGATTAAATTAAACCAAGACAAAACAAACAAACAAAAAACTGAGTCAGCAAAACTCTCACACTTCTTCCTGGAAACATCTATTATTGTTCATCTAGTAAAACCCAAGGGTTTCGTTCTGTTTTGTACTAAATAGGAAGAAATCAACAGGTACCATTCGTATAAAGAAATTACTATGAGGAAAAAAAAAAGTTCATGAAAACGTGTGCAGTGACTTTCTGTTTAAACAGATGGTTGTGGAAAAAGCAACATAAAAGGCGGAAAGCCAACAGGATGGTGCAGTAGGAAGCCCTAGGCCCTCCTCCTTCCATGGAGACACGGACTTAAGAACATTACGTGAGCCAGATTTCCTTCAGTAGAACTCCAGGCCAGTGGAGAAATTATAGCACCACAGGCAGGCTCCGGGCCAAGAAGAGGTGCATCAGAGCAGGTAGGAAACTGTGTTGTACTTCCCTACTTTAGTCCCTCCCACTCTCACCACATCAAGCATATGAGGGAGGGAAAGAGGCATGTGGAAGGCATGTTCAATGTTCTGGCCCATGGGGGGAGCTGCCCAAAGACTACTTTCTGCCTCACCTGACTCAGAGCATTTAGGGAAAGGAGGTAAACACACTTCAGATGCTTGGCTACCTACCACACTACAGAATAATGACATATCATACATCTTATATGGGGTTAATATCCACTGTATATAAAGAACTCCTATAACTCAACAACAATCACAAAAAGTAATCCAATTAATAAATGGGCAAAGTATGTGAATATACAGTTTTTCACAGATATACAAATGGGCAGTAAGAATGTGAAAGGATGCTCAGCATCACTAATCATTAGGGAAATATAAAGCAAAACCAGAATGAGGCATCACCTCACACACATTAGGACAGCCACTATCGAAAACACAGGGAACAGCAGTGCTGACAGGGATGTATGGACATCAAAGCCCTCGTGTACTGCTGTTGGGAATGTAAAATGGTGCAGCCACTATTGAAAACAGTATAGAGTTTCCTCAAAATGTTACAAATAAAATTATCATTTGATGCAGCTCTCCCACTTCTGGTGATACATTCAGAAGAACTGATCTCGAAGACATATATGCACACCCACGTTCACTGCAGCATTATTCACAACAGCCAAGAATCGGGAGCAACCCAAATGTCCACTAACAAATGAATCAAGAAAATGTAGTATACACATACAATGGAATATTATTCAACCTTCAAAAGGAAGGAAATTCTGACACCTACCCCATGCATGAACTTTGAGGATACCATGCTGAATGAAGTTGGCCAAAGAAGACAATTTCTATATGATGCCACTTATGTGAGATATCTAGAATAGCCAAAATCATGGAATCAGAACCTAGAATAGACTTTCCTAAGGGCTGGGGAGGAGACAAAATAGGGAGTTGTTTTTGATGGGTATAGTTTCAGTGTCACAAGATGAAAAAGTTCTAGATATCTGCTACACAACAATGGGAATATAGTTAACCCTACTGAACCGTGCACTTAAAATGGTTGAGGATGGATTTTATATTATATGTTTTTTTACCACAATTTTTTTAAAAAGCTGAGCCAAAAGTTTAGAATATTGACATAAGTGTTTTTAAAGAAATGAACTATAAAATAAAAGTTGGAGAAATAAGAAAGTAAAAAACAAAGGCAGAGACATGGACAATCAAGGAGTCAATAGGCTGTGGATTGAGTTATTATGGAAAAAAATTATCAAAAATGGAAAATTGAATTAGTGACTTCATGGATGGAGCTGACAACTAATTAAATAGTCATCCCAGTAATTCAGGAAGACAATATAACAGTCCACGTTAGAAGAGGGCTGGTGAGGTAGATGATCTGGCAATGAGAGGTAACAGCAGAGTGATAGAATCGGAGGACTCATTAGTTAGGATCGATGATCGATCCTTGAGGAAAGAATGAAAGTCATTACATCAAAAACACTCATCCAAGATTTCTATTTCAAGCATCCCACCCTTTAAATACTCTCACCTTTTCAACTACCTTCTTGTAAGTTGACCTAAAAATTATACAAGACCAGAGATTTTCCACTCCAATTCTTTTCCTATCCCCTTGAGTTTTTCTTTCCTTTCTTACCTTAGATTAGATTCCAGGAACAGTTGAGTGGAGGGATAGGTGGATCATGCTGAAAATAGCAAGATTAAGTGACAATCAATCTAGATTATCTATTTTTTTTAATTTTTTTTTCAACGTTTATTTATTTTTGGGACAGAGAGAGACAGAGCATGAACGGGGGAGGGGCAGCGAGAGAGGGAGACACAGAATCGGAAACAGGCTCCAGGCTCCGAGCCATCAGCCCAGAGCCCGACGCGGGGCTCGAACTCCCGGACCACGAGATCGTGACCTGGCTGAAGTCAGACGCTTAACCGACTGCGCCACCCAGGCGCCCCTAGATTATATATTTTATCTAGATTTCTATCTTATCTGGATTATCTTTCAGAATGTTGAAGCCACTGGTCCCATTTTCTTCCATCTTTTAATAATGATATGTAGGTTATGATATATAATCTATAATCTTATGATATATAATTTTTCTTATTCCTATCGTCAGAGTTCATTTGCTTATTGGTTTTAGGTTCTTATTCAGCTCTCATTTAAAAACAAAAAAGGCTAGCCACAACCCCCATTTTCTCCCTTACTGAACTTTGTTGTATTTCTATCTATTGCTCTGGAGAATACTTTTTCAGTCTCCTGCACAGGGTATAGAGTATATGGACTAGGTTTGGTTTTCCCAGAGCATAGCAGGAAAATGGGTTAGAAGATTAATCATTCAGTGTGTAACTTTCATTCATTTCTTCCCTTTTGGATTGTCTCACCCACATCTATCACAGATGACTTTGTGATCAGCCCCTAACAATGAAAACCTCATCTTGTCTTCCTTGGAAAGACACCTCCAAGTTCAAGGTGGGAAAGAGGACTGGGTATCCAGCTGCTTCTGAAAGACACAAACAATGCTCTTGTGTTAAGCTCACGCACAATTTGTTTTCAGAATCCCTAAGTTAATGGTGGTCGTGGTGGTGGTGTTGCATGTTTGTGTGTGCGTTAAATGAAAGGATGATGAGAGGGAAATGACCGATTGGTTGTATAAAAGTCATCAAAATGAATTAAATTAATACAATGTAGGGGCGCCTGGGTGGCTCAATCGGTTGAGCATCTGACTCTTGATTTCAGCTCAAGTCATGATCTCACAGTCTGTGGGACTGAACCCCATGTCGGGCTCTGGACTGAGTGTGGAGCCTGCTTAAGATTGTCTCTCTCTTTCCCTCTGCCCCTCTCCCCCACTTGTATTCTCTCTCTTTCACAAAATAAAAAAATAATACTAATAATAAAAAAATAAAATAATATGCCATGTAAAAACCATGATGGAAGGCATGACTCTCAGAGTGTTCCTATAAATTACTTTGAGGGCAGAAGAAAGAGAATGCATAGTTTCACAGTTCAGATGAAATTGGTTGGTCAAAGTTAGATTTTCTTTAAAGACCCATTTTTGCCTTAAAAAATGTACATTCTGTTTTATATTATATCTATTTATCACTAAAATATTTTAATGACGTTACATTAATGGATGTTCCAGGAAGTGCACCACATTAATCATAGGGCAGTGGACACCTACAGGAACCGTGCTGTCTTAGAGATAAGCAGTGCCTTAGATTGAGAGTTGGGCTGAATTTAGATGTATAAGTCACACCATGCATAAACCTTGAATTTAGGGTACCAATTGCTAAGAAGTGACAAACTGACTATTATTGTCAGATTCTGTGCTATCAATAAATGGCTTCTATAACATGATATAGCATATTGACATACTCCTGAAGTATGTGCCCTTTAAGAATCAAAAATTCTAGGGGCGCCTGGGTGGCTCCGTCGGTTAAGCATCCAACTTCAGCTCAGGTCATGATCTTATAGTTATGAGCTCGAGCCCCACATTGGGCTGCTGCTTTCAGCTCAGAGCCCACTTTGGATCCTCTGTCTTCTCTCTCTGTCCCTCCTGTGCTCATGCTCGCTCTATCTCTCAAAAGTAATAAATAAATATCTTTTAAAAATCTAAATGATAACGGGTTTAACACAATGCATTTAATGTGAATTTTTATGAAGCCATGTAATTATATCTATTATTAATCATTGTATGAAATGTTATGCCGAGGTAGAGTTCATGCAGATTAATCGAATTCTTATGATCTCTGACAGTGAGATCACAAATACCTCAAACCCACAGTAAAATGCAAGAAAGTAAATCAGATCATCAGCAAGTGTCATTGGGATTTGAACGATCATTCCTACATCAGCCAAGGGCATTTTCTACATCAGGGCAAAAACATTTCTAACAGAAAACTCTTATATGAAAAAAATATGGGCTGGATTGGGGAGAGGAACGTATGTAGAAATCATTTCTTCCTCTGAGGGCCAAGATGAGTTAACTCATAGATTGAAACCTTTGCAACTTGGATCGAAAACTTTGCAACTTACTCGGAAAACTTCGAAAACATACATCTTGCTGAGCTCTGAGGCCGTGGCACACACCGCTGTTCTGGATCTCCCTCGGAAGGTTCGTTGGGACTTTCTCCTCTTGTAGACTTAAAGCACCATCTGCTTGAGAAACCACTGGGCTGTGTGACATCCTTCTCTTCTTCCGATGGTATGTAATTCTCAGTGCCAAATGCTTCTCTTCCCAACCCCCAGTTCATGCTCTACTTCTTCTTTTGGTTGTTCTTCTTCTCTTTTCTCTTAATCCACGTGCTTCAGCAACCAGTACTAAAGGTTTTTAACCTCCCATTGTTCGCCACATCTGGTACTTACTATTGGCAGATAGTCCCTTCATTCTTAACCCCATCTCTGTTTCTTCATTTTATTTTTTTTAAATTTTTTTTTCAACGTTTATTTATTTTTGGGACAGAGGGAGACAGAGCATGAACGGGGGAGGGGCAGAGAGAGAGGGAGACACAGAATCGGAAACAGGCTCCAGGCTCTGAGCCATCAGCCCAGAGCCCGACGAGGGGCTTGAACTCACGGACCGCGAGATCGTGACCTGGCTGAAGTCGGACGCTTAACCGACTGCACCACCCAGGCGTCCCTCTGTTTCTTCATTTTAATAGACACTATCCTTGACTACGAATGAAACAAAACCTAAGTGTCCCAAGCGTACCTCTCCAAATCGAAAGTCTTTAAGTATTTGTTCAACATAGCCAGAGGAGAGACAGACCACAGGATGGAGAGCAGAGGAGAATATCCTTGCATACATTTAGAAGGCAAAGCTCTGGCACTACATGTATTTTCTTGTACTGTTGGAATACAGTTGGGATATGTGTTCTCATCAACCCTGCTTACAGAAATACATTATGAGTTTTCTTCTAAATTTCTTTACTAGGAGCCATTATAATTTTTTTTAAGATTTTTTTAAATGTTTTTTTCACTTTTTTGAGAGACAGAGACAGAGTGTGAGCAGGGCAGGGGCAGAGAGAGAAGGAGACACAGAATCTGAAGTAAGCTCCGGGCTCTGAGCTGTCAGCACAGAGTCCGATGTGGCGCTCGAACCCACAAACCATGAGATCATGACCTGAGCTGAAGTCGGACGCTCAACCGACTGAGTCACCCAGGCGCCCCTATAATTTTAACATTAAATAAAGTCTCTAGGATTTTGTTCAACCACTGGCCTCAAGTTTATGGAAATAGTGTGCTTTTTTCCCTTTTTTTTTTTTTTTTTTTAATTCTCAAGTTAGCTAACATGCAGTATATATAGACTTGGCTTCAGGAGTAGAACCCAGTGATTCATCTCTTGCATATGATACCCAGTGCTCATCCCGAAAAATGCCCTCCTCAGTGCCCACTCCCCATGTAACCCATCCCACCATTGCCCACTCCTGTCAACCTTCAGCTTCTTCTCTGTATTTAAGAGTCTCCTAGGTTTGCCTCCTTCTCTGTTTTTATCTTATTTTTCCTTCCCTTCCCCTATGGTCTTCTATTAAGTTTCTCAAATTTCACATATGAGTGAAATCATATGATGTCTGTCTTTCTTTGACTGACTTATTTTGCTTAGCATAATACCCTCCGGTTCCATCCACATTGTGGCAAATGGCAAGATTTCATTCATTTTCATCACTTACTAGTTCCATTGTGTGTATACTGCATACCGCATCTTCTTAATCCATTCATCAGTTGATGGACATTTGGGATCTCTTCATAATTTCACTTATTGTTGATAGTGCTGCTATAAACGTTGGGGTGTCTTTTTATAAAATACTCCCCATCCTGTTGGATGGTTCTGGTGAAATAAACATTGTACTTACACTTATTCTCTTCCTTCTTCCTTCCCTCCCTTCCCTCTTTCCTTCTTTCCTTCCTTCCTTCCTTCCTTCCTTCCTCCTTCCTTCCTTCTTTCCTTCCCCTTTTTTCTTTCTTTCTTTTTCTGAATGATAGTGCTAAGAAGCCACTGCATTGTGATGATGGGAAAGTGAAAGCAAGCCTTTAACATGGCAGCAATAATGGAGTTGGTACTTACGCGCTTACAAGAACTGCACTCTCTTAGCCACCTTTCCAATATAAATTTGCTTAATCCTCCTAACCATGCTATGTTTTCTACTTTTTCTATTTCATAGAGAAGGAGAAATCAGGTGTAAAGTGTTAAATAAAACTTGCTCGGCATCACAGAGAGAGTAAAATGAGGACCAGATTCAAATCCACAGTGTGGCTTGTGGGTCCATAGTTAAAATCTCTTACCATATATTTTAAACATTTTTTTAATATTTATTTTTGAGAGAGAGAGAGAAAGACAGAGTGCAAGCAGGGAAGGGCCAAAGAGAGAGAGAGAGGGAGACACAGAATCCGAAGCAGGCTCCAGGCTCTGAGTTGTCAACACAGAGCCAACACGGGGCTCAAATTCACGAACCATGATATCGTGACCTGAGCCGAAGTCGGACACTTAACCGACTGAGCCACCCAGGTGCCCCCATGTTTCAATTTTTAGAAAAACCTCTTGATTTTACTTTTATAGTCAGATGCTCCTCCCCAAAGAAACACAGTATCACAGGCTTATAGCTGAAGCAGCATTCTTTGACTTGTTTATATCCCTCTGTACCTGGCTCAGCTATTGCTTTTAGCAGTAAGTCACAGAATCCAGGTTTTGTGCTACCTGCCACTTTATTTCCTTCTGTCAAACGTAGCTGTTGTTTACCTTAGTGATTTATCAAAATTTCTCATCAACTCATTTTTTTTTAAAGCTATCCAACTCCTCCCAAGCCTCTCTCTTTAAAAGTGGGGGGAGAATCGCTTTGTCAAAATCGTCACAGAAGCTGAAGGCAGAAAGGGCTGCTACATCTTTCTTTATGTTCTGGGGTCCTTTTCAACGTGCCAGTTTCATTTGTACCTAAAAACCTTAAAAGATACTCAGTTCACCCACACTTTCTGGCTGACGCCAAATGGAATTCTCAATACCCGAGAATTGCAATCATGGAAGATAACAGGCTCACACTGTGTGCCTTGTACCGTGATTGATTTTCAGATGCTCTTCTGTGTAAGGGGCAAACTTAGAGGAAAGTAGACTTTTTTTCTTGATTAGAAAGAATCCAAGTGCATTAGAGAATAGGTATGCACAGCAACAGTGGCTAAATGCCAGCTGCCCAGCCCCACTGGGGTAGCGGGGATCCTAATTTTCTGCAGCACGATGGTTTCCAGAGTTAGGGATTTATAACCAGTAAAATATAAATAAGATATCTGAGGACTAATATGAGATTGTTAATATTTTCTTTCCTAGTAAGAACACTAAAATACATATATACACACATGACCCCACGATCCACCGATCATCATACCGCATCCACATGGATATTACCACTTATTATCTAGCCTTATGAAAATTTCCCTACAATGTCTCAGTGTTTCTAATTTTCCCGTGAATACATGTGGATGTCTGTGTAGAATAGGACTGGCCAAAGGAAGAACTATTTTGTAGACCATAAAGCCTCAGTTGGAATTCCAAATTCCGCCTCGAAAAGCAATCCCACACCCGGATATTGTATCCTGAACGTATCAGATAACCGGCTATTTGGATATCTATTCACTCCACAAATATTTGTGTCAAATTTCTATATCTAAGCCAAGAAATGACAGCTCTATAGAAAGGCAAGAAGCAAGACCTTCTAGACTTATGTGTATATGAGGAAAACATATAGTCAATATGCACATAGTGCAGCATAAAACAAAATAAGTAATCCAATTCAGTAGTCCCCCCATATCTGCAGGGCGTATGTTCCAGATGCTATATATACTGGGGTTTTTTTCTACACATACATACACATAATAAAGTTCAATTTATAAATTAGACACTGTAAGAGATTAGCAACAATAACTGATAAAACAGGATAATTATAACAATACACCGTAATAGAAGTTATGTGAATGCCGTCTCTCTGTCTCAAAATATTTTATTGTTCTGTGCTCCTCCTTCTTCTTATAATGATGTGAATGATGAAATGCCTACATGATGAGATTCAGTGAGGCAAATGGTGCAGACATTGTGATGCAGCATTAAGCTGCTATTACCTTCTGACAGTGCATCGGAAGGACCATGTGCTTCCAGATCCACAGTTACGGGGGACTACTGTATAAAATAAAAACACGGCAATGAAAGGACCTTAACAGGGCTCACATTTTCCTTTCTTTCTTTCTTTTTGGGTCCAAATTCATTTTTATTTGGAAAATATGAAGGTGTTACACGTGAAATTGCTAACAAAGCTTTTTAAACAATCATCCTGTTTTGACTACGACAATGAAAGTCTGGCTTGAAAAGAAAAGAAAAAAAAAAAGTATGCAGCATCATTTACTCAGAGGCCTTTCAGAATTTGTTCTTGAAGTTTCTGGAACGTTCCTGTCTGTAAAGTACAGGAATCACTGAACTACATGAGGAAGCCTCTCGGGGCCAACCAATGAGAAGTTACACAATTGTCATGAAAGGGATCCATGTGCCTTCGGCATAGGAATCTGGACGATCCAACGATCCTCTCCTCTCCAGCTTGGGAGGGACTTACGCTACAGGATGAAGAGTCAGATTGTTGGTTTAACAGTACGTTTCTGGCACAGATGCGACTGGCCCTTAATATCCTGTGATTTTAGGACATTCTGTAAATAGTTTGGAGTTAATTCAATTTATTCAGAAATTAAACCTGTTTAGAAAGGTTCACTACTGTGCCAGAACATCCGCTGGTTCTAGTATCCATATATAATATGTGTAGGTTAAATCATAGTCTTAAAGTGTACTTAGAATACTGCATTATTCAAACCCAAACCGATTTTAATGAAATGTCTGCAATTAAAAGCAGCTGATGAAAGTAAAGCCAAAATTCTCACAAAGGAGGCTCACTCTCACGAAACTGTTACTTAGAGAACTTCCGGAAGCATGTGTCCCTAAAGCCATTTGAGGACAGGTAATGAGACACCCTCCCCTCATTCTTTACCACAGGATTCCAGTTGAAAGTGGGCCAGAAGTGAGCATTTCTAAATAGTTCAGAAAAGTCCATAGCAGTGTTAAAAAGACGTTTAAGAATGTCTCTCTGTCGGGGCGCATCGGTGGCTCAGTGGGTTAAACGGCTGACTTCAGCTCAGGTTATGATCTCACAGTTCATGAGTTCCAGCCCCACGTGGGGCTCTGTGCTGACAGCTCTGAACCCGGAGCCTGCTTCCAATTCTGCGTCTCCCTCTCTCTTCCCCTCCCCTCCTGGTGTTATGTCTCTTTCTCTCAAAAATAAATCAACATTTAAAATAAAATGTCTCTCTTGGGGCGCCTGGGTGGCGCAGTCGGTTAAGCGTCCGACTTCAGCCAGGTCACGATCTCGCGGTCCAGGAGTTCGAGCCCCGCGTCGGGCTCTGGGCTGATGGCTCAGAGCCTGGAGCCTGTTTGCAATTCTATGTCTCCCTCTCTCTCTGCCCCTCCCCCGTTCATGCTCTGTCTCTCTCTGTCCCAAAAATAAATAAACGTTCAAAAAAAGAAAATTAAAATAAAATGTCTCTCTGTCTTTCTGTTTCTGTGAGTAGTGGTGCTCATCAGAATTTCCTAGTGGCGCAAGGACAAAGGCAAGTCCGGACACTCGCTCAGATGTTAGAATGGAAGGTGCACTGTTGGGTCGTCCTTAGAACGTGCTTCTGCAGGCTTTCTCCTGTATGTGGATCACCAGTGTGGGTCAAGTGGACTCCTGTGAGGGAGTGGTGTTTGGTGGCCAGGACCTCTTGGGCATTTTTTCCTAAGTGGAATACACAGCAGATCAGGGGGTAGGGGAGATAACACAGGGAAGCTACTCTTTCCAGCTCAGAAGGAGTTGATGAAGCCCATGTATGCATTCAAGAAGCCCATGGGATCCTCCAGCTCTGGAGAGAGGTTGATGTAGTCATCCAGAATCAGCACTGATAGGGATTCACATGATCCAATGGCCCATCGAGAAAAGTAAATGGCAACTGTTACAGAAGCAAGAGCTCCCACCCAGCATCTTCTAAACTTCCTTCTCTGGCTGAAATCCTGTAAGAGACTGTCGATAACTGAATTGCCATCATCGTTCTATATCCCTGCCTACATGTCCCACGGCTCACTCTCAGAGTGTCAGGCGCATGGCCCGAAGACGGGGGGTGAGACCTCAGGAGAAGGTTCATCAATCACGTGAGGATAGACGACAGCACGTTTCCATCTTTGAGAAACTTTTGGAGAAGGTGAGGACGGTGAGTCTTGGGAAGTACACGTCCCTTCAAGAGACAGAGACTGTTTATGGCAAGCTTCCCAGATCAATTCTGCTTGAACCTATAGAGCAGCCCCCGAGCAACGATATCTCCATAATCATGAGACAAAAGGTTGATCTTGTGGTTTGGGAACTCCAGATGCCACAGAGGTGCCTCCACAATGCCAGCCTGTTCAAATATGGAATACTGATGTGGCCTCAGTTTGTCACCGAAGCCAAAGCCCAAGACATCAAGGGCAATCACTGGATGAAACCTCAGGGTCAGGCCATCCCAAACCTTGTGCCAACCATAGCTGGATGTTGGAAAGCCATGTGAAAGCACAACTATCGCGGACTTCCAACCACACCCACAGAGCCTTGGTGGAAGATGCCTAGTCCCTTGTAGGTAAAAAATTTGCATGACAACTGCCATGAGTGAAGAGAGGGAGAACACTGCGGGTAGGGAGGTGTGGGATATGCAGACAGGCCACAAGCAGGGGCACAGCCAGTAACCCCACCTGAACCGCTTATCCTGGTCCAGGTAAGATCTGGACTACAAGACTCGATGTTTGGAAGAGAGCTCACATTCCATATTTAATTAGAACCCTATGACTGGAATGAGACCTGGGAGGAAATAGCAAGACAGAGAAGTGAGATACTTTAGACGTGTATAGCTTAGGCGGGAAATGTACTAGGGTCCTAGAGTTAGAAATTCCTGGTAACAAAGAATCCCCTGGTGTTTATTAGGGATCAAAAAGGGACCGTGTCTCTGTTATGCCATCTAGATCACAAGCAGATACAAGGAGCACCATTCTAAAGCAAGGCCTCAGAATCTTAGATGGTTTCAGAAGTATGATGTGATGCCAAGCTGGGAGGAGGGAGACACTTGCCTTTGGTACAAATGCATATGTCTTGGGGAAACAGCACTGGGTTGGGTATCAACAGGTATAAATTCTGGTTCCAGATGCCTTGTGTGTAAATCAACCCTGCTCAATTTCCCTTTCTGTAAAGGGAACTGTAATCTACCTCTCAGGGCCAACATGTTAGTTAAAATGTCTAATCAAAAAGAATGGGCAAGCGCACCCAGGGCTATCAATTGGTACTGTGCTCAGAGCAGGTGTGGCAAATGAATTTCAACGTGTGTGAACACCAATATTCTGAATGGGGTCGTCTCTGGGAGCAACGTATTAAGACGGCAATCGAGGAGCTAAGTACGCTATCGTATGTTTTGAAATCTATTCCCCGTGTTGTAGAAAGAACATCTAAGTGTGGAATTGACCGGCAAAGGTCAACGATACCAGTTTCATATGCAAAAGCCCAGCACGATTCTTTCCAAACACTTTCTGTTCATTCTGCTTTTCCAATTGGTTGTAATAGCTGGAGCCTCTAGGTGGCCCTTTTTTTTTTTTTTTTTAATGACGTGAGGAAACCTGATTATCTTCTAGCCAGACTTATTTTTCACAGTTTCTTTTGAACTCATCTACTTGAGATCTAACAAAGGAAAAACTAGCATTGTTGCTAAGGGCAACCTAAGAAATGAATGCTATCATGTGTGAAATAGGCGCTCCCCTTGGAAAGTCTGTCAATAATGATTTCTGGTGCAGACATCTCCGACAGGTAGATAGTGACCCATCAATAGCTTCATCACCCTGTCTTCTCAACGTCAGGACATCTACTTCTGGGCCTCTTCAGCCCACCAAATAGGTAACAATGGGCAAGAATTCCCCACATCTCTGCAGTCCCAACCCCTTATTGATAGCTAGGTAATAATTAACAAAGCTTAGTTTCCATCAGGCATCTGTCAAGCACTTTAAAAATATTAACTCATTTAATCCACATGACAAGGGCATAAAATAGGGACTCTTGTTATCTCTATGTTACAGAAGACAAAAGAAACAAGTCCGGATGCAATTTGCCTAAATCCATACCAGTGAGAACTGGAGTCTGAATCCAGGTGATCTGGATGTAATGTGCTCAACCACTCAGCTAGGCACATGCCCAATACTTGAGGTGAGGATTTGTGTGGAATGAGTAATAAATTCAGCCAGTGATATACACATACTTTACTATTTTTTTAATGTTTATTTATTTTTGAGAAAGGGAGACAGAGCGCAAGAGGAGGAGGGGCAGAAATCCAAATCAGGAGACACAGAATCCAAATCGGACTCCAGGCTCTGAGTTACCAGCACAGAGCCCGACGAGGGGCTTGAACCCATGAACCGTGAGGTCACAACCTGGGCCGAAGTTGGACACTCAACCGACTGAGCCACCCGGCGCCCCTCATCCAATTATACTTTAAGGTTATTTATGAAATTCTCTGATGACGTATGTTTCCATTTTCCATCTTTGCTTAAATTTAACTCTTTGGTTCAATCTTATTCTTTCTGATAGGACTACACGGTGTCAAATCCAGTTGGGATTGAGTTTATAATGGAAAGTCAAGGGATAGCATGGGGCCTCAAAGCTCCTATGTGGACACAATGCTTCTCTATTTTTAGAACAGCTTTTAGGTTACTAAATAACACACCCTAGAGCTAGATCTACGAACTGGTGAAGGTCATTAAAGTCTCTCTTTGTGGCTAAAAGCAAATGTTAGAAGATTTGCCCTGGTCTTCCAGCATGGAAGAAACCCACAACCACAGTCCTTTAGTTGCCATTGAGTTGATGTGCTATGATGCCGCTGAAGATGTCCATGTGTTTCTTTCCTAAGATCTCCCATGGCTGTCTCCCCTGGCTTCCCTGAGACTGGGGCGCATCTGCTGGTATTAGCAGCACTGGGTAAGCTTGCCATTTATTTACTTCGAGCCAACTGTGATCAAAAGCCCCTAACAGAAGCTAAAAAGATAGCTTAGTGGAATCAACATCTGGTAGATAATACTTAAATTCCCTGCAATCCTGCGTTTACATCCTAGTAGGGTAAAATCAATCTTCCCTTTACTGGGAAAAATGCAATCAACTATAACTTTCTCAGTGTGCATTTGTTGGTTTTAAACTTTTAAAACTAAATCATATTTGTTTTACACAGAGACAACTGATAGTGTTTGAACTGATTTGTCGCATCTCCGGACAAACTGGGTATATGATGAAAATCTGTCAATATCGTTTAATGACTGCCGGATCAAACACGAGTTTTAAGTTGAGAAACAGTATCTTAATAAAGTCTTCAAGTATGTTTATTTTTATTATGAAATGGTTGAAGTATCACAGTAGAAAACTCAAAAGTAAAACAGGATTTATTCCTTAACTTAGATATAAAGACAATTGGGTCTGAATTTGAAAGAGATAGTAGTAAAAATAATAAAATTAAATTATATTTTACATGCCCTACTTTTTTCTGTAATTAGGTGACTTGGAAGGATTTATGTGTTTTCAATTATGTGGACCCTTCTTATTCTGAAATGAATCTGGGCAAATGAAAATTATTACTATAGAGAGTCACTATTTCTGATGAAATTATTTCAATTCCATTGTTTTGGGGTAGAAAATACTTGAGACTATCGACTTGAAAAGTCATTTGCCTTCATTATATGCTATCGATTTAACTTCATCTGGACTGGATAAAGGTATGAATAACTAGAAAAATAGCACATTAGAAAGAAACTAGAGCCTTAATTAAATAAATGTATCATTTAAATTTTCTATAACAGTAAACTTGTACTCAGAATTTTATTCAGTCATGTATAATTATAGGAATATATACTTGGGATTTCAAATTCCAAAGACAGGCCAAACCAAACGTCCTTAAAATGCAAGCAGTGAAACTGTTATAGCATAAAAAGTAACTGGTAGATAAAAATTATGTACAGAAACCCTTATTCTTATTTTATAAACTTCGGTTATAAAATAAATTTGGTTGAACTCAAACACCAATCCGGTATATATATATTTTTTTTCCAGTTCACAAGACTCTCTTACAGGTTCTATTAGAAAGGAAAAAGAGGGGCGCCTGGGTGGCTCAGTCGGTTGAGCGTCCGACTTCAGCTCAGGTCACAATCTGTCGCTCCGTGAGTTCGAGCCTCGCGTCGGGCTCTGGGCTGATGGCTCGGAGCCTGGAGCCTGCTTCTGATTCTGTGTCTCCCTCTCTCTCTGCCCCTCCCCCGTTCATGCTCTGTCTCTCTGTCTCAAAAATAAATAAATGTTAAAAAAAATTAAAAAAAATAAAATGAAAGGAAAAAGAAACATACCTTTTTTTTTCTTTTCTCACAGACCTTCTTTTAGACTGTAAGTGGAAAGATATTACCTGTATCCTTATCATGCACAGAACAACTTATTAGGAAAATCGATAGGAAGCTCACACGAAATGAACACATAATTTTAGAAAAGGGTTTTGCATTTGGTCAGCTGTTCTTTTTGGAGAAGTAAGACCTTAATGCAGCTTCTAAATGGTAACTAAGTGACCAAACCAGTGCTTCTCTATGAAAATTCCTACAATATTTCAGTAGTTTTGGATTTTGCATAGAAAACAAATGGATAACTTGGGAATAACTGGACTTATGGAATTCATAGAACCATATACAGTTCACATAATTGTATTAAACACAAAACACAGCAGAAATCCATCATGGGAGACAACCACCAAATGCAACATCATGCAGCATGTATTAAGACTCTGGTATTAACTTCTAATACAGCCACATCTCAGTGAAACATGGCCCTATAACAAAACAAGCAACAACCAACAACGAGACCAACAAATGCCTTTATTTTTCCTTCTTATGTTTGGTCAAGTATATTATCCAAAACCTACTCCCCATACCTCAATGGAAAGGCTCTGGTTTTTCCTGTGAGACCCTTATTGCTAACTAGAAGTTTCTTCTCATTTGGATTACAATTGTTCACTCCATCTTGGATTCAATAGAATCTTTTTCAGCTGTAGTTCTGTGCGAGCCTTTTTAAAAAATGTTTATTGATTTTGAGAGAGAGTGAGAGAGACAGAGCAGGAGTGGCAGAGGGGAAGAGAGACAGAGGGAGAGAGAGAGAGAACCCCAACAGGCTCTCTACTGTCAGCACAGGGCCCGATGGAGGGCTCAATTTCAGGAACAATGAGATCATGACCTGAGCGAAAATGAAGAGACGATGCTCAACTGACTGAGCCACCCAGGCGCTCCTGTATGACGCTTTTTTGGAATATGTTCCAGAAGCCCTTGGTCCCGACTGCTCAGAAACAGCCTAACTAGGTGTATCGAGTTTCATGAAACAACCTGATCCGAGATCTACATGTATGTATCTTTTCCCAATTGTATGACAAGAAGCAAACTATATAAAACTGTTGAATTCCATGATACTTCTGGGATAAGCCCCGCCCCCTTCCACAGCCGCCCCCTATATGCCGGCTATTAGTCTCTGGGGCTGCAAGAATCTGATGAGAAATGTGAACAATGATCTGGTTGCACAACTCCCTCCCTATTACTCACAATACTGTCTTTGTTGAGTTATCCGTTGGTTGTAGCCCTTCTCTCTCAGTGCTTTGTGCATCTCCCCCAAAGCAAAACGATTGGTGGAAGACTATGATTTTGTTTTTCAGGAGAGTGGAAAGCTGCTAGTGTCTAGCACTTACCGAAGGCCTCAGACTTCCACTTGATGGGACAGGTATGGCATTATTTCCTCTCTAATTCAGAAAGATCAAGGCAAACTTGCAATACTCACAGTTGTAAAGGAAGCGGACAGGTATGGAAAACACAGATCTGCCCCTGGACTCTCTATTACCAAGAGGTAAACAGCGAGGAAAGCCAAGTTGGCAGTTACAATGGCTTGAGAGGGTCACAACCTGCACACACGAAGTCAGGCAGGAAGGAGGATTCGCATAACACTGTTGAAAAGGAAAATGATGTGCTCAGGCTTGGAATCAGATGGTCAAGTCAGGCAAAAGTGTGGGTGGGACGGTGGCATGTTAGGGAATTAATTCAATGACCGTAATGGAGCTTTCATTGTTTTTCACTTGAGAATGATGTAGTAATATGTAAAATCTTAAATTAGTCAAAACATTCCAAGCCATTCCAGATACTTCCATGTTGGGTTTAGAAGGAGCAGGGGGTCACCGGGTTCTCTAATGGAAAGATGATGTATGTCTCTGTCCATGCTAAATACTAATGACCTTTCACTGAGCTGTTATTATGTGCTATGCACTGTGTACAGTAACTTATTTATTTTTATCTATTTTCACGTAATCTGCCTGACAATCCAGTAGGGTAGGTCTAGGCTCCATGTTACAGATGAGAAATGTAAGACTGGAAAAACATACCTTTCTCTGTTAGCAAAGAGTAAAGTCGGATTAAAGATTCCGTGATTCAAGCCCTGTGCTCTCTTTAATGTAATGTAATGGTTGAGCTGAAAATTTCACTCCTGGACCTAAGAATCCTATCATTACATCAGGTGTGGCAAGAGCCACAGAGAGAATTACCTTCAAATTATAACTATGGATGTAAATGTAACCATTCATTTATTCAGGACAATTTGTTCCAGATAATGCTGCAGCAGTGAACAAGAGACAAGGTCCCTGACCCTAAGGAATAAACTTACAGCAAGCTGCTAAGGAGAAACAGAAAATAAACACATTTTCATGATATGTCAGACAAATAGAGCTGGGTAAGAAATTAATTGGGAATGCCTTTTTATAAAGGATGATTCGGGATAGACCCTTTGCTAAGTAAGAAGACAATTGTGACGAAGCAGGAAAGAATCATTCGGATATTGTTAGAGACCGTGTTCCAGGGAGAGAAAATAGCAAATTTCAATGGCTTTATGAAAGCAAAATGTATTTGAGAAACAGCATGCGTATCCGTGTAGCAGGAGCAGAACGGAGACGAGGCAGATTCGTACAGTTGGCCTTGAACAACACAGGGGTTAGGGGCACAGACGCCCTGCACAGTGAAAAATGCCCATATAACTTTTGACTCCTCCAAGTGTAAATCCTAATCGCCTACACCGTTGACCAGAAGCTTTACTGATAACACAGTCGATGAACAAGCATTTCGTATGTAATATATATTACTATTGCACACTTACAACGAAGTTAGCTAGAGAAGAGAATGACGCGATTAAGAAAATCGTAAGGAAGAGAAAAGTGTTTACAGTTTTGTATCTTTTCAAGGACACACATAACTGGAACCTGTGTTTTTCCAGGACCAACCTTAGAAGTAAATGCAGAGAGAGGGATTAATGACCCACGAAGAGTCATCTGAAGGCTTCAAGGAGAGCAGCAGCATTCTCCCTGCAGTAAAGAGAAGGGTTTTTCTTTTATGTTTATTTATTTATTTTAAGAGACAGAGAGAAAGCATGGGTGCATGCATGCATGCAAGTGGGGGAGGGGCGGGGAGAAAGAGAGAAAGAGAGAGAGAGAGAGAATCCCAAGCCTACTGCATGCTTTCAGGGCAGAGCCCAACACGGGGCTCAATCCCAGCAACCATAAAATTATGACCTGAACCAAAATCAAGAGGCAGATGCTCAACCGACTGAGCCCCCCAGGAGCCCCTAAAGAAGTGTTTAAAGGGGCCAGCTGTTAGTCAGTTTGGACTGATTTAAAAACACTATCGACCATGTGGCTTAAGTAGCAAAACTAGTTCTAAAGGCTGGGAAGTCCTGGACCAGGGAGCCAGAATGGTCAGGTTCCGGTGAAAGTCTTTTTTCTGGTTTGTGGACAGACTTTTACTTGCTGTGTCCTCTCTCTCTCTCTCTCTCTCACACACACACACACACACACACACACACACACACACACACACAGAGTTTGGGCACTTCACCTTGTAAGGACACTAATCTCATCATTACTTCTCGAAGGTCCCACCTCAGAATACTATCACACTGAGAATTAGAGCCTCCACAGATGGATTTGGGGGTCGGCCTCAAATATTCAGTCCATTGCACTTGGAAATTGAAAAGGAGGTATTACAATATGGATGATAGTGTAACAGATGAACACGGCTTGAGCAGGAAATTCTGGAACAGCAATTATTGAGGATAGGAATATCCTAGAGAATCTTTTTTTTTTTAAGAGAACATTTTTTTCTAAATGTTTATTTTTGAGAGAGAGAGAGAGAGAGAGAGACTATGAGCAGGGAAGGGGCAAAGAGAGAGGGAGACACAGAATCTGAAGCAGGCTCCAGGCTCTGAGCTGTCATCACAGAGCCCGACATGGGGCTCGAACTCACGGACCATGAGATCATGACTTGAGCCAAAGTCGGATGCTTAACTGACTGAGCCCCCCAGGAGCCCCAGAATATCCTAGAGAACCTTGATTGTTTTCAGAACAGGGATAAACAGACTGTACACAAAATTTCAGCCTTTGTCCACATTCTTGGAATTAGAAAATTTGTCTTCCAACTTCTTCAAATTCAGTCCATGGTAATTTTTAGGAGGAAGCTCAAACTAGGATGAAATTCACCCTTTTCAAAATAGAGTCCCAAGAACATATCAAAATCTACCCCCAAACATACACACGCTCATATACACAAGCATACATCCACACACAAGTACACACACACCTTCCAGTCCAGGAAGCAGTGAGTAATATTGATTGCACGTGAGAACGTGGCCAGTGAACTCTGTTAGCCCAAGGACGTGGGCTCCTAGGCCAATACTTAATCTTCATTCACTTGACAAACTAAGACCTTAACACAACTACCAAATGGTTATCTCTTTATCAAGGAGAAGTGAGGGATTTGAGGCAGGTGGGTCTCAAGAGATACCTAAGTGAGGCGTGTCTCACAACCTCATCACCTCATTTTCTGTGAATTTGGGGGGGGGGATGGGCTGGGCATTAGGTATCTGTTTGGTGGAAATGTTCTTAATGGAAGTTGAGAATCTCAACGAATGAAATGACCGACTGCCCTTCAGGTCCATGGTGGTAAATGTGTAGCAGAAATATCTGCATGATTAAGAATGTTTTCCTTTCGGGGCATGTGGGTGGCTCAGTCAGTTAAGCACCTGACTGTGGTTCAGGTCATGATCTCAGCAAGTTCGAGACCCGCGTGGGGCTCTGTGCTGATGGCTCAGAGCCTGGAGCCTGCTGAGGATTCTGTGTCTCCCTCTCTCCCTGCCTCTGACCCATTCGCATTCTGTCTCTGTCTCCCTCCAAAATAAATAAACATTAAAAAATTAAAAAAAAAATAAGAAAGAAAAGAATGTTTTTCTTTCTTCAGCTGCATGCAGTTGCCAGAGTGATTTGTCTCTAGTAGTTGCACTGACTTATATTGCTTCCCAGTTGTCCAGCTGACAGAATTTGTCACATTGTACCGTGACTTCTGCTTTACTTGTCAATCTCCCTAATTAAACTGTGAGCTGTTTTAAGGCAAAGAAAATATATGTATCTTTTTTACCTCTGGTCCTTTGGGCATGACAGTGCTCCATAAATAACTCCAAAAATAGATACACTTTTAATGACAAACGTTCAATCTCAAACACCTAGATAGTGTGGATATATTTCTCTTTATAACAATTATCTGTCCTTGACCTGGTAATGAGGGATAAGCTTATTTCTGTAACAGACACTAAGTTCTCTGCCTGAAGTACTTGAAGTTATTTGTTCTTATATATTAATGGTAAATATGTAGGATGATTATTTTATCCTACGTAGCTATATTTCTAAGTATTTCTAAATTTATTTTAAACAATCAGCTATAGTTCAAGTTGGTAAGACTCTGATCTTCGAACTATCCTTCATTAAATTATTATGTCTACCACTGGATCATATAATATAACTAACATTTTTGTTGCATAATATACTATATTTTGGCAAATTGCAATCCCTTGAAAGCATCCTTGTATTAAGTTTTATGAACAATTGCAATCAAGCAAATCTTTTCAAGCAGAGACACAGAGACACCTGAGATTCTCCATTAACTCTCTTTAGAAGCAAAACTGACATTTGTTGGTTTAACTCTTATCATGACACCTGTTGTAGACTATTCTCAGAAAAAAAAAAAAGATTGCTTTGAAATGCATTTAAATAGTCCTGAATTCCGGTAAAACAGTAAGATGTAATAATTAAAATGCCTGTTCTCAAATTTTCAGAAATGTAAAATACACATGGCATATTGTATGATTATTGTCTGATTTTTCATTAGATTATTTATATGAAAATCAATGTCTTCATTTTCCCAGTAAATTCAAACTGTAAGCATACATAAATACCTAAATTCAAATGCAAGGATGAGATTTTTCCCTAAGTTTTAGGGAATGGAACTTACGTGTATAGTCTTTGGTCTAGAATGTCCAGTGTTGCCGTATATATCCAAGAACAGCCCTAAACTTAAAAGACTTAAAATTTAAAAAGAAGAGTTTTTACTCATATGTGGGATTTAAGAAACACAACAGAGGAACATAGGGGAAGGGAAGGAAAAGTACAATGAAAACACGGAGGGAGGCAAACCACAAGAGACTCTTAAATGCAGAGAATAAACTGAGGGCTCCTGGAAGGGAGATGGGCTAAATGGGTGATGGGCATTAAGGGGGGCACTTTTTGGGATGAGCACGGGGCGTTGCATGTAAGAGATGAATCAGTGGGTTCTACACCTGAAACCAAGACTACAATGTATGTTAACTAATTTGAATTTAAATTTAAATAAGTAAATAAACAAACAAATGGAAGAAGGAGGAGGACGAGGAGGAGGAAGGGGAGGAGGAGGAGAAGAAGAACCAGAACAACTTAAAAATAATCCAGAATTCTATACATTGCGGAACCTACTTCAGAATTAAACAAAGGAAAGATAATTTGGTCCCACTGGACCCAACCTTCAGGAAATTTATAAAGGACCTTCTTCAGGCTGAAGGGAAATGATGCCACTTAGAAATTTTTATCTAAGCATGTTAGCGCTAAGCTCTTATGAAAAGTTTTCTACTATTTGAAAGCCCAAAGAAAGTTACTTGGTCATTTTAGTCAGGGAGATTTATTTACATAATCATGTGAGTTGTCTTGTCCAGGGAAATTCACCTATGTTTGGCTTTGTTATTTACTCTTTTATTAGACCCCAGACACCAGGTATGTTGTGCTTTTGTCCAGTTGAAAAGAACTCAAGTAGCGTTGCCTCATTGCCCTGTAGAGATACTTAACTGCTTTTGTATATAAGCTAGTAATCTTATTCTAACATTATTTTCCTTCCCAACTCTAGTGAGACACAAATGAACAGAGAGCATTGTGTAACGTTAAGGTGCACAACATGATAATTTTATATATGTACATATTATGAAATGATTGTCACAGTAAGGCTAGTTAACACACCCATCACCTCCCCCAGTTACCATTTTGTGCATGTGTGTGTGAGACAGAGAAAGAACATTCAAGATTTACTTTCATAGCGAATTTCAAGTATACAATACAGTATTGTTGGCTTTATTCACCACACTGTATGTGAGACCTCAAGAACTTCATCATATAACTGTGAATTTGTATCCTTTGACCAACATCTCCCCATTTCCACCACCCCTCAGTCCCTGGCCAAAACCAGTCTACTCTGTTGCTTTGACTTTGATCTTTTTTTAGATTCCACATACAAGTGAGATCATACAGTATTTCTCTGTCTGATTTATTTCACTTAGAATAATGCCCGCAAGTTTCATCTATGCTGTCACAAATGGCAGGATTTCCTTCTTTTGTAGGGATGAATAATATTCCATTGTACTTACATACCGTATTTGCTCTATCCATTCATCTGCTCACAGACACTTAACTCATTACCGTGTCTTGAAAAACATGAATAATGCTGCAAAGTGGGGATGTAGATGCCTTTTTGAGATACCGATTTCATTTTTTTCTGGTAGATACCTACATGTAGAACTGCTGTATCATACGACAGTTCTATTTTCTTTTTTTTTTTTTTTTTTTTTTTGGTGGGGGAAGAGAGAGAGAAAGGGTGTGGGCCCATATGAGCAGGGGAAAGGCAGAGAGAGAGGGAGACAGAGAATCTTAAGCAGGCCCCGTCAGCACAGATCTGTAGCAGGAGTTGATCCCACGACCCTGGGATCAAGACCTGAGTTGAAATCAAGAGTTGGACGTTGATGGGGCGCCTGGGTGGCGCAGTCGGTTAAGCGTCCGACTTCAGCCAGGTCACGATCTCGCGGTCCGGGAGTTCGAGCCCCGCGTCGGGCTCTGGGCTGATGGCTCAGAGCCTGGAGCCTGTTTCCGATTCTGTGTCTCCCTCTCTGTCTGCCCCTCCCCCGTTCATGCTCTGTCTCTCTCTGTCCCCAAAATAAATAAACGTTGAAAAAAAAATTTAAAAAAAAAAAAAAAAAAAAAAAAAAAAAAAAAAGAGTTGGACGTTGAACTGACTGAGCCACCCAGGCGCTCCTATTTTCTTTTTTTTTACTGGACCTCTGCTATGTTTTCCATAGTGACTACATCCCCACCAATGGTGCACACGAATTTCCTTCTCTCCACGTCTTCACCAATACTCTTTATCTCTTGTCTTTTTGATAATAGCTATGCTGACAAGTTGAGATGATATCTCATCTCATTCTGGTTTTGTTTTGTGTTTTCTGGATGAATACTGATGTTCAGCATCTTCTCATGTACTTGGTGGTGATCTGTACATTTTCTTTGGAAAAATACCTATTTGGGTCCTTTGTCCATTTTTTAAGATGGATTATTTATTTCCCCAGTGAGTCACATCAGTCACTTATGTGTTGGATACAAACCCCTTATCAGATATATGGTTTAAAAATATTTTTTCCCATTCTATAGTTTGCTTTTTCAACTTTGTTGTTTCAAATTTATTGGCCAAATAAATTTTGTCTATTCAGAAGCTTTTTAGTTTGATGTAGTCCTATTTCTTTTTTTAACCTTTTTTTAAAATGTTTTTAATGTTTATTTTTGAGAGAGAGAGAGAGAGAGAAAGAGAGAGAAAATGTGAGTGGGAGAGGCAGAGAGAGAGGGAGGTGGAGAATCCCAAGCAGGCTCCAGGCTCTGAGCTGTCAGCGCATAACCTGATGCAGGGCTCGAACCCACAGGCCAGGAGATCATGACCTGAGCCAAAGTTGAATGCTTAACTGACTGAGCCACGCAGGTGCCCTGAAGTCCAAATTCTTTTTCAAGTAGAATTTTCCCTGTGTTTTCTTTTAGGAGCTTTACAGTTTAAGTTTTTACATTTAAGTCTTTATTTTTTGAGGTAATTTTTGGAAGTGGCATAAGATATGGGTTCAATTTCATTATTTTCCATGTAATACCTAGTTTCCCAAGCACCATTTATCAAAGAGACTATCCATTCCCAGTGAGTATTCTTGGCTCTCTTGCCAAATATTGACTGTATAGGTACGGTCGTATTTATGGACTCTTACTTCTGTCCCATTGGTCCATATGAATGTTTTTACGCTAGTATCTTACTACTTTGAATTCTATAGCTTGTATTATAGTCATAAATCATGAAATATGATCCCTTAAGTTTTGTTCTTTTTCAAGATTGCTTTGGTTATTTGGGGACTTTTGTGGTTCCATGCGAATTTTAAAGAATTATTTTTTTCTATTTCTGTGGAAAATGGCACTGGAATTTCGATAGTGATTGCATTGACTCTGTAGATTGCTCTGGTTAGAATGGACATTTTAACAATATGAATTCTTCTGATAGGTGAACACGGGACAACTTTCAATTTACTTTTGCCTTTTTCAATTTCTTTCATTAATGTCTTACAGTTTTCAGTGTATAGTCTTTCACCTCCTTTCTTAAATTTTCATAAACATTTTAGTGTTTTTGATGCTTTTGTAAATGGGATTATTTTCTTTATTTCCTAGATAGTTTGCTGTTCGTTTATAGAAACAACTAATTTTTTATGTTAATTTTGTATATTGAAACTTTACTGAATTTATTCTAACAGTTTTTATATCATCTATAAAGAGATAAAATTACGCTTTTTTCCTTTCTGATTTGGATGCCTTTTATTTATTTTCCTTGTCTAATTGCTCTGGCTAGACTTCCAGTGCTATGTCCAATGGGAAAGGAGAATGAATATCCCAATTATGTTTCTGATCTTAGAGGAAAAACTTTTAACCTTTAACTAGTGAGTATGTTAGATGTGGGCTTGCCATATGTGGCCTTTTTTATGTTGGGGTACATTCCTTACATACCTAATTTGTTGAGAGCCATTAATCAGGAAAAGTGCTGAATTTTGCTTAACGCTTATTTCTGTGTATATTATCATATAATTTTATCCTTTGTTAATGTGATGTATCACATGTATTCATTTGTATTGAACCATCCTTGCATCTGAGAGATAAATTCCACTTGATCATGGCATATAATTCTTTTTTTTTTTTTTAACGTCTACTTATTTTTGAGAGACAGAACACGAGCAGGGGAGGGACAGAGAGAGAGAGACCCAGAATCGGAAGCAGACTCCAGGTTCACAGCCGTCAGCACAGAGCCCGATGCGGGGCTGGAAAGCACGAACCATGAGATCATGACCGGAACCGAAGTCAGATGCTTAACCCACCAAGCCACCCAGGCGCCCCATAATTCTTTTAATATACTGCCGAATTTACCTTGCTAATATTTTGTGGAGAATTTTGCATCCCTATTCATCAGAATACGAGACTGTGATTTATTTTTCTTGTTGTGTCCTTATCTTGCTTTTTTTGTCAGGGTAACATCGGCCTCATAAATTGAGTTGGAAGTCTCCCTTCGTCTTTAATTTTGGGGAAGATTTTGAGAAGGATTTGTGCTAATTTTTCTTTAAATGTTTGGTAAAATTCACCAGTGAAGCTGTTAGATCCTGGGCTTTCCTTCATGGGAAAGGTTTGGTAATTGATCCTATCCCCTTAGTCATTATTAATCTATTCAGGGTTCCCTTTTTTTTCACAATTTAGTCTTGGTAGGTTGTATGTTTATCCTTTTCTTCTAGGTTATCCAATTCGTTGGCATATCAATATTCATACTAGTCTCATGTTCCTTCATATTTCTGTGATATCAGTTGTAATGTTTCTTGTTTCCTTTCTGATTTTATGTGAGTCCTCTCTCTCTCTCTCTCAGTTAGTCAAGCTGAAGTTTTGTCAATTTTATCTTTTTAAAAATGAACTCAGTTTTATTGACATTTTCTTTTTTTTCTCTTTAAAGTTTATTTATTTATTTTGAGAGAGAGAGAGCACATGCATGATCAGGGGAGGTGGTGAGGGGAGCAGAGAGAAAGGGAAAGAGAGACAGAGACAGAGAGACAGAAAAAGAGAGATGCCCAAGTAGGCTCTGTGCTGTCAGAACTCAGGGATCAAACCCCCCAAACTGTGAGATCATGGCTTGAACTGAAATCAAGAGTCGGACACTCAACGGACTGAGCCACCCAGGTGCCCCTTGACATTATCTACTGTTTTCCTATTCTCTATTTTACTTGTTTCTATTCTGATCTTCATAATTTCTTTTTTTCTGCTAACTTTGGAATTAGTTTATTCTTCTTTCTCTAGTTCACTTAAGTATATTGTTAGATTGTTTATTTTGAGATCTTTCTTTTTATAAATATAGGTATTTAAACCTATCAACTTCCCTCTGAACACTACTTTTGTTACGTCCCATAAGACTGGGAATATTGTGTTTCCACATTTGCTAGTCTCAAGATAATTTTTTATTTCTTCTTTGACCCTCTGGTTGTTCAGAAGTGTGTCAATTTCTACATATCTGTGAATTTTCCTCCTATTATTGATTTCTTGTTTCATATCCTGAGTGATGTAAAAGATACCTGATATAGTCTCAATTTTCTTGACTTTTTAATACTTATCTTGTAACCTAAAATATGATCTATCCTGAAGAACGTGATGTGTGCTTGAGAAGAATGAGTATTTTGCTGCCGTTGCATGTTCTGTTAGATAGGAATGTCTGTTAGGTCCATTTCATCTATAGTGTGCAAATCTGCTTTTTTCCTATTGATTTTCTGCCTGGATGATGTATCCAATGTTTGTAGTGGAGTCTCCTACTAAAGTTTCCTACTATTACTGTCTTGGTGTTCATTTCTCCTTTCAGTTCTGTTAGTTTTTGCTTTATATTTTAGATGGTTTCATGTTGGATGCATAAACATTTACACTTTTTATATCTTCTTGACCCATGGACTGTTTTATCTGTATATACCGATCTTCCTTGTCCCTTTTGACCATTTTTAACTTAAAGTCTATTTCTCTTCTGTAGGTATAGCTACTCCTACTCTCTTCCAGTTACCATTTGTTTGGAGTACTTTTTCTACACTTTTGTTTTCAGGGTATGCATGTTCTTAAAGCTAAAATGGGTCTAATGCAGGCAGCAGATCATTGGACCTTTTTTAATTTTCTCTTTCTTCTCCCTCTTCTCCTTCCTCCTCTCCCTCTTCCCCCTCCTCTTTCTTTTTCTTCTCCTCCCCCTGTTCTTCCCCCTCCTCCTCCTCTTTCACTTCCTGCTGCTCCTCCTCCTCCTTCTGCTGCTGCTTTCTTCTTCTTCTTCTTCTTCTTCTTCTTCTTCTTCTTCTCTTTCTCCTTCTCCTTCTCTTTCTCCTTCTCCTTCTCCTCCCCCTCCTCCTCCTCCTTCTCCTTCTCCTTCTCATTCTTCTCATTCTTCTTCTTGTTCTTCTTCTTCTTCTCCATTTAGCCACTCCTTCTTTTTTGTTTGGAGACTTTAATTCATTTACATTTAAGATAATTATGTATAGATAAAAACTTACTATTGCAACATTCTTAATTGCCTTTTTGACTGTTTCAAGTTCCTTTCTTTCTTTTTCCTCTCTTACTATCATCCTTAGGATTTGATCACTTTTTGGGCAGTATGCTTTCATTCACTTATATTTACCTTAAGTGCATCTACTATAGGCTTTTCTTTTGTTATGTCACATAAAATACCATTTTATGTTTGTTACATTAAATGCTTTATCACTATATCATCTTATTTAGGCTGAAAACAACTTAACTTTGATATCATAGCAGAACTATATTTTTATTTCTCCCCCTTTCACATGTTAGGTTATCAATAGTATAATTTACATCTTTTTATATTGGGTACCCAATTATAAAAATAATTATACTGAATTTTAATATGTTTGTTATTTAACTTTTTTCTTGTTGTTGTTCTTTGTTTGTTTGTTCATCAACTTTTAAAATACAGTGGAAAATGATATATGTACCACCATTATAAAATTAGGAAATCTGACTTCGACTACGTATTTATCATTACTGGTGAGTTTTACAAATTCATGTTTTACAATATTGATTAGTATCCTTTCATTTCAGTTCAAAAAACTCCCTTTATTATTTATCATAAACTAGGTCTCATGATGATGAACTCTTTCAGCTCTACTTACTAGTAGCGTTTCTATTTCTAGTATAGCAGTTTTTAAAAATTCTTTCTTAGAATTTCCATCTCTCTGCTTACATCATCACCCAACCTTGCATGTTGTTACATTTTTCATCATTGTTTTAATTTAAATGTTTGGTAATTCCAACATCCCTTCCATAGCTGAGTCTTATTCTGATCTTTACTCTGTGGCTTCGAATTGTGTCTTTTGCCTTTTGGTAAGCCTTGTAATTTTTTGTGGAAAACTGTACATGGTACAGTAGGCGAAAGGAACACTACTGAATAGGTCTTTACTGAGGTGGTGGTGAGGCCTATGGAGAGGGAAAGAATTCTGTAGTCCAATGATGAGATCTCAATCTCTTAGGAAGCCTGTGCCCCTGGGTTGTGAACTTTAAAAGTACATCTCAGTTCTGCCTCCCACCTGAAGTGATGCAGGATGGCTTGAAGAGGCTAAGATGACTGGAGTTGGGTCTTTCCATTCCCCTAAGTAGTTAGATTCTGATAAAACCCCAATAGACTTTGGCAATAGGTGCTGGCAAAATAATTTATCTTGAGAGCAATCTTTTTTAAGAAGAACAGAATGTTCTGGCATACTTCCACATATTATTTTTCAACTCCCCTGCCTAAAGCCCAGGGGGATGTTTCTCAGCTTTCTCAGCTATTTACTGTCAAAACCTGGAGAGCTCTAGGAAATTCAACTCACAAAAGTGTGGGGGACCCCCCCCCGGAGTTTTTAACTCCCAGACTTGCCCACACCGATCCTCCAGGAATTTGTTAATCACAGTTCAGATATTCCTGCCCCAGCACTGGTCTCTACTGAAGTTTTGGTTCCTTGGTTGGGGTCCAGCTCTAATAAATTGTGATTCCCAGTATCAGGCTGTATGTCTCTCCAATTTTAGGGGCAGCTGTTTGTTCTGTGATCTCAACTGACCCCTGATAGCTCTCAGAAAAGCTGTTGAATTTTCAGTACATTGAGCTTTTTATTTTTTGTTAGGATGAAGTGAAGAATTCCAAGCTTTTTACATGCCGACTAGAATCTGAACATACTAAATATCTTTTTGTTCTAGAATTGAAACACAATTATAATATAGAATTTCATCAAAATGTACCTTTTCATCACTTTTTATAAAGAACGTTAATAGTAATAAGGCAGAAAGAGGTACCAATTTTAAAATAAGCAAAATTAATTTTGTTCTAGTAAGAAAACACTCATGGCAAATACTAACAGTAATGGTAACAAACCTGTACATCATTTTGTTAGTTTAACCGATGAGCAAAATAAGAGGGATTAGACTTCTAGAATAATGGAGTGAGGATGTTATTCATTCCTCGGCCCCACAGAAACAACGGCGATATTAAAAAAAAAAAAAAAAAACTATCATCTTTGAGCTCTAAAGTTTAACCAAAAGCACAGAGTAAACTAGAAAACATTCATTCCAGAAGAGCTGCTGCATCTTGGCAAGAACAGCAAGACGTGTGGTATTTTAATTGAGGTTTGCACCATTTCTACCTTCGGAATGGTGCTGTGATGGCCATGAAAACAGGGAGACCTGTGTCACATACCTTTATAAAGCCCCAGCCCAAAGCCCTGTATATTTTGGTAATACTACCAGCATCTTCTGAGGAGACTCTATTCCCGGGGCATTGTCACTATTGGACATGATTCAGATCTCTGCCCCAAGGATGCAGCTCTTTCCCCAAGGTATTAGTAATCACAGTTGTCTAAGCCTGTGAATTTTTGTGGAACAGATAACAAGCCAGCAAAAACTTAGATAAACAACTTCAGAGATAAGAAATAGATGATTATGTATGATCTTGAAACGCTTGAATGCATTCTGCTGCTATGGAGTCAATTGTTCCCCCCCCCCCCACCAAATTCATACGTTGAAACTATAATCCCCAGCATGACTATGTTTGAAGATAGAGCTCTTGGGAGGCGAGGAAGCCTGAATGAGGTGGAACCCTAAACCTACAGGGTTAGTGTCCTTATAGGGTAAGGAAGAGTCACCGGAGATCTCTCTATACACAAAGGGGAAAGACCATGCGAAGACAGAACAAGAGGGTGGCTGTCTATGACCTAGGAAGAGAATTCTCTTCAGAAACTGAGTTTACCTGCAACGTAATCATGAACTGCTAGCATCCAGAACTGTGAGAAAATAGGTGTCTGTGGTTTAAGCCACAAGTCTGTGGTCATTGACTGTGGCAGCCTGAGCTGACTGATACAGCCACACATATATGAGAAGCGGTAGGCATATGCCCAAAAAGGACCAGAGATAGAGCCTGATAACTCATCAATGGCTGGCCTTAATGTCCTGCATAACAGGAAATTACAGCTAAGAATGACTTACGTTAGCTTTTTACCATCCTAAAGTTTGAAGTTGAGCCTTTCAGCACAAATCCCATGCCAATGTGTATGATACTTATCAGGTCAAGGCATTTAAGGGACTCTTCTGACCCATTATTGACTAATCATCAAACTATGCTGACTGAGAGGCAGCCCCTGAGAAGGCCAGGCTTTAAAAATAGCACTTTAAAAATAAAAATGATTGGAGAACTCCGTGGCTTCATACAGCCTTGAGTACAGAACCTATAAAATCCATTCTGGAATTCTGTTAAGCAAAGGAACAGAACAAGAGGGAAAAAAAAAGTGTTAGGAACAAACCTCATGGGAGGGTGAGAACTCATTTCAGATTTGCTATAGTACCTAACATCCTTGCTTTTCAACAAAAAATTATGAGACATTCACAGCAAAACAAAACAAGAAACAAACCAAACCACAAAAAACTATGTATAATGTATAAAACTGTTGATGGGCTTAACAGTGTATGAAGATGTAATCTGTATGATACTAATAGCCCAGGAAAGGGATAAGTAAGAGAATGATATTAGAGCAGTTTCTATGTACTATGTAATCAAATTAGCATTAGTCTGAAATACATTGTTTTAGGTGAAGATGCATATTGCAATATCCAGAGAAGCCACTAAGAAAATAAGACAACATACTAAAAAAAAAAAAAAAAAAAAAAAAAAAAAAAGAGAGGGGCGCCTGGGTGGCTCAGTCGTTGGGCGTCCGACTTCGGTTCAGGTCGTGATCTCACCGTCCGTGGGTCCGAGCCCCGTGTCAGCTCTGTGTTGACAGCTCAGAGCCCGGAGGCTGCTTGGGATTCTGGGTCTCCTTCTCTCTCTGCCCCTCCCCCACTCATGTTCTGTCTCTATCAAAAAATGAATAAACGTTAAAAATTTTTGTTATATTTAAGTGTCCCACAAAGAAATACCTGTTCAACCGAAAATACAGTAATAATGGAAGAATAGAGAAACACACAAGACATAAAACACATAGAAAGCAAACTGCAAAACCCAGTCATATAATTAGACTAAATAAATGGATTAAGTACTCCAATTCAAAGGCAATCTAATGACGTGATTAAAAAACAGAATCCAACTACAGACCGTACACAAAAGACAAATGAGATTCAAATACCAATAATTCCAAAGTAAAAGGCTGGGAAAAAGATATGCCATACAAATTATAAGAGATTTGCAATGGCTATACTAATATACAAAGCAGATTTTAAGGCAAAAATTATAGTACAGAAAGTATTACTAGAGGTAAAGAGAGATATTTTATACTAATAAAAGATTCCATTCAGCCGGAATAATTACATATGTTTACTTAACCACAGAGCCCCAAAATACATGCTACTTAGAACTGAAGAGAGAAATAGTTCAACAAAAATAGTTGAAGATTTCACTATTCCACTTTCAATAATCGATAGAACATCTAGTCAAAAAAATCAGAAAAAAAATACAGACAACTCGAAAACACTCTCAACTTGACTAGTATCTAGAAAACATGATAATCAATGACAACAGAAAACACATTATTTTCAATAGAACATAGAATATGCAAATATCAATATAATATTAATAAAACAAAGAATAGAAACCACATGATTATCTCTATAGACGTGGTAAAACATTGGACAAAAACCAAATGCACATTTATGATTTTCACAGGCGGTAACTCCTTTCGCAACATCCACAGTGAGCATTGTACTTAGTGATGAAAGACTGAAGATATTCTGCCTAAAACCAGGAATGAGGCAGCCACATCTGGCCCTGCCACTTCTAGTAAACGTACCGAAAGGGCTAGCTAGTCCAATCAGGCAATAAAAAGAAATAAAAAGCACCTAGATTGGAAAGAGGGGGTAGGACTATCTTTTCTCACAGATGACATGATCTTGGATATAAAAGGTCTGAGGGCATCATGAAAACAATTAGAAGTAAAATACGTGTAGAACGAGTTTTTAGAATATTAGGACAATACTGAAAAACCAATCGCATTTCTATTTACAGCAATGACCAATACGAAATCAGGAATACAGTTTTTCACAACCACATCAGAAAGAATAAAACACTCATGAATAAATGTAACAAAAGAAGCGTAAGACTTGTACCCTGAGATATAAAAAAAATAAAAAAAGAATTACAGCAGTAAAATAAAGGAGTTCAAAATAAATAGAGAGGCACACATTCTTGGATTGGAAAACCCAGAAGTGCAATGATGTCATTTCTCCCAATTTGGTCCATAGATTCAACAAGTAGGTTTCAAAAAGTGGAGATTAAATCCATAGGATCTTATAAATATTCTATAAATGTTCCAACAAAACTTTTTTTTTTTTTTTTGCAGAAACTCGCAAGCAAGATCCTAAAATTTACGTGGAAATGCAAAAGTCCAAAGAAATGAAAATATATCTATGTTTTGAATTTCAGTGGACGATTTTTAGAGCAGTTTTAGATTCAGATGAAAATGAAGCAAAAGTTCTAGCGTTTCCAAACACCACCAGCCCCCACCCCCACCCCTTATCTCTTCTATTATAATAGCCCTTATTGAGGGGGTACATTTCTTCCTACAGAAAAACCAACATTGACACATGATATCATTATCGTCCAAAGGCCATAGTCCACATTAGGGTTCACTCCCGGTGTACATTCTACAGTTTCGGCCTAAGTATTCTTCCCTAACCCTTAGTTACCTCTGTTATTTTTTACTGTCTCTATAGTATTGTTTTCTCCTCCAATGTCCTACAGTTGAACTCATACAGTATGCAGCCTTTCAGAATGGCTTCTTTCACTTCATAATATGCATGTGTGTTCCTCCCTGTTGCATTTATGGCTGGGCCACTCATTTCCTTTGAGCAGTGAAAAATTATTCCATTGTCTGGGTGTGCTGTAATTTATTTATCCACTCACCTGCCGAAGCCCATCTTGGTTGACTCCTAGCTTTTGCAACTATGAATAGAGCTGCTACAAACATCTATGTGCAGGCTTTTGTGGGTCATAAATTTTCATCTCCTTTGAAGCTGAAATAGCAAGAAGCATTAATGCCAGATCATATGGTAAGAGTATATTGAGTTTTGCAGGAAACAGCCACCCTTTCTTTCCGTCCGTATCATTTTGCATTACTACCAGCCATGGATGAGACTTCCTATTCTCTACTTCCTTACCAGCACTTGGTGTTGACATTATTTTTAATTTTCACCATTGTGCTAGGTAGGTAGTAATATCTCATCGTCGCTTTATTCGCCATTCTCCAATGACATATAATGTTGAGTATGTTTTCAACTAGTTGCAGGTTTGCAAAGAACCAAGTCTGAAGTGTTTCACTTACCCGTTGCAAAACTTAGTAGATAGCCATACAAAATTTGCATGCAAATATTCTTAGAAAAATTATTTACGATGCTCAAAAATCGGAAATATCCCAAATGTTTATCAACCAGCAAATGGTTATACCAAACATAGTATATCAATACAATGGAATGTTATAGAGCAATAAAGAACAGAACACTGACACATGCTACCACGTGAATAGCTCTCAAAAGTATTATGGTAATTCAAATTGTAAGACACAAGATAACACGTATTGTATGATTTCATTTATATGAAAATCCAGAAAAGGCAAATCTGCAGAGACAGGAAAGAAATTATTGTTTGCATGAGGCAGAGCATGAAAATTGGGATTACTTGAAAATGAGACTAGGTAGGGGCACCAAGGTGGCTCAGTTGGTTAAGCGTCCGACTTTGGCTCAGGTCATAATCTCAGCGTTCGTGAGTTCGAGCCCCCCATAGGGTTCTGCACTGACAGCTCAGAGCCTGGAGCCTGCCTCAGATTCTGTGTCTCCCTGTCTCTGCCCCTCCCCTGCTTGTACTCTGTCTCTTTCTCTCTCTCTCAAAAATAAATAAACATTAAAAATTAAAAAAAAAAAAGAAAATGAGACTAAGTGATCTCATTGTTTGAAAACCTGCTTAATTGTGCTTAATATTGCTTCATTGTGATGGCTTCACGGCACAATAATTTTTCTAAAAGTCATAGAGTTGAAAACTTGAAAGGGATAAATTCAATGATATATAAAATATGATGCATTACAATATTTTTCACAGTAGCCAAGACACAGAAACAAATTAAATGTAAGTTGATGAAGAAATAGGTAAAGAAATATATAAATATATGTATGAATATATATATATATACACATATATATGAATATATGAAGTGGTATAAATATATATATATATTTGAATATTTTATATTCATAGATATATAAATATATATTTATATATTTATAGATATTTAATATAGATATATATTTATATATCTATATCTATATCTATCTATGTCTATATATATCTATATCTATATCTATACAGATATATATAGATATTTAATATATTTTTTTTTCAATGTTTATTTATTTTTGGGACACAGAGAGACAGAGCATGAACGGGGGAGGGGCAGAGAGAGAGGGAGACACAGAATCGGAAACAGGCTCCAGGCTCCGAGCCATCAGCCCAGAGCCTGATGCGGGGCTGGAACTCACGGACCGCGAGATCGTGACCTGGCTGAAGTCGGACGCTTAACCGACTGCGCCACCCAGGCGCCCCTAGATATTTAATATAGATATATATTTATATATATATATAGATAGATAGAGATATTTATATAGATATATATAGATATTTAATATAGATATATATTTATATATCTATGAATATATGAAGTGAGATACTACACACACACACACACACACACACGCTAGTATATTATTTCAACCTTTCAAAAGAAGGAAATTAGGCCATTTGTAACAACATGGATGAACGTGAAGAATAGTATTAAAGTGAACTAAACCAGACACAGAAAGACAAACACTGGATGATCTCACTTTTATGTGGAATCAAAAAAGTTGAACTCCAAAATAGAGAGTACAACAGTCGTTGCCAGGGGTTGGAGGGTGGAGGAAATGAGATATTGGTCAAAAGATACGTACCGAACACACACACACACACACACACACACACTCACACACAGTAACTGTGAGCTGATGGATATGCTAATTAGTTTGTGGTAATCACTCCACAATGTATTCACATATCAAAACATCAGGTTGCATACTTCAGATATATACAATTTTTTCATTGTCAGCACCTCAATAAAGCTGGGGAAAAATTGCGAAATATAAGAGCAAGTAATCAACCAAAAAAGTGGATATTTTCCACACGCACATCAGAGATTCACTCTGAGGAATAACGAATTCCTTCTCAATAAGAGACAAACCAAAAGAAGGGGATGTGTGGCGTGTGAAGGGAGCAGGAAAGAAATATGGTATGCGGTCTCTAGTGGCAAAGCTGCAGAGGCAAATATTATCAGAGCTGGGGAGTTTAAGGAAAGAGCCACAAGAATCATGTTCAAACACGATTTCAAATACCGTAAATTCTGACAAGTTGAAAAACCAGTTTTAAATTTTTCAGCAGTATTAAACATTTACAACCGTCATTATCTCACAGCTCCCCAGGAGCCCACTGGTGGGACTGCAAAGGCAGACCGTCCTGTTTTCGAAAAAACACAAATTACCATACCCCATGTTACGATCCAATAGCCCCCATGAAATTCAAAGGAATTGTGAGTAGAGCTTGTCCAATGGTGGTCATCGCCTGATACTCTGACAGCTTGGTAAAACTACAAGCAAGAAGAGAGGAAAGAATTTTCCTTTCAGTATGCATCGCTAGACACATTTGGTGAATTTGTTATTGACCTGGGGTTTTTGCAGAACCTGGATCAAAATATCATATGGAGATGATTTTACAACAGAGGCGTTTAGTCTCAAATAGGGTCATTGCCATCCATAGCCACCTGTATCTTTAACTTAGATTTAAAATGCGTAGAATGGTTTTCTTCAACAAAACACATGCCTTAGAAGGCAGAGAAGCAAAAATGTTGTCAGAAACCAATAGTGGCTTCAAGAAGTATGTGATTCTGTTCTCTCATTTTACAGCACCCCCCCCACTCCCGAAAAAAGTCAAAACGACCTAAAACATCTGGTTGACACACATTTAATTTTCAGCTGGATAAATAAAATCATAGCACCGGTCAGTTTGGTTTTTTGTTTGTTTGCTTGCTTTCGTTTTTACAAGACACTCAAATCCTGGTAGTTTCACCAGGAAATGCTATCACTTAAAACTGACATCATTTTAGGCTTAAGGCACCCAAGTACTAGATAAATTACATTTGTCATGTTTTGTGGGCTAAAAGAAAAATTTTAAGCTTCTGTCAGGCACGGTTGGACTTTTAGGTACTTTGGATTTATCTAAAGTTGCTGTTGGAGGAAAACCTTTGGTTTTCCACAAAGATACATTAAATACTATCTACACAAGCTTAAAAAATAATGTTTTCACTGACTACCCCAAGACTGATATTCAATAACTACAAATCTCCATTTGATTAACAATGCAGACTTTCATCAAGTTCAATCTTGAACAATTTTACTTGTTCAAAGAAAAATTATCTACTTTTCCCCCAAATCCTGACCCAGACAACATACAGTTGGGTATAAAAATGCATGAGAATAATTCTTAGGAGTTGGCTACTTAAAATGTGGACCTCTGGCAGGTGTGGACTCTCAATTTTTTTCTTTTTAGTCCATAATAGGTTAAGGAAACAAAATCTAGAAACTTTCATAGCAACTTGAGAAAATAATTTTTCTGTTGAATATAATCATTAAAAATAGAAATTTTTGTTTCATGCCTTTTTCGATGTTATTTTTCTTTCATGTTGTAAAAGTATAGGCCTGAGAGTTATTGGAAAATTTTTCTTTTCACCATAAAAATGGGTTGAGAAACAGTGGTCTAGACAGGTTTGAGGTTTTTGTAATAATAAGGATTTCCTGTTTCCAGATGATCTCATGGATACACAAATAAAATGGGAAATTACTTTGTGTTGATAATTCTTCAAAGTAGACCATCTCTTTACTTATTTATTTATTTTTTATTTTAGAGACAGTGTGCATGATTGGGGCAGAGAAAGTGAGTCCTTTTTTTTTAAGTTTATTTATTTTGAGAGAGAGAAAGAGAGCAAGAGAAGGGTAGGGGCAGAGAGAGGGAGAGAGAGGATCCCAAGCAGGCTTTGCACTGTCAGGATGGAGCCTCATGTGAGGCTCAAACTTACAAACTGTGAGATAAGATAAGAGAAAGAAAGGGGGGTAGGGAGGGAGAGAGAGAATCTTCAGTAGATTCCATGCTTAGCATGGATCCTGAGGTAGGGCTCGATTCCGGGATCCCAGGATCATGACCTGAGCCAAAGTCAAGAGTCAGATGTTCAACTGACTGAGCCACCAGGCACCCCATTCTCTACTTAATTTTAACAGTAGTTTTTGTTTGTTTGTTTGTTTTTAAAGCCATAGCTGTTGCTCAAACTGTGAGGGTGCAAACTTCTGGGCAAGAGGTCCCCAAGTATATGAACAGGATGGGGTAAGTATGGGTCAGAACAGGTGACCGGAATGGACCAGGTGGGTGGGACAAAGGCTAAGTGTTCTAAGGACTCAAGATGAGAAAGTCAAGGAACATCTGGGGTCCTGAAGGCAGTTGTGACCATCCAGTGAATCTTTCCACGACTCAGGCATGGTAACTATCTTGCCCCAGGTCACACAGCAAGTCTAAGCGGCAGAACAGGAAGGACTAGGTTTGGGCGTCCAACACAAAGCATGATGTTCTCCCTTTCCTGATGTTTCCTTAGCCTCTGGGGCCCTCAGGGAGCTGAGGCATCTTACCCCTGACCTGTTTCCCTAGATCAGCTTTTGAGGGGTTTTATATATTCTGAATGCACTGTGTCCATATATGTACATGGAAACACATGTGAGAACACAGATATGCACACGTGCTGTTGCTTGCTGGTTCCTGGGTCTCTACGCCTGCCATCAAGGCAATAGCTCTGACTCTGTGTCTGTGCTTTGCCAGCCCCAGCCTGAGAACACTCTAGGCAGAACGGGTACCTTGGCCAGGACGGTGCGTGTCCTGCTCTCTCTTGGTCATGGCCGTGCCACCCCCGATCTCTGTGTGCACTGTCAGTGGGTTTGTTTCTAAGACAAAAACAAAAACAAAAACAAAAACCCTACCTAATGATCAATTCTCCAAATAACTGCTTTGCCCAAAATAAATTCTCTGAGTGTCTTGGCATTTCCTTTTGGGTTCCCTCACTTTATACATAGTTTGGGGGTTTTCAGAATGTTTTTAGCACTTGGACTTGTTATGGATTTCTACAAAGCATTTAAAAATGCTTAGATTCTAGGAATGGTCCACTTGTTTCTTATAACTGAGATTCTCTTTTAAGCACTGTAGGGGCACCTGAGTGGCTAAGTCGACTGAGCATCGGACTCTTGGTTTCAGCTCAGGTCATGGTGTCAGGGTGTGTGAGAGTGCTTGCTTGGAATTCTCTCTCTCTCTATCTCTATCTCTCTCTCTGCCCCTCCCACTCACAGTCTCTCTCTCTCTCTCTCTCTCTCTCTCTCAAAATAAATAAACCTCAAAAAATCAACAAATATATTACAATGGCACCAAAGGTGATTTCTTTTGCACTAAAAATATCATTAAATAATTCTTCATGGAGAAACTGGCTGTAAGTTAAGAAGTCCACACAGGGCGTTTGCCCTAATTCAACCCTGCTGAGTAAATTTAAGTTCCTCTTTAACTTACTGGCTTGATTTTGCAGGAACTCCTTGACTTATTTGTGTACCCACATTAGAGATTGTGTTTGGGACTTTTCAGATTAATTTCCTGCTATTTTATAGCTATAACTGACTGATTTTACTCAATTCTCCAGCAGGGAGGGAGACATTTTGCCAGGGGAGGGGCAGTCATAGTGGGAGGAGGGGCATTCTGTTTTAGTGCCTCCTTTGCCAGTTATAAATATTAAATCACACAACAGTGTACATTTTTACCTCCTCCCCCCCCCCCCAATTCTAACACACGCACACACAGGGAAAGTAAATAGTATCAGTGATTGATGACATCTGTCACTGCAAGTTGAAAATCAATGGATGCCTGCGATCCATCCATTCATTCCAACAATTTTTAAATTTGTCCTTGCCTCAGGTTAGGTGTTAAATCTCATTTGATTACCTTCTCACAAATATCACTTCAGTGAGTAATGGCATAGGGGATACTTAGCTTTTTTCTGAGGATAGATACAAGTTACTGCCACATAAGGAATTTCTCTTGTGTAAAACCACTTTTTAGGTTTGTCCAATTTCTTGTTCAGTGACCATATGGCAATTTTGTGGCAGTAATTAGTTTCAGTGATCCGTGTTAGAAAAAATACAATTAATGATATTTTCTTTTATTAGGCGCTGAAAACAGATACGACTTTCATTTTTATATTTCGATGGCTGCAAAGCTCACGCCAAATTTCATGCAAAACTATGATAATAATCACTGTAGTTTAAATATCTGGTATATTTATTATCTCCACCCTGCGGTTTCAAAATTTTGTTCTACTTATATTCTAATTGTCAGAGGTCAATGCATCTCTTTTATGGAAAATTCTCCACGTTTTGGCAATCACACGTTGCCCCTGAATATATTATTATTATATTTCCCTTGCTGTTTTTCATCCTGAGTCACTTGCTATGATTCCTTTCCCATTGTAATTTTGCACTTAATTCTCTCCAAACAGAAAATATTGATATATCAATTCCTTAAAAGACTTCACAAAAGAGCTCTAAATTTTTCTCAGGAAAAAAAGTTATCTATTTCCGTTTAGACAGATAGGTTTCATACTGAGGATTGTGTGTGCACGTGTAACTGTCCCTACATGCACACAGACACACACACACCAAGCACAACAGACAGACATCTAGAACAGAGTTAGCAACATAATGATGTGCTCAGCTGAGATTTTACCTGTTCTACCACCCAAATATTTGTTGATGGCTGCCCTTCACCTCCTAGATCAGTTACTGCCAATTCCACGGGGCATCTCAATGAAAGCTGTATTGATACTGGAAACACCTCTTCACATTTGGATTATAAAAACACAAAAATGGGGGCGTCTCGTGGCTCAGTTGGTTAAGTGTCCGACTTCAGCTCAGGTCACGATGTCACAGTTTGCGAGTTCAAGCCCCTCGTCAGGCTCTGTGCTGACAGCTTGGAGCCTTGAGCCTGCTTTGGATTCTGGGTCTCTCTCTCTCTCTCTCTCTCTCTCTCTCCTCTCCCCATCCCCCACTGGTGCTTGTCTCTCTCTCTCTCTCAAACAAAACAAAACGAAACAAAACACACACACATTAAAAAAAATGGTGCACATAATCACCAAATCCATGCTATAAATTAAAACTTTATATACGCATTAGCTAGGCATCCCTAAAGTAGTATTTCCAAATAGAATTGGTTACATTGTAAACTGTGTGGGCTAAAACTATTTCCTTCTTTCTGCTTCTGTGTCTCCAGTGGGGATCTTCCTCTCTCTTCTCTGTCCTATGCTTGCTTGAGTACATTTGTATTGGGACATCTGAAAATCCTCATCCATGTCCTTGCTTTCTTGGATCTTATTTTTATGTCTCTATTTCTGATCTTAATTCCATAGATATTAATCCATTTATGTCACTCATTTCTGCGGGTGGTGTTTCTTTGTCTATAAGACACTCTCTCTCTCTCTCTCTTCTTATAACTCCATGGTTTTCCTTCTAAGTAGAGATGTCTCTAATTCTGATTTTGACCTAAACAATGTTGTGTTTAAACCTTTGCTGATAACACTGACCTCTACATTATTTAGCAGAGTGGGGTCTAATCTCCAATTACCACTAAGTCAAGTTACCTGTTTTAACACTACTTCTTTAGCCATGTCCCCAAGGACAGAAAAAAACAAACACTGTATTCTCAGCATCTGACCTGTCTGACTGGAAAGTATTCAAGTTTGGATGGGAATGTCAATGATTACTAGGTCAAAGCTCAAATTAGATTCAAAGGCAATAACGGATTTATGATCCGTTGGGTGCTATTACAAATAGTCCTAGAAATCTCAGTGGCTGAAGAAAAATAGAAAATTATTTCTTATTTATGTAAAATCAAACGTTGGTGGGTGGCTTTGCTCATGGTTGGTCATTCAAGGACCTAGATTTCTCTAATCTGTGTTCTATTTTCTTTAGGACTTGGAATTCCTTTCCATTCAGCCAATGGGTGGGAGGAAAAAAAAGCAATAGAGGAGGTATACCTATTTTTAAATTTTTAATGTTTGTTTTTGAGAGAGAGAGAGAGAGAGAGGCAGCAAAGAAGGGGCAGAGAGACAGAGACAGAGACAGAGACAGAGACAGGACCCAAAGCAGGCTTCAGGCTCTGAGCTGTCAACACAGAGCCTGACTTGGGATTTGAACTCATGAACCCTGAGATCATGAGCTGAGCTGAAGTTGTACGCTTAACTGACTGAGCCACCCAGGTGCCTCAGTATACCTACTTTTATACTGCTTTGGCCATATGTGAACCACAAAGATCCATTCATATTCCATCTGTAAGAATGAGTCACATGATTCCAATAGACAAAAGACAGCTGAGAACTATAGCCCAACCAGGAAAGCCACATCTCCAGGATGCTGCATGAAGGAAAGTGAACTCAAAGTGGTAGTTAGATGTTGTCAGAGCTAGATTTGGAAAATACTTTTCCCCCCAAATCCTTAGTATTATCAATGTGAAAACTAAAGCCCAGGAATGTAGATTATATGTCCAAAGTCACCAAGATAAGTGGAGGCAGATGCAGGTGGGACTCACTTGCTCTGTCCACCATGATGGCTTCTGTGATGTTCCCATGATGCAAGAGCCTAGGCAAGGCTTGGTTCCATCCATCCACAGTTACCCAGGAACCTTGGTTTTCATGGAGGGTGAGAACTGGGCTGAAAGTAAGAATACAAGCCATAACTAGGGTGAGCATATAATTTATATTCCAGACTAGGACACTTTGAGATTGTCATGGGCAAACCAAAAAAAAACAAATTCTATGTTGAATTTTCCTCACAAATTTCACCTGGGAAGTTTTTGTAGCGACTATTACAAGGAGAGCTGATAACATATAGAATTTTGTTTTCACTTTCTAGTCCCAATTTAACAATTATAACACATTTCTTGAGTGGAAATTCTCTCCTGTTGACATTCTGATTGATTTTTAAGAGGACTCAAAATACCATTCTAAAAACTCTATCAAGAGCTTCAAAGAGCAACCTCTATAGAACAAACGACTCCATTGAACATAATTCTGAACAAGTTGTTTCCGCACTGTGTCTGAGAGTTTCAAAATGATCTATTACCAAGCCACGGTGGGAAGACAGGAGACAGGAGCCAAGGGTGGAGACCGGGAAGCCACACTTTATCTTCAGCCTCCGAGTCACCCCGGATAAATGAAGTCTTTTAAATATGGAACACAAGAAAAAAAGATGGAGTGCAGAAAAAATAGTGGATCAAAAATATACCTTTCTGTCATCTTTCCTGGGCAAGCACCTCCTCGTGCCAAGCCCTGCGTGAGAACACAAAGAACGTCTCCCTCAAAGCATCTGTAAACATTTGCAATTCCCTGTGGAAGGTGCCAACTGTAGCTAACATATGGTGCTATCAACGAAGTCGTCCAAAATGACTGCCCACACAGATAAATTCACTTTTAGCTGTCTTGTTATTCCAGTTTAATGATGCAGTGTTGGCTAACTCCTGCGATATCTTCCAGCGGGAGAGAAAACAGAGTGGTTTCAAAATCCTGTTTCAAGCGCACTCTGTAAGCAAATGACACCATTATCTATATCAATTTTGCCATGCCATCACCAGTTTTGATCAGATCTCAAGCATAATTCGTATGTGGAGACGTTGACGCTCTACGGTTGAACCTGCTGTGCAAACACCATAACCAGGCAGCCTGGGATTAACCCAATGAAGAGACATGGAGGGATTGGAGCCTCCATTTGGCACTGGAAGGAACAGCGGCTTTCCTTGGGAAATGAATTGTTTTGTTCATTTACACAGTTTACAACCTTGCTTATAGGGTTGTTAAATTAATAATTTACCATCAGAACAGGATCCCTATGGCCGGCATAAGGGGGATGAGTGTGTAGAAATGTTGGACTTTACAACCTATTAAAAAAAGAAAAGCGTAGGGGTGCCTGGGTGGGTCAGTCGCTTAAGCATCTGATTTCAGCTCAGGTCATGATCTCATGGTCCGTGAGTTTGAGCCCCACGTCGGGCTCTGTGCTGACAGCTCAGAGCCTGGAGCCTGCTTCAGATTCTGTGTCTCCCTCTCTCTCTGCCCCTCCCCTGATCATGCTCTGTCTTTCTCTGTCTCAAAAATAAATAAAATAATGGCCAGGGCTGTGTATGGTGGGTTTACTCTGTGTCAGACCAAGGTCTTGGCTCCTCATGGCTGAGTGTACTTCATCTTTCCAACTAAAACCCTAGGAGGTCAGTGAGCTTAGCAACTCAATGGTTTTATTAAGGGAAAAGATTAGGTTAATTTCTCAAAGTAGTTATTCATTTAGTAATAGACTGAAATAGACACAAATACATATACATATATACACACACATCTAGAATATGTACAATATATAGCATATATGTTAGAATACACAGTCATATGTACATATATATATAGTGTATATGTGGCATATATATTGAATGTGTCAGAATATATACATATATATGTCTAGTATACATATTTTGTTACGTTTATTTGTTTTGTTTTGTTTTGTTTTTTGAGAGACAGAGAGAGCGAGCAGAGAGAAAGGGAGAGAGAGAGAACGCCAAACACCAGTGCAGAACCCCATGTGGGACTCGAACTCATGAACCGTGAGGTCATGGCCTGAGCTAAAACCAAGAATCAGCTGCTCAACCGCCTGAGCCACCCAGACGTCCCTAGTGTGTGTGTATATACATATGTATATGCTGTGTGTATATAATTTATATGGTATATACATATTTTTTCTGATATTTATCTATTCCACTTCAATGAAATCTTGCCTTATAATCTTATGTTTGTTTTTTTAATGTTTATTTATTTGTGAGTGGGGGGTGGACAGAGAGAGAGAGAGGGAGACACAGAATCCAAAGCAGGCTTCAGGCTCTGTGCTGACAGCAGAGAGCCCGACGCAGGGCTTGAACTCACGGACCACGAGATCATGACCTGAGCCGAAGTCAGACACTTAACCGACTGAGCCACCCAGGCGCCCGTAGCCTTATAATCTTAACCATCAATTCAACCCTCTCTTCTATTTCCTTTAACTTCTTTTTATAGACTTTTGGACAGTGGTCATGCTTAATTCCTTTTTTCATTAAACCGAAGCCGTCGGTGCTGCAGGTCCCAGGATCTTTGTCCTGCTTACTGCCGACAGCATCTATAATGGTGCCCGCATAAAACAGGCATTCAGTGTTCAGTTAAAATGATTTGATTCATGGTCACTGTTGTATTCAACTCACCCCTTCTACCCCCCGCCGCCTGGAATTTACATTACAGGGGAGAAAGACATCAGTTTGAAAGATCACTAGATAAATTTAATAGAATGATCCCGGATAAATGCCTCAAATCTTTATTCTTCAGGTTTCTTATCTGTACTCTAGGGCTACAACCAAACTCAGAATCACATAAGAACCATTTAAGATTATACCAAAAATATGCTACGTCTAACTTTTTGATACCCGAACTTCATTTCCACCAAGATTTCAACATGATTGAGTGTCCTCTATTTATCTTGTCGGAGATAATAACCCCCTGAATCACAATCATGCATGCTCTAATGCTTTTAAACAAGTCAAAGTCAGTTTTCCCCTTCCAGGCCAGGAGGGCAGTTAGAGTAAATAGAGTAGAGGGAGTCCAGAGGGGAAGCAAAGCCATCAGCCCTCCGCGGGCACCTGTACCTGTGTGTTGTGCTGTACATCACAGGCCCCTCTGGCCAGTTGGCCCCGTGCTATCTGTGCAGATGGGGAGAGTGAGAGCAGTGACCACAAAACTCTCCCGATGTATGCTTCCGGATCTTCCTTTCCTTTCATGGAGCACACAAATGCTTTATCAGGAAGTGTTTATTGAGCGTCTATTTCTCAGCTACTGTACTAACCATATCTGTATTTTCTCTAATACTTACGGCATTGCTTAAATGTCAGCGTCCTGAAATGGCCCTTAGTTATGTGTTTCCGTGGCCGTGTGTTTTGATAAAATACGTGAGTGTGAGATTATCTTTCTTATAATGTGCCCCTCCCTCCAATGTCATCATTTTCAGCATTCATGAATCATGAGCGTGTCTTTGTCCTCCAGTGTTCCAAGTCGTTCCATTTATGCCTGCTTCTCATGCTATTAAATCCGGGGGTAAGTGATTCTTGAAGCCTGACAAGGTTCATTTGGTCTTCTCTGGGTCTGTGTGTGTCTCTCTCTCCACGGGTGTGCACACATGTGCACACACACATGCACACACCTGCTCAGGCTAGCCAAAAGACATTGACCATGTAGCGTATGCTAAGTAGAGTTTTACTATCATGTTATTACACTCAAAGAATTTATAATCCAGTCAAGTGAGATCCAACCAATGTTGGCATACCTGGGAAGAGGGGATTCCATAACACCCAGAGTGTTCATTTAAGGTTTCTGGATATTCAGATTATTTGTGCATTATACTTTCATGTGGATTATTGCTATTTATTAATGCCAATTTCATATGGTCATACAATTCGGCAAAATGCGTTTGGCATACCTCAATATAATAAAAACCATGTATGAAAAGCCCACCTACTATCATCAATGGGGAACAACTGAGAGCTTTTCCTCTATAGTCAGGAGAGGACAGGGATGTCCACTCTCATCACTGTTATTTAACACAGTACTAGAAGTCCTAGCCACAGCAATCAAATCACAAAAAGAAATGAAAGACATCCAAATCGGCAAAGAAGAAGCAAAACTTTTCACTCTTTGCAGATGACATGATACTCTTTATAGAAAACCCAAAAGACTCCACCAAAAAATGGCTAGAACTGATACACATATTCACTAAAGTCACAGGATACAGAATCAACATACAGAGGTGTGCCTGGGTGTCTCAGTCGGTTAAGCATCTGACTCTTGGTTTCAGCTCAGGTCATTATCTCACAGTTTTGTGGACTTGAGCCCCACATCCAGCTCTACAGCTGGCAACACGGGGCCTTCTTGGGATTCTATTTCTCTCTCTCTCTCTCTCTCTCTCTCTCTCGTGTGCGATCTGCCCCTCCCTGGCTCATACTGTCTCTGTCCATCTCAAAATAAATAAACTTAAAAAAAAAAATAGGCAGAGGACATGAATAGACATTTTCCAAAGAAGACATACCGATGGCCAACAGACAGGAAAAGATGCTTACCATCATTCATCATGAGAGAAATAAAAATCAAAGTTACAGGGGCGTCTGCGTGGCTCAGTTGGTTAAGCATCTGACTCTTGGTTTCGGCTCAGGTCATGGTCTCGTGGTTTGTGAGACTGAGCCCTGCATCAGGCTTTGCACTGACAGTGCAGAGCCTGCTTAGGGTTCTCTCTTTCCCTCTCCTTCTGCCCCCACCCCCTCGTCTCGTGCTGTCTCTCTAAATAAATAAATAAATAAATAATCAAAACTATAATGAGATATCGCTGCACACCTCTCAGAATGGCTAAAATCAGCAACGCAAGAAACAATTCTTACATTGTTGGTAAGAATGCAAACTGGTGCAGCCCCTCTAGAAAACAGTATGGAGGTCCCTCAAAAAGTTAAACAGAGAATTACCCTATGATCTAACGATTGCACTCCTAGGCATTTATCCAAAGAATACAAAAACACTAATTCAAAGGGATACATGCACCACTATGTTTACAGCAGCATTATTAATAATAGCCAAATTATGGAAAAAACCCAAAGGTCCATCAACTGATGAATGGAAAAAAGAAAATGTGGCATATGTATACAAAGGAATATTGCTCAGCCATAAAAACACATTCCGTCTTGCCATTTGCAACAACACGGATGGAACCGGAGGGTATTATGTTAAATAAAATAAGTTAGTCTGAGGAGGACAAATACCGTATGATTTCACTCATATGTGGAATTTCAGAAACAAAACAAAGAAGCATGGGGGAAAAGAGAGTGAGAGATAGAGAGAGGCAAACCAAGAAACAGATTCCTCACTATAAAGAACAAACTGTGGGTTACCAGAGGGGAGGTGGGTAGGGGTATGGATTAATGGATCATTGATAAGGAGCGCACTTGTCGTGATGAGCACTGGGTGATGTATGGAACTGTTGAATCACTAACGTGTGTACCTGGAACTAATGTTATTCTGTATGTGAACCAACTGGAATTTAATTAAAAACTGAAAGGAAAGGATGTAAAAAAATGCATTCGTAGGATAGCTGAATACTGTATTTTTGTAAGCAAGTAGCTTGCCATCACATGAGACACATTTTCAAAATCAAATAATTTCGGAATAATTCCAATGAATATTTATTAAAGCTCATTCTCTTTACCTACAACAGCGCTGTCCTAGGCACAGAAGTTTCAGTTTCAGTTTCAAGTTTTTAGTAAATTCAACCCATCTGCTATTTGATTTCCACTATTGACTCGATTCCCTCTAGATAACATTGAGCGGTGATTACCAATTATTATAATTGTGTCACAACGGACATGTACAATGCTGACGAAAGTGATCTAGTCAAGACACTGGCAACCAGCCAATAGGATGTGGCGTAGAGTGATTGCTGGATTGGTATTTACACTCCTTCCAGGGAGAGTATCATACAGAAACCCTCCATTTTGTCTGTTGGGTTGACTTTGACCTCTGCTTAATAGGTGCTCTCCACAATGGAGAAAGGTGGCCATGGAGAGACTATGCAGTGCCCTTTAAACTCTTTTTTTTTTTTTAACGTTTATTTATCTTTGAGAGAGAGAGAGAGAGAGAGAGAGAGAGAGCAGGGGAGGGGCAGAGAGAGATTGAGACACAGAATCCAAAGCAGGCTCCAGGCTCCAGGCTGTCAGCACAGAGCCCGATGCGGGACTCCAACTCATGAACCACAAGATCATGACCTGAGCTGAAGTCGGAAGCTTAACCAACTGAGCCACCACCCAGGCGCCCCTGGAAGGCCCTTTAAAACCTCCAACGGTTTTCCTTGTGAATTTTTCGGTGGCAGCGTTTAGATCCCACAAACCACCACACATCTGGCTCCCATTCTATGAATTCCCACCGCTATTCAGAGAGAATATTACAGGGAGATATTCAACCCAGTATGGCTGAGCCCTCACAGTGGAGGATGACAAATGAGAAGCAGAGTTGAAAGAGCCATCTGTTTTCCTTACTTGACATCAGCACAACATTTGTAATGGGATTAACATTATTCCTTCCAGTCTGAGTCAGGAGCGTCCCTGCTTTATCTGCAAAGGTACTCCACTTAATTTGTTTTCCTGGTGATGGATGTATGATTGGATTTAAGACCATCATGGGGAATCAAATGTGCACGCCCAGAGTGAAAGAGCACTGCGAAGAATTATGGGTAGAATGTGACACAAGTAATATTTTTGCTAGAGTCATTTGGACAAGAGAGCAAAAAATAAGTGATGCAAAGCTGGAAGGTCCTTGTAACAGAATCGTTCCAATGCAACACATTGCTTTTGTGTATCCCTGAGGAATAAGAGTTTGACCCTTAAATCTGGATGGGCTGTGATAAAACAGAAATACCCTTTCTCTCTGATCGAGGAGTAAATGATTCTTTGCGCCCCTGATGACAGCATTCTCTGCTGTCCAGAACCCTGCTTCAACTAAGCCAGAATTCCAATTCCCTTCATACGGTGAAGATACAGGAATAAAACGCAGAACGGCATACACAGCCCTGGATAACAGTTTACAAGATGAGGTTAACTCCTCCCCTTTGGAGCCGGCCTTGGTTACCGATTCAGGTTCAGTACCTTAAAATAGGCATGAGTAATGTTTTGAAATCTGAGACATCCTGTACTGCTTGTGTCTTAGCAGCCGTTTACTTTGTGGAGACAGGATGATGAATAATATTAATCAGCTTAATTTAAAGGCCAGAGGGTAAATATTTAGGTCACATGGTTTGGTGCGCTATTTTTGCAAATGTTGCTAGAGATAAATGAGTGTATTTTACAAACACAGAGTCTATATACATTTTCTAAGCACTGATATATGATTAATTTTAAGTCTTTTATGACCTAAATGTGAACATTTTAAGAGCTCATTAACAAATCCCTTAGTTTTCAGATACTTCTAGGAAAATTATTTATAAGCTCTTTTTAAACAGTATTTGACAGAAAAAAAAAACACACACACACAATGTATGGCCTTAAAATATAACAGAGAAAATCTGGGATTTTCAGTACATATATTCCTGCTTTTGTTTATTAAAATTTAAATATTTTAGGAGTACCTGGGTGGCTCAGTTAGTTAAGCGACCGACTTCAGCTCAGGTCAGACCTTGCAGTTCACGAGTTAGAGCCCCGCATCAGACTCTGGGCTGACAGCTCAGATCCTGGAGCCTGTTTCAGATTCTGTCTCTCTCTCTCTCTGCCCCTTCCCTGCTCACACTCTCTCTTTCTCTCGAAAATAAATAAACATTAATTTTTTTTAATTTAAATATTTTAAACATAATTAAACTATAGTAATTCCTGGGGCGCCTAGGTGACTCAGTTAGTTAAGCGTCGGACTCTTGGTTTCCTCTCAGATAATGATCTCATGGCTCAGTTTTTTTTTGTTGTTGTTGTTTTTTTGTTTTTTTGTTTTTATCACATCTACCCATTTAGCAACATACAATGCCTTCTGGTCTACCTTTCTCCTGCCTCCTGCTATTATGGAAACAGTCATCTGGAGGAGATGCCAATCCCTCTCCTTGTCCACGAAGCCCTGTCCCATCCTCCTTCCTCAGAGCGTCATTGTGGCAACTCCTCATTCTCTTTCCTGCGTTGCTAACTTTTCCTTCTCTACTGGATTATTCCCACCAGCACAATGGCATACATTCACAATCATGTGGTTCTGGAGGCAGAAGCCTAGAACGCAGGTGCTACTCTGGCTGGCTAGTTCTGGAGCCTTTAAAGGCCGCATACAGTCTTTGACTTGTGGCTTTTTCCACATATCACCACCTCTACTTTTGTCATCACATCTTCTGCTGCTGATTCTGATCCTCTAATAAGGATCCCTGGGATTCCACTGGGTGCGTGTAGAGAATCAAGATAACCTCTCCATCTAAAACTTTTTCATTGAATCACACCTGCAAAGTGTGCATCAGGTGAAAATAACATATTGCCAGCTTCTGAGAATTAGGACACAGACATCTTTGGGGGACCAGTATTCAACCTACTGACATCTCGTCTGCAGAGAAAAATCATCTCTTGATCCCACCTCTACAAGGATAGCCCAATCTCTGTGTCACCCTTGACATTAAAGTTCCTCAGAAGAGTGCCACTATGTCTCTTCTTTAAGTCTCCTCTTCTTATTTTCTCTTGAACACATTCTAAATAGTCTTCCACTCTTACCACTCCACAAAGCTTATGTTAAGTTTACCACCGTCAGCACTGCCAAACCCTAATGTCAGCCTGCCTATTGGTTGGACCTCTCTGAGGCACGACACGAAGGTGGCATCTCTTCCTTTGTGGCTTGTTGTAGGAGTTGGCCTACTCCTGTTAATACTCCTGCCTTTTTAATTCCCTTCTAGTTTCGCTTCATCACCCCAACTCAGTATCTCAGGGTCTGGTCTTTACATCACCTGTCTTCTCAACCAAGTCTTTCCCTTGGTGATCTCATCCAGACTCAGGACTTCAAACACCACTCATGCTCAGAGCTTAAATACTGAGCCTGAAGGTCCTAATAAACTCCGGATTCTTCTTTGACCAATAGATATTCAAACCACGTCCAAAAACATGACTTCCTCATCTTCAACACCAAAAACCTCCTCTACTCAATGAAAAATGCAATATCCCATTTTCTTGAAGAAAAACCTACACTCATTCTTGATTTCTCATTTTTTCTCACATTCCCAATACAATCATTTACTGCGTCCTGTGGTCCCTACCTTCAAATAATATTTGATATCTGGGCACTCCATCACACCTTCCAAGACTCCATCATCCCTTGCCTGGATTATTGCTATAGCCTCTGTACATCTCTCCCTGCTTCCACCATTTTCCCCTTCAGGACATCGTCAAATTTCCTATCAGAAAATCACCTTTAACTGTAAAGTCAGATCCTGACACGTATTTACTAAACTTTCTCTATGCTATCTCCATAATCAGGCAGAGTATAAGTCAAAAATTCTACTATGGTCTACAAGGCTCAAAAAAATAAGTAAAATAATCTGGCTGCAGTTAAGGAGGACTTCACCTTATTCCTCTTTGTCTTTTGTTAGGTCTCTAGCCCCAAGAAAAAGACAAGACTTCTCATTGCATAGAAAGCTCATCCTTCCAGGTATTTTTAGGACACACTTATTTCAAAGTTTTGTCCTGATATCACCTTCTCGGTGAGATCTATCTTGACTACTGAAGGGTAGCGGAATATGCTTTTTTGACATAAAGATTATTTTGAGATGGTTATTTTTTGAGAAACAGCTGACACAGGAGAAACTCTGGAAACAAAAGTAGAAGTTTGCCTTTCTGTAAGATACATTTACATGTATAAAGGAAATTTCCATTTGTAATCATCTCCCTCTGTGTATTTGGAAGAGAAGGATGACTTTACCTTTTTAGAGAGACAGCATGAGTGGGGGAGAGGGAGAGAGAGAGAATGAGAATCTTAATCAGGTTTCATGCTCAGCGTGGAGTCCCATGCAGGGCTTGATCCCAAGACCCTGGGATCATGACCGGAGCCAAAATCAAGAGTTGGATGCTTAGCTGACTGAGCCACCCAGGTGCCCCAAGAGAAGGATGACATTAAATCATAAAAAAAAATCTTATCAAAGGTAAAGACAAGACTTAAGTTTGCATAACAACCCTCACCCAATTTACTGTGCTTTTCCTGGTCAACTTCCGTAACTAGCCTTTGCTCCTTCCTAGCTCTTTCTTTTGTCTTTAGCTGAAGACGGTATTAAAGGTGGTGGCTTGGGCTATCTCAGGGAGTTACTCACTTTTTCTAAGTAATTTCCACCTATGCATGTGATACACATGTTGATAAACTTTAGTTTGTTTTTCTTTTGTTAATCTGTCCATTATTACAGGGGGTCTCAGGCAAGAACTCCATAGGGTAGAGAAAAACTATTTTTTTCTCCCCTCCTCTACTTAAAATTTCTTCCTCTCCCACTTGGAACTCAGCCTTCTTCATAACATTGTATCACCTTATTCTATGAAGTATTTAATTGACTTATTTTGTTTATTGTGTATCTTGAAATGGGCAGGGATTTTCATTGATTTTGATAACTGCCATATCCCTATTGCCCAGACCAGACCAGTCACTGGTAAATTCAGTGGTTGCTCAAAAAACATCTGTTGAATTGATAAAAGGTTAGTTATATAAACTGACATATAAACAGATAAGAAACAATATACTTGTTAAAATAAAAGTATTTTCATGTGTTACTAGATGCTTCAAGAAAAGCATTGACTATGACTTTGACAGTGGAATATTATGTTGCCTAACTTTGCCACCTTCACTGTCTATCATGAACATGAAACAAGCATATATAATTTCATCAGTGATTATGGAATAGGCACCAGTGGAAAGGACTGAAAAGTGTGCTAAGTATATTGACATGCACAATAGACGACAGAGAAATCAGCAGAGAGCTAAGGAATGTTCATGCTGAAAATAAAGATAATAAGGGTCATTCAGACCACTTTTGGCATAGGATTTAGTATCAGCAAAAATGATGATAAGAAATTATGAGTAGGATATTTTGGTTATAGCATAAGAGTGAGAAAGGTTGAAAACAAAACTTAGGACCAGAACATACAGTGTAAACCTAAATCAGTAGGTCATAGGAAAAGAATTAAAAGAATCCTAACCATTTCGATAATTCATATAGTTCACATGTTAAAAGTGGAATTTTATTAATCCTCACAAAGATCCATAAAAATTAGTAGAGTCCCTTTCTTAAGGACGATAGCCAACTTGTTCTTTCTTTGCTGAAAAGCAAACATTTCCAGGAATACTGACTCTCATTGGTAAAAAGAATCATGGGGGCGCCTGGGTGGTTCAGTCGGTTAAGCATCTGACTTCGGCTCAGGTCATGATCTCACAGTCCGTGAGTTCGAGCCCCGCGTCGGGCTCTGTGCTGACAGCTCAGAGCCTGGAGCCTGCTTCCGATTCTGTGTCTCCCTCTCTCTCTGCCCCTCCCCTGTTCATGCTCTGTCTCTCTCTGTCTCAAAAATAAATAAATGCTAAAAAAAAAATTAAAAAAAAAAAAAAGAATCATGGTAGCAGGGTTTGCTGATTCATGTCCTGTTTACAATGGTACTTTAGAAAGATAAGTTTAATAAGACAGGGCAGGGGCAAACGACAAACGATGGAGAGCCTAATCAATAAGTACTATCTAAGTGTAGCTGAGTTCCTACCTTGAAAGGAAGATGATGGCAAAAATATGGTAGATGGAAAAAAAAAGAATCCATTCCGGGGGCGCCTGGGTGGCGCAGTCGGTTAAGCGTCCGACTTCAGCCAGGTCACGATCTCGCGGTCCGTGAGTTCGAGCCCCGCGTCGGGCTCTGGGCTGATGGCTCAGAGCCTGGAGCCTGTTTGCGATTCTGTGTCTCCCTCTCTCTCTGCCCCTCCCCCGTTCATGCTCTGTCTCTCTCTGTCCCAAAAATAAATAAACGTTGAAAAAAAAAAAATTAAAAAAAAAAATCCATTCCGTTGAGAGGAAGTTGCCACAAATAAAGATACTTTCAATCTCTACATATTCCAGAGAGAATGTTCCCTGGTAAGTTTCCTCGCCATCGTAAATTTAATTCAGATCCAATAATACAAACTACAATCACCATCTTCATTTCAGGATACGGTGTGATTTATTCATGTGTCAAGACTCTGACGACTTTTAGTCCTAAACTTAACCAATCTTAGTATCTTTGATGTATTTCCTTCAACTTCCTATAAATCCTGTCATTCATTTTCATCTGTCAGGTCTTAAAAAACACTTGTTCATAGGTACCTCCTTAATCCAAATTGTATTCAGAAAGAAAAATGCTTACTCTTGTTAGTCCTCATTTAAGATTTGAAAACTGAAACTCTAGGAGAGTAAATGACTCATACAAGAAAATGCTGTTTGATACTGTATATCTGAAAATGGATAATTTCTAATTTCAAATCTGCGTGTCCTTGTGCCAAACCGCTGTGCCTCCAATAATGCCCAAACTTGGTAAAGTGTCTCTTCTGACTTCCTCCGAATTCCAGCCTTCCCACAGCTTCCACTGTACCCCGTGAAATGTAGCCAGAATTTATACATCACGACGATGCTTTTGATCCATCAACATAAAACATTTGCCTTGAATTGTTCATTTGATTCTTACAAGGAGCAGGTGAACCAGTGAGGCAAGCCACCTGCAACAAAGATGACAAAACTGGGATAATTAAATTTGCTTTCGCAGGAGAGGAGAAATAATCTTCCCTCTGTCTTTCTAGGTTATTGCCTTCGACCCCTCTGCAATAAAACAAATTCACAGGAGAATAACACATTTAATTACGTGTATATTTTACAGAAGCCCCGCAAAGTTATGAGACTCAGGAAGCTTTCCTACAGTTTAGACAAAAAGAAAACAACAAATTGTGAAGAACGGACAACACAAAGGGGGTTGAGTTAGGGATAGTAAAATGGTGAAGAATTAACAGTTTTGCTTATGCAGCCTTCCTGATGCTAAATTCCCCGTTTCTGGTATTAGGGATGTCATCTTTCCTGCTAGTACAGGGAAGATTCCTTTCATAGAGGACATTTATCTCCTGCTTCCAGGAGGGACAAAGGAGGGACAGAGTGTCCTTCTTTCACGAACTATTCCTCAAGTACCTTTAATTAAAAAACAAACAAACAAACAAAAAACAAATGGCCAACTAACAGAGATCACAGTCCTACAGGACAGGAGTGTCCATCAGTTTACAAATATCTTAGTAAATTATAAGAAAAAGGCAATCTTATCAATAGCCTCATCTTCAGAAACCTATAGACTCAGGTTCCTGGAGCCTTGGTAGGACCTTCCTCTCCACAGTGATGTGGTGAACAAAGGCAGAAGGAAATGGCAGGTGAGATCAAACTTCCTTAAATCCTGCAGCCCTTTGACAAATACTTGAGGCCGGCTGAGGAAAACATTTCTCCCCTACCATCCAAGGTTAATGCTTTTGCTAGAGGGAAAAACAACCTTAACTTGACAATAGCGAGGCCTCCCGTATCCTGTGAATCTTCTTCAGTATATGGAAGTCTTTTTGAAAACTTCCCCTTGACTTTACCTCCCCCAAAGTCCCAACTATATAACCAGTCTCTCCTCATGGTCCCAGCACAGTTCTTTCTGCCTATGGGTCCTGTCCCTGTGCTTTAATAAAATCACCTTTTTGGGGCGCCTGGGTGGCGCAGTCGGTTAAGCGTCCGACTTCAGCCAGGTCACGATCTCGCAGTCCGTGAGTTCGAGCCCCGCGTCGGGCTCTGTGCTGACTGCTCAGAGCCTGGAGCCTGTTTCCGATTCTGTGTCTCCCTCTCTCTCTGCCCCTCCCCCGTTCATGCTGTCTCTCTCTGTCCCAAAAATAAAAACGTTGAAAAAAAAAATTAAAAAAAAAAATTAAAAAAAAATAAAATCACCTTTTTGCACCAAAGACGTCTTCAAGAATTCTTTCTTGGCCATCAGCTCCAAACCCCATCCCCCAAAGAACCACTCCAAAATGTCATCAAGATAGGTCAACTTCAACAAGGAGAGAGTCCCCATGAAGGCAAACCTAAAGCCGCGACAGTGGCAATGACAGCCATCACCTCGTCTCCCTCCCTGAGACACACATAGAACAAGGTTGGTTACGATGCTCATGGTGAGCTGAGTATTGCTGACCATGAGGCAGCTGAGCTCCCCAATAAAGGACATCTGCAAATGCTCAGGGAACTGGATTTTGTGTTTTTATAATCTCAGCTGTTTGGAAGAGATAAAACCTGTCTGACAGGCCTTTTAGATCAACAGGCTGGATGAAGTTGACTTAACCTACCTGTACAGATGACCCGAGTAGTTCCGTAATGTGACACATCTCAAGGACGAGGGTCCAGGTTGCTGCAAACCAGCAATGGAAGTTCCCCGGGCATGTGAATATGTATGTCATTGCCTTATTAGTCGCAGGTAATTGTCATAACTTGTAAACTAATACATAAATAAGAATATCTACCAAAATAGGATGTTTTTTAACATGCTGTTCTTCTGGCTCTACCTCGTTTCTCAGCTATGATTATAATATGAATACGTTTATTTTAAGTGATGGATAGTGTAATCGTTTTCTGCATTTGTTCGAAATGTGAATTTTGCATCCCCAGCAGTATTTTATTTTAATAGAACCCTGTCATTGCTGGCAAAGTACATAAAGTTTGCTCCTCTCTTATGATTTAAGAGGAAGTTGCTTTCTACAGCTCAGACATTGTGGTACATCTGCTGTAATTACAGTTCCACAATTATGGTTTAATAAGCTGTGACACACCTACAGGTACTCCACACGGTAATTTCTGTGACAGCACAGACAGTGGGTGGAGCCTGTCATGTGTTCTTAGAGGATCTCAACCTGCAGCAAATGTTTTGATGGTTCGCATGAATAATGGTTGGGGCGCCTGGGTGGCTCAGTCGGTTGAGTCCAACTTCGGCTCAGGTCATGATCTCACAGTCCATGAGTTCGAGCCCCGCGTCGGCTCTGTGCTGACAGCTCAGAGCCTGGAGCCTATTTCAGATTCTGTGTCTCCCCCTCTCTCTACCCCTCCCCTGCTCACTCTCTGTGTCTCTCTGTCTCTCAATAATAAATAAACGTTAATTGTTTTTAATAATGGTTGAATGTACCCATATCTCATACATTTAAAAATATTTAAAACTCCATTAACACCTGGCCAACCGGATGTGCGTCGTTCAGACAAATAAGGATCAGGCTAGTCCTCATTTCTGAGTCTCCCCAAAGTTCCCTCATGTCGTGGTGTTTGAGCTCCAAAGCAAAAAGTCTCTTTTCTTTACACTTTCAAAGGAAGAAAATCTCTTTGCTGTCTGACAGACCTGAAATGTATTCTGACTTCACCACTTGAATAAATGTATTTGGGGAAGAAACTTGAAATCCTGAAAACCTCAGTTTATTTTCTTGTAAAATGATGACTGTAACATTAATATTATGGGGGTAGTTAAGAATAAACGAGTTAAGGTATATGAAGCGATTGGTAAGGTGTAACCAAGCCGTAACTACTCGCCGTTATTTGCACTTTCAGTGATGTTGAGGAGGGAGCAAAAGCCAGACTGAGAGCAAAGCCCAAGCTAACACCCCACCAGGCCCCACGGGATATGTGTGACTTACCCCAGGCGCTCCTGTCTGCCCCAGAACAAAAGAAAGGGAAAAACAAGGGCTTACCTGATAGAGATCACAGTCATACAGGACCTGATTCTCTATCAGTTTGAACTGTCCTAATGATTTAGAAGAAACAAAACAAAATCTTATCCATGACCAGACCCCCAGGAATCCACAGACTCCCGTTTCCTGGAGCCCCAACACCACCCTCCCCTCCATAGGTTTGAAAATCTTCTAGAACCAGTCACTCGTCACAACCTCAAGGGCAGCTCTCCACGCCATGGGTTTGGTCCCCAGGCTATAATGAAAACTCCTTTAGGCACTGAAGACATCTCAAGAATTCTTGGCGTTGGTTCCAAACCCCACTCCTTCAAACCACCTCCATGCGGCAGCACACGTGTTCACACTTTTCCTCATAGCCATCCCTTTTTCCAGCCTTTTGTTGATCGTGTTACTCGTGTAGAATGATACTATGTTTGTGGGCCTGTGCTGTTTCTGAAAAGTTGGCAAAGCCAGCCGTGACCTAGGTATACTTTTAGCTAATCTATGGTTACCACCTACAAGATGACTCTACTCAACTACCATATGCATAACTACTGTGTATCTGACACAGCCCACTTCATTGGCTTCCAAATCCTTACTTCTGGCCCTATAGGATGCCAAAGTAATGGCTCAGAAAGTCCAGGCTCTCATAGGTTTCTAGATCTCCGTCAATTAGAGAAAGTGCCTGAAAGAAGACGTGGGACTCACTGGTAGAATATTTGTGAACAGGGTTGTTTTCATGCTTTCTCCATCTCCCACAGAGATAGGATGGCTTCTGCATATTGCCAGCTACTGTCCAAGGTAGAATGCTCCTGGAGGTGATACCCACTGAAACAAAGGCCTGGGGAAAACATATCAGCATTGCATACTCCTGATTTGTCTGTCCGGTGCAAGTAAAGTCCACAGATGCAAAAATCTACTTGCGTCAGTCAAAAGCCCTGACAATGTGGGTCTCGAAAGGAAAGCCAAAACACCCCCATACAAATGATGTGAGAAACAAAGAACTTAGTGATACATTTAGATAGTGCCGATGATCTGTCCATGATGGGCAAGCCTCTGTATCTTTGCACACGGTTTACAGATGTGTCAGGGGTAAGGATATGGAGGACATGGATTTTTCAAAAATATCTACAGGGATTTGCTGGATGAGACAGGGCAGAGAAGTAGCTAGATCTCAGTCTTAGCTCCCCAATATCGTTCAGATCACTTACAAAGTTGGCTTACCATTGGGGCATCATCAACATGCCTTTATTTATCATCATTTCTCCTCCCCTAATAGCTACTTACTCTTTGAAAGTTGACAGTATGTTTGTTTGCCTGTTTGTTTTTAATTGAGAAACTGAAACTGAAATATAGTATTCAGGTAATGCACTCCAGGGAGCTAAGATCAACCTCTGTTATAGCCATTTCAACTCATTATAAATGATGTGCATCTGTACCCATTCTCCTTCAGCTAAAATTGAAACGCCTCTGACAGAAATGTTATCTGAATTTTTCTCTATTTTTCCACTTTAACTCCCTAGGCAAAAACAAAAACAGAACTTCAAATACTAAAAAAAAAAAAAAAAAAAAAAAAAAAAGAAGAAAGAAAAAAAATCTACTAGAATTCAGTTTCCCTTACTCTGCATAGCCTGTGAGTGAAATGGATGTGAAATGAAATCACTAAGATAAGAATAGGGGCTGGATGCCAGGGAACAATAAGATGAATAGGGAGTCAAAACTTTCAGTCCCACCTCTTGGGGGGTGGGGGTGGGACAGGGGGAGGGGAGAGGGGCTGGTGATTGGGTTCAACCACCACTGACAGAGACCGGTGATTTAATCAATCATGTTTACATATTCAAGTCTCCATAAAAACCCAAAATGATGGGTTTTGGAGGTAGAGATTGAGGAAGAGTGGTGTGACAGAGAGAACATGGAAGTTCCATGTCCCCTCCAGTATCTTATGCGTCTTTTCCATTTGGTCATTCTTGAACTCTATCCTTTGTAATTAACTAGTAACCTAGTTGCTGAGTTTTCTTGAATTCCATGAGCCACACCGGCAAATTAAGGAACCCCAAAGAAGGTGTTGTGGGAACCTCCAACCTATAGACAGTCAGAAGCACAGGTCACAATCTGGGCGTGCAATTGGCATCTGATGTGGGGGGAAGGGCAGGCCTATAGGACTGAGCTCTTCACCTGTGGGATCTTATACTGTTTCCAGGTAGCTAGCATCAGAATTGAGTTCATTGCCTGGTAATGACCAAGGAGCATAATGTAAGCTGAGGGCAAAGTACAATCTAACACCCCCGCACCCCCACCACCCAGGTGAAATATACGTGATATTCCTCAGACACTCCTAGCAACCCAAGAACAAAAGACAGCAGTTTAAGTGCTGGCCATGGTGATGTGGGAAACTAAGGCAAATGAAAACTCCTCTACTGCCTATAGCCCATTGGCAAGTCCTCGAAATAGGCAGAGTGACCTCCCTCAAGGAGCTCAGCTGCCTCAATGATGACACTTTACTGGGGGCAAAAGAAAATTTTGGCTTCACATTATCCTGACCCTCCAGGATCCTGTAAGGCCACTTTAACATATAAAATTTTCTTTGGAAACTTCCTTTATCTCAACTGTCCCAAGATATATGCTGGCCATCATACTCCAAAATTATGCCCCCCTGATATACATCTGAAAGACCTCATGACTAAGGTTTTACTAAACGGTAATAAATGGTGTTTTCCTAACAGCAACTGGTCCCTCAAGGTCCCGGAAATCGTGCTTCAAAAATTCCTTAGAGACTCTTTCCCTGACCCCGTCCCAACCTGAGGATATATAATCAGTTACCTGTCACAACCCCAGTGAAGCTCTTTCTGCCCACAGGTCCTGTCCCTCTAGCTTTTGGGAGTCAGTCCAGTTGGTGCTCCAGATAGTCAAAAATTTAACAAATAGTTTTTTCAACTTTATTTCACAAACACACCGTATATATTTGAATTTTAAATATTTTATTCATAAAAGGCACTGTTATCTCGCAGGTAATGTGGATCGATATTTTGAGCACATAGAACAGTGCTTTGGTTTCCAAAATGTGAATGAAAATATTTTAAATTTACAATTTGCAACTGCAGCTGCCATTTCTAGTGAAGCATTTCTGTTAATGTAAATGATACATAGGCCTATGCCAAAACGTTATTTATCTTTTTGTGTGTGTTGTTTTATCAAAGCTCTCAGTAAGGGAGGACAGCAATTCCTGGGAACACTCAGGTCTCATCATTTGAGATCCCCCTAAGATTTCTTCCACACATGCTCTAAAATCAGAGACACAATCTGTGCAAACTACATTTTCCTTTGTGGAATTGTGGTGTACAACTTCTGGCCATGAGAGACTCCATTTTGGGAAAAGCTCCATTTTCTTTCTAACACAAGTGGCTCATGAACTCCGGAAGTGGGCTAAAAGACCCCTGGACCGGGTCAGAAGCAGCAACCATCTTACAAGTAGTTTCTCATAAAGCCAATGGGACAACTGGCATCTTGACCATACAACTGTGGGAAGAACTTCCTGAAGTCAAAGTAATTCACTAATGTATACGAGAATGGATTCATTGTTAGCACCAATAGAACAGTTGATCCATCTATAACCCAAGGCAGCTCAGCCTGTTAGTACCATTTGGCCATTTTGTTTTCTTTTATCCACCTCATGTAACTGACTCCCCCTTCGTCTGTCTCACAAAATTTCCTTGTTTTCATCACACAGGTGGGACTGCTACTGGTTATTATTTGAATCTGCGCTCCCAAAATTGTGATTCTTTGATCCAAATAAACATTTGTTTGTCCCTCATGTCAGCTTTTTATCTTCATGGTGACATCTTTGAATGGACTGATCAAAGTCCAGCTTAAATTCCGCTCCTTGTGAAAGGCTCGGACGTAACTTCGGAACATAATATGCCCATAATCATTTGATTTCTATTACATATAATAATAATACTTTTCAGTGTAATGTTCTTAGCTATTGTTATTCTCTGAATGATTAATGCGCCATAGTCATATTTTCTTCAAAGGAAATCTGGGACTTTGTCACCTTTACACAACCCAGACTCCACACTAAGTCCAAAGAATTTGTTCCATAAATACCTGTTCCTGGCCTGCTTAGGTCATATGATTTTACTGAAGCTACTTTGCCTCGTAATGATGCTGTATTTATCCCGTTATGAAAATGAGTTCTAATTTCCTCAGTGAGTGGTGGAGAGGTAGCTATTAAAAAGTGATCCAGGAACTGATTGGAAGATGAGGTAATGCAGACGGGGCAGGAAAGCTAAAAGTCTCTCTCTCTCTCTCTCTCTCTCTCTCTCATATGTATACATATGTATATACATATACATATTAACTTTAATTCCAGTGATTAACATCGAGTGTTAACATTAATTTCAGGTGTACAATACAGTGATTCAACGATTCTATATATAACTCAGTGTTCATCAGGATATACCTTTGTCTTTCTAATGTGGCCCCCATGGATACGAGACATGGAGTTGTAGCTGGGATTCCCCGCCCTGCTCTGAAGGGTGTCACTGGGGTGACAGCTTCTAGCTGTTAATTCTAGTTCATCACACCTTCACTCTTCTAAGCAGTCTTTGATCCTTGAAATATTTTGGAAATTTGACCCTCACTTGAAAACCTATAGATCAATGAATTCAACCCCTCTCCTGGGAGTGTCAGAGAAACAGAAACATGACTGAAGAACAGAATGGCCTCAGAATCTAGATAAAGATCACAGGGCCTCCCCTAAGGAAATCTGTACCGAGAGTTGAACGTTCAACAACATAAGTGAATTGAATAAATCTTATTCCAGATTGTCTTTCCATGGAAAGTTTTGGAAGTATACTAAACCAAGTTAAATCCAAGGAAGTAAGCATTCAAAGAAATGTTAGGGGCGCCTGGGTGGCTCAATCGGTTTAGCGTCCAAATTTGGCTCAGTATCTCTCGGTCTGTGAGTTCGAGCCCTGCGTCAGGCTCTGTGCTGACAGCTCAGAGCCTGGGGCCTGTTTCGGATTCTGTGTCTCCCTCTCTCTCTGCCCCTCCCCTGTTCATGCTCTATCTCTCTCTGTCTCAAAAATAAATAAACGTTAAAAAAATTAAAAAAAAAAAGAAATGTTAAATGATTAATATTACTGATGATATAAACACCATTAATTCATATCGTTCATGAACCATTGCATGTCAAATAAGATGCAGTACAAACACATAAAAATATGTGCCTCATAAGAAATGCAATGAAAATTTAATCAAAACACAGTAACAAACATAGAAGTGATAACTTGGGGATTTTGTCTGATTTTGTCAACAGATAATAATAAATGGCAATAAAGAAAATCCAAGTCACTATTATGGTTGATTTCTATTTAGGATAAAAAACCATTAAAGTGCTGGAAGAAAATATTTATACAGTGATTATCTGTGTAGCGTTGGGAAGTGACAGACATTACATTGAACATTAAAAGAAGAAAATTCACAGAAAAATAAAAAAGATCAATGGATTTGAGTCCATGGGATGTAGAAACTTTTTTCATTACAAAAAACAAGAACAATTAAATTAAAAGACACATTTAGAAAGCTATGGATAATAGGTAAGAGAAATAAAGGATGAATGAGCTTAATATCTATGGAGGAAAAATATTCTAGCAGAGTTTGAGGAAAAGTCATGAACAGGTAATTGGCAAAAATTAGTGTAGTAGACATAAAAAAGCAGTTCAAAATTCCTAATATTCAAAACCTGGTGGGGCCCCTGGGTGGCTCAGTCGGTTGAGCCTCGGACTTCGGCTCAGGTCATGATCTCACCGTAGGTGAGTTCGAGCCCTGCGTCGGGCTCTGTGCCGACAGCTCAGAGCCTGGAGCCCGCTTCCGATTCTGTGTCTCCCTCTCTCTCTCTGCCCCTCCCCCGCTCATGCTCTGTCTCTCTCTCTCTCTCTCTCTCTCTCTGTCAAAAATCAATAAACATTAAAAAAAAATTTTAAAAAGCCTGGTTAGGTCAGGGAGTCCCCCCCCCACCCTACCCCCCACCCCGAGATAAACTGCAGAAAGGTCCATGGTCTGCCCCTGGCAACATTATCTTATGGCTTCAGTGGCCTCTGTGTTATCACTTGACATTGTTGCAAGATCCTTCCTAATGGTAAACATGAGACAATTTATCTACTCAAAAATGTCTTGGAACAGTAGGCCTCAGAAAAATAGCATTTAATGGCTTCCTAAAATAAATTCTCCAATTTATTTTGTAGTGAAAGAACTCCTCTCATTTGGTGACTCAGGAAGCACATCTGTATATCAATGTCAGTATAATATATTTCTATAGGTGAGAAACCCATTACCTTGGTCTTCCAGCCCCACTGGGGACCCCTGACTGGCCCTGCCCACAGGACACAGAGAGGAATTAAGAAGGGAAGTGTAGACGCAAGTCTGGACAAAACTCTTCTGATCACGGCAACAACAAAGACCCTTATGGCCTAATGTTGCCCATTGTTCACTTCTGGTGGGTTGTCTGGTGAGGGTAGGAAAGAAACTTCATCAAACACTGTTACCTCCAACAGGCAGGAATCGCTAGCACTCAGGTAAGTCCTACGTGATTAAGAAGGGCATCTTGATCAGTGGTTCTTGTGTTTAAATGTGTTCACAGGCAGGGGTCATATTGCTGAGGAAATGGAAGTTTGCCTCAGCTCCTCATGGGTCAGGGAAAGAACTGACTTCCCTTCCCTGTCAACAGCCATCGGTCCTTTTGAAGACGTACAAATCATAACCAGTTGTGGAGTTCAAAAGCTTGATTTCCACTTCGCATTGTTTATTAATTATTAGGAAGTTACATAACAGATTATTATTTTTTACATTGTGGAATTGTTGTGAATATTTTGATGTCAATGCTCTCTCTGAAAAGCTAGTGGCTGTGAGTGTGTGTGTGTGTGTGTGTGTGTGCGTGCTTGCGCATATACACGTGTAATCTGAGCTGTACACAGTCACAAAGATTCTTTGACCAAGATTTAGTCAGGCCCCTGAACCTTCTCCTCAACCCATCTGTGCACGTCACTGTAAAAACCGGTGTCAGCAAGGACCCCCAACCATTGATGTATTGTCACCCTGATCACCCTGGATATCTGATCAGGTTCCTCATCCTGCACCCTCCCCCAGGATGTCTGATCATCCTGACTTGTCTTTGACTTGTCTCCTGTTATGCCAGTTTAGCCAAAATCCACCCCCCCCACACACACTTCTGTTTCCTCTTAGTGATTTCTGTTTACCGACTTCTCCCCTGTCCTTGGTTATAAATCCCCACTTGCCCATGCTTTGTTGGGAATTGAGCTTGGTTCTGTATGGACGCCTTTTCTCCCCCACTTCATAGTCCTGGATAAAATCTGTTTTGATCACTTTACTGCCCAACTCTGGTTGTTCCTTCGAGAACATGCAGACACAACAACAAGCATTGTTTTACCAGAACCCTTTTGAATGCTGATGATTTAAAATTTAATGTTTACGAAGTTTATCACAAAGCCTTTTTTTAGAACCAGACCAAATCCAAGATTAGCTCCAGGATATATTTTACTGTTTACTTGAAAGGGGAAAAAATTGCCTAAATGTGGTTTTATAGGCTTAAAGAATTACTTGAAAGCATTGGTTGTAAACTGCCTCTTTATCCTACTACTTTGAAATATAGTCGCAGAGCAATCTGGTGTAAGCAACAAAAACTTCCTATGAGTCTGCTGAATGTTGAGAACAAATGCTTATTTAACATTATTTTGCAACAGGAATGAAATAAAGCACAAAATCTCAAATAAACTGAGTACACCTTTTTCCCCCACTTTTTAATGTGAAATCTAAAGTGCATTTTTAGAAGAGATTACAGTTACTGTATCATACTGTATATACATATATAGATACACATTCAATATTATATATATATATACACATACACACACATAATACACATATATTATTACTACATATAGAGTATAAAACATAAATTAGGTTATTTAACCTCAATTTAAGAAAATAATTTGTAATATTCATTCATTGACTTTATATAACATTATTGTTTTTTGAATTTCTGTTCTATCCACTCAAGAGTACGAAAGAATTCATTCAATCTTTAACCCACAAACTTGTTGAGTGTCACTGAAAAAACTCTTGGTATGGATTTTATAAAATTTGATCTGATAAAAATGAATAATGACTATTTTTATTAAATAAATTTTATTAAAATTTTATTAAAATTTTATTAAATTAAAATTTTATTAAAATTCACTCCTAGTGAATTATTTGATCATGGTTTTAGACATGTTATCTTCCTATGTATATTAAAATTATAAGTACTTTTAGAGGAATGTCTTGGAAAATTGCAAGTCTATGGATTACACATGAGAACTAAAGCTATACAAAAGGAGCTCAAAAAGTATATTTACGGATCACTTCAGCAAAGCCCAAGGTTATTCTCATGGAACATTCTATATATCATGTTTTTAGAACAAAATATTGGATGAATAGTCACTACTTAGGCCACATGAAAGCATTAACCTATGAGGTTAAGGTAGACTCAGGGAAAAATAAGCCTCAGACAATTGTTTCTGGTGACTCATGTTTGGAGTCCCTAAGCTACTTCATAGCTATTATATTTTGAGAACTTCTATTCGAAATATTTGGATATTTTATTTTAAGTATAAAGAAAAAATCCTTGGTTAAATAGAGATTTTCTTTCATTTATTTAAGGGTTTATATGTGTTCTGTCTATTTTGTTGTATTTTTAAAAAAGTGTTAGTGGAATATTTAATATCATTCAAGAGATAATTATCTTTAATTTCTTAATCCGTTCTACTTTTTCTCACAAAGATATTTTATTTACAAGTGTTATCAAGTTTTTTTTCCATATATATACATATATACATATATACATATATACATATATATACATATATACATATATATGGAAATATATATATGGAGATATATATATGGAAATTATATATATATATATATTTTTTTTTTTTTTAAGGTAGGCTTCATGCCCAGCATGGAACCCAATGCAGGGCTTGAACTCATGACCCTGAGATCAAGACCTGAGCTTAGATCAAGAGTGGAACATTTCTTATTTTTTTTTTTTAATTTTTTTTTTTCAACGTTTATTTATTTTTGGGACAGAGAGAGACAGAGCATGAACGGGGGAGGGGCAGAGGGAGAGGGAGACACAGAATCGGAAACAGGCTCCAGGCTCTGAGCCATCAGCCCAGAGCCTGACGCGGGGCTCGAACTCACGGAACGCGAGATCGTGACCTGGCTGAAGTCGGACGCTTAACCGACTGCTCCACCCAGGCGCCCCAAGAGTGGAACATTTAACTGACTAAGCCACCCAGGTGCCCCTCAGTTGAATGACATTTTTAAAATTTTTATTGAAATTTTAGTTAGTTAACCTACAGTGCAATATTGGTTTTCAGGAGTAGAATTTAGGGACTCGTCACTTACATACATATATTGGCCAGTGCTCACCACAAGTGCTCTTAGTACCCACCACCCATCTAGCCCACCTCCCTCCATCAACCCCTAGTTTGTTCTCCAGTCTCAGGAGTCTCTTGTGGTTTGTTTCCCTCTCTCTTCTCTTTTCTTAGTTGAATGACATTTTCTCCATTTATAACTGGTATGTTGGATATGACTAACTCACTGCCCAATTAAAAGGCAACTTTCCCTCTCTCTTTCTCTCTTTCTGGCTCACTCACTCATTGTCACTTCAAATTATTATATTTAGTCGGGGTATTTTTTTCCCCTGCCTCTGAAGCTTTCTAGCAGATTCCATTGATTTTTGGCCAATTTTGCTAGTAAACAATCAATGGTCACTGTTGCCTCATTAACAAAACTGTCTATTGTCTTGTGATTTACAAGACTTGAAGCCTATCTTATGATTCAGTTTCACCCTTACGACAATGAGGAGGAGGAGGCCAAGCCCTCTGCTCTCTACTGTCCCCATTATCTTCTCTGTAGCTGCTCCCACCTCAGCGTCAAATCTGGCGGAAAGGGCGAAGTGGTGAAGGAACGCGGCTCTCATCAGATTGAATGTCACGTGGTCCCAGTTTCAGCAAAAATACAGTAGCTCCATCCCTCCCAGATCCTTTTTCTTAAAACTAAAAATGTCTGGACATAGCACATCAGACAAGCCTAGGAGGACTCAGAAGTGGGAGGAAGGAGGACTTCCCAGAGAATTCCAGGAAATCCACCTCTGGGTTTCTCACTACCTCTTACATCCTGGACAGAACACCATTAGAAGCCTTCAACCAGGAACCTCAAACAAGCCCAGATAAAAACAGCTCCAAGAAAAGCTTATTGCCCCTAACCATAAGACCAGAAAAGGGAGGATGGATAGAATAAAAGCTTTCCAGAAATACCCTCCCTAGACTTGTCAAATATCAACGGGAAAATGGCAGTTCTTCCGGATTCTCCCAACTCTCTATGGTTTCAGTGAGGTTGAGTTCAGAGCGGATTTTCCATCCTGCCACCCCCCTCCATAGAAGCCAGAGGCAATGCTCCAATTGCCTGTCACAGTGGTGTCAATTGGCCAGGCAGGAAGGTGGTCCCCCTCTTCTTCCATAAGGCAAAATGGGACGATGGCTCTCTGCTTCTCCAGCCACAGCAGTGCCAACAGGCAGGGCAGAGTGGGGGTCCGATCTTCCGTCTTCTGCTGAGCAGAAGCAGGCAGTCCTCCAATTGTTCTGTCAAGACAGCCTTGACAGAGATCAGCACCGGCTGCCTCCACCCCCACCTGGTGTCCAGAGGTCTCAACATGGCCTTTGAGCATCTGTCTTTGCCTTCACCCACAGTGGTGGTGACGTGGCACCATGGGGAGCTGAGCTTCCACTCCAGCCTTACAACAGTGAGACTGAACAAGGTGGCGCGGCGAGGATTGGCTTGTCAGCACCTTAGTCCCCACGCAGTTCTCGTGTAGCTTAGAGCCAGGGGAGAGCTGAGCCTCCACCGGGACATGGCATCAGTGAGGCGGAATAACATGGTGGGAGGCAAGGCCAGTTGGCCTTCTGTTCCCTCCTCCCTCCTCTGTTGTTCTCAGGGCCCAGCAAGAAGCTGAGCTTCCACCCACACCCGGCAGCAACAAAACAATCCGGGGAAGCCTTTCTCTGGAGTAAGCAAGGACCAGAGAGAAGCTGAGCATAGACCTCAATTCGAAGTCAGTGAGGCAGTGTGTGTAGGTGACCTACTTGAAAGGTGCTATTGTGGATGAGAAAGGAGTGAAACTTCCACTCCACCCAATTGCCATGAAGCAGGGTGGGTTAGCTCTGTACTTGAACTGTAGAGGCAGAACCTAGCAAGACTGAATTCCAAAAGGCATACCACAATAGAGAACTATTTGAAAACAAGGAATTTAAACAGTCCCGAGACTCATAATATCATGTCGAAAATAACCTGGATACGATAGAAAGGTCATCCATAAATGACTGAATACGAAGATGTGCAACTTGAATGAAAGGAAATAATGGACACCAACATCAAGATGAATCGGATGCCGGAATCATCAGAAAGGGGGTTTAAAATATAAACATGCTTCAGGAAGAAATGACAAGTTCTTTTGAAATAATAAAAAAATAGAAAACCCCAGAAAATAAATGGAAATTAAAGCAAAGTTCCAAATGAAAACTTAAAACTAAAAAATAAAGTCACTGCAAAAAAAAAAAAAAAAAAAGGAAAGAAAGAAAAGAAAAGAAAAAGAAGAAAAACCACCTGGGTGGTTGGCATGGTACAGTGGGAAAAGCAAAGCATAGAATCAGTGCACCTGAAGGTTGGCAAGAGAATGTACCCAATATAAACAGGAGATAAAGTAGACGTAAAACATGAACAGGATTTCAGAGATTTTGGAATAATAACCAAAGAGTTAACATTTATAAAATGAAAGTCACACTCTCCAGTTCCATCCACGTTGCTACAAAAGGCCCTATTTCATTTTTTCTCATTGCCACGTAGTATTCCATTGTGTATATAAACCACAATTTCTTTATCCATTCATCAGTTGATGGGAGAGTGTGATGCTAAGTGAAATAAGCCATACAGAGAAAGACAGATACCATATGGTTTCACTCTTATGTGGATCCTGAGAAACTTAACAGGAACCCATGGGGGAGGGGAAGGAACAAAAAAAAAAGAGGTTAGAGTGGGAGAGAGACAAAGCATAAGAGACTGTTAAAAACTGAGAACAAACTGAGGGTTGATGGGGGGTGGGAGGGAGGGGAGGGTGGGTGATGGGTATTGAAGAGGGCACCTTTTGGGATGAGCACTGGGTGTTGTATGGAAACCAATTTGACAATAAATTTCATATATAAAATAAAAAAAAACAAACAAACAAACAAAAAAATGAAAGTCCAAGTACATAAAGAAAGAAGAGGATTGAAAAGGGGATTCTTAGAAATTATGGCTGAAAAGTTCCCAAAGGAGGAAAAATGAATGAACATGTAGATTCTAGATGCTGAGTGAATTCAAATAAGAAAAACCCAAAAAACTCACACCCAAAATACATCATAATTGAGCTTCTGAAAAAACAAGACCAAAAAAAAAAGTCTTTAAAATAGAGAAGAGAGAAGAGCTAATTCAAGAAACCAAGATTTGGGGGCACCTGGGTGGCTGAGTCGGTTGAATGACCAACTGTTGATTTCAGCTCCTGTCATGATCCCAGGGTTGTGAGATTGAGCCTTGCGTCAGGCTCTGTACTAAGCGTGTTCGCTCTTTCTCTCTCTCTCTTTCTCACTCCATCTGCCCCTCTCCCTTGCTCATTCTCTCTCTCTCAAATAAAAAAAATATATATATAATATGTATATTTGTACATATATATACATATATATATACATATATATATACAAATATATACATATATATACATATTTTATATATATACACATATATGTATATATATATTTTCCATATATACACATATATATACACATATATATACATATGTACGTACATATGTATATGTATATACATATATGAATATGTATATGTATATGTATAGATGTATATACATATATATGTATGTACATATATATGTATATATATGTATATATATAAATATATATAATGGAAAATTTGTATTTGTATATATGTACATATATACATATTTTATATATGTACATATATATACATATATATACATATATGCATATATATGTATATATATACATATATGTGTGTATATATATATATATATAGTGGAAAATTTGTACCTGAAGCAAGGGTGGGGGGCAGAGGGAAATGTCACAATATTTTGTAAGAGAGCTGGAGTGGCTCTAGGGACATCACACAAAGTGGACTTTAAAACAAAAATTTTTACTAAAGATAAAGAAGAACATTTCATAACACCAAAAGTGTCAATCCATAAAAAAAAAAATTACAAATGTACATCCACCTCACAAAAGATCACCAAAAGAAAATACAGATTGAAAGGAGAAATAGACAATTAAAAAAATAGTCGGATACTTCAACGCCCACTTTCACAATGGACAAAGAGACAGAAAATCAACGAGGAAACAGAAGATGTGAATCATATTATACACTCACTAACAGACTACATGACTATGGATGAAACAAACATTGGATCCAACAATCACAGAACATGTGTGCTTTTCACATGCACACTATCCTTCCAGATAGGCATGCAAGGACACAGAACAAGTCTAGATGGAATTAAAAGGATTTATGTCATAAAAAATATATTCTTTGAGCATAGTTGTATGACATTACAAATAAAAAGGGAAATTAAGGCAATTCACAAATGTGTGAAATCAATTACACTATTCAAAACTCAAATGGATCAAAGAAGTCACAACAGAAATTACAAAAGACTTTGAGATAAATGAACGTAAAAATACAATATACCAAAACTTATGGGATGCATAAAAAGCAATGCTTAAAGGAATATTTGGGGCTGTAAATACCAATATTAAGAAAGAAAGAAGATCTCAGATAAATTGCCTAACTTTTCTCTTTGAGACCCTGGCAAAGTAAGATTAAAATAAACACAAAACATGCAAACGAAATAACAAAGATGAGATGAGAGTGGTAACTAATACAAAAAATATAGTATAAGCAAAAATAGAAGAAATCAACAAAACTAAAAATTGGGTCTTTGAAAAGATCCACACAATCAACAGACCCTTAGCTAAAATAGACCAAGAAAAAAAAAATGAGAAAACTCAGGGCGCCTGGGTGAGTCAGGCAGTAAAGTGTCCCACTTCACCTCAGGTCATTATCTCACGGATCATAGGTTTGAGTCCCACGTTGGCCTGCTTTGGATTCTCACCTCTATCTCACTGCCCCTCTCGTGCTCATGCTCTCTCTCTCTCTCTCTCTCTCCCACTCTCTCTCTCTCTCTCAAACCAAATAAACATTAAAAAATGATAAAACTCAATTTACTAAAATCACAAATGAAGGAAAGTTTTTTTTTTTACACCAGTCACAGAAAGCCAAAAAGGTTATAAAAGGAAGGTATGAGAAAATGTATGCCAACCATATAATATACAAAAAATAGGCAAATTTAACAATGACACCAGCCAATGAAACTGACTCATACAATTATGCAAAATCTAAAGACAACTAAACGAATGTATTAAAATGGTAATTGAAAATCTTCACACAAAAAACAGAGCAGCCCGCTATGATTTCGCAAATGAATTTTAGCAAAGAAAAAATCAACCCCAAATCTTTACAGATTGTTTCAAACCAGGGAAAGACAGCCCATGAAAACTGTAGATAAATATCTCTTCTGTATGTAGATGCACATATTTTCAGCACAAAGGATTATACACCATGATCAAGTAGAATTTATCCCAGGAAAAATTTGACTTAACATTCAAAAATCCATTAATATAAAATACCACAACAATCGGATGAAATCAAAGAGAAAAAAATAAATGATCATCTCAACATGGGGAAAAAAGACTTGACCAAATCCAGAACATCTTCATGATGAAAACACTCAACATACCTTCTCATCATGATAAAGGGAATCTACAAAAAGCCTGAAACTAACATCATACTTTACAATGAAAAACTAAATCATCCCACCCTAATGTCTAGAAAAACATAAAGATGTTCATTCTTATCAATTCATTTTAGCATTGTAATGGAAGTTCCAGTCAGGGCTACCAGGTAAGAAAATGAAATAAAAAACATCCATATGAGGGGTGTCTGGGTGACTCAGTAAGTTAAACGTCTGACTCTTGATTTTAGCTAAGGTCTTGATCTCATGGTTGTGAGATCAAGCCCTGAATTGGGCTCTGTGCTGGGTGTGGAGACTGCTTAATATTCATTTTCTCCCTCTCTCTATCTCTCTCTCTCTCTCTCTCTCTCTCCCTCTCTCCCCCACTCTGTCCCTCCCTTGCTGCTCATGTTCACACACACTCTCTCTCCCTCTCTAAAATAAATAGACATCATTTGAGAAAGAAAGAAATAAAACTACTTATATTCACAGGTGACATGATCTTATATAAAGACAATTCTAAGGGATCTGTTAAAAAAATCTATTAAACTAAGTACACACACACACACACACACACACACACACAAACACACTCCACCAACCAACAAAACATTCAAAAAGCAGCAGAATACAAAATCCATGTGAAAAATCTCTTGTACTTTTATTGCAGCAATAAAAAATACAAAGAAAGAAAGAAAGAAAACTCTTTCATTCACAATAGCATCAAACAACTGGCTGGCTCATTCGGCAGAGTGCGCAACTTAATCTCAGGGTCATGAGTTCAAATTCCACGTTGGGGGGGGGGTGGAACCCACCTAAAACAAAAATCATAATAAAAGTAAAACAAAACAAAACAAAAATCCAATTAAATGCCTAGGAGTAAAGCGAACAAAAGAAGTGTAGGAGTTTACACTGAAAATCTCAAACATGGTCTAGAAAAGGTAGAGAAGACATAGGTAAATAGAAAAATGTCAACCTCAGATATAATAAGATAGCAATACTCATCTAAAAGTTGTAAAGAGTTAATATAACATCTGTAAATGTTCCAGCTGCTTTTTTGTTTTCAGAAATTAACATGCTGCTCCTAAAATTCACATGGAAGTGCAAGGGACCCAGAAAAATCAAAGCAGTTTTGAAACAAACAAGAAGTGTTGCAGGACACCCCCCCGACTCCAGAACTTGCTCCAAAGATGTGTAATGAAGATGTGATACCGAGGGGGCGCCTGGGGGGCTCAGTCAGTTGAGCGTCCGACTTTGGCTTAGGTCATGATCTCCTGGTCCATGGGTTTGAACCCCATGTCGGGCTCTGTCCTGACAGCTCAGAGCCTGGAGCCTGCTTCAAGTTCTGTGTCTCCTTCTCTCTCTTGCCCCTCTGCCTCTAATGCTGTCTCCAAAAACAAATAAACGTTTTTTAAAAATTAAAAAAATAACAGATGTGATACTGGTCTAAATGTTGACATACAGACCAGTGGAAAACAACTGATAGCTCAGAAATAAACTTATAAGGGTAAACAACTGACCTTCAGCAAGTGTATCAAGACAATTCAGTGGTCTTTTTGACAAACGGTGCTGGGAAAACTACATAGCCACATGTATCAGAATGAAGCTGGACCCCCTCTTACATCATATACAAAAATGAACTCAAAATATATAAAAAAGCCCTATGCACAAGAGTTAAAATATCAAACTCTTAGAAGAAAACTTAGGCATAAATTTCCATGATCTTGAATTAGGCAATGGTTTCTTTTAAGTATGACACCAGAAACACAGCAATGAAGTCGACAAAAATAAAAAATAAATAGACTGAACTTCATCAAAATTAAAAGAGTTTATTCTCCAAAGAGTGCTACCAACAAAGTGAAGAAAGACAACCCACAGGTGAGAGGAATATTTGCAAATCATACACCTGATAAGGGTCTAGTATCCAGACTCTGCGAAGAACTATTACAACTCAACATGAAACAATAGACAAACTCATTTCAAAAGTGGAAAATCATTTGAAGATCCATTTCTCCAAAGAAGATATACAAATGGCCAATAAGCACATGAAATGATACTTAACATCCTTAACCATGAAGGAAATGCAAATCAAAACCATCTTGAAGTACCAGCTCACCCCTGCAAGTTTGACTATCATCAAAAAAAATGAATGATATGAGGCACTTGGATGGCTCAATCGGTTGAGTGTCCAACTCTTGATATTGGCTCAGGTCATGATCTCACGGTTCCTGGGATCAGCCCCTGTGTCCAGCTCCGCACTGACACCTGGGAGCCTGCTTGGGATTCTCTCTCTCTCTCTCTCTCTTCCCCTCTCACTCTCTCTCTCTCTCTCTGTCTCAAAATAAATAAAATAAAAACTTAGGGGAAAAAAGACAAACAATAACAAAAGCTGGCAAGGACTCTGATAAATTAGAACCCTCAGCACAGCAGATGAAATGTACAATGGTAACCGTTGCCTTGGAAACAGTCTGAGTTAGGGTGTTTATTCAAAATAAACCTCAAAATATTAACCACAGACTTGCCAAATGACCCAGCATTTACATTCCCAGCAGGTACACACTCAAGAGAAATGAAAACATATGTCGGCACAAACGTGAATGTTGACAGCAGAATTATTCAGAATAACCAAAAAAAGAAAAAAAAAGAAACAACTCAAATGCCCTTCAACTGATGAATCAATAAACACTGTAAATATAGTGTGTGTCCATAATTGGAACAGTTTTTTGGTCATAAAAAAAAATAAAGTACTGATGCAAACTACGTCATGGATGGACCTTGAAAACATTCTCTAAGTGAAATGAGTCACTTACAAAAGGCGACATGTTGTAGCATTACATTATTGCAACATACTCAAAATGGGCAAAATCCATAGAGACCAAAGACAGATTAGAAGTTGGGAGTAGGGGGAAGGGTACGGGGTTCTTTCGGGGTTGTTATAGTGTCACAATATAGAGGTGATATTTGGGCAACTGTGAAAATCCTAAAAGCTAGTGAACTGTACAAGTTAAAAGGGTAAATGTTATGGCATGTGAATTATATCTTGGTAAAGGTATTATGAAAAGTAGCATAAAACTACAAGACACACAAATGAGTACAGGTAAAATGGGGTAAATTGGAATGAGATCCATGAATTGTATCAATGTCAATACTCTGGTGATGATATTGTACTGAAGCTTTATAACACGTTATCGTCATGGGGAAACTGGATAAAATGCATATATATATGAATATATGAAAGAGAGAGAAAGGGGCAGAGAGAGGAAAGAGAAACCTAAACAGGCTCCACACTGTCAATGCAGAGCCCTGATGCAGGGCTCGAACTCACAAACTTGCAAGGTCATGACCTGAGCCAAAATCAAGAGTCAGCCACTTAACAGACTGAGCCACCCAGATGCACCTTGAAATAACAGTCTTAAGCATTAACAAGGAGGGAAGAGGAGGAGGATGGTGAGGATTTACTTTTTCCTTTCCTAGGTCTATGCACACAGGGGGGGTATGGGGGTGGGGGGGGAAGGAAGGCTGGCATCCTGCCTGTCTATGGGATAGAGAGGAGCTCTCAGAACAGCTTTATCCAATGATATTATTCTCACAAAATCTCTCCTTTCTTGAGTGACAAAGGCTTACAGGAGTTCTGTGACAGGTTCTTGGAGATGTTCCCTTGATAAATCTGCCTGTTGGCCCTCGAGAGCAGTCTTTCTCACACTCCCTTTGGTACACAGGTAGTGTTCAATCAAAGAACCAATGTAGGGGTGCCTGGGTGGCTCAGTCGGTCAAGCATCTGACTTCGGCTCAGGTCATGATCTCACAGTCCGTCAGTTCGAGCCCAGCATCGGGCTCTGTGCTGACCGCTCGGAGCCTAGAGCCTGTTTCCAATTCTGCGTCTCCCTCTCTCTGACCCTCCCCTGTTCATGCTCTGTCTCTCTCTGTCTCAAAAATAAATAAACATTAAAAAAAAATAATGTAGGAGAGCTGCCATGCTAATATCCGCTAAAGCAGGGAAAAGAAAAGTTTGTACTGGACACCTGTTAAGAACAGCAAGACCGATTTTATTCAAATGAGTTCAGAAAGGTGGAGAGATTTCAGTATAACATGGAACTCAACTCAGAATACAGCTAAGGCAGCTGGGTATTTACAACCAACAAACAGAGCGAGGGGGTCTGTGCGTGGAAAGTTACCAGGAGGAACATCAGGAAGAGGGATCCGTGCTCCATTGGCCTCTAGAGATTCTTGCTCAAGGCAGGCAAGGACTTGGACACCAAGGTTGCAGAAGAACGGCTTCATCAGGGTCAATGGTAGACTCTCCAAATGGATTCAGTGGGTTTTGTTGTTGTTGTTGTTGTTGCTTTGGTTTTGTTTTTTTGGTATTTTTTTGGTTTCTTGGATTTTTGGGTTTTGGGTTTTTGGGGGTTTTTTGTTTTGTTTTTGTTTTTGTTTTGTTTTGTTTTCTTGCCAAAATCTGGCCTCAAGGAGGATGGACAGAAAGGCTGAGGTCAGGGTTAGCGGAACAAAAGGTTCAGAGGTGCCTGACTAATGTCTGGTCAAGAAAGGAGTTCTTGTTACACATAATTTTTAAAAATTTTAAGTTATTCCAGTGTTTCAGGTATTCCAACAACAATATGGCTAAAGTAAATAGGCTATATTAGGCTGTGAAGCTTTTTTTTTCAAATTCTGATTGAAATGATACACCCAATTCTATTCTTGCTCTGTAGTGTTGTGGGAGTTCTATTTTGTTTTTTGTATGCAATCATGCACAAGGTAAAAAGCTTTACAGGTTCATGACACATTCACCAAGATACATTTGTAAAAATCTCTCTTCTTATTATAACTGGGGAGTTTCTCAAATTGTATTCCATTTTGCATGTATCAACTTGGCCTTTGAGAGTTCCTCCAGATTTGGTTGTATATTTTACATTCCACGAATGTGCTAGGGATCTCTCTGCATTATTTCTTCCAACTAGATGTGAGTCTAGAATTATCTCCACATAAAAGTTTTAACAACAGCACGCTACACTGTGCATTGTACATTGAAGGTAACACAATGTGTTTGCAGGATTATGGTGCCCTAATGACAATAATGATCTTAATCAAATCTTGGAATCTGTATGGAGTCAGGACATGGCAGTCACTTTATATCTGTTCTCTATAGCAAGTGACATAATATTTTTGCATCAAGCTTATGTAAAATGCTCTCCTGAGATTATTTCCACCCATTTTGTGTCTTTACTTCTAGTCAGAAGGATTTTAAGTAGTACAAAATAAAAAAACGATTATGTAATGAAAACAAACAGATGGGGACGGAACAGATTAATGGCAGGCTTTGGTGTGGGGAGGGCAGTTCTGAACACAAAGTAGCTGCCTGAGGAAGTCTCTGAGATATCGAAGAGTTTCTCCGTCCTGTCTGTGGGGTTGACCACTCATATTTTGGCATTTGCCACACCTCATAGAACTGTGTGCCAAAAATGTGAATTTTTCTGTATGCAAAATACAAAAGTTTTTAATAATATTGGAAAAAAAGACATACTACAAGCAAGCAACTAGAGAAGAAAGCCAAAAAAGATAAGCACATCATAAATCTAGGATAATTACTTTAAATTCCGTATTAAGGGACTGTGTACCAGGTATACATATTGGATTCAAAGAAGCATTATTTTATAGTTTAGAACTCTGTGGTAGAAGGAAAGGTCAAATATGCTTTCATTTATCATGGACAGTTTTCTAACTTTTTCCATACCATAATTTATCAAATAACCTAATTAAATTGCTTAGAATATAATTATGTGAAGCCTATCTAAGGTCATGCAATTATGGGTACATGAGAAATATTTTTTATATATCAACAAAGGATTGGAGAATATAAATGACAAATCACATGTTCTGGAATCACAACTCCCTTCTATGAGTACCATAAATATTTTTCTGTTGAATTAAATTAAAACTTTGAGGAAATAAATTTTATGCCCTTGAAATTAAGCTGAATGACTATAAATCATTTAGCAAAGATGTTCTTCTATATATCTACAGTCTTCCCCTCAGCTCAGAAGGGAAAGACTATGGATCATATTTCCCAGGTGCTTTCTAAGACAGGAGTGATAGAATCTTCATGTGGGCAGAGGGATCGCTAAGAATAATCAGGGTCAAACTCTAACATGCCAGTTAGGTACCTGCTTGACTGCGGGCTATCTCCAAAAGAAGGCATTTAAACATTTCTCTTAGAAAATTGTAGCTCTCCTCACAGCAGAAATTTTCAGATTGAACTTCTTCAGTAATTAATCAAAACTTGGCCCAAGAAAAAAGTCACCTTGATTCACCTTCTCACACATTTTGGGGATGTCTTTCTAAAACAAAAAGTAGATTTCTATGGCATGAATATTTATGGTTTTTTAAAATGTTTTAATGTTATTTGATTTTTTTTTTTTTTTAGAAAGAAAGAGAGTATGTGAGTGGGACAGAGGGGCAGAGACAATCTTAAGGAGGCTCCATGCTCAATGTGGAGTCCGACGCAGGACTTGATCCCACGACCCTGGGGTCCTGACCTGAGCTGAAATCAAGAGTCAGACGCTCAACCAACGGAACCACCCAGGTGCCCCCATTTATGTGTTTTATTTTTTTCCATTGGATACTCTTTCCTGCTTTGTCAAAGACTAGTTGGCCACACATTTGTGGGTCCAATTCTGGGGTCTCTATTCTTCCATTTATGTGTTCTAAATTGAGATAAAACCCTCCCTTGTGTTTGAAATATTTTTTTTATTTGATATACACTAGTATATTAAGGAAAGGAAATACATGTCTGTTACAATAAATGTAGAATATGCAAACAAGGGAAAATTAAATACTCCTAATCACTTGAACACAGGGATAATATCTCTCAATATTTCTGTGTATTAATGCCATAAAACTTTGTAACTTGTTATTTTCATTTAAAAATCCAGTGTGAGTGTTTTCCCTTAGTATATATTCCTAAAAAATGTAGTTATAATGTCCACGGAGTGTAACCTCCTGATTGAAACTGCAGATTTTGCAACTTACAGCCCATGCCTAAATCGTGCTGCTTCTATTAATTAGCTTTGGGTATCAGGTAAATTACCTTTCTAGGCCTCATGTTTTGTCAAATGGGAATAAAAAGTATCACTAAACTCTCCAAAGCCAACTTGAACTGGCACAGGTCGTGGCACACGATGATATCTGCCAAATCAAGGTAAATTTGAGTTATCTAAGACCAACAGTCTTACTCTCATGGTGAAATATAAGTAAACCTCAGTCTGAGTCTGAGAGCTTCCATACACGATATCCACTTAAGATTTTATCGCTAGGCAGGCATAAAACAATTCATAAAATTTCATGTATGCACATGGCAAAATTTTGACACTCTGCCCTTTCATGTACTATAATCCAAATTTCACATGAAAGATCATTCTTTTTTTTTTATTTTTTTTTCAACATTTATTTATTTTTTTTGGGACAGAGAGAGACAGAGCATGAACGGGGGAGGGGCAGAGAGAGAGGGAGACACAGAATCGCAAACAGGCTCCAGGCTCTGAGCCATCAGCCCAGAGCCTGACGCGGGGCTCGAACTCACGGACCGCGAGATGGTGACCTGGCTGAAGTCGGATGCTTAACCGACTGCGCCACCTAGGCGTCCCATGAAAGATCATTCTAATCCCATGCAAAATCATTTCAGATTCTGTTTTCCTTAGAATTAGCATCGGTAAAGAAGAAATCCTACAATCTGATGTCTAGATAGGTGCCCATGAGAGATAATTTTATGTGTCAACGGGGCTGGGTGTGGTGCCCAGATATTCTTGATGTTTCTAAGGGTTTGCTTGCTTGTTTGTTTGTTTGTTTGTTTGTTTTATTTGGTTTTATGTTTTGTTTTGGGGGAGTTTTGGGGGGGTTTGTGGATGAGATCAACATTTACATCAGTGAATTTTGAGTAAAATAGATTATCCATTGCAAAGTGGGTGGGTCTGGTCCAATCAGTTGAAACCTTGACTAGAGCAAACACTGACCTCCCCTAAGCAAAAAGGAATCCTGCCAACCTTTGAATTTAAACCACCGCTCTTCCCTATTAGTTTGTCAGCACACTGGATTCCTACTTAGGCTTTCTTTCCTTTCTTATTTGTCTGGGGTCAATTGAGGACATGAAGAAGATATTTTTAATTTGAAGTTTTCATTTTCTTTTATAGAACTTAATGCGGTGGCAGTCGCTCAGCCTTTGGAACTGTGAGCATATGCTGTTTTATAAACCTATTAGTACCCAGAAATCCTGCAACCTGACAGGCTGGAAAGAAGTCTGAGGTTCCCCCAAAAGACCACAGACACATCATGTAGAAATCACCACTATCTCACTGTCTATTACTTCCTGGCATACTGGATGTACAAAGTGAATGCCTGTGCATAATCATATTTAAAATAGGTGACATTAGCAATTACAGCGTTCTAAATGTCACATAGTTCTTTTCACTCCACCCCAGTCTCCACACTTCAGATACCTATTCTCAGAATGTTCTTGTCCTCATAACAATGTGGAAAATAGCTGAGAACCTAGGATGTTGAAAGGTACAGGGACATTAAAATGTATCCAATTTTACACCTCATTTCCCAGGGTTACTGGCATTGGAAAATAAGTCACTGATGGAATTGTCTAACTTTGGTCTTTGGCAAATTATGGAAACTACAACTTTGTTTCACAAGATGAGTTGCCACAAAGCTCACATACACATAGGGAAAATGAAGATTTTGTGGTAACCCTGTCTTGACTTAGAAGTTGGTTTTCACCCACAAGTTGAAGGATCTGGCTTATTCCTCCAAAGCTGATGCACAAAGGTATGGCTTAAAGTGAAATGACTCCAGGTGGTGTGTGTGGGGGGGGGGGACCTTCAAGGAATTCGTCATTGAAAGAATGTAAATGGTGAGTGAAGAAGACATAAATAATGTGACTTGCAAGGCAGATTGGAACCAGATCACAGACTGTGTATACTATACAGAGAAGAACATAGATTGTCGTGGGACAAGTAGAGGTCTTTGATAGCTCTTAGATAGCTGTGAAGAAAGAATACAGTGTGACCTACGTTTGTGTTTTAAGCTGTTCTCTTGCTGGGAGAGCTTACAACGTGTAAGAAATTTGACATATATAACACAAAGTGCAATGGATTTTAGAAACAGAAGATGTTATCTCCAATGGGGAAATGCAAGAAAACCTTGTGGAATCAAAGACTTACACCTGGCTTTAAAGAAGAAGGGAGGGAATTATGAAATGTGCAGTGTGAATGGAGACCGCATCCGTCCCAACTGGAGTGAGGAATGTTCAAGAGAAGGGAAAGAGATGAAGTGTTGCAAAGCAAGTTAATGCCAGATTACACGGTAGTGTATTAGATAAACAAACGAAACCCTGGTATGTGTTCCTTGAGTAATTTCTACAGATAACAGTTATAACACTAAAATTATGACAGACAATTTGGGTATATTTTAGCAACAGCGTTCATTTAATTGAGCATTTCTTTCGGCTCACTCTCTATAATAAGCAAACCAGCACCAAGCTTGATCCACAAATCCCTCTTAATTTGTTACATAATGCAGCATGACTTAGTTTTCTTTGTAAGAATTTTGGACACTGGAGTCAAATTATTCTCCCAAACCTTGATCTCCTGTGTGTCCAATTCTTCTGGGAAAAAACCTCTCTGCTTGATCAGGTTGATCTAAATAAATATCAAGTTGACCCAAAACCTTTTAAAACCCCTTGGCTTTATTTTACTCACCGAAGGATTTCTCTCCCTGATGAAGAAAGCAAGACAGGCTATTGATTACTGACTACTTTCTTAAGAGTTTAGAGAGTTTAATTTCTCCATCCCAGCTCCTAGCATGTTTCCGTAAGAAGCAAATAAAGGTTTTAATAGCTTTCAATAAATATGCTTATTTTAAAAATGTAAGGTAGAGATATTAATAAATAAGTTTTTGAAGAGGGCAAGATCACTGTGGTCTATGGTTGGCTTTATCTGGCCATGATTGCCAAGATTTTTCAGGGCTCCACGTTATACAGAATGCTACGGTTTAAGAATGTTGAAATTTTGGAAAATCATTATTTGTCCTGTGTATCTTTAATAATGTAAAAAGTTGTTCTAGAGAACTCAATCTATTAGATTTCCCCCTTACACCATAATAATAAAACTGCAGAATGACGTTAAACAAACAAAATGTTTCTTTTTTCAGATGAAGCCAGAATCACATTCTGAGCTTTTTGAGAATCAAACAAACAAACAACACCCCCCCTCCATACACACAACACACACACCCAAACATACCCCCCCCACACACACACAACACACACAGGATTTGGTAGTTTCATAGGTCTCATCTAATCAAAGACAGAAACAGTGTATTAGAAAAGGCAACTTCTTTCCTAGCACTAAGCTAAAAACATCTACTTAGCTCTAGAATTCTTCAAATACTATTTATAGGATTTTGCTTTGTACAATACCATGTTTTTTGTGATCTTTAATTTAGTTTCCAATTATGAAAGAATGATTTTTCGATGCATATTTTCACCTACTTATCTCAATTCTCTGGATACAATACCCACTGGGCCATATGTAGATTTTCCTCGGGATGCATAATAGAATTTTAGAATAAATTCTGCATCACTGTGTTTTCGGTTCTGTCGATTGGAATGTCCAAAGCACTTAGTGTTTTTAATTAAAGTATTTTTATTTTGGCCTGTGATCTGTGGACCTTATAAATTAAAATGAGATTGTGTATATTAAGAGCAACAGGGTGAGATTTCTTTATTGAATAAAGCAAAACAAATATCGCTAGCTTTAGGGTAACTCAAAATGATACAAGACAAAGAACTTACTGCTAAAAACAAAATTGAAACTGGCATATTTAGGGTTTTCTCGTCTGTTTGTTTAGCAAGTCTAGGATATTCCATTGCATTGTCAATGCAAAACATACACAAATATAGTAACGAATGATATCTACTTCATTCTACCCTTAGTTTTTATGAGATATTTCCCTTCCTAAATACATTGAACAAAGGATTCTGTATTTATTACCTTTGTGCTGAATATATTAACAGTTAATGTTATTTCCAAAGGACAACTAAACACAAAGATTTGGGGAGACAGAGATAAGCCAAAAGTGAATTTTAATATTCATATGAATTTCCAATTAAAATATTATCTTCTTCTCATTAGCATCACATGTATGTCATTTGAACAACTTCTGGAAGAGATTTCAGTGCTGGTGTGATTTGGGGTCCATGAGAGCTCTCATAAACAATACTTGTAGGCTGTGCCACGTAGGAGAAATCACACAAGAATTTTACCATTTTCCTCTTTTATTTTGAGCATATACTTTGCTAAGAAGAAAATATTGATTTAATTTTAAGGAGTATCTCTGATTGAGATTTCACATTAGATTGTGGGCCAAATTCAAAACTTAACGGAAATCTGCGAAGACAGTACATTGAAGGAAATACCTAGTTTTTAATGTTTACTTTGGTAAAAATAAAAAGCTCAACGTTAATGATCTGATGACCCAGCTTTGAAAGATTTAAAAAATAATAAATTAACCTCCCACCATAAAGAAATGTAAATGGGGGCACCTGGATGGCTGTCAGTTGAGCGTCCTACTTCGGCCTCAGGTCATGATCTTATGGTTCATCAGTTCGATCCCTGCCTTGGGCTCTGTGCAGACAGCTCAAAGCCTGGAGCCTGCTTCAGATTCTTTGTGTCTGTCTCTCTCAGCTCCTCCCCCTGCTTAGGCTCTGTCTCTCTGTTTCTCAAAAATGAATAAAGGTTAGGGGCGCCTGGGTGGCGCAGTCGGTTAAGCGTCCGACTTCAGCCAGGTCACGATCTCGCGGTCCGTGAGTTCGAGCCCCGCATCAGGCTCTGGGCTGATGGCTCGGAGCCTGGAGCCTGTTTCTGATTCTGTGTCTCCCTCTCTCTCTGCCCCTTCCCCGTTCATGCTCTGTCTCTCTCTGTCCCAAAAATAAATAAACGTTGAAAAAAAAAATTTTAAAAAAAATGAATAAAGGTTAAATTAAAAAAAAAAGAAATGTAAGTGTATGGAAAAAATTAATAGAGAATTAACATGATAGAAACAAAAAAATAAACGTATGATCTCATGTTCTTTGAAAGTACAAATAATAGTGACAAACTTCTGGAGAACTTACAATAAAGAAAGAAAAGAAAGAGAAAGTCAATAACAGTATGGATTTTTAAAGGGGTAGAGATACGAAGAATATCAATATTAAAAAAACAATTAGATGATGTCACAAACACCTCGGGGCTAAAGGACTTGAAAATTTAAGGTAAATGCTCCAGTTTCTGGAAATCATGTTATTTACTCACAATTACTCAAGAAATGAAAATACGGAATGGGCCAATAACCTTGAAAGTCATTGATCAGCAGTTACAAATCTTCCAGAAAGGAGTTATTTGGTCCATATAGTTCCTCAAGTAAGTTCCAGCAAATAATCAAGGAGCAAATCATCACGTGCAAAAGCTGCAGAATAAAAAAATTTTTTAAAGGATCATAATCTAAACACCAAAGCCACTGCTCTTATTTTTAAAAGGAATGATTACAGGCAAAAAATGCTACTAGAAATATTACCAAATTAACTTCAGAATTGGTTAAAAAAAAAGTCAACACTAAATTGGCATTTTCCTTGGATTATGAAGTTTAGAAAATAGTTATTGTATATTATCACCTTAATTATTGAAAAGAGGATATAGAGTTTTCTACATAGAAACAGACACCATCATTCAATAATTTAAGATTTATATTCATAGTGTCCACTCCTAGCACACTAGGGACAAAAGAGAAGTGCCTTAATCTGATAAGGGATATTTAGGCTGTTACATATAGCAAGAATCTTATTTAATGGTGAGTGCCACAGCCTTCCTGTTAAGATATGGAAATTGCAAGTATCAGTGCCCTTAACCTCTTGATTAAGAATTATAACAGCATGACAGTCACCCAGCAAGAAAAGAAAAAGGAAAAAAAAAAAGCAGTATAAGAAATTGGGAAATAACAAACACCTCCATTATTAACAGCTCAATGATCATATGTATATATCCAAAAAATCATTGGCAAGGAATATATTTATTCAGTCACTTAAGTCAAAATACACTCGCAAAACACCTTCTATAACACCAAGCACACCGTGACAGGAAGGACGGGCTGCACTCCTGGGGGCTACGGAGTTTGTGTACTTAGATAATATAGGCACAGGAAGCGTATGTTACAAGACGTTAAATGCAATGCACAAGATCAAAGTAAATAACATCCGCCAAAATCAAACACCAGAGTAGGGAAAGGGGTCAGGAGTGTCACGGAGCAAAGTGGGCATTTTACGTAGGAAACAACTGAATGAATGGTGCTATTTGAACAAATGTGTAGTAAAAGGTGAGGGACGGAGGAATGAAGGGATCCGAGGAAAGGGTGTGTGGAGCAGAAATAAAAGAGTCCCTGCATCAAATCGGGGTCAGCCCCCATCTTTGGCCAGAGGAGCAAGGAGGGGAGACTTCTAGCTGATGAGGATGTAGCAGGAGTCAGTCATGGACAGGCCTCTAGAACATTGGGAATTTGACATTAATCCAGAGTGAATTAGGGAACGAAAGAGACTTTTCAATGACATCATCTAACATCCCAATAAGAGGAATGTTATAGCTGGAAAAAAAAAAAAAAGGCAGGAAAACACTGTCACCATCTTAGGTGCAAGGAGTGGTGAGTTACAATAGATAAAATGACGTAGAGTTGATAGATTTTCAAATTAGGGCCAGCAGAGTTTCTTGGTGCTTTAGATGTGACCGTCAAAGAAAGAGGAATCAAGAGTAACTTCGGATTAATGAGCCAGATTAGCAAGAGAGTTTAACACAGTTGTGGATTTTGAAATCAATATAAGTCAGACAATTGATTTTTATACAGTGAGAACAAGCTTGAAATATAATTTTAAAACATGAAATTTTAAACGACAACCAAAGAGTAATTAAATATAAGTCTGAAGATGGGGCGCCTGGGTGGCGCAGTCGGTTAAGCGTCCGACTTCAGCCAGGTCACGATCTCACGGTCCGTGAGTTCGAGCCCCGCGTCAGGCTCTGGGCTGATGGCTCAGAGCCTGGAGCCTGTTTCCGATTCTGTGTCTCCCTCTCTCTCTGCCCCTCCCCCGTTCATGCTCTGTCTCTCTCTGCCCCAAAAATAAATAAACGTTGAAAAAAGATTTTCATAAAAAAAAAATATAAGTCTGAAGAGATACACAAGCAATGTTTTTTGTTTTTTGTTTTTTTTTAATGGAGAAAATAATATAAAACCGCTGTAAATCACCAGGGGACACGTAAGCTAAACACATAGAAGACTCAATATTTTAAAATGTAAAGTTTTCAAATACGAAAATTTATTTAGAATTATTTAGAATTTATTTAGAATTTATTTAGAATGAGCATTGCATTTTGGGAGAGAACAAGAACCATTAATAAATTACATTGAATCAAATGGTTCTCAAAAGGAAAAAATGAGGTAAATCAGAATTCTATCACATACAATGTAAAAAAAAAAAACCTCAGAGTATATTTGTAAACACAGGTAAAAAGAAAAGCTATAAATACGAGAGAATGCTGTGTATCTTAATTTTTTTATTTTTATTTTTTTTCAGTTTATTTATTTTGAAAGAGAGAGAGATAGAAGGAATGTGAAAGGTGGGGGGAAGGGCAGGGAGAGAGGGAGAGAGAGAGAATCCCAAGCAGGCTTTGCACTGTCAGCGCAGAGCACAATGAGAGGCTTGATCTCAGGAACCGTGAGATCACCACCTGAGCCAATATCAAAAGTCAGCTGTTTAACCGATTGAGCCCCCAAACCCCCCAAATGCTGTTTGTCTTTATAGTGAAAGGTGTTTCAAATAAAACCTTAAATGTACAAATAAAGAGGTTAGTAATTAAACTTGAGAAGATTAAGTCTTACTGCTCATTAAAAGATGTTGTGATCAAAGGGAAAAGGTGAGAACCAAACTGGGAAAAGACAAATATAAAGAAGAAAGGATTAGTATCCAACCTATGTAAATAGCACTTACAACCAATTAAGAAGCAATCATCAGGATGTGAGGGCGATCTGGCTGCAACATCTGTCACCTCATTGATTACCAGGGTTGATTCTGCTGCTCTAGCTGGTGAGGTGGGTGCCTCCTTCCTTCCTCACCACTCCGTGTGTGTCCCCCTGGACCTTTCTTTGGTCAAGGGCACAGGGGTAGCTGTACTCCCCTGCTAGAACCGCCAAACAAACTCTCAAGGTCCATTTGAAGGAGACCATAGTGTAGTCTAGCTTCTAAGACTCCGGACACACCCAAATGAAGTTCTACATGTGACAGTCTGTCTTTGGGAAAATATAATTAAAAACTGTAATGAAATACTGCTTCACACCCATATGATATGTAAAACTGTAATATTATCAAATGCAAGGAATATAAATTTCATTCACTTCTTAGTCACCACTGGTGAGAATATAAATAGCCATTTTGGAAAACAGGCACCTTCACTAAAGTTCTAAGACATATCTCAAACATATGCATTATGACAGGACCAACACTTTGGGCTAGAAAATTTTTGTTGCAGGCACAGCTGTCCTCAGCATTGCAGGATGTTTAGAAGCATCCCTGGCTTCTATCCACCAGTTGTCGGTAATACTTTCCAGATAGGATACTATAGAATATCTCGACGTTGTCAAATGTCCCCTACAGGATAAACTTGTCCCCAGTGGAAAGCCACTCTTCTAGAGAAACTCTCAAATATCTACCAAGATATAAGGCCAAAATTGTCCCTAGGAACATTACCTATAATGCCAAAAAGCTGGAAACAAATCAACTGTCCATTGTAGAAAGAATAAATCAGGTATGGTGAATTCATGCAATGTAAAACTATGCAGACATGCAAATTAATAAAATTTAGCCACACTTATCAAAGGCTACATTTTAGGAAAATAATGTTAACTGAAGATAGCAAGTCACAGAATAATACACTTATTTTGATTCAATATTTATAAATTACAGTAACATGCCCAACTAGAAAATGACTTGAAAATGACTAAATGTTCAAAAATAACCCAAAACTACTGTGGATACAATTAATGTAATGAAAATACAGAATTCTAGGCTGGTTTCTTTTATCACAACCAGAGGAAAAGGGATACTCTTGGCATCTAGAGGCTAGGTGCCAGGAATGCCTCTAACCTGTACAATGCAAAATGTCCATAATGTTGAGGCTAAGAAATACTCCTTTAGATTTACAATTAGGTCATATTCTGTTGAAACTATCATATTTCAAATACCATATTTCATAAGAATACATATTTAAAAATATAATAATGTATTGGTTTATCTAAATGTTATTAAAGTAAAAATATCTGTAATACATTGATAAAATACATTGAAGAAGACGCAAATAAATGGAAAGATACACCATACTCATGAATTGGAAGAATTAATATTGTTCAAATGTCCATACTACCCAAAGCAATCTACAGACTCAGTGCAATCCCTATCAAAATTCCAATGACATTTTTCTAAAGTTTTTTAAATTTATTTTGAGAAAGAGAGAGAGGCAGAGAGAGAGAGAGAGAGAGAGAGGGAAAGAAAATAATCCCAAGCAGGCTTTTCACTGCCAGCACAGACCATGATGCAGTGCTCAAATCCATGAACCATGAGATCATGACCTGAGACAAAACCAAGAGTTGGATACGTAACTGAGCCACCCAGGTGCTCTCCAATGACATTTTTCGTAGAAATAGAACAAACAATCCTAACATTTATATGGAACCACAGAGACCCTGAATTGTCAAACAATCTTGAGAAAGATGAACACAGCTGGAGGCATCATGCTTCCTGATTTAAAACTATATTAAAAAGGTATAGTAATCAAAACAATGTAGTCTGGCATAAAAACAGACATAGAGAGACTAGAAATAAACCCATATATATATGGTCATTTAATTTATGACGAAGGAGGCAAGAATTCCCAATGGCGAAAGGATAGTCCCTTCAATAAATGGTATTGGGAAAACTGAACAGTCACATGCAAAAGAATGAAACCAGACCTTACACCATACATGAAAATTAACTCAAAATGGTTTAAAGACTTGAATGTAAGACCAGAAACTATAAATGTCCTGGGTGAAAACTTAGTAAGCTTCTTGACAACAGTCTGGCAATGATTTTTTTTTTTGTTATCTGATTCAAAAAGCAAAGGCACGGGGCGCCTGGGTGGCGCAGTCGGTTAAGCGTCCGACTTCAGCCAGGTCACGATCTCGCGGTCTGTGAGTTCGAGCCCCACGTCGGGCTCTGGGCTGATGGCTCGGAGCCTGGAGCCTGTTTCCGATTCTGTGTCTCCCTCTCTCTCTGCCCCTCACCCGTTCATGCTCTGTCTCTCTCTGTCCCAAAAATAAATAAAAAACATTGAAAAAAAAATTAAAAAAAAAAAAAGCAAAGGCAACAAAGAGAAAACAAGTAAGACTAAATCAAACTAAAAAGCTTCTGCGCAGCAGAAAGAAATCATCAATAAAATGAAAAGACAACTTACTGGATGGGAATAAATATTTACAAATCATATATGTGATAAAGGGTTAATATCCAAAACATATAAAGAACTCCTACAACTGAATAGAAAATAAAAATCCAAATAAAAAAATAGGCAGAGGATCTGAATGATATTTTTCCAAAGAAGACATGCAGATGGCCAACAGGTAAATGAAAAGATGTTCAACATCACTCAATATCAGGAAATACAAATCAAAACCTCAGTCTACAAAATCTGACACCTGTTAGAATGGCTATTACCAAAGGAACAAGAAATAAGTGTTGGTGAGGACTTGGAGAAAAGACAATACTTTTGCATCATTCATGGGAATACAAATAGGTACAGCCTCTATGGAAACAAGTATGGAAGTTCCTCAAAAAAGAAAAAAAAAACTATCATATGATCCTGCAATTCCACATCTGAGTATTTATCCAAAGAAATAAAAAACACTAATTCAAAAAAATAATGTGTGCCCCCTCAGGTTGATTGTAGCATTATTTACAATTGACAAGATATGGAAGCAACGGAGTGTCCATCAATGGATAAAGAAATTGTGGTATATAGACAATCAAAAATACTTAACAAAATAAAGTCTTATCATTGGTGACAATCCAAAGGGACCTTGAGGGCATTAATATGAAAGAAGTCAATCAGAGAAAGACAAATGATCTCATTTGTACGTGAGATCTAAAACACCAACCGAACACACAAACAAAAATTCATGGACACAGAGAACATATTGGTGGTTGCCAGAGGTGGGGTGGGATGGGGATGTGAGGTGGGTAAAGGGGTTCAGAAGGGACAAACTTCCAGTTATAAAATAGTCATGAGGATGTCATGTACAGCAAGGTGACTACAGTAAATAATACTGTATCGAATATTTGAAAGTTGCTGAGAGTATATCTTAAAAGTCTTCATCATAAGAAAAAGAAAAAAAAAACTTTGTAACTATGGATGGTGATAGATGTTAACTAGACATATTGTGGCAATTATTTTGCAATGTACATACACAAATATTAAATTGTTATATTGCACACCTAGAACTAATATAATATTACATGTCACTTATACCTTAATAAAAATTGAATAATGAAAAAATCCCAAAATGAGATTTTCCTGGGTCATGGAGTTCTGGATTGGTTTAGAAATAACTTAGATTTATAAAGAAGTGACCTTAGATTGCTTGAACAATTTTTTTCTCCAAATTTTTATTTCAATTCTAGCTAGTGAACACATAGTGTAATATTGGTTTCAGGAGTAGAACTTAGTGATTCATCACTTAGATATGACACCCAATACTCATCACAACATGTACCCTCCTTAATACCCATCCCCACCTCCCTCCATCAACCCTCAGTTTGTTCTCTACAGTTAAGAGTCTCTTATGGTTTGCTTCCTCTCTCTCTCTTTTCTCCTTTCCCATATATGTATCTGTTTTGTTTCCTAAATTCCACATATGAGTGAAACCATATAATATTCGTCTTCCTCTGACTAATTCCACTTAGCATAATATGCCCTGGCTCCATCCATATCATTGCAAATGGCAAGATGGCAGAGTAATATCCCATTATGTATATACACCACATCTTCTTTATCCATTCATCAGTCAATGGGTCTTGGTGATAATGTTGCTATTAAAAACATCGGGGTGCATGTACCCCTTTGATTCAGTATTTTTTTGTATTATTTGGGTAAATACCTAGTAATGCAATTGCCAAATCATAGGGTAGTTCTATTTAAAATTTTTAAACTCCATACTGTTTTCTACAGTGGCTGCACTAGTTTTCATTCCCACCAACAATGTAATAATGTTCCCCTTTCTCCACATCTTTGCCAACATCTTTTGTTTCTTGCGTTGTTCATTTTAACCATTCTGACAGGTGTGAGTTGATATCTCATTGCGGTTTTGATTTGTATTTCCCTGATGATGACTGATGTTGAACATCTTTTCATATGTCTGTTTTCCATCTGGTTGTCTTCTTTGGAAAAATGTCTATTCATGTCTTCTGCCCATTTCTTACCTGGGTTATTTTGGGGGGGAATGAATTTGATAAGTTCTTTATTGATTTTGGTTACTAGCCCTTTATCAGTTATGTCATTTGCAAATATCTTCTCCAATTCTGAAGGTTGCTTTTCAATTATTATTATTATTATTATTATTATTATTTCCTTCGCCGTGCAGAGGCTTTTTATCTTGATGAGGTCCCAATAGTTCATGTTTGCTTTTGTTTCCCTTGCCTCCAGTGATGTGTCTAGCAAGAAGTTGTTACAGCCGAGGTCAAAGAGGTTGCTGCCTGTGTTCTCCTCTAGAATTCTGATGGTTTCCTGTCTCACATTTAGGCCTTTCATCCATTTTGAATCTATTTTTGTGTACAGTGTGAGGACGTGGTCCAGTTTCACTCTTCTGCATGTTGCTATCTAGTTTTCCCAACACTATTTGTTGAAGACACTATCTATTTTCCATTGGATGTGCTTTCACTTTGTCTAAGATGAACTGACCATATGAAAAAAAATGTTTTTTTTCTTATAACTGTGGCATCTAGAAGCCTGGAAATTCAGAAAACAGGAATCTTTTTTAAACAATAAATTTTGCAGGTGTGCTTTGATAAATTTGATGTGATAAGTTTTAAAGCAGAACTATATTGAAATAAACCTCCAAATGAGTTTACGACATACACACACACACACACACACACACACACACACACATTTGAAGATCATCACTGAGATTGGTCGCAGAGTATACTTTGCTAGCTTGTCAGTGACTCCCCACCAACTTTAAATGTTGGAGTTCCTAAGAGCTCAGTGCCATCATTTTCACTGTATTGATTCTTCATAGAAAATTTATTTTGACTCCAGAGTTTCAGGTATATACCAGTAACCCACAAGTGAATTCACAGATCTATCATGAGCTCATGGACTAAGTACCCAGGTCTATTCAAGAACGTTATTTGAATTTTTCACCAATATTAGAATCCATTAAAAGGAACCTCTCACTGAACACTCATCCTTGAACTTGACACCAGTTTTCTTTAACAAAACCACCTGGAAATCTGAGAAACACATTAAAACTCCACCCTGCCCCCATATTAAGGACAGATTCTTTCAACTTTAGCTACTGAGTTTCCCTCCAAACTGTTTCTTCTTTCCATCTTAATTCAGACTGCCATCACAGAATGCCGTTCTGGAAGCCGGAAGTCCAAGATCCAAGCACTGGTAGACTAAGTGTCTGGTGAGAACCAATCCTGGTTCATAGGGGGTATCTTCCTGCTGTGTATTCACATGGTGGAAGGGGTATGGGCTGTGTGAGGTTTGTTCTGTATGGACACAAATACCATTCATGAGGCTCTACACTCATGATCTAATCACCTCTTGAGGGCCCTACCTCTAGATACCATCACATTGAGGGTAGGGCTTTCAAGATATAAATACTGGGAGATGATGCAAACATTCACTCCATAGATCCATGTTTTCTGAGTTTGTGTTTTATTTTGTATGTGCTCTTTGATTTAACTCTTTGTGGTTATAAACAAGATGAGTTTTCTTTAAAGGTTTAATTTACTAATGAGTGATATGTTGTTGCCTCAGTACTTTAACTCCTTCCCATTCCTACTAGCATAAAACACAACATTCTCATCTTGATCACGAAGGGTCTGCGTGATCCAACGCCTGACTACGTGCACACCTTACCTGTTTTCAGTTCAACATCACCCTCTATGTCTGAGCCACACTGACCTCATTCAGCTTCTACCCAATGTTCCAAGCTTCTTTATGACTCCTATCCCGGTTTCCCGTTCTTATCGCTTGCTAGATTCTATCAGTTTCCTTTCCATATGCTTTCATATACTTCTGTGTAGAACTAATCACACATATAGATTAATAAATTGCTTTGCTGCCTTTTGTTTCTCTGTTAGAATTCAAGATCCATGAAAACTGACATCAAAATTGCCCTACTTTCTGTGATATTTCCAACACCTAACATGGTAGTAACAAGAGGTGCTATACCTCTTGGTATAGTATGTAATCAACAAAGATTTACTAAAGAAATGAATGGGTAAATGAAGAAAATAAAATTGCAAGTTCTACATTGGAAAATGCAATCCAAAACAACAATAACAACAACAACAACAGATCAAACTGAGACTGGGAAAAACTGGAAAAGGAATGAAATTTGCTCATGAAAATCAAAGTATCCTTTTAATTTTGGATTTCAGGAAACTTTTGAATGACAAGGTGCTGAACACAAGGTGCTGAAACTTTTGAATGACAAGGTGCTCATCCGTCTGCTTATTCAGTCAACAGGCCTTTTGGAGCCCTGCTCTGGGTAACTGCTCTCATGAACACTGGAAATAAGTTGTGCCACGTGAAATGGCCTACATTTGAGCACTTGATGATTGAATGTGATTGGAACCGTTGACTAAAAGTGCCCTTCCCTTTGTGTAAATTAGAAAGTATAAGGTTTCTATTTTCTTTTTGATGTGATTAGTGAGTTGTTTCTCTTACTGCTTTTCATTTTCCAGAGAAGTGAAAAAGTACGTTAGCCCTCCAAATTATAAATATTTCCTTTAGATCTGAATATAAGAAGGTATTTCCTGAAACTGGGAAGCTAAGTATCAGTTTGACCTCCACAGAGCACTCCATTAGCAAAGGATCCATTCAGTCGGGTTCAAAATAATTTCATTCCATGTGTGTAAGTCTCAAAAACAATGTACCTTAAGAGATTTCCATACACACTCTAAATAAAAGATTGAGAACCACGGTAGAAATTAATCCACAAAGTAGAGCAAGTTGAGATGTTACGATGGACCATATTTTCTGCTAGTGGGCGACATTAGTAAATTGCACCATATTTATGTACTGATGATTGAAAACTAAGACTAATTAGCAGAGGCTCTTTGCTTAGGGGTAAAAGTACCTGATACCCTCTTCTTGGATGAGATTTTTAACTTGCAGCAAAAAAAAGGATGCTCTATGGTAACTGAAAGCTATCGGCGGTGGATATTGTTGAAGACCCCAAACATGGGCCCAGACCATCAAATTACACCTCAAAACAGCCTGTGGCTTTACAGTGGTCTAAAAAAAAAGGCTCTTTTGTTTTGTTTTTCTCTTTTAAAATCATGGTGCAAGGAAATAATCCAAATCCTCTGATCTTATCAAATAATGTAGAAAAGTGGAATATATCATTTACGAGTGCGTTCGGATTAATGTTAACGATGCCTAACTATTTTGGCTAAATAAACCATTTTATGCAAGTTAAAAATGTACATTTCATATAGGGGGGCACATCTGAAATTCGATCAAGAGCTCCCTTTGAGAAATGAAAGTGATGGCTCTGTTATTTCTGGGCCTTTCGGAACCTGTGGCTAGGTGCTCACTCAACTTTGGAAATGTTTGAAGTGAGGGCAAGAAGTAGCCTCTTGTGTCTCCTCCTAAGGCACTGTGTTTCCAGTTAACCTTGACACTTGTTTACTGGGAATAGAGTTTATTACTAGAAGTTTCTCTAGATCTTCAGCAAAGTCAAGCCCATCCACGTTCGATGTATTTGCCTAAGAAGAAATCTGCGGCCCATCCTGAGCAGGGCCACAGAACACGTGCCGTCTTGTTTCATGTTTTTATAGGACCCTTGCAGATCTCCATGTCTCTGCGGGGCCATAATCACGATAGGCAACTAAAACGTGTTCTGTTTCTTCCGGAAAGCTAAGACTCCAGTAAATAAATACAAGAAAGGGAATGTTGCAACTGGACACGAAACAAAAGCCAAAACAAAGCACAGTGTCATCAAACAACAGGTGAAATGACAGCCCCTTCACTTAGGTCTCTGAGCCCGCGGCCAGCAGTCACCTGTGCACCATGGCTCGGGCTTCTTGCCAGCGGGCTCCTGGGCTCCCTCTGAGAGCTATTAGAAAGCAATCAGGGAAATGATCAGCCTTCACTCGAGAGCCAAGTTGAGACTTCAGATGCTTGTCAGATACCAACCCCTCTGACACAGAATTGCTCTCTGCACTGCCTTTCCAGGCCTCCTTCATACTGCTGGGGCTGCCCTTAAAAAAAGCTAGCCCTCCCCCCCGGGCAGGCTTCTGAAAAGGCCTTACATCATTGTTGTCAGAGCACAGATTTAAAATGAAGGCATTTAAGAGGGTGACACCACTATGTCACGTGTGGGGAAGTGTCCATAACCAGAACGGGATATGTCACCTCCAGCGTACAGGGCCCATACATTTACTGCTATGAAAGACACAAGTGGGCTCCCAGTGCCTCCAACATGGCACCCACTTCAATCTGATTGAGCGAGTACTGTATGGGAGCCATTATAGTCTCTGGCCACGATACATCAACTCATTTATTCCTCAAAAGTCTATGAAGCAGTCTCATTCCTTATAGGCAGCTCAGCATAACTGTAAAAAGACTAAGCCACTTTCACAGGATTGTACAGCCGAGTTTTAGTTGATCTTGGAAGTCAAGGCTGAATGATGTCTAACACCTTAACCCCAAGCATGACATTGTAGTGCTCTCTTTGCCCTCTCATCCTTAGAAGTTGCTCCTTATGCCGCCCCTGATTCTCTTATGCACAGACACCCCCAGACGCCCCTCTCTATAGCCCAGCCCTCCACACCCAGCACCTTTCCCACCAGAACTAAACTGTCAATATCTTTAAGCCAGGTTGATATTGGGCATTCCCTGACTTTACCTATTTTGTTTTCTAAATGCTTACAAACAGGTTTCTGTGCCTTACTTCTGAACCAGCGGAGGAGCTGTCTCCTTGACATCATTTATACTTAAGGAATTCACCAACCTTCTAAACCTCCTATGGAATACAGAGGGCTATAAACACAAGTTAGGAAAACTCTGTCATCGATATGTTCCAATCTCTTTACGTTTTATGGTGGATCCTCCTTGTTGTCTGTGTGAACACTGTTGACACTTGGCGACGAATCAATCAGAGATCTCCAGAGTTACCATTTTGACTACAGAATCAGAACCTACCATTTGTAATTTGCGTTAGACTTTGTTCCTTTTCTGGGCTTTTAGGACTGGTAGCATATTCTAGCTCTCTGTTTATAAAAAATAGGTAAGCAGTGATTCAATAACTGTGAAAATATATATATGTATGTGTGTATATATATGTAAACATATATATATATACATATATATGTATATATACATATATATGTATATGTAAACATATATGTATATATATGTGTATATATATACATATATATGTAAATATATATATATATATATATTTACCCTCTTGACTTTTTTTCCTGTGGAGCACACAAATGACGGATGGGTGATATTTATTCATGTCGAAGCAAGTTAATTGAAAGGTATGCAGTGTATTGGATTGTGTATAAGAAAGAGCTGTTCCCGCCCACCCAATACGTACCTCCTTTCACACATTACTCATTCTTTTTCCACCCAGACCGACAAGGGAAGAGAACAGGAGGGAAATTAAAGTGTGCTTTACCTTGTTACTGTTGCTTTAGATAATATTGGAAATTCATTTTCTAATTTTCACTTTATTGTTATTATTTTTAGCTGTGTCATGTTAGAGGCTCTTTTAAATTTTTTTTTTTTTCAACGTTTATTTATTTTTGGGACAGAGAGAGAGACAGAGCATGAACGGGGGAGGGCCAGAGAGAGAGGGAGACACAGAATGGGAAACAGGCTCCAGGCTCTGAGCCATCAGCCCAGAGCCCGACGCGGGGCTCGAACTCACGGACCGCGAGATCGTGACCTGGCTGAAGTCGGACGCTTAACCGACTGCGCCACCCAGGCGCCCCAAGGCTCTTTTAATAGTAATAATATTACTAAACATATATATGTATCTATATATGTTATATGTTTATATGTATCTATATACATATGTGTATATAGATACATATATATACATATACACATATATACATATACACATGTACATATACATATACACATATATACATATACACATACATACACATATACACATACACATATACATATACATATACACATTATGTCTATGTGTATATATATGTATGTATGTATATATATATATAATACATATATGTAATTAGAAATGGTATAAGCACTTTACATGTATTATCTGGTTGAAATCTTGAAGCAACATCATGAGATATTTACTTTTATTGGTGAAATATGATAACTAGTTAAATAACTTGTCAACAGTCACACTGCTAGTAATTTTTAGTGCTCGCTCAAATACACCAAGGGTCTAAATTTAAAGCCTGAACTCTTAACACATGCTATTCAGACATTCCAAAAGTGATTTGACATTATCTTGACCCAGTGCAAAGTAGAAGTTTGGGTAGCCTTAAATATTTTTTTTACAGTTAAGAAACCACTTATTTTTAGTTCCTTAAGCTCCCTACTAGACCACTAAGATGTAAGAACCAAAAGGTTGTGGATCCTGTCTTGTCCCCTCTTATAACTCCAATACTTAAAATAGTGCCTGACGCATAGTAGGGGTTCACTAGGCACTTGTGGCCCGGATAGATGAAAGACAGGACAAGAGGGAGACATTTACGCACAGGCAGGTAACTACGAGGCTGGTCAATGATCAGGTTCCTTATGGCCTCTACATTGGACATCTTCAACCAGATAAAAGCAAGGATCTAAGAGTGTTTATATTTCACTTTTGCATATACACTAAATCTAAATTGTTTGAAGAATTATAAGACATACCGGGCCAAGCCCTACGCCCACACATACTAGATCACTCTGGGTTGGTCCATTTTCTCCTGACATTGGGTGGAGGAGAAGTTCAGAACAAACATGATATGGATTTGTCAGAAAGGAATTTTTCCAGGAGTTTTTCTTTATCCTTGAAATTAAAAAAGAGAGAGAGAGATTAAAAAACTTCACTATCAAATTTTCCTGAAACACTTCTTAATTCTCAAAGCCAGTTTCTTTATTCAATTTTACCAAGGTTTATTCAAGTAGTATTTGATTACAATTCTTTTTCTTTCAAGGTATCTATTCTTTCAAGGTTTTTACCTTCTAAGTATTGCTTCATTTTTTTCCAATTCATTAATACCTATTTTAATTTCCCTTAGAATCATTTTTTTTTTAATTTTTTTTTCAACGTTTATTTATTTTTGGGACAGAGAGAGACAGAGCATGAACGGGGGAGGGGCAGAGAGAGAGGGAGACACAGAATCGGAAACAGGCTCCAGGCTCTGAGCCATCAGCCCAGAGCCTGACGCGTATTTTTTTTTTTATATTGACGCCTTGTTCATTCTCCTGTTTCTTTCTCCAAAATGTCTCTGGTAAGACACACTGGATTCCAACAAAATAGATAATTTCAAATAAGTTAAGCAACTGGCACCTATGTAGCTAAAGAACAAAAACCATAAAAAAAGACAGAAAATGAAATTAATAACAAACTAAACATAACACAGGTAGTCAAAACTACATGAGAACAGCGACAAAGTAAATCAGTCATCTAAGTTGGGGAGAAACGCAATGGAAACTATCTTAAAGAATAAAAATAAAAATAAAACTCAATTCCTTTTTCTAAATATCACCAAGCTAACTTTTTGGAATATTTTTTCCTTTTTCTTGCCCTACACGCCCACGCATACAATTTTGAGCCCACATATAGATAGATGTGGTTCCTGCATTACCTTTTGACATCATGACATGAAAGATGATCCTATATATTTAAAAATTATTTGAGAATTTAATTTTAGCAGTGTTCAGTATGCTAATGCACGCATATATCATCGTTTGTGGCCGAGCTTCTATGGGTAAGATATTTATGTAATTTCCAAATTATTCTATTATAAATGATGATACATGTCCCGGATATAATTTTAACATGATTTTTTTTTTCAGGATAAATTTGGTTAAGTGAACTTGCTAACTCAAGCATGAATATGTTTTTTTTTTAAGTTTATTTATTTATTTTGAGAAAGACAGAGACAGTATGAGTGGGGGAGGGATAGAGAGAGGAAAGAGAGAATCCCAAGCAGGCTCTGCACTGTCAGCACAGAGCCCGACATGGGGCTTGAACCCAGGAACCACGAGACCATGACCTGGGCCAAAGTCGGATGCTTAACCGACTGAGCCACCCAGGCAACCCCACGTTACATAATTTTTTAAATAATGATTTTGGTTTCAATAGACAGTGTTATTTTATTGGTGGCCTTTTAAAATAGCTATTTTTTTACACATAATTTAAAACTGTTAATCCTGGTATAGTTAACACGCAGTTATATTAGTTTCGGGTGCACAGGGTAGTGATTCAACACTTGCATCCAACAGCCGGGCTCATCAGGACAGGCGCCCTTCGTAATCCCCGTCACCCACTGCATCCAAGCCCCACCCACATCCCCTCTGGTAACCATCAGTTTCCTCTGTAGAGATAAGAGTCAGTTTCTTGGTTTGCCTCTCTCTCTCTCTCTCTCTCTCTCTCTTTCTTTCTCTCTCTCTCTTTTACTGAATAATTATTTTAAAATATATTTGTAACATTTTTCTAAAAACTAAACCAGTGTATTCTATGTACATTAAATCAGATGATTTTTTAAAAACCTTGTTTATATTGATTTTTCTGAACATGTTCTTTAGAACCGAAAAAGAATGATCTTTCTTGGCACGTGGCTACGTAAGTTAGTTTCTTACAGATAATAGAAAGATGCATAGCTACAGATACAGACATAGACATGGCTATAGTTACAGTTATAAACACCACATCGCTGGTATTTTCTAAATTCTATACCCTATCATTTCAATTTCATAATTACAATGTCGTAAAATTTTCTGCGGTTTTCTTCAAAGTTGCATTAGGCAGCTAATATACTTTAAATTGTTGACATGTTCAATTGAGTCTTTTTGGTAAAATGTAATATGTTGGACTGAGAAAATATACTTTCTATAAGCTTACAGCAAATTCGGGTGTTGGGCTATCACTTTCAATTACAACGTTTTCTTTTAATTACAGTTTGTAAGTGTTCCAGGCAAGATCTCATTGTAGGTGCTGTCTTTTCTTTTTCTTCTTTTTAATTTCTTTTTGCCTGCAATCGAATTAAACTTTCAACAAGTGTCCCTTTATAACAAAAATCTCATTAAAGATTTGTTTCCGTCACTCTTTTGAATATTTATTCAAATTGAAATGCTGCCCGCTGATAGTTTTTCTCATTGGAACAACTGCGGTGCAGCCTGTCGATTTATCCAATTAAAGATTGGCGCTCCATCCAGAAAAATATTCCCACAATTCAAGATATTCAAAGTGTAATTCTGCATTTACAATTAAATGTTGTAAACTATCGATGTTTTATAGTTTCTCCTGTGCTTCTGCGAAAAGAAGTCTCAATATCTTATTGTTTACAAACTGTGCTTTTAAAACCGCAGTATTCCAAAAGCTTTTAAAGCAAATATTCTGCCACCCATTGAATGCTTCAGTTAAGGAACCAATGAACTTTTTTTTAAGTTTCTTTATTTTTGAGAGAGAGATACAGCGTGTGCACACGTGCAAACGTGAACAGGGGAGGGCAGAGAGAGGGAGACACAGAATCCGAAGCAGGCTTCATGCTGTGAGCACAGAGCCCGATGTGGGGCTCAAACTTATGCCTGTGAGACCACAACCTGGGCTGAAATCAAAAGTCGGCCACTAAACTGAATGAGCCACCCAGGGGCCTCTCAGTGAACTTTTAAAACAGATTTATTGTGATATAAGTCACATATTCACACAATTCATGCACGTGAACCATACCATCGAACGTTTTTTAAGCATATCCAGAGTTTTGCAGCCATCACCACAGTCAAATTTAGAACATTTGTGCTACCCCCAAAAGAATCCCCTTACCCATTAGCAGTTGACGCTCATGGCCCACAGCTGTCCCTACTCCAGGCAACCATACCTTCTGTCTCTATAGATTGTCTATTTTGACATTTCATGAAATTCTACAATATGTGCTCTTTTCTCACTCTCTTCTCCCGCTTAAGCTAATATTTTCAATGTTCATTCCTACGGTAACATGTACGAATAGTTTATTAACTTATTGTCAAGTAATGTTCGATCCATTGTTGAATACATGGGAGTTCGTTTATCCGTTTGCTAGTTGATGGGCATTTGTATGGTTTCCAGTTTTTAGCTTTAAGGAATTACAGTACTAGCAAAATTTGTGTACAAGGTTTACATGGGCCTATAACTAGGAGTGGAATTGCTGGGCCATATGGTAAGTATATAGCTTTAAAAACAATTTTATGAGGGGGGCACCTGGGTGACTCAGTGGGTTAAGCGTCCGACTTTGGCCCAGGTCATGATCTCACGGTTCGTGGGACTGAGCCCCGCGTCCGGCTCTGTGCTGACAGCTCAGAGCCTGGAGCCTGCTTCCGATTCTGTGTCTCCCTCCGTCTCTGCCCCTGCCCAGCTCACGCTTGCATGCGCTCTCTCTCTCTCTCTCTCTCTCTCCCTCTCTCTATCAAAAATAAATAAATTTTTAAAATTTTAAATAAAAAATAATAAACACAATTTTATGGTAAGTATGGAGCTTTTGAGTAAGTTCCAGACTTTCCAAAAGAAACTTCATATTTTTGTCAGCTGTGTGTGAGGATTCTAATTCTCCCACATCCTTGCCAACCATTAGCATCATGCCATCTTTTGGTTATTTCCATCCTGGTGGGCATAAAAGTGACATCTCGTGGTGTTTGTAATTCACATTTCCCTGGTGGCTCTGAGGCTGAGCATCTTTTCATGGATCACCTCACACCTCCTGGATACCCACTTTGAAAAATGCCTATACGTGTATTTTGCCGATTTTCAACAGGATGATTCGTCTTTTTATTATTGAGTTGTAATTTATGTACTCTGGATACAAGTCAGATAAAACATATGATCTGCAAATATTTTCTATCATTCTGTGACTTGTCTTTTCACAAACCCAACAGTCTTGAAGTTTGATGAAGTCTGTGATCTTGTTTCTTACTTGATCTTACTTACTTGTTTCTTACTTCTGGGTTCATGTCTAAGATGGCTTGCCTAACTCAGAGTCACAACCATTTATTCCTGTGTTTTCTCCTAAGCATGTTATGGTTTTAGACCCTATTTAGAGCTACGATCCATTTGGTGTAAGGAAGGTGTCCGTCTTCGTCTTTTGGTAGGTGGGTAGGTACAGGATCATATCAGGTTATGAAGAAAGAGATTCGTACCAAATATTCATTGGATTCAGGCTGTTCCAGTGGGGGGCACAACCTTGGAAAAGGCAGCTGCTTTTTGGCCGAGAGCAATTTCTCGAGAGGCTCTCATCTGTGAGCTGCTAGCTGTTGGCTGTCAGGGGACAAGATTATTGCCAACTGTAAAAATAAGTGCCTCAGTCCTGAAGGCAGGTCTGATTCCACGGCAGCCCATGACCTATGCCACGTGGATTCATTTCATTCTTATAATCATGTATCCCATTTAGAAATGAATCGTCTAGAATCCCGATGGGTCCGTTTTCCTGGGGAAACGGACAAGAGCAAAAGTAGTGGGCGAACTGTAGCTCCTCACATAGCTATTTTCCAAGTTGCCACTAGAATTTCTCAAATCTCCTTCCTACTCCCATTCTCCCTTGCCCTTACTCTTAGCTGCAACATTGGCTGCAGCAGGTGACTGACCCGTTGGGCTGACCCAGATTCTCAGCTTGAAAGAGTTTTCGATCCTGGTCACCGTGTCCTTCTTGAGCTGTGGCTTCTGCTCTTGTCAATTTACCATTTATTTGGGCGGGTGAGGGCCAAGAAATACCCAAATTTAATTTAAAAATTTTTAATTTTTATGTATTTTTGAGAGAGACAGACAGAGAGCCAGCAGGGGAGGGGCAGAGAAAGAAGGAGACACAGAATCTGAAGCAAGTTCCAGACTCAGAACAGTCAGCACAGAGCCTGAGGCGGGCCTCGAACCCATGGACCGTGAGATCATGACCTCAGCCAAAGTCTGATGCTTAGCCAACTGAGCCACACAGGTGCCCCTGATTTTTTTTTTCCTGACAAAGTAGCCCAACCCGCTTTACTTCATGTTCTTACCAAATATTGCATGGAAGGATCTCCCCAAATCCTCGCGAAAGCACACACATGGCGAAGTTACTTACCTCCTTTTCACTGCCAGTGTATTTTGGTTTTTGCTTCCTTGATGGTTTCTCAATGGTTTCTCAACCATACTCTCTGCTCCTTCAGATCCCCACACACTGGCAATACTCTTGGCGGGGGAGGGGCAGAATCCCACCAAGATGGGCAGAACAGCTGCACTGGAGGTGCAAGGCTTCACCGTCTTTCTGCTCCATTTTGAGCATGTGGACGCTTGATCGGCAATGAGTCTGTGTTCCAGATGTGATGGAGGGATGTTTTCCCTGCCATGCACAAGACGGCAGACATTCAGCTCCAGAGGTAATCTGGTCAGCATGGCGGGCCTAGACGCTCTTCCATAGTGAGCAGAAATCAACCGTATGAGGAAAAAAATCTCTTGTGTGTATTTGGTACCCCATGGTCTTTCACCATTGCGGGGGGTGGGGGAGAAATACTTTCACGAGGTTTTCAACTTATCACTTGAATGAGGCTCTTATTTCAGTAATGATTTACTGCAGCTTAAATACAGTAAAGGACAGACAATTCGGCATACTTTCTGAATGATATAAACCAGGTATTCCTAAATGTTGTCCTTTAAACTTTCGAAAAGTGTGTTGAGCCTAACCATTGGGGCAAAGAGTTGAAGCTTACCAAGACGTACCTCTCTTCTTATTACTATATGTATTTGCTGATTTGTTGATGACTTGATTTTGGCTCCCCGTATGTTTGCTGGCCAGAATTGCATAGCATTCCATTCTTGATCCATTCTTGTTTCCATTCTTGATCTATTCTTGTTCAAGGTTAATGCCTACTTTGGTAAGTTTGAAAAAAAACTGGAAGTTGTGGTCTGTTTTAGGGCCCACAAGTCAGGTAACATGAAGAAAAGTGATAAAAATTTAGAAGATTTGGGGAAGAAGGTCATGCCTCTAGTATTCAAAGGAGTGATTCCCTTTGCAGACACAAAGGGGGAGAGAGACAGAGGGAGGGAGAGGAAGAGAGAGAAGAAAAATTAGGAGAGAAGTTGAAAGAAGCAAACAGAGGTAAAATCCTCACCATACTTGAGGTAATGTAAGCTTGAATATCAAAAATGTATTTATCTTGTTATTTTTATGTCATTTTAAAATATTGTGTAGAGGGGCACCAGTCTGTTAAATGCCCTACTTTGGCTGAGGTCATGATCTCACGGTTCGTGAGTTCGAGCCCCACATCAGGCTCTGTGCTAACAGCTCAGAGCTGGAGCCTGCCTCGGTTCTCCCTCCCTCTTTGTCCCTCTCTCTCTCTCTCTCTCTCTCTATCCCTCTCAAAAATAAATAAGCATTAATTTTTTTTTAATTTGAAAAAATAAAATATTATTGTAGATACCCCATGACAAAAAAAAAAAAAAAAAAAAAAAAAAAACCAGTACTATTCCGGGTTAGATGAAGCAGTTAACAAAACTAGACTTGAGCAAAAAGTTGATTTTATTCCTCACATATACAATGTATTCACTTGTTAAATATTTTAGGTGTAAAGTTTAGAGCCCACAAAAGTATACTCAACACATAAAATTCGTGAGGGAAAACAAACCTACTCTGATGTTTTCTTCTTTCGTGTACTTTCTTCAGATTCCCATTTCATTGGTTTTGTCATTTGCATATTAAAAAGCTGTGTATAAATTTTCAGCCTTTCTTGTTCTTTGCTATATGCGTGGAACCAAAATTCCTTCTTAGTAATGGTTTATATTTTTTCTATGGATTTTTAAATCCTTCTTATGCAGTGCTGTTCAGTCTGAACAGTACATTATAATTTCTTCTTTAGTCAGTAATTCAGAAGGTTAATTTTATTTTCTATTTCTTAGTTTTTTATTTGTATTATGTGATCGTAGGTAATTTTTGTACTGTTTTCTGATACTATTGAATTGTGTGTAGAAATTATCCATATGTTTTCTATGTTTTGGGCTTTTTTTGAGCCTTCCTTCATGTTAGGATGTGGTAAATTTTGTAAATGTTCTAATTTATTCGCTTGCCATTGCTTCCTACAGCCTCTTGTTTCCTTCTTTGATCAAATTCCCTTCTACTGAAGTACATAGTTCACAGTTCTTTTAGCAAATGTCCATTGGAGGAAAAAAGTCTCTGAGTAGTTATTTGCCTGAAAATTACCTTTAATTTAACTGAACACATGAAAGAGAAATTAATGAGCAAAGAATAGAGAATCTTCAGTAATTAGTTTTTCTCCTCCATGCTTTGGTGATAGTCCTTTGACGTCTCTGTGGTTTCTCGCTCTTGAGAGGTCTGCTTAATTTTTTCTTTCTTAAAAGACTTTCAAGAGTCAATTTCCTCTTTTCTTTCACTTTCTTTGAAAGATTTTTGTCTCTGTTTTTGATGTTCTTCAGCTTCTTCCTTAGGATACATTTTATTTATCCTTCCTCGGGTCTTAATATATTTCTTCAGTCTGAACATCATGCATTTTATCAAGTTTGCAAAAATGTACCATTTTTCTCCTGTTGAATATCCCCTCCCCGCCCCACCCTGGCCCCTTATCTCCATCCCAGGATCTATGGAAGATAGGTTAGAACTTCACCTCCTCTTTCCTATTTCTCTGAACTTCTTTCAAACTTTTTGTATCTTTATCTCTTTGTGCTCTATTTTGGTAATTATCTAATACTTATCGTTCAGTTCACTGATTATCTCAGAAGCATTGACAAGACCATGATTTCATGCTATTGATTCAATTGATCTACTTATTTTTTTTTTATTTTGTTTAATATTTATTTATTTTTGAGAGAGACACAGAGCATGAACAGGGGAGGAGCAGAGAGAGGGAGACACAGAATCCGAAGCAGGCTCCAGGCTCCAAGCTGTCAGCCCAGAGCCCGACACGGGACTCGAACTCACAATCCGCAAGATCATGACCTGAGCCGAAGTTGGAGGCTTAACCGACTGAGCCACCCAGGCGCTCCCCTTTAAGGTTCTTTTTATGAACAAAAGTCGCATCTTTATTTTTGGTGTGGTACTATGTACCAGTCTCTATTTTTGTTGCAAATGATTTTTGTATCACATTATGAAATGCTTTTGTGATCAAACCCCCATGCCTGGGAGTTTAGGAGATGTTTCGATATCATATTTCCTTCCCTCTCTTTTATAGCCAAGCCCTTTATCCTTACTGCAAAATCAGATAGACATACACAGGTATGTGTATACCTCATTTGAAAGTTTACTTTTGTGACAACCATTTCTCTAAATCCTCATTTCCTGCTGCTGATTCCTTTTTTTTTTTTTTACTTTTTTAATGTTTTTATTTATTTTTGAGAGAGAGAGAGAGACAGCATGAGTGGGGGAGGGGCAGGGGAGGGAGACACAGAATCCAAAATAGGCTCCAGGGTCTGAGCTGTCAGCACGGAACCCGACACGGGCCCAAAATCAAGAACCCGTGAGCTCATGACCTGAGCCAAAGTCGGATGCTTAACCGACTGAGCCACCCAGGCACCTCTGCTGATTACTGTTTTGAGTTTTGAAGGCTCACCTGCTTTTCTCTCTTACTTTACCTTCACGTTCCTTGAGGAAGTGGACAAAGGTGTCCCTTAAGATGGAAAAAAACCCATATCTCAAGTTTCTTCGTTTAAATTTAGGCTAAAGTCTCTGCCCATGCCCGATAACATTGCAGGTGGCCCTGGGATTAAATACCGGCAGACATCAAGGTCTATATTGTTTTACAATGGGGACTGATTCCTAGGAAGACATGTACTAGACTTTTTTTTTCCCAAATCGTGAGTTTCTAAAGCCTAGCTTCATAAAATTAATATTAAATATTCTTATATCATAAAGAAAGTATGAGATGTCTTCAGTTAGATATCTAAACAGCTTTTATGAAGTGAGATTTATAACATGACAGTGAGTTACACACGTAGTTTTGGTTACTTTTTTTATGATTTCATAAGCACTAAGAACCTTGTAGTCATTTTAGAGAAAAAGTCTATAAAGGAAGTCAATGCTGTTCAATGCAAATAGCGTAGTGCCCTTTGGATAATAATTCTTATCTTAGTATTTGCCACATTATTTTTATTCTTAAAGATAATTGGTCGGATTTCATATTCTGATTTTAGGAAACATAGTTTTACTGATATTAAACATATTCTTGGGAATGGTTAATCACCAAGATCCAGGACATTAAAAAAAAATTCTATTCTTATCTAGAAGGAATGCTTTAACTGAGTTGAATTTACACACATAGACACACACACACACACACACACACACACACTTGAATGCATCAGTTTTATTTTTAGCCTGTGGTAGATATGCAGCAAGATTGTGTTTGGATTAGAATCCAAAAATTTGCATTAAAAAACAACTTGTTTTGCACCTGCATGCTCCCCTAGAGTAATTTAATGTTATAATTTTTGACAAGATAATTCCATCTTTTCTGTGGCTGACTGTGCAGTAGGCTGCGGGGACAAAATAAATGGGAACCTACAATGGGGGAGGAAAAAATATATTTATACAAGATGAGTTGAGCACAGAAGGCAGAAAAGCCCTAATTGGAAAAGGATGGCAACGCGAAATATGAAATCCCAATCACAATCTTGTCTTTCCCGCACTTGTAGAGGTCTGTCCTGTGTGTGTATGGTGGGTTTGAGTGTGTGCACGAACTGCTTTGCACGCTTCGCAAAAAAGTGACTTGGCCATTGGAGGAATATTCTGTAGCAGCGGTTTAGAACAACAAAAAAAGTCTGCTGCCATCTCTTTTGAGAGCACTTAGGAACAGTGGATTAAAACATAGCGCTTCCTGCTTCCAGGGAACTCAAGAGATAAAAGTTAACTTCAGCTGTTGTAGTGCAAGAAGCAGAATTTATAGGCAGGCACACTGACTCTCACGTCTCCTATTTAAAAACTCGTTTTCTTTCTCTCTGATGTATTTTTACACAAATCCCAGGGGAGTCCCCAGTCCATCCCGGAGAGCATGAGTCACAGCACCTTTCTCTCAACTGAACAAGGATGTCGTTTTCCAACAGCAGATGGGTTTAGATAACCCTAAATGAGCAGAAGAATGGTGTTTCCGTGACTGTGGAATAACTTTTATTTTCCCCTTTCAGAGCTCCAGGCTCTGAGCTGTCAGCACAGAGCCCCAGTGGGGCTCAAACTGGCCAACCTGAGATCATGACCTGGGCCAAGGTCAGACACTCAACCAACTAAGCCACCCAGGCACCTCTCCCCAGTTTTATTTTGAACCTGAAAGTCAATAAAGAAGAATTTGAATCTCCCTGAGAGCACTGATTAGTTTTAGCTTGCAGAAAGTATTATTTATTTCCCAAAGAATGGAGGCAACAGGGAACTGACATATATCATGGATGTTTATATATCTGGAAACCAAGTAATTGTTTCCACGTGGCGGTCAAACAATGAGCACAGGCTGAAGTCACATGATCACAACTTACTGAAGCATATCAAAATAAAGCAGAGCGTGGATGTATTGATTTTTCACGTGATCAAGGGGAAGCAAAGACACAATTATTGATACACAACACAGTGTGTAAAGTACTCTAAAGGAGAGATCCCACGAATGTCATGCGAAGACTACGTATGTTAATGACTTGTTCCCGTTTGCTGTGCCCAGGGACAAGTCCTTCGGTATGTGGTCAATAATGGCGAAGGGATCCTCTACCGGGTGGTTTGTCATCAGTTTAATATATATATGCTTAATATATATAATATAGCATAATATATAATGTACATATATATAAAGCAACTGTAATTTACCTTGTGAATTGTAGAATAAGCTAAATTTGCATAGAAACCTAGGAAACAGCAAAAAAAAACAAAATGACGTAAGTTTAAGTTTCCTTTGAGCATAATAGACCCCCCCTTGGTAAATTACTGGCCACAGGACAAAGTATGGAAGCAAACGAATTCAACACATGCTCTCCTCCGCTGCGGCAATGTAAACACGGGCTTTGAGGTTCTTCCCAGGAAGCTGTGGAATTTCTCTCTCATCGCTTTGACACTGAATGACTTTGTGACCCGTGATTGCTTGTGCCTGCTTCGATTGGTTGGGAACGACAGGAATGAAGCATGCACTTTTGAGGATACCTCATACAATAAATACCATATGTCTTCCTCGTATATCTCAGGGGATGTCGCTCTGGAAGGAGGTGGTTACCGCGATGCCGTGCTGAGTCTGTACGTGGCCACTTCTCTCCACTTCCACTCCTAGCTGAGCTCTGCGTCGACAGGTGACATCGTGTCACTGCCGAGAAATGAGCATCTTGGTCCGTCTTAGATCAGCTCTCAGACGCCTGGCAGTCCCGGCCCACATGTGACTGACACGACATGGGAGGTCCCAGGAAAGGACTTCCCAGCTAAGTTCTTTTTAAATTCCTCACTGAAGAAATTATAAACAAAGTAAAATGGTTATTTTAAGCCTGCTTAGTATAAGTAGGAACACCTTATTAGCTTGTGAGACGTGTATTTATATTTGTTATTACGTCTGAGAGAAGCAGGACTTCAGGTAAGAATATAACTGTGTTTTACTTCTTTTATTTTTTTAATAATAATATGAACCCCCCTAGACTGTTGTAAGAATTAAATGGGATAGGGGTGCTTGGGTGGCTCAGTTGGTTGGGCATCTGACTGTGGCTCAGGTGATGATCTCACATCTCGGCTCATGAGTTCGAGCCCCGCGTCCGGCTCTGTGCTGACAGCTCGGAGCCTGCATCCTGCTTTGGATTCTGTGTCTCCCCCTCTCTCTGCCTCTCCCCTGATCATGCTATTGATAAAATATATATATATTTTTTTTACAGAATCAAATGGGATAGAAATCAATAGAAACTACAACAAGGCAACACTGTATGGGGGATTCATCAGAACCCCTAAACCTCTGTAATGCTGTGCGGTGTCCTGACCAGATGCACAGCAAAATTACTGCTTCATATTTAGAGATGGGAGGTATTTTGCGTCTGGCATCCCTTCTTATCCTGAAGGCCTGTGAGCCCGCATTTCATTGTGGGTGCGTGGCTTTGATTCTGTCCTTGGAAGTTTTGGAACAAAGGAGAAATGAAAAATTCAAGTTTATTTTTTTTTTTCTGCTTTCATTAATACCGTTAAGGAAGGTGATAATACAGTGAAAACAACTTTCTCCTCTACCAGCTAAGACAGAGCCTTTCAGTTAATGAGTACAGGCAGTGCTCTTTGTAAACATTTACTATGATGTTTTCCAACATAGACAAAAAGTTAATGGCACCCTTTCCTCTGCCATCAACTACAATGGTCCACTCCAAATGTGGTTCTCTAACTTTTTCATTCAGAAAAAAGTTATGAAATGAGAAATAAAAACCACATTGTAATCATTTAAATCACACTCTAAGGGAGAGGATAAAAAGATAAAGGAAAAAAAACTCATTATTTAAAATAATCTTATTCCGGGGCGCCTGGGTGGCGCAGTCGGTTAAGCGTCCGACTTCAGCCAGGTCACGATCTCGCGGTCCGTGAGTTCGAGCCCCGCGTCGGGCTCTGGGCTGATGGCTCAGAGCCTGGAGCCTGTTTCCGATTCTGTGTCTCCCTCTCTCTCTGCCCCTCCCCTGTTCATGCTCTGTCTCTCTCTGTCCCAAAAATAAATAAACGTTGAAAAAAAAATAAAATAATCTTATTCCAATTTTAACCATATTATTCATCAACAGGTAAGACAGCATTCATCTTAATGTGCTCTAAGATGGAATTTTTTTTTTCTGAAGTTAGTAGAAAATGGATCAACTCTCAGTTTTTCTGTGACTGGGTTTATAAGAACACACAGGAACAGATTTTCTGTTTGCTTCCCCGTACGATCAGGTATACACTAACCGTACATATAAAGCACAGAAGTTACCCTCCAAAGAGCCTAAAGCATTAGCAAAACACATTGTTTTTCCCTATGGCATGTTTCGACAAGGAAATGTACTTGTAAAGTGTTAGCGTAAAGAACAGAAATTCACTTATAGGCGTATTTGTGGTACCAAATACAAGCTTTTAAAATGTCGTGTAGATTACTGTTTTATTAGCAAGAAGCCCCTACTAGGAAGATAACAGAGTGTACCCTGTCTCAGAACCAGATGGTCGTAAGTTCCTCCTGGGAAACGGAAGCGAGTGAAGGAAGAGTCACAGTGGGAAAGGCTCGGTGAAGCTCAAACAACCTTTTAAAGAAACTTCGACCTCTTCACGGAAAAAGGCAGAGGAGAAAACATCTACCTGGTGTGATGCTCACAAAACAAAGGGGGACCTCTACTGACCGTCGTGTGTATCTTACTATGGAATCAGCTCACCATGACCTGACATGTTGGAATGCTAAGAGTCAGCTTGGACCACAATCCACTCAGCTAATTTTCAAATCTGATGATGCGATTATGAAAATTGAAAAAGTAGCCGAATTAATAGAAGCCTAGTGAGAAATGTATCTAAATTAAGATGGCACCTGGTATATTTCAAAAACGGTTATACAATCAGATCCAGGTACCTAAAGAAAGAGTATTCATCTTTCTGGGCGCCTGGGTGGCTCAGTTGGTTGGACGTCCAACTTTGGCTGAGGTCGTGATCCCACGGTTCATGGGTTCAAGCCCCGCAGTAGGCTCTGTGCCGACAGCTTGGAGCCTGGATCCTACTTTGGATTCTGTCTCCCTCTCTCTCTGCCCTTACCCCACTTGTGCTCTGTCTCTCTCTCTCTCTCAGAAATAAATATACATTTAAAAAAAAAAAGAAGGGGCGCTTGGGTGGCTCAGTCGGTTAAGCGGCCGACTTCGGCTCAGGTCATGATCTCGTGGTCCGTGAGTTCGAGCCCCACGTCAGGCTCTGTGCTGACAGCTCAGAGCCTGGAGCCTATTTCGGATTCTGTGTCTCCCTCTCTCTGACCCTCCCCTGTTCATGCTCTGTCTCTGTCTCAAAAATAAATAAATAAATAAATAAATAAATAAATAAATAAAGAATATCCATCTTTTAAAATTCAGTTCAAATGCCAGCTCCTCTGGGAAGCTCTCTTCACCTGAAAACAAACACTCTAGACAGTCCTATTGTGCCGATTAATTGCATGATACTTCTTACTTAATAATTATAACTTCTTTTCTACTTTAAAAAAAAACGTTCATCATATAATTGCCCTGATCCATCAGAACTCTGTTTCTCAGATTGTTTTAAAAAACAAGTTTCTCAGTTTCTTTGTTTCAACCATCACCTCTGTAATACAGTTTATTTCATCTCCTTTTTTTTTTTTAATTTTTTTTTCAACGTTTATTTATTTTTGGGACAGAGAGAGACAGAGCATGAACGGGCGAGGGGCAGAGAGAGAGGGAGACACAGAATTGGAAACAGGCTCCAGGCTCTGAGCCATCAGCCCAGAGCCCGACGCGGGGCTCAAACTCACGGACCGCGAGATCGTGACCTGGCTGAAGTCGGACGCTTAACCGACTGCGCCACCCAGGCGCCCCTATTTCATCTCCTTTGAATAGGCTCCAGCTAATAGGATGTTGAGCTTATTTGGCCTACAGTCGTGTCATGAACGCATAAATGAGTTAAAATGATTTGTGAAAGTATACACCTTCTCCCCCACCCAGGTATTGTGACATTCTAACTGAACGGAGCAGTGGAGAGTAGTTGAATGCATCAGATTAGTAGATCAACACAAAAGGCATGTTTGTCTCCTGTGTAGAGAGACCGACATAGCTAGAGGCCCAGACAGAAGATGGTAGATGATAATAAGATAGACAGATAGATACATAGATACATGCATAGATTAAGATTGATGATAGACAGACAGATAAATGATAGATGACAGATAGATAGATAGATGATAGATAATAGAAGCAAAACTTTAATTTATAATGAAAGCAACACCATGGAAAAAAAAACATCAGTCCACACATATTCTGAAAAAAAAAATTCTTAATAGAGGCCATGGCCAGAAACTATGTTCAATTATATTTGAAAAAGTTGTAAGTGTTATTGTTGCTAATTACAATTCTCATATGACTATAGAAAAAAGGAAAATAGGAGGACATTTAAAAAAAAACAATGAAAGGATATTGGAGAACTAATGCAAATCATAGTACTTGTGACCACAAATATCAGTGGATTAGTCGAAAAGGAGATCAACTATTCACTCTTCCAGAACATGCACACAGTGAAAGTGAAAGAGAAAGCAAGGTGAAAAAAATTAAATATTGACAAAATATGTAGTGGGCAAATACAAAGAATAAAACAACATAGATGAACATATTTGGACGTAAATGCATAGGTGTTTTAACCAGATAAAGCAATAAATGCTGATAAAGAAATAGGAACAGACTGATCTAATTAAGTATATGAAGAGAAAGAAGGAGATAGAAGACATTTAATGGGAGAAACAGCACATTGGTTTCTGAAGTTTCTTGCTTTGTTCAAATCCCAGTTCTTCATTGAATTCCCACATGACTCGGGCAAATGATCCAAATCCTTTTTGTCTGTTTTCTCTTTGATCAAATAGAATTGATACATATTCTTAATACGTATTCATTACTTAATAAATGTTAGCCAATTACCTATCTATCTATCTATCTCATCTGTGTGTGTATGTGTGTGTGTCCTTCTCAAGAATATACTCAACCATTAACAGTGTTTACCTCTTGACGTTGGGACTTGAATATCTCATTCTCCATGTATATCTGAATATTTCACCACTCTCTGTATATTGCTTTTTCAATAATTGTGAACATTTTGAGGAAACTTTCTAAATCCAAGAATTTAATTTTTTTTATTTCTAATTATTTTCCTTATGGAGTAGCTGTAAAGATTAGGAAGAAAAAGCATTAAAAAATACTTAGAAAGTCAATTTATTTTGCTGTATGGTTAGAAAGGTCAGGTGCACTTGTATAGAACTTTGTACTTTCTTTGAATTTCCATACTTTAAACGCTAGTGCATTTTCCTCCAGGACGGAAATCAGTTTTTTGGGTTAGTCTGTAGGAGTTCATAAAAGATGTGCCTGGGATTTCATTGTTCCTTGTTACATTTCAGAACTATTCATCCTTTGCACATACCTTAAAGTTCAAAAGTCTGTAAAGCAAGCATATAATATTTTCCATTAACTTGTTCCTGAGATCTCTTGAAGTTCTATATATGCAAAGTCTTCCTGTCTCTACTTTTTGTGTTCCGCAAAATGTGATTAGAAATACGTGAAGGGCCTGACCGTGTTCCCAGACCAGCCAAACCACTAGGATTAATGAAGTGCATTTCTTGGAAGAAATGGAGACCAGATGTCCTTTTCGCTGTCAAAGAAAGCAGAGCACTCTAGATGGAATCTGGAAATGCTTTTTGTATCTTTTATGTTGCAATGTTAGAGAATAGTATTTTAAGGCAAAAGTTGCAACAATAATGATATTTTCAGCCCTTAATTTTGCGTGTAAAACTATGATGAAATTATAGAAAGATTAAAAGATGAATATTTTGATAGATATAGGAATATGCTATTTTATGTCAATAAATATGTATAAACTTTTTTTTAATGTTTATATTTATTTTTTTTTAATTTTTTTTTCAACGTTTATTTATTTTGGGGACAGAGAGAGACAGAGTATGAACGGGGGAGGGGCAGAGAGAGAGGGAGACACAGAATCGGAAACAGGCTCCAGGCTCTGAGCCATCAGCCCAGAGCCCGACGCGGGGCTCGAACTCACGGAGCGCGAGATCGTGACCTGGCTGAAGTCGGACGCTTAACCGACTGCGCCACCCAGGCGCCCCAATGTTTATATTTATTTTTGAGACAGAAAGAGACACAGCATGAGCAGGGAAGGGGCAGAGAGAGAGGGAGACACAGAATGTAAAGTAGGCTCCAGGCTCTGAGCTGTCAGCACAGAGCCTGATGCGGGGCTCGAACTCAAGAACTGTGAGATCATGACCTGCGCCGAAGTCGGACGCTTAACCGACTGAGCCACCCAGGCGCCCCTGTATAAACTTTTAAGTAATAATGTCAGAATAATGGATGTAATATCATAATGTTAAAGTGAGATGGTAGGTTTACTCACAACTACATTAGTATTTGAATCAAATGAAATAAAATTAAGACTCAAAGATTGTCAAACGGGATTTTAAAAAAAATCAAATTTACAATGCCACTTTACATATATGGAGTTAGATATGTTGAAAATAAAAGAATAGGGGGGACTATATGAAGACACCATTAAAAGTAGACTTTTTAAAGCAAAAACATTTTGGAATGGAAGATAAACATTTTTAAATGATTAAATTATCAGCTTAGAAAAATGGTAATTCTAAATGTGTAATATAGTAGTATAACTTTAAAATAATATACCTTTAAATAAAAAAATCTAACAATACTAATATAACAAGGTAGGTAATATAACAAAATCAAAAGCCCCATAATCTACAGATTATAGAAATAAAAGATAAATAGGTACATTCACAACCATGAAAAAAAGATTAAATTAGCAGAAAAAGTAAGGAAATAGAAGATTTGAAAGGAATTTAACAACTTAAGTGATAAATATCAAATTGTACATCTCAAAAAGCAGAATACACATTCTTATGGGGTGCACATTGACCATTTGACAAAATATATTATATTCTGGGCAAAAAAGCAGACTTCAGTTAATTTAAAAACTTTAAAATCCATCTGTTCATATTTGACCTCTGTGGAATTAAAATGGAAATCACTCTCAAAACAGAACTATTTTTTTTCCAAATGTATGCAAAATAATCTATACACTTCAATAATTCTTGAGTTAGGAAGTCATAGTAAATATCAGGTAATATTTGAGATGAATAACAATGAAAATAAAACAAATCAATATTTGTGAAATGCATTTAAAGCAGTGCTTAGAAGCTAAATTGTTTGAAGGACATGTAGTGGGGAAAAAAAGAGAGAAAGGGAGACAAACCAAGAGACAGACTCTTAACTACAGAGAACAAACTGATGGTTACAAGAGAGAAGGTGGGTAGGTGGCTGGGTTAAATAGGGGACAGGGATTAAGGAGTGCACTGGTCAGAGATGAGCACCAGGTGTTGTATGGAATTGTTGAATCACTATATTGTACACCTGTAACTAATGTAACGCTGTATGTTAACTATACTGGAATTAAAATTAAAAACTTAATAATGATGGGGTGCCTGGGTGGCTCAATCGGTTAAGCATGACTTCGGCTCGGGTCATGATCTCATGGTTCGTGAGTTCAAGCCCTGCATCGGGCTCTGTGCTGACAGCTCTAGCCTGGAGCCTGCTTCGGATTCTGTGTCTCCCTCACTCTCTGCCCCTCCCGGCTCATGCTCTGTCTCTCCCTCTCTCAAAAATAAATAAACATTAAAAACATTTTTCATAAAAAACTTAATAATGCTTTTTTTAAAGGAGCTAATAAAGGGACAGTAAGAATATGGAAATTCCAAAAACAAAGAAGCAAAGATATAAAAATAAGAATCTAATAGCAAGGTATTTTTTAAAAAGACATAGAAAGTAGAAAAGAGACATAGAATGAAAAGTGACAATAACTAGTTGGATCCTTTGACAAGGTGAATCAAATTGAGAAGCCCAGAGCAAGAATGAAGGAAATGAGGAAACACCAGTTATCATCGCTCTGAATATTAAACATCATAAACAGATAATCAGATGATACCAGGAACAATCTTATGCTAATTTTAGATGCAATTTTTGAAAAACAAAATTTTCCAAAATTAGCATGTGAGTAATTAGAAAAGCTGAGTCATCCTTAAAGATATTGAATCAATGAAAAACATTTTCATCAGAAAAGTTCAGGTCTGATAGTTCCTTTGGTGAATTCTTCCAAACGTTTAAGAAAAAAAAAAATAACAATCTTACACAAATTCTTCTAGAGAATAAAAATAAAAATAGCTACTCTCCAACTCATTAATGAGGCCAGATTAATTCTAAAATTTGAAACAGACATCAAAAGACAGGAACACTCCAGGTCATTATCTTTCTAAATTTGGATGCAAAAAAAGTCGGGAAAGACAGCCTATTGGATCAAAAAAGCATTATGAAAACTAAAATATTATCATGTAAAGATGTACCCCAGGAATTCAAGGTTAGGATAATATACCAAAATAACTAATACAATTCACCAATTTAAGCAAATAGAGGGAAAAAACATGTTTATGTCAATCGATGCAGAAAAAAATTATTTGATAAAATTTCTAAAATTTGCAATAAAATAACTCAGCAAAGTACGAATAGAAAAAAAATCCCTTGTTTGATAAAAGCAAACCACACAAAACCTTCTACAGCTATCCAACAGACTCATGAAACAATGCTCAACATCACTCATCATCAGGGAAATTCAAATCAAAACCATCATGGATATCACCTCACACCTGTCAGAATGGCTAGAATTAAAATGAAAAGTGATGGTGAGGATGTGGAGAAAAGGAACTCATGTGCACTGTTGGCGGGACTTATCTGGTGCAGCCACTGTGGAAAACAATTAAAAATAGAATAACCAGGGGCGCCTGGCTGACCCAGCCCATACAGCATGAAATTCTCAATTCAGAGTTATGAGTCAAGTTCACCTTGGGCATGAAGTCTACTTTAAAAAAATTTTTTTTAAACTGACTTACCATATGATCGAGTAATTCTACAACTAGGTATTTACACAAGAAAACAAAAACACTAATCTGAAAAGATAAGCACACTATCTTTATTGCAGCATTATTTACAATAGTCAAGACATGGAAGCAGCCCATGTCCATGGATAGATGAACAGATAGATGAACAGATAAAAATTTAAAGATAAATATAAAGATAAATATTATATATTTATATTTATATCTATTGATATTTATAATGAAATATTACTCAGCCATAAAAAAACAATGAGATCTTACCATTTGCAACATGAATGGATCTAGAGGGTATAATGCTAAGTGAAATATGTCAGTCAGAGAAAGACAAATACCACATGATTTCACTCATATGTGGAATTTAAGAAAACAGATGAACAAACAATAAAAAAAAGGAGGGTACAAAAAAACCCTAGACTCTTAAATACAGAGAATAAACTGATGGTTTCCAGAGGGAAGGTGAGGGGGGGGGATGGGTGAAATAGGTGACGGGGATTAAGAACACACTTATCCTGATGAGCGCTGAGTAATGTATAGAACTGCTGAATCATTACGTTGTTTAACTGAAACAAATATAATACTGTATGCTTAGTATACTTCAGTAATTAAAAAAAAGAGAAAGAAAGAATAAGACTGTATAATGAAAGAAAAGCCATTTACACGAACCCAAGTGCAATTTTTCATACGACGACTGTCATTTAAAAAAATTTAATGTTTTATTTTTGAGGGGAGAGAGAGAGAGAAAGGGAGAGAGAGAGGACAAGCAGGGGAGGGGCAGAGTGAGAGGGAGACACAGAATGCAAAACATGTTCCAGACTCTGAGCTGTCAGCACAGAGCCTGACCTAGGGCTCGAACTCACAAACTACAAGATCATGACCTGAGCCGAAGTTGGATGCTTAACCGACTGAACCACCCAGGCGCCACAACTATGTTATTTTATTTTATTTTATTTTATTTTATTTTATTTTATTTTATTTTTATTTATTTTGAGAAAGAGCATGAGCAAGGGAGGGGCAGAGAGAAGGAGAGAGAAAATCCTAAGTAGACTTCATGCTATCAGTGTGGACCATGAAGTGGGGCTTGAACTCACGAACCATGAGATCATGACCTCAGCCAAAATCCAGTCACAAGCTTAACCAACTGAGCTTCCCAGGCATCCCAGACAACCATGTTATTTTGAAGAAAATGTAGTTTGATGAAATCTATTTCCTCATCTTTATGATAATTGTCATAATTATGATACTTTCTAAATGATGTCATTTTAATAGTTCTTTGCATTTATATTGAATATAGATAAATTATAGATTCTATACCATACGAAGTTTTGCTTTACTATATTAATATGATATCATTTTCTTCAATTTTACCCCTTTCTATGAATGTATTTGTAAAACCAATTGATACAGAAAAAAAATCCTTCTGGAACTAATATTATACCAAATATCAAAACAATAAGTATTTTCCCCTGAATTTGAGAACAAGACAAGATGTCCACTATCACTGCTTATATTTAATATTGTTTTGAAAGTTCCACCCTATTCAATATGGCAAGTTCAAGATGCAAAATTGGAGAACTTTAAATAAAGCAGATATTTTTCACAGATGATACTCTTTGTGCATATGGAAAAGTGCAAAATAATATACAAATCTACAAGTTAGTACACATGGTATGTGATTTTACAAGTTTGCCAGATATGGAGTCAACATACTAATATAAATTGCATTCCTAGGGGCGCCTGGGTGGCGCAGTCGGTTAAGCGTCCGACTTCAGCCAGGTCACGATCTCGCGGTCCGTGAGTTCGAGCCCCGCGTCAGGCTCTGGGCTGATGGCTCAGAGCCTGGAGCCTGTTTCCAATTCTGTGTCTCCCTGTCTCTCTGCCCCTCCCCCGTTCATGCTCTGTCTCTCTCTGTCCCAAAAATAAAATAAACGTTGAAAAAAAAATTTAAAAAAAAAATTGCATTCCTATGATGAAAATAATATATTTTAACATGTCATTTACAATAGTATCAAAAAAAAGCAACCACTTGGGGATAAATGTAATTTATAATTTATAATCCATCTATATTGAAAACTATACATCATGGAAAGAAATTAAAGAAGACCTAAATAAATAGAGAAATATATTATGTTCATAGGATAAAGACACAGTATTGCAATTCAACATCTCTTCAAACTGATCTATTGATTCATTGCAATTCCTACCTAGACAAATCCAGCAGGTGTGTGTGTGTGTGTGTGTGTGTGTGTGTGTGTGTACATCTGTGCGTGTGAGTGTGTGTAAATTGATGAGCTGCTTCTTAAATATGTATAAAAAAACAAAAGTGATCTATAGTAGGAAGGGCAAAATGGATGAACAAAACGTAAAGACTCAATTTCCCATGCATCAACTCTTACTACAAAGCTTAACTAACCAAGGAAGTGTGGTGTTGTTGAAAATATAGACAAAAAATGAAACAGCATACAGAGTAGACTTACAGTTGTTTAGTTATTTGATATAAGATAAAAACTTCACTGCATTTCAGCAGGGGGACGAATAGTCTTCAATAATTGATGTCAAGGCAGTTGGGTATCCAGATGGAAGAAAAACAAATCATAAACTTTAACTTTTAGCACATAAAATAATTTATTTGAAAGAAATCACCAACCCTAAACAACCAAGCTTCTAAAAGAAAGCATAGGAAAATTTTCTCATGAAATTGAGAGAAGCAATGATTTTTAAAGAGGATATAAAAGAAATCTACCACATTTCTTAACTGTAAATTGCACTGGATGAAAATTAAGACTTTTGTTCAACAAAGTATCTCTAAGAAAGAAAAATTAATAGAAGCCATAAATTCAAAGAAGGTATCCACACTCCATATCTACATATCTGATAAAAGGATGCATGTAGACTCTAGAAAGGACTCCTACAAGTAATTTGTAAAGACAGATAACCACATTCAAGAAAGAGAGAGAAAAAACTCGAAAACTCTTAGATAGGCAGTCCATAACGAGACTATCAAAATGTTGAATGAATAAATGCGAAGACGCGCACCTTAAACAGTTTGCAGAGAAATGCGAAGTAAACACTGTTAAATATCATGATACACCAAATAAAATAAGTAAAACTAAAAACACTGCCCTTACCAAGTGCTGCTGTGAAAATAGAGCCACTGGAAATCTCTTCCATTGAAGATAAAAGATTAAATTGGAAAATATTTTTTCAGTATCCAGCATAGCTAAGTGTATGTACACTCCATGACTGTGAAAGTCAACTTCCAGATATGTAGCTATAAAAACATCAGGGTTTATGTCTACTGAAAAGTATGCGGAAGGATATTCATAGCAGCTTTAGTTGTTGTAGCTTCTGGAAATTGGCAACCGGAAAATGGTATATAAATAGAGGTATATGTGTTCAAAGAAATTCAGTGCACAAATAGACAAAACACCCTGATATATGTAGCAATTCCTCTTTAAACACTACATAAACCCAGTATCTATCTATCATCTATCTATCTATCTATCTATCTATCTATCTATCTATCATCTATCTAATCTATCATCTATCATATCTATCTATCTATCTATCTATCTATCGGCTATCGGCTATCTATTATCTATCCATCTGTTTATATATGTGCATGTACATATCTATATCAAGACTGATTGATTGATTTAATCACCCACTTATTTGAAGGGGTTATTACTCCTAACATGAACTTTCAACTAGAAGACCAAATACAGAGAAGAAACCTTTCCCCTTAGATCATATACAGGTCATAGAAAATTCAAAAGGGAAAGAACTCTCAAATCATTCCAAACTACTTCTGGTGGAATTGGGTACTCCTTACCCACTGCCAACAGTTACTTCGAGAAAAATCAATATTTGACAGAAATCTGATATGGAGACAAAAAGAAAAAAAAACCTTGTGGAGAATTATTGTTTTTTTTTTCTTTATCTAACCTCAATTCTTGATATCAGTTAATGAGTGAAACTTGTCAGAAAATCAAATTCAATCAATAGATCTAAATAATCTCTTTTTCTAATACATTAATAGTTTTAGAAATGAGGTTTTGCTTAAATACAAAGCTTTTAAATATTCTACCCAGTGAAAATATTCCAAGGTTGCCAGTATTGCAGTATGTATTACATGAAAAGTGATTTGTGCCAAACACAACTGTCCTTATTTGGGGAGCATCATCATAAAATGATATTTCCTCAATTTACTTCATTTATGATAAAGAGGAGGTATAATCCAAGGGTAAAAACTCTGACTTTTCTCATTGGTCTTAATGATTATTCTTAATAATGGTGACATCTTACTTGATGGGCCAGATAGATTCAGGGTCCACAATCTTATCCCTGGAAGTGCTATTTTAGGGATGTCGCTGTATCTCCATCTATTTGTGATAAATCAGAGAATTCTAGAATGCTCTGTGAAGGGCCCTTAGCACTTATCTTCTAACTTTTCATTTCACAAATGAGGAAATGAACCAATGAATGTAAGTATATTTCAAAAGGTTTTGTTTTCTTTTTTTTTTAAGTTTATTTATTTATTTTGAGAAAGAGAGAGAAAGAGAGTGGGTGTGTGTATGTGTGCGTGTGTGTGTGCAGACGAGTGGGGAAGGGTAGACAGAGAGGGAGAGAGAGAGAACCCCAAGCAGGCTCCATGCTGCCAGCTTGGAGCCCCACTTGGGGCTCAATCTGATGAACCAAGAGATCACCACTTGATCCCAAATGAAGAGTGGGACGCTCAACCAACTGAGCCATGCAGGCATCTCATGCAGTGCTCTAGAAGAGACCCCCAAATTGTGGGTCTTTTGGAATAGTCATGGTAGAAACGAAAGACCCATTTTCTTTTTAAGTACGTCTCAGAACCAGTTAGTTTTTTCTTCTGCAGGAATTGAGCAAACCCATTCCATAAAGAAAACAAAGCAATTTCAAGTAATGAAAAGGACCTAGGAAAGACAAATTTCTTCTTCAGCTTTGAAGTGCTAAATTATATCACAGTATTGGTATTGCTGTCTATGACGATAATCAAGGTAGCTTTCTCCCTTCAGATTAGAGTTGTGAGCAATGTCATAGAACAGATCTTTCGAAATTAGAGCCAATGTCTCTGTCCTTCTACACGTGTGCTTTGGTTAGAAGAGGTCACAGAAAGAAGAGAACAGTCCTTACAGAACAAGAAGTGTGGGAGAGGCTTCTGGGCAATAAAGATGTAGAGGAAAGACCAACCTGGGCTTTTACCTGGCCACAGGTAATAATATAAATTATAAATATTATATATATATATGATATTTTTAAGTTTATTTCTTTATTTGGAGAGAGAGCACAAAGGGAGGTAGTGGCAGAGAGAGAGAATCTTGAGTAGTCTACGCACTGTCGGTGCAGAGCCAACACGGGGCTCGAACCTATGAACCATGAGATCGTGATGCGAGCTGAAGTCAGAAGCTTAACCAGCTGAGCCATCCAGGTGCCCTTAGAGACACAGTCTCTCGTGCCACGAGCACAGCCGTTTTCACCCCTATATCAGGTTACAGGCTGGGGTACAGTCGTGGAGGCACACTTTGCTGTACTTACAGCTATGGCTGTTACGTTTCTTGAAAAATCTGTGTGAATATGCTCATGTACATTCATCATTCTTGACCCTCTGAAATACAGCATCATTGGCAGAGGTCAGAAGCAAGCATACACGGAGGGGATCATTGTGTCCACTTTGGAAATTTCCATTTTAAAGTTCCCTAAGCTGACTTGAAAACTCAAAATGCTTGGATTTCCCTGCAGTTTAGTAATTGTCATTAAGTGATATAAATAGTGTCTGTATGTTATCACAGTCTCTGTCTGAAGGCAGATACATACACACAAGAAACCTGATTAAACTTCACCGAGTTGCTTGGTGATTTTTTTTTTGGTGGAGAAAGGGACATCCTCTCCTGAAACTATTTTTCCCTATATTCTGGAGTTAGTCAAGCCTTGAAAAAAAATTCTCTCATTAAATACTAAAAACAGCCTTACAGGGGAGCCATTACGATCCTCAGTTTGCAAATGAGAAACAGATATCTGTTTCCTGAACACTTGACTACAAGCCAGGCAGCTAGTGGGGATTTGAATTTTTTTTTTAAACGTTTATTTATTTTTGAGACAGAGCATGAACGGCGGAGGGTCAGAGAGAGAGAGAGGGAGACACAGAATGGGAAACAGGCTCCAGGCTCTGAGCTGTCAGCACAGAGCCCGACGTGGGGCTGGAACTCACAAACTGTGAGATCATGACCTGAGCCGATGTCGGATGCTCAACCGACTGAGCCACCCAGGCGCCCCAGGGATTTGAACCAGTTTTTTCCCAGGAGATCTGACTACAAGCTCGAGCCCAAGATGCCCATCACTATTTGGCACTGTGACACCACGGTAGGCTCAAAAGTAAAACAAATATGAGTTTTACCCAATACTGCCGCATCAGGCATCAAACCGAGACAGGCTTGTGATGCTTAGGGTCCACCATTCGATAGTTCACTGTCCCTACCAGAACGTGAATTCCGATGACCACTTGGGTCTCTGTGACTCTCCACGTGCTGTGCATTCAGGGCTGGCCAAGCTCTTCTGATGGGTATGTCTTTCTTTACATTTACCGAGACCACCCTTCAATCTTCATTCGTGCGTCACTGACCGAAGAGTTGGTCTGTCCCTTTTTATGACTATCTTTCTGCTTTAATCTATGCAGGTGATTTGTTGTGTGAACTCTCACCAGCCAAACTTGTGTCTCAATTCTTGCTGGTCCCTTGATGTAGTTCCATTTCCTGCCCCTGGACTCAGCCTCTGGAGCCAACGTGGGAGCGGAGGTGTGAGCCCGGGTGGGGGGGGTGGTGTCCAAAGTTCAGCCCCATTTTACTATCTGAAACTCCCTTCCAGGCATGGGCTACTTGATACAGTGATTAAGCTTTATTTTCTGATTCATTTGGAACGTGATTTTAAGCATACGGTATCAATCATCCGAAAGCTACTATTTGATGCATCCGGCATATGTTACGTGGCCTTATCACAGGTATGATCTCATCTATTCTCCTCACAAATTTTGAGAAAGGTATTGTCATCACCGTTTGCTGAGGATGGGAAGGTCAGATGAGCCTTGAGGGACCGTGAGCTGCCTTTTTCGAAAGCTGGATAACCTCGGGGTAAATTTGAGTCTTTCTGAACTGGTCTTCTCTTCGACACAATGGGCATAATATGGTCATACGGAGTTGTTGACAGAATGTAGTAAAATACGGCTGTAAATATAGTAAAAGAAAACTTGGCACATAGTATATGCTGAAGATATGGTAGCTTTGTTAACAACATCATCAAATTAAGTCTATTATCCTATTTAACAGCAGAGGAAGACAAAAATTCAGGTCCACTGCTCCTAACCCAATATGCTTTGTGCTGTGCTCCTGTGGTCCTTCCTCAAGTGAAAGATTCTGATATTTTAGACATTTAAATTTTAGAGTCACTATTAAATGGTACTTTGATAGTTATATATTTTTAGGTTTCTCTATAATTAACAAATCTTGCGACGCATCATTCAATCTGAATTATCCCACAATGAGAACATCCCCAGTCTCTGCGAGTGTTTTCATTAACTTTGTTAATGACCCTGCCCCTAAATTTCTACAGAGAATGCGGTCTTGATGAGCAGTGATTTCATCTCGACCTAATAAAAATGATTCTGGAAGAGGTTGTTAGATTTTAAGGTCATGCAATGACTCTCCATAACCTACTTTTTTGTTCACTACAAGTAATTTTGAAAACATATCATTCTCAACAACACAATCTATTAGTAACTGCCTGGCATTCCTTGAAATTGCAATTCAGTCTGATGTGACAAGCCTTCCTTTGAATAATGGGTTTTTAAGCTGGTTGGTGTATATTCATGTATAACTGCTATCTTTATGAATATCTAGTGGATGCTATTTGCATTCAATAATGTTCTACACATGGACGGGTATTTACTGTTCTTTCCTTTGGTGTTTCCTTAAGCATTATTTGGAAAATACTAAGACTTTATTAGCTTGAAAAATGATCTGTGCTCACAGTGATTTAGTGAGAAAAAAAGTTTCTTCTTTTCTGAAAATGCTTTGGATAATAAACTTGATATTCCTTAGGAACAAAGCATTCAAAATATGGCATGCTAAATAAGGGTTGGAGAGCAGTTGGAAGATATTTTTAAAAACCCATTTGAAGTCCACAGCATTCAAAGTCAGACTTAATTAAATTGGATTTATCATTCAGAAAATGGAAGTAATTCTAGCATATTGCATTATTCAACACTTTGTACCCTGTACCGTTATTGCTGAACATATCAACTTTGGGCTGCCATGAAATTCACGGTGTATATATGTGTGCATTTAAAAAAAAATAACCATTTATCAACTATTTTAACCAGCTAGGAAAATAATACAGTTGGAAATATTTCTCTTCTGGGGCATAAGAGTTTCATTTTCATTGTAAAGATCTTTTTTTTTTTGTCTTTTTAATGGGAACAATTGAAAATTTAATGTAGCAAGGATGACTAATTGAATAAATACCTTTATTCCTTTTGAAAAAAGTGGGTCACACATCTTTTAGCGATGGACTAGTTATTGCCTTTCTAAAGCATGACCTAGGGGTGCCGGGTTGGCTCAATCGGGTAAGCATCTAACTTCGGCTCAGGTCATGATCTCACTGTTTGTGAGTCTGAGCCCCACATCAGGCTCTGTGCTGACAGCTCAGAGCCTGGAGCCTGTTTCAGATTCTGTGTGTGTGTGTCTCTCTCTGCCCCTCCCCTGTCCACACTCTGTCTCTCTGTCTCTGTCTCTCTCTCTCTCTCAAAAATAAATAAACATTTAAAAAACATGTTTAAAGCATGACCTTTTCCTAAATCCAAGTTCTTAAGGAGTCTTTGACTTTGAACTGACAGACAACAAGTTCTCCACAAACCATTAATCTTGTGAAATAAAAGGGTTGTGGGGACAAGGATGAAGCACAAGGATGGGGCTTTGGGAGAGCTGACCAATCCAGGGATGGAGAAGTGAAGGCGGGTTGGGAGCAGGGCAGCTGTACAGCTGCCTGGGCATGATGGGATTATACTGTCCACCTGGACTCTTCTCATCCCACCCACTCCCAACCCCCAGGCTGAGCAAGAGAATCCTACCTTGCCCAGATGACAGAAGGCAGACATCTTGCAGTGACGTCATTCAACATTAGGAAAAGTTGCCGACCGGTATTGATAAAGTGAGACACAGTTAAGTCTCTAGGACTCTGGGGCAGGAGAGTGGAAGGTATTCCCCTCTCGGCCTTCATGGAAGACATCTATCTCCATGCCTCTGGAAAAAGGGGGAAAATTGGACTTCACACTCAAAGCCACACTTGCATTGATTTTGAAAAAAAATGATGTTTCTTACACGTAAATGCCATTGAGCAATGCATACTGCCAACATATTCCAAGGAATTCTGCAACTGGGAAAGGGAAATCCACAGAATCTCTTATTCCCTGCACGCCCTCATATGGACTTCATGTTTCCATAAGGCTGTAATAAGGAGATGCTCACTGGAACAGAGAAAACACAGGCCACAAATAAACACGATGTGTAGTTGACAGTGCTTTATTTTCAAGGAATTGAAACTGCATGGTAGCCCGAGGTATTGAAAAAGCTACGCTTGTATTTAATGTCTAGAAGAGTTTTGAAAACAAATGATTGCATCATTTCAATTCCTAGGACTCAGTGTTTTATTTATTGTTGTTTCAGAGTTTCCTTGAGATGTTTTAGGCACACTTAATTAAGATATCTTTCAAACGGCTCTGGTTTTAATTTCCCCATTCGTCGGATAGGAGGACTCTTGGTGTTTGCCTCAGTGTATATAAGTCATTCCCGGTATTAACCTTCACATTGGCCTGCAATCCTTCAGCTCCACTTCTGCTTGTAAACCCCATTTAGCACTGGGTTTTAAGGCTTCCTTGTACTTATTCACTTTTGTGTCTGTCTGGCCCTCAAAAGAGGTTATAACAAACAAACAAACAAACAAACAAACTTGAATAAGCCACACTTTTCTGTCATCAGTTCCTACCTGGTTTTTATATATATATACTTTTTTAATGTTTATTTATTTTTTAAGAGAGAGAGAGAGCGTGTGCATGGGAGGGACAGAAAGAGAGGGAGACACAGAATCCAAAGCAGGCTCCAGGCTCTGAGCCATCAGCACAGATCCCGATGTGGGGCTCGAACTCATGAACCCTGAGAACGTGTCCTGAGCTGAAGTCCGACTTAACCGACTGAGCTACCCAGGCACCCTCAGTTCCTACCTGTTTTGCTGCCACCTTGTTCATCTGTATCATTTGCCTCGGGCTGACTTACTCCAGCCCTGGGTGGCCCTGGGTTGTGATTTCTCCTGTTGGAGACTCTCTTCAACGATGACCCCGGCATCAGCTTCCTTCTTGCCACATGCCTGGATCAGTGAGGTGAGTTTCCTGGGTTTTTTTCATCCATAGTAGAAGTGTTGATTTCCAGACCTTGGCCCGGATCCCAGTTCCTGGTGCCTGCCAGGGAAGGAGACCATCTCCTCAAATCTTCTTTCAGGGCATTTAGCTTTAACTGTGAAATTACCATGAATTTCCACTTGCCGATCATCTGGAAATGCCCCTTCCTCACCTCCCACATTAATCATCCATCTGGGTCAATGTATGCAATAGGACAGCACCGAAGCTGGGGGAAATACTCCTCTGTCTCGTCATCGTAAATGATCAGAGCATCTATAAAGAAACTTTGCATCTACTTAAACTGGCAACGCTTCAGATTTCTCTGCTCACAAATTGTCTCTGCTTTTCAGGTTAGGGTCATGGTTGAGGTCAGAGTTAAGAAACTCTCTTTTTGTTTTCTTTTCTTTGTTGTATGACAAATTAGAGCTAAGAAATGATCTCTCTTTCAAACTTTTGCTCGGAAAACTGTGAGCTTGACACAGTTTCCCGGGGAGAATATCTTTGGCTAATATCAGCATTTGTCTATAATTATGGCTCAAGTTAAATTGACTGCTTCATTTAGGGTCAGTGTATAATGATTCATTTTACAGATTCTCAAATTTGTTGGCATAGTGTTGTACATATGTCATTACATTCAAAAAAAATGTTCTCTGTAACTGTGGTTATTTTCTCATTTCTATTTTTTTAATTTTTTTCATGAACAATTTCAATTTTCTTTTCCATTTTGTGACAACAATTAGCTTTTACTTCAAAGTGTATATTGTTTTCTTTGTACTTTTCTGTAAATATTGCTATGTAATACTAACATAAGCATTAAAAGCACACTAAATAATACCAAATAAAAATATGGAAGAAATAACATAAAAGCTTCATCTGTAACCTGTACTTATTTTTTTAATGTTTGTATTTATTTTTTTAAATTTTCTTAATGTTCATTTATATTTAAGAGAGAGAAAGAGAGAGAGAGACAGTGCATGAGCAGGGGAGAGTTAAAGAGAGGGAGACACAGAATCCGAAGCAGGCTCCAAGCTCTGAGCCATCAGCACAGAGCCTGATGAGGGGCTCGAACTCACAAACTGTGAGATCATGACCTGAGCCGAGGTTGGACACTTAACCGACTGAGCCACCCAGGCGCCCCAAACCTGTACTTATTTTTAATCTAATTTGTCTTTTTTTTTGAACAGACATATTAAAGCCACTTCTTCTCATTAATGATGTCTCAGTTTCTCAATTTTTCTCTAGATTTTTCTATCTGTGATTGGAAGTTCTGACATTGAAGACATTAAAGCTTCTGATTATGACATCATCTTGTGGGGGGAAAAAAGCTTTCATCAATATGAAATATATTTACCCATTCCCTTTATTGCTTTCAACCTTCCATTACACTTTCTCTACATTAATTTAGATATATTTACTCTCATTGTTGCTTTGCTTTTGTATGTCTTTTCCATTCTTCTGCTTGACCTTGCTGTAGGATTTACAGTATATCCCAAATATACAGAAAATAGTTAAAATTTTTATTTTTATCAAAATCAATGAGTATATTTTAAAAGTGGAATTAATGTAGCCACATACTACAGTTAGCATATCCTTCCTGATATTTTATACTTTATGTCTCATTTGACATCCATTTCATTCGTTGTTTCTGCTGGTTTGAGTTTATTGATAATTATCAACCCTCTTTCCCAATATTATTTCAGAAATAATACATATTTGTTGGTTTTACTAGTGTTTTACCCTTAAGTATTAACACATATAAAGATATTGAATTATTTCTAGATATAATCAAACCTTATAATCTCTTTTAAAAATGTACAGCATGTAAGTTTATACTCCCAGTCACTTGCCTAAATGACTATACTCCTAGCCACTTGTGACTAAATCACATAAAGTTGTCATTTCAAATTTCTATCTGATGTTTGTATGCTTGTATGCATTCATTAACAGTTCTTTTTCATTATTTGTTTTTTCTTTTAAGAGAGCAAGAGAGAGTGAGTGTGAATGGGGCTAGAGGGGCAGAAGGAGAGATAGAAAGAATCTTAAGCAGGTTCCATGCTAAGTGCAGAGCCTAACACAGAACTCAATCCCACAACCCTCAGATCATGACCTAAGCTGAAACCAAGAGTTGGACGCTCAACCAACTAAGCCACCCAAGTGCCCCTCAATTACTAGTTCTACAGACAAGGTGGGGTTATATGTATGTATGTGATATGCATTTAGTCTGAAATTTATGTCTTCAGGTAGGTGTATTATCTATGTCATGTGTGTTTTGTGTTATGTTATTACATCTTTGCTCTATGTGAACCATTCAATTGTCATAATAGTAACAAAAATAGTCACAATTACTAATTGTCTTTGCTCCTGTATCTATTTGGCTGCTCTGTTCATCCACTGAAGTTTATTTTATTTTTATTATTTTTTAAATGTTTATTTATTTATTTTGAGAGAAAGAGAGACAGCATGTGAGTGGGAGAAGGGCAAAGAGGGAGGGAGAGAATCCCAAGCAAGAGCTGCACCATCAGCACAGAGACCAACATGGGGCTTGATCTCATCATGATCATGACCTGAGTCAAAATCAAGGGTCAGACACCCAACTGACTGAGCTACCCAGGCACCCCTGAAGTTTTGTTTTGTTTAATCAAAAGATTGTTTGTAGTGTGCATTTTTTTTTTAAATTTCGGTTCAAATCTCTTCAAATATACAGCACGGATTATTTTTAAGATACAAGGTTTAATCATACCAGGGTCTTCTGTTTCCTTTCATCAAATCTGTTTCTTCAGGTATTAGCTCTTCTCCATATTGAGTTTGGTGTTCCTCTCATGGTGCTGCTTTTACTCGAATACTGGGTGATGTGTGGTGATCTGCTCAACTTTGTATTGAAGAATCACTATTTAGCTCCATGTTATGTTCACTTATCTTTCTCCCAATGTTTATCATTGGGCTGTGAAGTAGGTTATATTGACTTCTTCTTTGCTGGGCTGACACACTTTCTGCCTGGGGAGTGAGTACTGACCTGTCTTTGCAGTCCTGTGCATTTATAGTCCCTCTACCTTTGCTTTACTATGCAGACAAAAGCCACTGGGCAGCCTCAGTGGTGAGGAGGCTAACAGACTTCTGTACTGTAAATTGATTTTCCTCAATCCCAAAAAGTCTCAAATGTCTTTTCAGCATCTTTCAACTCTCTGAGCTCGCTACTCCTTGACCTCACTCCCACGGTGGCAGACTTTTTTCTCCATATGTTTTTGTCTACAAATACCGTTTTGTTCTTGCTATTTTTCCCTGAGGTCTGATACCCTCTACTTTCCACCTTCAGAAATGTCTGGAATGCCACATAATTTTCAAAATGAATAGAAAACTTTCAAGAATATTTGAATCTATTGCTGATTTAGGAAATTAAAGCCAAGTACGAAATTAGAAAATTATAATATGGTTGTGAGAGAAGAATAACTGGCTTCAAGATATTTGTTGGGGAGCGCCTAGGTGGCTCAGTCAGTTAAGTGTCCGAGTTGGGCTCAGGTCATGATCTCACGGTTCATGGGTTCAAGCCCCGCATTGGGCTCTCTGATGACAGCCTAGAACATGGAGCCTGCTTCAAATTCTGTATCTCCCTCTCTCTCTGTTCCTCCCCCCGCTCATGCTCACTGTCTCTCTCTCTCTCTCCTTCAAAAATAAATAAAAACATTTTAAAAAATTTAAAAAAAGATATTTGTTGGTATGTTTCTCTCTGAACATACTATGATTGGATATACTTATTTTGAGAATAACATTAGGCAACTTTAAAAATTCTCTCAAATGTCACATGTGGCAAAGAGTTCCATTGAATGGAGTAAATAGGACCAGGGACAGCTAATTAAATGCCTATGAAAATGTTAGCAGAGCCCTGCAAGGACCACCCTTCACAAGATAATGGATGGAGGTGAATAGCAGTTCTAGCTGCAGACCCATGATGTTGACAGTTAATAAAGTATCTCAAAGCCCAGATCATGGAAACAATTATTTAATAAATAATTGAAACATTTCGAGTATTTTCTATGTGGATTGATTAATCGCCTGTTCTCTCTTTTTGAACCTCCTGTCCATGAGCACAGCCGTGACAAAGTGATGCATTTCCGCACAAAAGCAGAGGGAATCTCAATCAAGAGTTTGAGAGGAATAAACATCAGTGTTCCTCTTACGGGACCTTCCCTCCTGAAAGTTCAGCAAAGGAAAATCTCCACTGAAATGAGACCCAGTTAAAGTTTCGGCTCTCCTCTGGATGGTTTAGTCTGATTTGATTTCACGTATGTTTCGACAGAGAATAAACATACAGGACTACTCAAATTATATAAATCAAACATGACAAATATGAAGAAAATTAAAAAAAATTCACTTCAGGGGCGCCTGGGTGGCGCAGTCAGTTGGGCGTCCGACTTCAGCCAGGTCACGATCTCGCGGTCCGTGAGTTCGAGCCCCGCGTCGGGCTCTGGGCTGATGGCTCAGAGCCTGGAGCCTGTTTCCGGTTCTGTGTCTCCCTCTCTCTCTGCCCCTCCCCCGTTCATGCTCTGTCTCTCTCTGTCCCAAAAATAAATAAACGTTGAAAAAAAAATTTTTTTAAAAATTCACTTCAGACTTTACACTTCCTTCATCCACAGACCAAGGATATAATACTAAACAATGGCTCTACTAAAACACAGTAACTAGGTAATTATAATAAAATTTCCTAATGTGAATTTATACATTTATATTTTATAGAGACAATGGCTCTCTATGTCCGTTTCTACAAGGGCCAGCTTATTGCACCAAGTAATACATAGAATTAACTGGCCTTAAATTCACTTTGCCCAGTGCATCAAAATTTTACGGAATATTATAAGTTAACGTCAACACACTTTTGACTTCTGTGATAGATGGAAGCATAAAAAGATGCCTATCATCTATTTAACTTTTCTCTGCATTGGCATAATATTATTTTGGAATTATGGTCAATTATTTTCTATTCTAAACACAAAGACAAGCTGAGTAATATATAACCAAACACACTAATAGAATGGATAATCTGTGGTATGGTCTTAAAATGGAAAACCAAAAAGCAATGAGAATGAATGAATGAATGAATGAATCTCACAAACACATGTGCAGTGAAAGAAGCCAGGCATAAAGGAAAACAAAACAAAAGCCTAGGGGCGCCTGGGTGGCTCGGTCGGTTAAGCATCCGACTTCGGCGCAGGTCATGATCTCACGGTCCGTGGGTTCGAGCCCCGCGTCGGGCTCTGTGCTGACAGCTCAGAGCCTGGAGCCTGTTTCGGATTCTGTGTCTCCCTCTCTCTGTGACCCTCCCCCATTCATGCTCTGTCTCTCTCTGTCTCAAAAATAAATAAACGTTAAAAAAAAAAAGCCTATATGTTTCCCTACATTATAAGGTGAATGATGGGAAAAATTAATCTATAATTTTGGAAGTCAGGACAGTGGGTGCCTTACAGGTAATCCGATAACCTTTGGTATCTTCATCAGGAAGATGAATACATATGCGTACATTATGAGAAAGTCATTGTTGTCTTTGAATTAAATGATTCCTTTAAAAAATGCTACCAGAGAGCCCCTGGGTGGCTCAGTTGGTTGAGTGTCCACATCTTGGTTTTGGCTCAGGTCATGATCACAGGGTTATGGGATTAAGCCCTATATTAGGCTCTACACTGAGTGTGGAGCCTGCTTAAAATTCTCTCACTCTCTCTCTCTGCCCCTCTCCCCAGGTTGCACACTCTCTCTCTCTAAAATTTAAAACAATTTTTTTAATGTTACCAGAAAGCAAAAACCAAATAACTGCACAAAAATAACACCAAGAGTAATTGTAACTTGTCAACCCCAGAGGCCACCTATGACAATGAAAACAAAATGGAGACTAAGGAAAAACCATCCCCCTAAAATGAGGTCCTAATTTAGAATTCCACAACCACCTAACCCATCATCCAAAGTACTACTTTAATGAGTTAGGAAAATAATAAGAAATGTTACATTCCTGTAAATATACTGAAATTAATAGTGAAGAAAATGTATATTTTTTAATTTAAAAAGGGGGGGAGAAAGAAACAAAAGTAAGCAAATCAATTGTTACTTAGTGGTACATATAAGAATGTATTAAGGGGTGCCTGGGTGGCTCAGTCGATTGGGCGGCCGGCTTCGGCTCAGGTCATGATCTCGCGGTCAGTGAGTTCAAGCCCCGCGTCGGGCTCTGTGCCGACGGCTCGGAGCCTGGAGCCTGTTTCAGATTCTGTGTCTCCCTCTCTCTGACCCTCCCCCGTTCATGCTCTGTCTCTCTCTGTCTCAAAAATAAATAAATGTTAAAAAAAATTTAAAAAAAAGAATGTATTAATTATATCCAGCAATTATAAAAAAATTGGAAGCTTAAAAACATATAGTACAAGAAGAGTAGTCAAAAGTAATAGGAACATGAGGAAGAAGAATTCTTCTAAAATTTTCTAGGAAGCTCATGTTTCTCTGAGAAAATAGGAATATCAATTAACTTCAGACTAGGTTAAATTAAATATATACACACACACACACACACACACACACACACACACACTCTAAGAAGAAATGATAAACAGAAATAGAGCATATGTTAAACCAAGAGAAGAGAAATCAAAATAAAGAAAACAGATGGCTGTGGACTGAATTGTTTTCCCCCTCACACGCAGCAACCCCTCCCCTGCCCTACCAAATTCACATGTTGCAGCCCTAACCCTGATGTGCGGGTGTTAGGAGGTGGGGCCTCTAATTAATATAATTAACAGATTAAAATTGAACAGCAAGAGAGGGTCTAGATAGTGACGTCGTGGTAGTGACAAACTCACCTGGTGACCAGAACTCACTTTTTTCTTTTTTAATATTTATATATTTATTTTTGAGAGTGCTCACGCACATGCGCGTGAGACAGCAAGAGCGAGAGAGAGAGAGAGAGAGAGGGAGTGAGGGAGGGAGTTGGAGGGGCAAAGAGAGAGGGAGAGAAAGAATCCCAAGCAGGCTCTGTGCTGTCCGTGTGGAGCCTGATGTGGGGCTTGATCTCACATCTGTGAGTTCACGACCAGAGCCGAAACCGAGAGTCAGACACTTAAACAATTGAGCCACCCAGGTGCCCCCAGAACTCACTGTCTCAATATCATTCTCCTGTAAGCGGGACCATTGTGTCTGGGAGAAAAGGGCTGATTCTAGGGTTAGGACAGGGGAAATGCAACGTGAACTGGGAACGGCTAATAGTGCAAAAATAAGAACATATGTGACAACAGGAAGTCTGCATGTCAAAAAGATGTAGGAGCCTACCTGATGGAGTTCCTCATGGTCAAAGCTAAACGAATGTGAACAACAAAATACACGGGAACAGTATAGAATTATAACCCAAGGAAATAATCATGATCTTACAGTGATACAAACAAATAATTGAATACATAAATAAATGGGGGAGAAAGAACAAAATTGCTTTAGAGAAGCATTCCACAACATGTATGTAAATACGCTCCCCCACTCCAGGAGATAAGCTGAATCATCTTTCCCAAACCCTGCATTTAGTGAGGCTGGGTTGCTTCCAATAAATGGAGTACGGAAAGTGAAAAATAATAATTTCTCAGTGGAGAAACCTTAACCAAGAGATCAATTTAACATCATCCGTGATAAGTTACAGTGTTATCACACACCTTCTGAGATCAGGCACTTTGTAGTATTCTTTTTCACAACCCATAACCATAGTCCAATGATGAGAAAAAAATGCAGGGACAATCTACAAAATAGTTTCAAAACCGTCAAGGTGGCAAAAAGTCAGATTGAGAAACTGTCACAGAGAGTCCAGATTCATGATGACTGAGTATAGTGTGGTATCCTGGATTGGAATGTGGTGCAGAAAGAGGACATTAGTGGGAAAATGAGTCAGGTTTGAACGGAGTCTAGATTTTAGATCATAGTAACATACCCACGTTATTTGCCTAGCTTAGAAATATGTACCTTAGTACTGGAAGATATTAATATTAGGGGAAGCTGGGTATGAGGGATGACAGAAACTCTCAGTGTTATCTGTAGCATCTCCACTTTGTTCCAAAATATAAAAGCTTACTATAAAATTTGAACAACGAAATGTTCTTAGGCAAAAAATAAAAAAGAAAAGAAAAGAAGAAAGAAAGAAAGAAAACACTTTTCAACTTATTAACCACCTAATCAAGATAACATCCCTTATTTAACAAGGAATAAAAAGGAAAATTCCAAACCAGAGAAAGATATTTTCTAAACCCCCCACATCAAACGTAAGGATAATTAACCAAAAATTAAAGCTGTATAATGTAAAAAAACACTATAAAAATTAGAAAAAAGTAATAGTTAGTAGGATATACATAGAGGATTTTATTTATTTACTTGTTTGTTTGTTTTTAAATATTTATTTATTTTGAGAGAGAGGGAGGGAGAGCACAAGCAGGGGAGGGGCGGAGAGAGAAGAGAGAGAATCCCAAGCAGGCTCCATGCTTTCAGCACAGAGCCCAATGAAGGGCTTGATCCCATGAGCATTGAGATCATGACTTAAGAGGAAAACAAGAGGCAAATACTTAGCCAGCTGAGCCCCCCCCAGCCTCCCCTAGAACATTTTAAAAATCCTTATAAAGCTATAAACAACCAAATTCATAGGAAGCTAGGCAAAATATATCAAAAAGGAAATTCATAGGAAACTACAACGCGATTAAATTTGCCAAACGATGTTCTCACTAGTGATTGTTGAACTGTGCACTAAAGGAGATGGTATTAGTTTACCCTATTATAATGGCAAAAAATTAAAGACCAACGAGCATAGCATGGATGTGAGAAAACGTGTCTGTGCAAGTTTGGTTGGAGTTTAAATTGAGTGGAATCGCTTTAGCCCACGACAGTCCAGACCTACCTGTGTAACGTAACATGCTACATGCTCCAACAGTGGGTGCCCTGAGCGTTTGTAGTGGATGATGTCTTATCTCGATGCCAGTGGAGACGGAAGCACCCCTGTTTTATTTCCTGTTCTGCCACATTAAAAACAAGCTAAATCAGTATGGAATGGAAGTGAGAAAACTAAATTACTCTTTGCATACTCTTACGATGGAGCTCTATCAGCTGCTCAAATGATTGCACTCCATTGCGTATATTAGATTATATAAACGTGATAAGGCACAAAAAGAAAGTTCCAGAATGAGTACAATATGTTATGCTGTAAATATTAAGAAACATGGAATCATTAATGTGCACTTCACTGATACACCAAGGGGCAAAAGTAAATGCATTTTCAAAAAATCAGAAGTTAATGTATAGAATAATAGTTGATAATATCTTCGTGATGAGGTCAGGCTTTTTCATGTTAATCTTTGAAGTCTTCTGAATTTTGGACACATTTTTAAAATTAAAAAAAAATAAAAGTGCTTTTGTGCCGTCTGACTTACTCTCCTTTTCTCATCTCTATACACTTTCCTTTCTTTGAAACTCCACTGAGCAACACAAACGTGTTATACAGAAAAATATATATTTATTATAGAAAATATTGTCTTGAGTATACATAAAAATAGCTACTTTCTGCATTTCAACTTTCACGTTAAATACAAATAATAAAATATTCCTTTAGTTACAGGTCCCTTATCATTGCTATAAAACAGATCCGATTATAATCTCTTTTCTCTTTATTGTATAAAATCAGACCTTGGTTTGCAGAAATACAACTTATTTTCAGAGTCTCCTTTAATTCTTCCATATTTTACTGACCGTAAAACTCCTGAGCTGATGGTATCCTTTCCAATCACTTCTCTTTTTGCTCTTGGTCTCCTGCCAGCAGGTGATGGATTGTGTTAGTTGCCACGGTCAAGTGGTTGCCCATAGGGAAAAAATAATAATTCATTACACTTGCAACAATCATCCCAGTCCGATAGCACCACGTAAATTGTTGTTTCAACCACACTAGCTCAGCTTTGTGTACAAGAGTGACACCTTTGGATATAGGGCTCAATGACACCAATGCCCAGAGCATCAACAAATTAAGTAGTATAAAACATGGGCAAGTTATGAGAAAGGTGGTCATAAAAGCACGAAACTTCTGGAATTCAGATGAACACCCACTGTATGGAGTTTCTATATGTATAATTTTTATCATTATTTTTAAAGTATCTATCTATCTATCTATTTAAATTTTTGTGAGAGAGAGAGAGAAAATATGAGCAGGGGAGGGGCAAAGAAAGAGAGAGAGAATCCCAAGCAGGCTCTGTGCTGTCAGCACAGAGCCAGATGCAGGGCTCGATCTCATGAACCATGCAATCAAGACCTGAGCTGAGACACTTACCCACCTGAGTCACTCAGGCGTTCCTATCATCATTTTTTAAAAATAAATTCTTGGGGCGCCTGGGTGGCTCGGTCGGTTAAGCATCCGACTTTGGCTCAGGTCATGATCTCAAGGTCTGTGAGTTCTAGCCCCGCGTCGGGCTCTATGCTGACTGCTCAGAGCCTGGAGCCTGTTTCAGATTCTGTGTCTCCCTCTCTCTCTGCCCCTCCCCTGTTCATGCTCTGTCTCTCTCTGTCTCAAAAATAAATAAATGTTAAAAAAAATTTAAAAATAAAATAAAATAAAATTCTTGCGTGTTATAGATATCAAACAGGATGTTTCCCACCCCGCCCCCCCTACCTCTGACAGCTAAGGTTTTGAAGACGATGGTCCCTGGTAGAATAGAAGCAACCAGAGAACTGAGGCCATGCTCTGAACCTGGACCACAGCGCCCCAGTCGCTTGTGTGACCTTGAACAGACATTTGCATCTCAGGCCTAGTTTCTATCTCATCAATTGAAAACTGGGGATCGTGGATACATGATTGCTATTGTTCTTTTGTTAATTGCATGTGATTCTCCCACACTCTGATTTTGAATTTAATGAATGTAAATGAGGAGCTGAGTATAATAAAGTGCTGGCAGACATTTTTTTTCCAGCTCTCTAATAGTTTATTTTCATTAAAGAAATCCCGCTCGTGATCACCTAAACCAATTTCATTGACCTGCAATCTGTGGCAAATTCAGTTTGAAGAACATTCTCCTGAAGATGAAGTTTCAGGCCCCCTTGCATGGTCACTGGCTCTATCATCAAATGAACGCTGCTGACCTTTTTAGTTTTATCTGCAGGATCTTAGACACCAGCCCCGTCTGCAGCATCGTCCCACGTACACGCATACATGTTCCAACATGCACGCACATGCACACGCAAACACGCTGCAGTTTCTTTAATTCTTTATTTCTGCGCATGGGATTCCTTCTCCCTGGAGTTTCCTTTTACTTGAACACTTGGGTGAATGAATCATTCTTAACGTTTTCTTTGTCATTTCCCAGAAGTAGAGGGGTTGGGATGAAACAGACAAAGTTGGTTATCAGCTACTTAGAAACATCTTTCTGTTTTGATCATTTTTCCTCTGGGAATAAATTATATTAGGGCCCTCCCAAGGTGTTGTGATTACATTGAGCACAAAATAATCAATCACAACAGTACTTTGTATTGTCAACCGGTATTTTCTCAGAAAAATCTTTTCATTCTTTAAAGTCATTTAACTAGGTAAGACGACGTCACTGAATCATCGGCCTACAAATAAAGACAGGGGAAAATATACCAGTGAATGATTTCCACCCCTACTCACTATCTCCCACCACAGGCTGAGGGAAGGTATCCATTGAGAAGCTGGTCTGTTTTGCTGGAAGGAGAGCGGAAGGACTTTTGAAAGTTCTGGTATAGTGCCAGGCTGACAGCCGTTGTTGAACATGGCTACCCACATGTAACCCACCTGTAACACACATGCCCTGAGCGCCAGCCCTTAGTCCCTGCCCCTGGAAAAGATTCATTTCTTCCTTTTTTTTTTTTTAATGTTTATTTATTTATTTTGAGCCAGAGAGAGAGCAGGAGAGAGGCAAAGAGAGAAGGAGAGAGAGAATCCCAGGCAGGCTCTGTACAGTGAGCCCAGAGCCCAATGCAGGGCTCGAACCCACGAACTGAGAGATCATGTCCTGAGCTGAAACTAAGAGTCATACACTTAACCAACGGAACCACCCAGGTGCCCCAACTGTAACTTTTCATGCCGTGTACACAGCCCAGGCAAGGCCATCTGTGACATGTTGTCTTTCTCTTCTGCCTGCCCTTGGGAGCGTGGGACGCTTGCCTTCACTCTAGGGTTTACATGCCCGAGAGAGAAAATGTGGCTAATGTACCATCTTTCTGTCTGCCCTCCATGTGGCTGGCCACCTGATATTTTCTCTACAGTCACTACTCTCTTGTAAACTCATGCTTGTTCATGTGTGACTCAAGGGTTTTGTTTGTGTGTTTATCTTTAATTTTTTTAATGTGTATTTATTTTTTGAGAGAAAGAGAGAGACAGAGCACAAGTGAAGGAGGGGCAGAGAGAGAGAGAGGGAGACACAGAATCCGAAGCAGGCTCCAGGCTCTGAGCTGCCAGCACAGAGCCCGACTCGGGGCTCAAACTCATGAGCCGGGAAATCATGACCTGAGCCAAAGTCAGACGCTTAATTGACTGAGCCACCCAGGCGCCCCATCAAGTTTTAAGTCCAGAAAAAGAATAGCAACTTCTATTTTGACCTTAGGCCCAGGGCAGTGTGTTCTCTGGTCTGCGGACTGTGGGGTATTGGCACAGATAAACCAAAGGGTCAATTGTTTTCCATCAGGCTACTGAATATTTGGGCACGCTAGTCAATCACATCTTTGGATGGGCCGTGGGGCAAGTGAAATGCCCTCCTTAAGGGTCCCTTAGACCAGATGTGACTCAGTGCCGTGTACAAACTATAAAACCCTCACTTGTGTACCTCAACAACCCATCACAGACAGCACCCATCGGATTTCATGAATATCAGCCGTGCTGTATTGCATGGAATGCACAGAGAACAGGGTCTTTGAAATCTCATCCTGGATGCAAATGCCCTGTTACCGCCGGTTTTCAGTCGCTGCTTATCTTCAATGACCTTCTTAGCTTTGCTGCACCCTGCAGACACAAATCGCACACACGGAGGGTAAAATCCTACGTGTGGAGGTGGGTGAGGGCAGATCTCCATTATCTCTGCCCTTGAAAACCTTGTTAGGATCGTTGTAAAAAGTACAGGGTGGCGGCTCAGATATACTGTGGATACAGAAGCCAGACCAGGTGATGATCAAAAGCGTTGGTGGGGAAAGAGTGATCTGGCTGATGCCATGAAACATCCAAGCTTCTCTTTACTGACCAGCAATCATCCTCGGAAAAAACACTGCATCTCGTCACCTAAATGAATGTGTCTGTGGCAGACTAGACTGAAAGAGCCCTTGATTAAAATCTAGCCTCTCTTTGAAGGATGAGTAATGGCAAAATAACAATTAGGAGGAAAAAATGGGAAGCTCATATTGTGCTTTGCACAATCTCCATTAGGAACGCTTCTTCTGATAACTTTTGCCAAGGCAATAAATTGCTCACTAGGATTGCATGCCAATTAAGGATTGATTGAGAACAGCGTCACTGAGTACAATTTTCAATAATCATTAGAGACTTTGATTATTTGAAGGATTTTTTTCTATATTCATAAATCTTCCTACTGATAAATTTATTTAAAAAAAATTCTCCCAGAAATACTTTGGTACAATGGGTTAAACTCATGCATTTATTTTTTAAGGTGTGTGTGTTCCCTGTTTGTACGTATGAATTTACAACACTGAGAAAAACATATCCCTTGGAATATGAGTGCCTCCAAAAATATTACTGTATATTTTGCTTAAAAAATATGTTTCTGTAGGGGCGCCTGGGTGGCTCAGTCGGTTAAACGTCCACCTGCAGCTCAGGTCATGGTCTCACGGTCCGTGAGTTTGAGCCCCGCGTCAGGCTCTGTGCTGACGGCTCAGAGCCTGGAGCCTGCTTCGGATTCTGTGTCTCCCTCTCTCTCTGCCCCTCCCCTGCTCATGTTCTGTCTCTCTCTGTTTCAAAAATAAATAAAAACAAAAAATATATATATATGTTTTTATATACAGTAAATTGGTAAATGTTACATTTCTTAAAAAGTTAAGCCATTCTGTTTACTTCAGAATGACCCATTTCTTCACATGATGAGTCTTGCTGGGGGCAATAAAGCATGGGACGATTCAAAAAATTATTTTCCCAGAGATCATTTTACCGCAGTAACACCCAGCAGCATCTAAAATGGTGGGAATGGTGACCCCCAAACGCCCATGTCCTAATCCCTGAATCTTGTGACTGTTACCTTATTTGGAACAAGGGTCTCTGTAGATGTAATTAATTTCAGGATCTGGAGAAGGGAGGGCCATCCAGGACCCTCCAAGCGGGTTTTACACCCAATGGCAAGTATCCTTACAAGATGGGCACACCGAGAAGACACGGGAAGAGAAAGCCACATGAAGATAAAGCAGTGATGGGGGTAGTCACAAGCTAGGGAATGCAAACAGCCACCGGAAGCTGGACGAGGCAAGAATGATACTTTCCTTCAGCCTGACTTCTAAAATTAGAGTAGAATCATTTGGGTTTTTTTGGTCTTAAGCCCCCCACTCTGTGATAGTTGGTTCCAGAAGCTGTAGGAGCAGCTTCTATGTTAAATACCACTGGACACGTTCATGTATTTTTCTTTGATTTTTTTAAAATTTTGTTTTAAATACCTCTCCCAAGCGTCCATGCACTCTCCTTCCCCAACCTGTGCACAATACCACAGGCAACTTTTAGTCAACCTTGGTTGATTATTAGTTTTTTATTGAGGTCTAATTTACATACAATATTATATTAGTTTCAGGTGTACAACATAATGACTTGATAAATGCATATATTGTGAAGTGATCACCACAATAAATCTAGTTAACATCTGCCACCATGCATAGTTACAGATTTTTTTCTCTTGTGATATCTACACTCTTAACAACCTTCAAATATGTCATACAATATTAACTATAGCCATGATGCTGTATGCTACACCCCAATGACCTTTTTAGTTTATAACTGGAAATTTGTACCTTTTGACCTCCCATCACACACTTCACTCACTCTCCGCCCACTGTGGCAACCACCAGTCAGCTCTCTGTATGCATGAGCTTTTCTTTTCTTTCTCTCTTTGTTGTTGTTGTTTTTTTTTTGGATTCCATATCTAAATGAGATCAAATAGTATTTGTCTTTCTCCAAATTATTTTGCTTAGCATGATGCTTTCAAGGTTCATCCATGTTGTCGCCAGTGACATGACTCCATTCTTTATGGCTGGATAATATTACTGCATATATATTATATATGTGTATATATACATATATACCCATAGAAACACACGTACACCTACCACAGTTTCTTTATCCATTCATTCACCAATGGACACTTAGATTGTTTCCACATTTCAACTACTGTAAAAAACACTGCAATCAACATGAGGGTGCCTGTATCTTTTTGAATTAAGTGTCACTGTTTTCTTCAGATGTATACCCAGAAGTGGGATTTCTAGATCATATAGCTCTATTTTTAATATTTTGGAAAGCCCACACTGTTCTCCACAGTGGTAGTCCAGTTTACGGTCCCACCAACAGTACACAAAGATTGCCATCTCTCCGCATCCCTGCTAAAGCTTGTTATTTCTTGTCTTTTTGATCGAAGCCATGCTGACAGGTATGAGATATCGTATATATATATATATATATATATATATATATATATAATATCTATGGGAAATATTACTGTAGACACAGTTAAACAGAGAGACTTATTTTAAAATTGATTCAATATTTCGTTTTTCTTTAAAGGGTTGTATATATACTTTAATAATATATCAAATCTTAAAAATATTAACCCTTTCCAGATTTTATTCAATATTTCCTATTGATTTCTATATATGTAACATACATAGTTACCTAGCCATATACATATATGTGTATGCATATATACATATGAATATACATATGAATATGTATATACATTCATATACATATGAATATAAATGTATGTAAAACTACATATGCACACACACATATGTATATAAATATATATATATGTAATTTCTATCCATAACTCTGCTAACAAATAGTTACCTGAAGAACTTTTATTTACTTATTTTATTTTCCGAATAATAGGGCAGATACAAAGAAGCTTAATGTTCAGATAATGGAATATCTGAGTATCCTAACAGGGTAGGTAAAATTGTGACTATTTATTTTGAGAGAGAGTGAGAGAGCGAGCAGGGGAGGGGCAGAGAGAGAGAGCTGGAGAGAGAGAATCCTAAGCAGGCTCCCCACCGTCAGTGCAGAGCCCAACGTGGGGCTCAAACCCACGAACTGTGAGATCATAACCTGAGCCGAAATCAAGAGTAGGACGCTTAGCCAACTAGGCACCCCATGGATAGCAGTTTAAAACGTATTTCTTAATATAAAACAAAAAAAAAACAGTCTTTTTTAAGTCGCAGGGAAAATTTTTACACCATTACCTACTTGGAAAAGGCATTCCTTTTCTTAAAACACAAATTGCTATAAAGCCCTCGATGCTGCCTGCAGCATTTGTGCACAGGACAACCATAGGATAAAAATAGTGTTAGCAATAAACCATGGCAGAGTTTACAGAGTGCCCTTCTGTATTATGGCTCTTGCATACATAAAACGGAGTCCTTCTAAAATATCTGCAAGACGTTTCCATCCCCACTTTCAGATCAGAAGTCAGAGCTTCGAAACGTTAAATAATTTTCCTACATTTACACATCTTCTATGTGCCCAAGCAGGGCTTTACCCTCCCGTCTTATACCAAGATATTACGCAAAGCCTTCCCAAATCTGCATTCCTCTCTCCTTTGCTCTTTGGGAAAGACAGGTGTTCTCACACTGAAAGTACAGACAGGTTTTGGCGATGATTATTTACATCCAAAAGAGCAGAAGAAATTAGTAAGACACATTTACCTTTTTTAACCCACAGGGGGAAAAAAAAGCATGTTTATAAACTCAAATTTAAGTGTGTAATTTCTATGACCGGAATGCTCTTGGGAATACTCTTAGAAAGAATTTTTGTAGGTAGCTGCTCCCAGGACTCTGTCCATTATTCACTGTTGCTCGCACTGGCTGATAAGACTTTCTCCAGACGTGGGATGTGATGCAGAGAGTACACATTTGACCAAAATGAAATACTATCTTTTGTTTTAAAAAGCAACACATAGATAAACTACTTTCTGTTTAATATGTTACTCAAACAGGGGCACCTGGGTGGCTCAGCCGGTTAAGCATCTGACTCTGGATTTCAGCCCAGGCCATGATCTCAGTGTTTTCGAGATCAGCCCTACGTCAGGCTCTGCACTGACAGCAAGAAGCCTGCTTGAGATTCTCTCCCTCTTTCTCTGCCCCTCCCCTGCTCATGCTCTCTCTCTCTTTCCCAAAATAAATAAATAACATATATATATATAAACTTATATATTTTTTTGTTTTATTTAATGTTTATTTATTTTTGAGAGACAGACAGAGACAGAGTGTGAGCAGGGGAGGGGCAGAGAGAGAGGGAGACAAAGAATACGAAACAGGCTCCAGGATCTAAGCTGTCAGCACAGAGCCCGACGCGGGGCTTAACTCATCAGCTGTGAGATCATGACCTGAGCCAAAGTCTAACTCTTAAGCGACTGAGCCACCCTAGATAGATCTTTCTAAAAGTTGTGAAACTCTGGCCAACCTGTGTAATGAGTAAATGTTGCATTCTGCGCTTTTGTTTCCAATTGGTTAAAGGGAACAATTAGTCCCCAGGGCATATGATTGTGGTGAGGGGTGAGTAAGTAACATAAGATAAATTAACTAATACTGTGCTGAGAGGTAATACAGGTGCAATTACTGTTACCATCTTTCCAGAATCAGCAAAATCTTGTATAGGAAATCCAACAACACTGACTACATCTCCACTTTGCAGAAAGGATCTAGGCTTTCTTCATTGTTGGCTTTTGTACGTACTAACCTAGCCCATCTTTCTTGAAATATTCTTATGACTTGAGTTCATGATACCACACTGCTGTGTTTGATTTACTTCTTTACCCACTGTTTCTAACTCTGTTTTACAGGCTTCTCTTCCTTCACCCAGGCTGTTCATGTGGAATTGTCACCACTATACTCTCCTAAGCTCGCTCCCTAGGTTATTTTATGCATATACCATATCTGCATGACAGTGGCCTTCTATTAGGCATTGTCTATCAGGGAGAACATCAGAGAAGATGAAGCAGGTTTAATTGGATATGTCCCTTTGCACCTTAAGGCTTTAAGGTCACCTCAAGTGTAACTGAGGAAACAAGTTCACAGTATTCTTCCTCCCTTATAATCAGTGCCTCCTCCAATGGTTCTGTGTCAGTAACTGGCACCCATATCCATCACATATGAATATGGCAGAAATATGGAAACCATCAGTAATACATTTTCCTTTACACTCTCATTTCTTTCTTTCTTAAAGAAAAAAAATTAAGAGAAAAAAAGTTTGAAGCGGGGGAGAGGGGCAGAGAGAGAGAAGGAGAATCTTAACCAGGCTCCGTGCGCATCACGGAGCCCTTCACGGGGCTCAATCCCGACGCCCTGGGATCATGACCTGAGCCGAAATCAAGAGTCAGATGCTCAACCGAATGAGTCACGCAGGTACCCCTACGCTGTCTCATTCCAAGCTGATTAAAGGTATGCCACTTTCATTAACTCTCAAAATATCTTGTTAATCTCCCCGCTTCACCCCGTTTTCATTGCTGTCAGCTTAGTACACGCGATGACATTTTCTCACTATATTACGTCAAAAGCTTCTTCCAAGGGGTCTGTGCCTCATCCCTTCCCACGTTCCCCGCAGTGCAGGGAGAGTGATCTTTCCATAATGCAAATTTTATTGCGTGGGTTTGGTTTTATTTACATTCTCCAATATTTTCCCAAAGTCTTACTATTGCCTTTGTGTCTAGCATGGTTTGGCACCTTGAGGCCCAGTCTACACCAATTTCTCTCCTCTCTTCTTTGCTCAGGATATTTGCATTGCTTTTCCTTTCACTAATGAAATGCCCCTTCATCAATCACACCTCAACTCAATCTCACCTTTTAAAGGAAACCTCTCCGGAAATTCAGGCTAGGTCAGTTCCCCTGTCACATAATCTCATGGCACCCTCTATCTCCTCTGCATGGCTTTTTAAACTGTTAGTCATTATTTATGCATGCTTATTTTAGTAGTGCTCTATCTGACCTAAGAAAATTCAAGCAATGCAGGCAAAATACTTATATTTGGCCAGCATTTTTTTTACAAGTGTCTTGGGCAATTTAAATACATATAAATTAACTGCTTACTGAAATAATGAGTGAATTCCATGAAAAAATGATAATTCTTCCAAGTGAGCTATTGCTCAGATCAGATGTTTCAAAATTCAGCCCAAATGGCGGTCTATTCATAATGTCTCATGAAGAGGTCCCTTCTTCTCCCTTCATTTCTGGCAGAATTAATTTCTCCCCCTACAAGTTCCTATTAGTGTTGATTGGTACCATTTTAAATTTTTCTATAGAAAACTACATGCCTATTTTCAGGTCTTATAAAGGAGTCGGTGAAGAAGACAGACAGATACGGTCATTACTTTCTGGGAGCCCGAGTTGAGAAAATGTCTTTATTGCCAACATCATGATTTTGTATTTTTGATTTTCTCCCTCTCCCTCTGAATATTCTCCATTTAGAGAGAGAATGGAGCCGGAGAGAGGGATAGTTCATGGAAGATATCCCAAGAAGTCATAAGGTGTTAGTCTCGAAAAGTAAGGAAACGTCTTGTTTTGAGAAAAAAACAAAACAGAGTCAAGCCCAAGGACGTTGATGGTCTGGGCCCAAGTTGAGCACCAATTAAAAGAAGGAAGTGAAAGAGTTTCTTCAACTTCCTGTATTTTTCTCTCTGCCCTTCAGGTCTCAGCTTCCATACTCACTGAATCTGTGGTACTTCTCGTGGATATGGTCCTTGTCCATGTTTTGACTGTTTGCTTTATTTTAATGACTGGTAGAAAAAGAATCTTTGGGAAAACTTGGCAAACACTTGTGCGAGTTTTAGTTGGCACGGATTTATTTATTTGTACCTCGGGTTCCACTGCTTGTCTTCCTGACCTGATTTTCAGCCACTCATAATTCCTTCCTTTGGCTCAGAGATGGAAATGCGGAGGGTGAGATATTCTCAGCTGGTAATGAACTTCTGCAAACCTTCCAGGCAGCCCTCAAGATCCAAAGGTGCACAATCAGGCTTCTACTACAGCCAGTGAGTGTGGAATCTTTATTTCAAAAGAAGAAAGGAAAGAAAAAAAAAGACATTTGTCCTCTAAAATGGCACAATATCAAAAATACACACAATATGAAAAAATAACAACAACTACCTCTAAAAAAAAGACACTTGTCCTATAAAAGGGGTTACACAATATCAAAAAAATAACAACAACTACCTCTGTGGTAAGGACTACAATAGAACTTTTGGTAAATTAAAAAAAAAAGCTTTGCTCTGCCTTGGTTTAGGAAGAAGAAGAAATCCGTAACAGGAAACACTGACATTCAGGATGAGAACAAAGTATCAACCCTTCAGCAGTGTTAGAATCTTAGCCCCAAGACATACATCTATACTCTTTCTTTGTGAGTGTGTGCTTTAAAAGGAAATATACCCAGTCTTTGTCCGTGGTTCCTGGTACAGGACTCTTCAGCCACACTTTGAGCACCTCTGAGTTTAGGCTGACAAGGGCCCCTAGATAGCCTCAGGATGGGGCTGGCCACCAACAGAAAAGACCAAATGAATTAAAAGATTGGCACTTTCAAGACACCCACCAACCTCTGGGAAGAGGAAGAGAGGCTACTGATGACGCTTCATTAAAACTCTTGAACAAGAAGATGTGATGAGCTTCCGGTTTGGCAAATGTGCCAACAGGCTGGGAGGGTGGTGGCCTGGAGTGCCATGGTGACAGGAGGCCCTGTGCTCAGGTCCCCTGCAGATCATGCCGTGGGTATTGCTTCACCTGTCTGCTCACTGGTATCCTTTATGCCCTTTATACTCAACTAGTCAATATAAATAAATAGTTCTCTGAGTTCTGTGAGCTGCTATGGCAAATTAATTGGAGCCGAGAAAGGCTTTATAGGAATCTCCACAAATATAACTAGTTGATCAGAAGCACAGGTAGAAATGCAGACTAGTGTCTAAAGTGGGTTGGAGGCCCTCTTGTATAACCCTTAACCTGAGAATCTGACGTCCTCCCCACGTAGACAGCACGGAGTTGAGTTAGTTGTTTGGTGGTGTTGAAACACACACACACACACACACACACACACACATACACACACATTGGAACGTGTCAATCCCAATCTCTTTGCATTGCTTATAAAATGTCATATCCAAAACATCAACAAGTATTTAACTAAGAAAGTTTCAACTTAGTATTAAATAAGTTACTATGACTTGTTTGTTGTTATTTTTTGGAAGGCTAGAAACCATGCTTTCATGCAAATACGGAGTGAATGGTACAAATTACATTTTTAAATACAGAGGTAAATTCTCTCAGACTTCTGTTTCCCTTCATGAAAGAACACAAGTCATTGTTCTATAATAAACAGACTTGGAACTGGAAAAAAAAATCTATGACAGAAGTGTTTTTAAGTGCTGGCTGAAAGGCTTTGGAGGACTGTAGCCCCTGAGGGGAGAATTCACATGAAAAGTACTAGGACCACCAGAAAGGAACAGAAAGTTACCAACTGTTTGCTGAGCAGGGCAAAGATCCCGATAAACTAAAACAGCAGAAAGCAGAGTCCACTGCAGCCCAGGCTGTAGGAATCTGGTGTGCATTAGACAAGAGAGCCCCGAAATCTTTCCTTTACAAAAGTCATGTTCACATCACCGTGTCCAGGGCAAGCCACCCTGTCTGCAAGGTACGCGGACGGCAGCTGCTACTGCGTGAAGGAGACAGCAGACTTAAGTGTAACGCTAAGATCATGGGAGATCTCTGTAACACCTTATGAACACTCACAGAAACATCGAGAAACTAGAAATGCAGTCTGGACCGCGCCCTAGAGTGAAATCTGAACCAGACCCACCCTAACCAGACCTAAAGTCAAGGTTTGGAAAAATCCCTGAGAAGAGAATTTTTGGGGTTTGCATCTCTGAAAATTAGAAGAGCTTGGAAAACCCTTAGGATTTTCTATAGATCTTCATTAACCAAGCACAAAATCAGGTTCACACAAATTTAGAGTGATCAGATGTAATGGACGTGTCTGCTGAAACAAGAATCAACACTTTTCAAGATAAACAGGATTTGGACTCCTAAATTGATTGTGTTACCCAAAATACCCAATCCTTTAAAATTTTTTTTTCAAATGTTTATTTAGTTTTGAGAGAGAGAGAGAGAGAGAGACCGAGCTTGAGTGGGGGAGGGGCAGAGAAAGAGGGAGACACAGAATGCAAAGCAAGCTCCAGGCTCCGAGCTGTCAGCACGCAGCCTGACACGGGGCTTGAACCCATGAACTCTGAGATCATGACTTCAGTTGGAGCTGGACGCTTAACCCACTGAGCCACCTAGGTGCCCCTAATCCTTTTTTTTAAATCACCAGAATTACAAAGAAAAAAGAAAATGTAATTAATTCATGGTCATGGCGGGGTTGGGGGGAGAGCATTCAGTACAATGAAAACTCTAAGTTCCCAGAAGTTGCACTTTACAAACACAAAGAAGTGATTATAAGTGTTTTAAAGAACAATAATAAAATATAGTTTTAATAAGTGAATATACAGGAAGTCTCATCAGAGTTACAGGGGCTGTATAAAAGAATCAAATTGAAATGTGTAGAACTGAAAATTACAATACCTGAAATGAAACAGCTCCTGAATGGTTCCGGCGGGAGGTGGGGAATAGAATGAGGGGAACCATTTCCATAAGGAAAAAGAAAGGCCACAGGCTGGTTGCCCTGGGAAGCTGAGTCTGCTATAGAAACTAGCTGGCAGAGTAGTTCTTAGGGAATGCTCTTGGGATTGATATACATAGAAGGGAAGAGAAGGAAGCAAGACTGGAGAGAGTGAGACGTGAGATTGCCATTCAGTCCCCGGAAACCCTCCGCTGATTCCCTGGGGGAGCTGGGGAGCCGGGGATGGTACCCCAAAGCTCCTACATTTGAGGTGGGAGTGCGGAACCTTAGCATCCTTTGGTTGACCAGTCAGCACATTCTGGCTGCCTTTGGAAGAAGCAATGACCTTGAGCAAGGTAGTTTTCTTCATCGGTGTCATTTTCCAGGAGATCCTTCATCCCCTAGATATCTGAGCCTCTGGTCAGAAGATTCTTCAAAATCTAATACAGACGTGCCAGGAGAGGCCAAAGTAACCCACCTAAATGCTAGATGTACTCCTCCCTGCCCCCACAGCAGACTGTCTCATCCTGATGATCAAGTCGATTCCACCTGCCACGATGGTAACTCTTTGCTTACTTAGTCCCCTGACATGAAGAGCCTGGGTGCCCAGAACTGTAGCCGTAGCTTGTAGTACAAGGGGGCTTTTACAGTGGTCCTCATGGATGCGTTTTCCCTTCACTAACCAAGAAGTACAAACATGCAAAACACAGAGCTGTGGATATGGAAAGTACAAATTCCCAACCAGATCACCGGAAGTGATGGTTAGTAGAGAGATTTCTACTTTGACCTCTTGCTTCCTGGACCCAAGCACCCTGCTTGTTGGGGAAACACAACCGTACTATTGCCATTACGTGAAAGGGCATATTGTGTTCTGACTATGACGCCTCATTCTCATAAAGTTTCGCCCCCAAGCTGGAGCGTCCATTATGCCTTTATGGAGACCATTCTGTTATTTTATCAAGGTGACAGCGGTGGTTAATTTATTAAAAAAAAAATAGTGGATACTGTGGTCGCGTCCCCAATACTCTTGCATTTCATGATATTTTATGGAATCCTGAGCCAGTGGATCAAGCCTCTGTAATTCCTAGGCTAAGCCTACTGGCTGATGTCCCATGGATACTAAAGGCAAACCCACACCTGGAGCACATGACTCTTCCTGCCACAAAATGAATGACTCTCCTTCCAGCTTGGAAAGGGCCCAATGTAGCCATGTTGGAAGCTGGTTGAGCTCCCAGGGAGTGGGTCCATATTTTAGGAAACCTAGTTTCTACCGCTGGCAGGTTATACCATTGAGTTGTCACATTGGTAAGAGGGCTGTCTCCAACCCCACCACCCTGGTTCACTTTCATATGCCAGTTATGCCCACACAAGGGTGGTTAATGACAGAGGCCGGCTGTCAATGTGGACAAGTCGCCTCAGCCGCCACCTTACCTCTTGCCTCGTCTGTAATGGAGGCTCTCGGTTCTGTTGCAGCATGCCGCCCATTGGTGATGGAGAGCCACTACTGAACTTCTCAGCACTTCCCGCCCCCTCTAAATAGCATGGTTCTTATTGTTCTGTTCAGTGGTGTACCTCTCAGGCTCTCCTGTGGGACACAGGAGGGTTTTCTGGCCTATTATATCTCCACTTTAATATTTTTTTACAACTTTGAGCTTTTTAACCCTTTTCCCACTAACTGGAAGACGTTCTGGCATCCCCACCCACCTCAGGATGGGCCATCACTCTCTCCATGCTTCCAAGAGTCAGTCATCAGAGTAGCCCGTTTGCACATGTTCTTGCTCGCGTGCAAAGGCCTGCATCTCAGCAGAGTGCTCCCATATTGAGAAACTCTATTTTAGAGAAATTTCCAGTTTGCCCTTCTTGATCCAGCACCCTCATATGTATTGTAGGGGTTCAGGATATGTCACTCCAAAATATGCCGCTTTGGCATGTTGATTATTTTGACTTCAATGTGCTTGAGAAACAGCCAGTACAAGGACACTCAGATCTTCCTTTTTCTCCCTAAAAGCAGGAGTTAAATCTTCGTGGTGAAAGGTAACTTCCCTGTACTGAAGGATATAAGGTATCTTTATCAGCAGAGACGGGGGGGGGGGGGGGGGGGGGGGGGGGGGGATTTAGGGCCAGGAAAGCTGTATAAAGAAACCTTGTTATTTCTTCACCATTTTGCTGCAGCTGGCTGGCTCAAAACCCTCAGTCTTGTCAATTCCTCACAAATGTATTGTTTCTTTGTCTAAAAGGTATAAAAGCTTCCTGTTCCGGCCACTTTTTTCAAGCCTCATACCTTTGTGGGAACCCATACGTACATATGTAGTAGAATTTTTCTCCTGTGAATCTGTTTTTTTATTATGGGGAATCTCAGCCTAGAATGGTAGAGGGAAAATTATTTTTCCTCCCCTACAGTATTCTCCCAGATCCTGCCAGCATTTGCAGACTAGGTCCTTCAACTCCTTCACAGTACATACCTTTTCCTCCCTTAGCAAGCCCAGAATATTACCAGTTTTATGGACCTAAATGCTATGAGAAAAGGTAGAAACAGAATCTATGGTACGTACATGTTGTCTTGTAAGACAGAGGCCTCTCATCAAGCGATGGGCAGTTCCTGACCTTACTAGGAAGTATTCCCTTAATCTGGAGGAACGGGTCACTTTTTGCAAGATCAGAAGGTTCAACGGGATCCGGGACACATGAAATTTGGAGGCATCAGCCTGAATGTCCTAATTCTTCATCCTAGAATCCATTCTTTCCCAACTGGGGTTCTGTACTTGGTGTGGCAGAATGGCCTTGGTTGGGAGTCTCTCTTCTTCAAAGCTCAGCTACTTTAGCCATGAAGCTCCAGGTCTGGTGTGAGCTTCCTGTGCAGTGAGTGAGGCTCTCCCGCTCGCCCATTTAGTGTGAAATTGCCCACTGATCATTCTCAAGGTTAACGGCACCCAACTTAATCCCATTATGTTTACGGTTGGCGATTTATCCCAAATTTCCCAAACGCTGGATTGTGCCACCAAACACAGTCCTTGTCCATGATTTAACACTGCAGTTCGTAACTAGTGAATGTTCTAGCTGGTGCACGCTGACCTTGGGTCAAGGACTCTATGTTCCATTTGCCACCGGGGGGTTTCGTTGCCAGCTGGATGCCACCAAATCCAGTTCTCAAATTCCATTTTAGCCTCTCCTTGATTGGACAATTCCTGGCACCAACTGTCAAGATTTAGGACCCAGTGCAGCAAACTCTGAGATTGAAATCAGCATGCAGTATATTTATTAGGGAGTGAGATTGGGGTCAACCCCTTGGAAGAGGTGGAAGGTGTCGGCAGAGGGAGAAATTTAGGTAGAAATGACCTGAGGCACCCCTTGGGGAGCTCTAGTACTGAGGTGTCCCTGGGAGTTGTCTGGGGTTGGGGTGGAACATGTGAATCTTTGCCTCCCATGTTGATGTGGCATTGAATACCAGGTCCTGGTGAACAGCACTGTGAGCTTGGAATTGTGAATCCCAAAGAAAGCTGTACCTGAAGGTAGCATCTAACAGCACACCCAGAAGGTGAGGACCTAAGTCTTTGATTCCTGATCTGAGGGACCATGACAGCTTGTAGCCCGGAGTCCCTCATTCTGTCACGGTGCCTAGGGCTGGCATCTTCCATATGGCAGATGTGGACGCTAGCTTCGATAACAATTATGCCATTTTCATTTTGTATTTCCCCAAGGAATGTAGCACAAATGCATCTTGGGCTCGTCTTCCCACCTCCCCACCCCTCCAAAGAGAATGTTATTGTTTCTAGAAGAGTTTACATTGCAATATGGAGCCGAGGTGTGGAGGTTATCATGCCCCATCTGTCTTTTCATTTTCCACAATTCCTCTTTATTGGAGAAGAACGCTAGCCATTCTGTTTTCACAGTTTACGTGCCGTCATGTGAGCAGATTAGCCTGCAAAGGCCAGAGTGCACCCCGATCAAAGACCAATGAACAGTACAGTTGATACTTCTGAGGAGATAGCCTCATTCAGCAGCAAAAACCTTTCTACTTACCTAAATTGCATTTAGAAGGCGTGACTGCGCTCTCCGTTCAAGCTTAACACCGACTTAAGAAGAGCCCACTTCTGAATAAATAAAATTTATGAGTTTCTAAATAATCATAATAAAACCACGATTATCTGCAATGCTGCTTATTGGACACGTAGCACAACAAAAACTAGAATGTAACCTTGGATTTCGTATTCCGAACGGGACTGTTTTTCCTGCTTGCTTTCAAGCTTGCTACATGTGAAGTGTGCATGGCAATGATATTCAGCAAAGGAATTGCAGCCCATTGCCAGCCCCGTCCTCTCTTCAGTGATGGTGGAAGGCACAGTTAGTGCCCCAGCACACAACAGTGACATTAACCCAATCACCTACAGTTGTCCCCACTCAAAAGCCTGCAGTGGTGGCCCCTTGTTCGAGAACTGCAGTGATGGGAGCGCCCGGGAGGGCTCAGTCGGTTAAACCTTCAACTCTCGGTTTTGGCTCAGGTCACAATCTCACGGTTTCGTGAGTTCGTGTCCCACGTCAGGCTCTGCGCTGGCACCCTCGAGCCTGCTTGGGATTCTCTCTCCCTCGCTCTCTGCCCCTCCCCCATTTGTGCTGTCTCTGTCTCTTTCAAATAAATACACTTGAAAAGAAAAGAAAAGAACTGCAGTGACAAGCAGTATCTGACTCCCCCTAAAATGACCTGTGATTACACTTTGGAGAAGACAATCCAGCCCCGTATTACTATCGTAGATTGGAAGAACACCTTAAATACGAGGCCGTCACTATCCGCCTTTGATTTCAAACGCCCTATCTAAAGCCCGAGACGTCCTAATAACCCCCCTTTTCCAAACATTTGTGGATGAGTGTCAGTGGGACTTCCATATCCCAAATCGCGTGTCAAGTTTTTGCGGTTAAATATCTTTCAAAGGAACTTCAGAGATTTTCAGCTCCCAGGAGCGTGCAAGAAAACAAGACACATATTTGGGGCTCTGTTATTTATTGAAGATGTAAACACTCCAAGTACCTGTCTCGGCTGCAGGAGAGACAATGTGGAAGCTTCCCGAGAAACACACAATTTCCCTTGTGTTTTACGTGCATCCACTAGAATTCTCGATTCTTCTTGTCCCGAAACACCTTGCCAGCCCCTCCGAATAGCAAAGAACATGTACCCCACACATCACACCTGTTGTACCTGCCCTTACGGCGGCCCACAGGGGAGCCAGCATAAAGACTGGGAACACGCGGTCTCTAGAACTCACACTTCCGGTTTTGAACATCAGCTCTGACACTTTTCTCTCTCTGTATCAGTTTTCTTCATCCCTAAAGTGGAGATAAAAAAGATTTCTCCCTGGCAAGATTATTATATGCAATAAATGGGTCAATGTTGGTAAAGCATGAACAACCCTGAATGTTAGCTACTCACTATCATTGGGTGTGATTTACACCATGTACTTTTATAAAAAAAAACAAAAACAAAACACACACGAAAAAACTGGGGCACCTGGGTAGCTAAGTTGGTTAAGCGTCCAACTCTTGATTTTGGCTCAGGTCACGATCTCATGGTTCGTGAGTTCGAGCCTCATGTCAGGCTCTGCGCTGGCAGTGTGTAACCTACTTGGGATTTTCTGTCTCTCCCTCTCTCTCTGCCCTTGCCCTGCTTGTGTGCTTGCTCTCTCTCTCTCTCTCTCAATAAATAAATAAACAAAAACATTAAGCCTTCAGTTATTAATTCACATACGTATGATAGGGTTTTGGGGTGATGGTGGGCTTCAGAGCTGTCAGCCAAGAAAGAATTCGTGAAGATGTCTTTGGTGCAGAAAGCACGGGCACAGGACCCATAGGCAGAAAGAGCTTCACTGGGGATGGAAAGAGTGACTGATGATATACCTTCAGGTTGGGAAGGGGTTAAGGATAGCATAAGTCTCTAAGGAATTTTGGAAGCAAGGTTTCAAGGGCCTTGAGGGGCTAGCTGTTGTTAGGAAAATGTCATTTATCACTGTTTAGTGAAACCTCAGTCATGAGACCCTTCAGGTGTTTCCTGGGGCCATATGCTTGGAGTATAATTGCAAACATATACTTGGGGGTTAAAGATAAAAGAGTTTGCAAAGGAGGAATGTGTTTAAGGAGACTCATAGGACCTGGTGGTGGGGGGGGGGGGTGGTCAGGATAATGTTAAGCTAAGATTCCCTTTTGCCCCTAGCAGACTGTCGTCATCGAGGCGATTGAGCTCCTAGAAGAAGGTCACTCTTCTAGGCATATTTCCAGGACTCATCGCTGGGCTGTAGTCAGTAAGGGCATTTAATTTTCCATTTGCCTTAGTTTCCCACATCACCATGGCAGGACTTAAACCCCTTACATCTTGATGAGGGTGATTCTAGGGCTCCAGGAAAGGGAGTCTATGGGTTTCTAGAGATTAGGCTATGGATTAGACTGTCTTTTTCTTACAGTTCACTAAGTGATCTATAAGCTGAAGGAGACTCCTGTCCCGCATGACTGTGATCTCCACCAGTCCACCATTTGCTTTCTTTCCGTTCCCCTGCTCTCGGGCGGCCAGGAGTGTCCGAGGATTATCACACACATCCCACTTGGGGTGGGTGGTGTTGTTAGCCTGTACTTTGTCCCCAGCCCGCTCCACGCTCCCTCATCACGTGCACGCGTAACATGATTTTAAATAATATCTTGACGGATTAAGGGACGTATGAGTCACTTTAAGGTTTGAATAACGAACGTCCTTTGCTGTGTAAAGTTGGACCCGGACCTATTATTCCACTTTTATAAATGAGGAAACTGGAGATCTGCTCTAAGGTACTTTAGTGAGCTCCCCGCGTAGTGTGAGTCAACTCTGTAAGGCAATCGGAAAATAAATGAAGATAGATGATGTAGAAGTCTTTGGCGGTCTATTACACCCTTCTGCACCTCTGGTAATATCCAGAATGTTCAGTTTGAGCCACCCTGAAGCGTGATGATGACTAACCAGAACCCATAGTTCAGTATGGGGGGAATATTGAGAAAGGAAAACCCCCATTTCATTTACAGTCTATCTGGAGAAAGTGAATAGAGGTCCTTACCCTGCAGGATGCCATTCAGTCCTGCAAGCCCTGAATTACTACCCGGGTTACAGTTGTAAGGAGGCATATATTGGCTAAATATAGGATGCTCTCAGTGCTAATCAGTGGTGGGATTTGCTGCCTCCTGAGTTATTGAGTACCCTGTCGCTGCAGAAATCCATGCAAGGGCTGCACAGCCATTTGTCAGGAATTTTGGAGAGAAATTTTCTGTATTGGGTTCAACTGGATCTCCCCGCAGGTCCAGGCAAATGGTAAGGTTCTGTGATTCTAAATCCTGTCAAGGTCACGCAGTGATTAAAGACAGGTTGTACTTGTGAAAAATGCAACTAGAGAAAAAGAGCTTTGCAAGAAAGGAAACACGACTTTTGAAGCTTCCTCAGAGGGGGAGTTTTTCACGGCCCATCTCCTGATATACGACAAAGAGGAACATATATCAACAGAGATGAAGGGGGTCCAGTGGTTCCGAGGCACGAATGTGGGGTATTGAAGGCCAACAGCACAGGAAGAGATGCGCTGGGGTATGCTTCCTGACTTCTAATTAGGACACCTCGCCCCATCCTTGAAAAGAAATGCTAGTAGAGAACGATATGACCGGAAGCAAGGTGGGAGTACCCGACCAGCACAAGGTTGTCTGCATGTTATCACCTGTCAACCACCCATGTTAGGGTAATTATTTATTTATTCACGCTTATCATATTCTTTTTTTTTTCGATTTTTTAAAGGATACTTATTTATTTTGAGAGAGAGAGATAAAGAGAGAGAGAAAACAAGTGGGGGGAGGGGGAGAGAGGGGGAGAGGGAGAGAGAATCCCAAGCAGGCTCCACACTGTCAGCACAAAGCCCGATGCAGGGCTCAAACTCACAGATCATGAGATTCTGACTTGCTCCGAAGTCAGAGGCTTAACCAGATGAGCCACCCAAGCGCCCCAAGAGTAATTATTATATATAGTTCATGTTATATGTATATACGTAAGAGGGGGGATGTGTAACACAAAATAATTGAGTGGGAAAGAAAGCTTCACTGTGGTGTCTGAATTTACTATTGAAGAATATCAGTTAATATTAGCTAAAGGAATTACTATCACTTCCATTAGCTACAGATAGATGCCATGACCAGATCTGGTCATGAGTTAGAGTAATAATCACTTATATTTATTGAGCACTTACTTTAAGTGGAGCAGATTCTGTGTAGGTGCTTTAAAGCCATGGAATAATCCCCCCGTAACTCAGTGAAGCGGGTGCTATTATTGTCCCCATTTATAGCGAGGTGCTGGGACACAGGTAGGTGACATTCACAGAGTGTGTAGTGGAGCAGAAGAAAATGACACTGTATTGGTCTGGTCTGAAATCCCATGCTCTTGGTCATATGTCAGAACTGTTTCCAGGTAAGAATTGTCAGTGAAAAGTTAAGATCATGGAGGGGCACCTGGGTGGCTCAGTGGGGTAAGCGTCCAACTTCGGCTCAGGTCATGATCTCACAGTTTCTGAGTTCGAGCCCCACGTCAGGCTCTGTGCTGACAGCTCGGAACCTGGAGCCTGCTTCGGATTCTGTGTCTCGCTCTCTCTCTCTGCCCCTCCCCTGCTCACGCTCTGTCTCTCTCTGTCTCAAAAATGAATAAATGTAAAAAAAAAAAGTCTTTAAGTTAAAATCATGTTAAAGCTGATTCATTTTTATTGAATGCAATCTTCTATGTTTTATAGCAACTTCTTCCCTTTGATCTAGGGTTCCTCTTTTTATACACAGATTCCTCTTTTATAAATCTTCTCCTTGTTCCTTTTTTTAATGTTTGTGTATTTATTTTGAGAGTGAGGAAGAGAGTGAGCAGGGAAGGGGCAGAGAGAGAGAGGGAGAGAGGGAATCCCAAGTATGCTCCACACTGTCTAGTGTAGTGTGGGGCTTGAACCCACGAACCGTGAGATCATGACCTGAGCCAAAACCAAGAATAGGATGCTTAACCAACTGAGCCACCCCAATGCCCCACTTCTCATTCTTTACACCTCAACTCAGTTCCCATCTATTCCATGAATTTTTCATTCATTGCCTCCAAGAACGTACTTTTCTTCTTTCCATTGCAGTGACAATGGGCTTAGATTTTCTTCTATCACATATGACCTGTTTCTCCAAAGCCGAATGACGCTGTCTTCCATAATGACCAAATTAGAGTGTCTGTATCACTAAATAGGACCGGACCCTCTATTTCCCAGAAAAAGAAATTCATAATGATAGTGCAGGAATTCTGGCCACATCCGAGGACCACCAGACTCACGAGACCTTCCCTGAAAAGCTGATATCTCATGCACAATGTTGTGCTCCATATTATTTTCATGGAGATTCTCAATTAATATCACCACATGATAGCAGAGAAATATGATATATATTTCTTCTTGTTTTTAAAGTTTGTTTATTCCTTTTGAGAGAGAGAGAGAGAGAGAGAAAGAGAAAGAGAAAGAGAAAGAGAAAGAGAAAGGGCAAAGAGAGGAGGAGAGACAGAATCCCAACCAGCTTTGGTGCTGTCAGCCCAGAGCCTGACACAGGACTTGATCCCATGACCCATGAGATCATGACCTGAGCCGAAATCCCGAGTTGGACGATTCACTGACTTAGCCACCCCGGCGCCCCTCTATTTGTTACTTCTTGATTCCTTGCTGTGCCTTTACAATATATGCTGAGCGTGTATATTTCTAAAACAACAATAATATGGTTTCACCATTGAGACATTTAAGTTAAAAAAATGATAGAATAATAACATATCTAGTTGTTACTCCCTCCATGTGGCTGTCTGGGCCTTTCTCCCCATTGTTCTAGAAGCCCTGGGTGAAGTGAATTGTGTCTCCCGGAAATTCACACGCTAACACTCAACGTGACCATATTGGACATAGGACCCTTAGGAGGGGATTAAGGTTAAATGAGGTCATAAGAGTGAAGTCCTATTGTGTTAGGATTGGTGGCCTTATAATAAGAGGAAAAGAGGGAGATTCTCCCCATACTCACACAGACAGAAAGCCGTGTGAGGACATACACAGAAGCAGCCGTCTGCAAGTCAGGAAGAGAGCTCTCACCAGACCCGACCACGCCAGCACCCTGATCTTGGACTTGTCGCCTCCGGAATGGTGGCAAAGTAGATTTCTCTTGTTCAGGCCATTCAGTCGACAGTTTTTGTGTGACAGCCCAGGCAGATGAACACAAGCCCCTTTCAAGACCTCAGAAATAAATGCTTGTTGCTGACTTTGAGACCTGCCGGCTTCTGTTTTTCAGCACTTGTGAACACCCCTCGTGCCTAAAAGGCACTTTTGGTGCCTTTTATTGTTTTGTCTTTCCTTTTACTGTTTTATCTTTCTAGAGTGTTCAGGAAAATGTCAGATAGTTCCGTCTTAGGATAGTTACTACCAATCGGCATGGGGAAGAGAAAGGTAAAAACAAAAATAGACCACATGGATGCGACCACCTTCCAGAATTCTTACAGCCCTTTCTTCTGCCGTGGAGACACCGTCTCAGTGTCTCGATCTGGAAGGAAAATGTGGTTCTTCTTCCCCTTGTAGAAGAGATCCCAACAATCCCTCCCAAGTATGCTACGGTTGCTAATGAAATGTCAACTTGCATGTAACAAAGTGAAAATCAACTTTTTTAAAAAATATGTTTATTTATATATTTATTTTTGGAAGAGAGAGTGCACTCGAGGGAGCGAGGGAGAGTGAGAGAGAGGGAGAGAGAGAATCCCACTAGGTGCACAGAGACAGGAAAGGAAGAGTAGGGAGCCTGGAGCAGGGGCTTGAGCTCATGAACCACAAGATCATGACCTGAACAAAAGTCAGACGCTCAACCTCCTGAGCTACACAGGCACCCCTAAATCAACTCCCTTCTTTCTCCTCATTGTCTCAGCTTCAGGTGTGAAGATGGCCATAAAAGTACTGTCTAACAGCCATTTACCTTCATTTTGTTTGTCTAGAAGGGAAGTTTGCATTTTTGTGCACTCTCATCAGATCAGGAGCTAGTAACCTAGGCTTTTGTGCTGCCATGAACAGGCAAGTTTGAGAATGATCACCTTTCCAAGAACACCAGACTGCTGGGCCGTTGTATTCTGTGTGCCCAGGGCACAGGTGGACACCAGACTTCCTTGTAGATCTCTGTATGTATTTGATCTCAGTGGCCTATAAAATAACAACGATTTACTCCGCGTTCGCGTTGCTGGCCAAATCTACCGCAGATCACGTGGGACTTCTTCGATGGGGTCTTATGCGAAAGGAGCGCCCCTGACAAAGGTATGCCGTCCTGGGGCACAGGGAAAAAGAAAATCCAGAGGCTCTTCTCTCCTCGGTAGTGATGTCTGTCACTTCTACTTGCAAAGCCAATCACAGATCCAAACCCAACCACAGTGATGTGGAATAATCCCCTTCCCGCGGGCCTGAGCTCTGTAAATCCCCTGACAACTGGAAGTGTATATATGGGCTCCCTGCGTGAGCAAGTCACAGGGACAGTAGCAGGGAACCAAGATGATATTGACTGCATGCATGTACCTACTTGTCATCAAATGACTTGCAAAACCATCTTGAAAAGGGTTATTTGTGGAACTTTCAAAAACAGTGGGATGCATTCTATGAAATGAATGAATGAATGAATGAATGAAATTTTATTCATTCGGTTTTCCTGTTTGTAGAAGTATCTGCACTGGAATCTTGAAGCTGTTGTAGGTTTTAGATTTTGTAAATGATGTTACCAACATTTGAATTAAAGAGAATAAGATTATAAAAGCATAGGAACAGAGACATTCTAACATCTCAAGAGGAATAAAATTGCAGATATCAGTGTGAACTCAAGATCTGCAAAAAGCATATGGACACACTGAGATTGATACTGATATAGATACAGATAAAGATATCCGTAGGTTTACTCTTTAAAACGGACAAAAAGCAGGGTGCCTGGGTGGCTCTGTCGGTTAAGTGTCCAGCTCTTGACCTTGGTTCTGGTCATGATCTCACGGTTCATGCATTTGACACCCACAACATGCTCTGTGCTGGCAGCATGTAGCCTGCTTGGGATTCTCTTCCTCCCTCTCTCTGCCCTTCCCCCACTCATATGCTCTGTATCTCTCTCTCTCTCTCATAATACATAAATAAACTTAAAAAATATAGAACGGACGAAAAGCAATGTCATGTCGCTAGCAGTGAGCACATCAGCAGTAAATATTGGAGTCTATAAATACCATTTTCTACCAAATTGATGTCGGCTCCTTTGAGGATGGCTGCTTTCCAACTTGGGGGAAAGACGGCATCGTGTGGCCCTGGTGCATCTCGGACCACAAAGCAGAGGGACTGTCCAAGACTAACAAGATCATAGCAAAAGACATGGGATCCAGGTTGATGGAGTTCCCACAGGCAAAATTTGTGACAAGTTGAATATTTAAAAAATCGCAGCATCAAAACTCATTGAATTACTGAAAATCCATGAAAAATCATGGAACGAGAGACTAATAGCTCCATGGGAACTTCTGTCTAATCAGTAAGGCAGGGTGAGAGGCATCCTTGGGCCATATGAAGTAATGCCCTCTATTCGTCCCCTGTGCAATTGTCCAACATGCCTTAGTTTTGCTCATAAATATGGCACAGACTGTGTCAAAAAAAGAGCTAGAGGACAGTGACACTTCGTGGACCACTTCCCAAGTGTCTACTTTCTGCCCTCTATGGTTACGAGAGGGCACACCCACTCCGGTTTGATTCTCTTCCAGCTACCAGAACCATCAGCCATGAGTCTAGTCGTTATTCAGTAGCAACCAAAAACATACTTTTGACCAGACGAGGAGAACATTGGTTAGTGATAGATATTATTTCACTTACATCATCGATTTTAAATAACTTTAGGTTTTCACAAAAGCATAAAATAAACTTCTTACGAGAACATTTGAGTCTGGTGAAGGTTGTCTACGTATATACTTCGTGAATTAGCAGAAATATCATCTATAGCATTTCTGGGTCTTACTTTCCCCAGAGAGAAGCTCCTGGCTTAGCTTCTTAAGTGCCCACTGTACTGTCACATAGGGACAGAAGGTAGCTGCATGTGTGAGAAGCACAACATAATGTACAGAGTTGTTGAATCACCGTGCTGTGCACCTGAAATTAATTTGACATTGTGTGTCAGCTATATGCAAATTAAAAAAAAAAAACTTTGAAAAAGACATAAGAGGGGTGCCTGCGTGGCCCAGTGTGCTGAGTGTCTAACTCTTGGTTTCAGCTCAGGTCACGATCTCAAGGTTGGTGAGTTTGAGCCCCGCGTCGCGCTCTGTGGGCTGACAGCTCAGAGCCTGGAGCCTGATTGGGATTCTGTGTCTCCCTCTCTCTCCGCCCCTCTCCTGCTCACGCTCTGTCTCTCTACCTCTCAAAAATAAATATACGTTAAAAATTTATTTTTAATAAAAAAAATACTGAAGCACTTGGAGATAGATTGACAAAAAAGGAAACAATGTGTGTGCCGTGCACGTTGAGCTGTCTGTAACGAAGGCAGGGAGGAGGTTGTACTCAGATCAGTTTGTGCTAGGAAACCGGGAGCTGACAGCTATGTACATACAGAAAAACGGGCAACCCGGAACAGTGGGGACTGGCTCACGCACCACAATTTTGGCCTCCTCTGGGGTGAGTTCTTGTCCAATGAGGGACACAAAAAGATAAACTGCATTTCCTACCCCGCTTTGCAGGTTGATTTCGGGATCGACACCCCGTTGGTGGCCTCAAAGCCCTGGATGAGGTTTGCATGGCTGAACAAGTTCGAGGCCCTCTCCAGGCTGTTCTCCGCTGGCAAGTGAGGCCACAGAGATGCGACTGTCTAGCAGTGGAGGGGCCACTCTGAGCACAGAAGGGGGGAGCCACCTGTTTCCAGTGGGCGGAGGTAGGGGGCAGGGGGGAGGAAGGCATCACTCTTGCAGGGTCAAGCTCAGGAACACGCAGCTCCAAGTGACTGCCCCTGCCCGCCCCCACCCACACCCCCGCAGTCCTCCAGGAACCTCCTAGACACCAGATTCCATGTTCAGCCCACTCCGCTGAAAACACAGGGTGCTTTCTGCTTTCTGCGCTAAAACTGTATGTGATCTGGCGGCTAACCCTCTTCTACAATCGTGTAAGTAGAGATGGCAGAAACCTTGACTTGGGAACTAGGTCAGTCTCTGAAGTGTTTCGCGTTTTTTGTTACAACAAAGCAAGCCAACAAATCATCTCAGGCAGAAAACGGCCTTCCCAGGACTCTGTGTCTGAGAACCAAGTGGCTTCTCTTGTGAATCACAAGCTAAACTGTGCACGCGTCTGCTCAGGTGGGAGCCACAGGGAGTAGGGCAGGGAGTCCAGGTGATGTCCCCGCTGTGCCCAAGCTGCAGAGGGAGGGGACCTCGGTCTCATCGAAAATACGGGGGATAAGACATGGAAGGCAGGTGCAGGAAAGGAAAAGAGTGTCCTGAGGAGAAGACAAATACATTTGAACCTGGAGCCGGTACTTTAGGTTCCAGAGAAAGGAGCAAGAAAAGGAAATCTGCAAGCGAAAGCCTCTCATGAGCATCAAGTAAGCTGGTATTGCAAATCGGATCAATACAGAGGAAGGCAACTGAAACCTCTCCTGAGTTGTAAAAGCAAAGGATGTAGAAGAGAAAATTGTGAAAGAGGAGGAATTAAAACGGAAGACAGAGAAGATATATGCCAATTAAAGTACGTTCCAAAGGAAGATACAATGTACATTTGAAAGTATAGTTGTCTAAGATATAAAGTTTTCATAGAAACTTTAATCTGAGTATTTTATCGGTTCTCAGAAAGCACAAGTGCCATAGAAAAATCTCTGAAAATGCTCAAAAACACAGGGAGGGCAGCGGGCCTAACATTAGAAAGAGTGTGTGGTTGTGTCCAAAAACTGTGAAGGCGTCTGGGTGGCTCAGCCGGTTAAGCGTCCATGATCTTGCCTCATGTCACGATCTCACGGTTTGTGGGTTCGAGCCCTGTGTCAGGCTCTGTGCTGACAGCTCAGAGCCTGGCGCCTGCTTTGGATTCTGTGCCTCCCTTTCTCTCTCTGCCCCCCCCTGCTCATGATGTGCTTCTTTCTCTCTCTCTCAAAAATAAACATTTTTTTAAAAGTATTGAAGGATCCTGAAAATCTTCGAGAGCCAACTGACAAGTCAACACAATGTTTTTATAAATATAAATTATTATAGTAGGAAACAAGTTTGATAATTATTCAGAGATAAAAGCTATCAAAACAAACTTCAAAAGTTTTAAAGCTAAAATAAAGAGAACAGTAAATGATAATCTGGCCTGCCAAATATTCACATCCACCATACATCTGCTATAATGCAAATATAAGAACGAAAATCTGTGAACGGGACAGAAAGAGCTAAGCTACATCACTGCAGGTATTTGCACACGACAAGGACAAGGACACTTTGCATATGACAAAGGGGCCTTGGTTTTAGGGTGGGTATCTTCCAGAAAATTTTTCTTAAAAATAGTAACTTCCTCCATATTATAAAACAAATAGCTCAAAGTAGTCTAAAGAAGCTGATATACGAAACTATTCCAGAAATAGGAAAAAATACTTTAAACATCTTTCACTCTTGTTGGGAAATCCTTCCTCATCAAGAAATGAAAGCTAAAAATCATGAATATAATTGCCAGATATATTTGATTAAAATGTTAAGATGTAATAAAAAATTTAAGTGGTTAAACAAGGGATCACCTTTGTTTTTATTATTTATTATTATTTACTATAGAGAGAAAGAGGGTGTGAGTAGGGGAGAGGGGCAGAGGGAGAGAGAGAGAGAGAGAGAGAGAGAAAATCTTAAGCACGCTCCACGTTCAGCATGGAGCCCCATGCAGGGCTCAATCCCATGACCTCTATTGTTACCTGAGCCAAAATCAAGAGTCAGACGCTCAACTGACTGAGCCGTGCAGGCGCTCCAAGGGATCATTTTTAGAGAACAGATTAAGTGTATATAGTCACCAAAAGGTGATTTCTGATTATATACATGAGCCTCCTCTACTCAGGAACCATATGATCAACACTTAACAACAGGAGAGGGTAGGAACAGACCTGTAGAAAAATGTTGGCTTTGACACTAGTTCAAGGTTTACGGGGAAAGGGCTACTGGGCCATGCCAGTTCTTAGACATTGGGGTCCCATGGGAGGGGCCGCCAAAGCTTCAGGATACGCCTGGGAGTTTGGGCAAATCGTTTGTACCAGAATTTTCTCTGTGTTGAAACAACAGTCCCAATTCAAGTGGGCAGTGCCCCCAAATCAATGGAAACAAGGGAATAAATCAACAGACCTATTAACCGGTAAAAACCAATGCAAATTCTTAGCTTGACTCTTAAGACCATAATTGAAATCACTGCAGAAATAAGTTACCATTTGTTAGCCTGTCAGTCTTACCAGGATGAAAGAAAATATGGTGAGGCTGTACCTGGGCATTTTATACTTGGTAAAAAGTGGATCTAGTGATTCTACTCTTTTAAGGTAAATTTGAAAAGACTCCTTAAATTCACACACATATACATATACACACACTTCGCATTTGAATATCTATTGATTTATCAGTCTACCCTTTAGAAACCGATGTTACAACAAGCAAATCACAAGTATATCGAGCTACAGTGCAAGGGCATGAAGTATAGCATTGCGGAACAAAGATTTTAACAGCCATCCAGCTGTCTAACCATATGAAACTGGTCAAATGTGCAGCTCACTTATCTGATTTGACGTCATCCTTACAGCTTGCATAGTCCAACATAGATACAATCCGCATGAGCTGGAAAGATGTGCATGTAACACCCAAACCGGCAAAAAGTACACATGGGTATTACACACACCCATAAACACGGCATTAGAAACAAAGAGTAGCAAAAGACCGTCTTGTAAAAAGGATGTAAGAGAGTTAAAATACGTATAAAACCTCAGAAGCTAGAAATAATGGAACACATTAAGCCTTGAAAAAAAGTAAAATGAACGAATAGCAGAGTTAAAAACAAACAGTTTTCAAATGGAAAACAAAACTTGTTATATTAACTTAAACAAGCAAACAAATAAAGAAACAATGCCTAGGAAATCTGAAGTAGGGCAAAAAGAAAAAAAATATATATATATATATGGGAAAGAGAGAGAGAGAATTTTCTGTGCAAGACCCAAAACCCAGTGATCATAGATAAAATCCAATTTTACAAAACAACCTTTTACTGGATATGAACAAATCTACACTAAATAAAATGATAAAATAATACCAGGGAGAAACGATTCACAGCATATTTAACGTTGATATTCCCCATTATCGGCAAGGTAGAGAGAAAGAGGTCATCACGTTAGTGCTGGCGAGACTAAAAATTAGTAGGAAATTTTTAGACATGTTTGATGTGATCTGGGTTTAAAATATATACATCGTTTGATTCCTCAATTCTTTCCCTATGGATCCATATTATAGAAAAACTCACGTAATGTATTTATTGAAGAATATTCTTTACAGTAATTTTTCATAAGGGCGGATGTCTAAATAGGGATGGCTTCGCATCATTAGGAAGAATGAAGCACATCCATAACTGTATGAAGGAAATCTCTACAGCTCTCCTGTCCACAGTAGGACAACCTTGGCCTAGCCCTTCCCTAACTTTCCAGCAGGGAGGAAGAGACACCAAGTATCGATTGGGTCATTCGGTTTTATTGCTGCCATCACAAATTACTACAGACTTTACAACTGAAACAACAAAATGTATTATCTCACAGTCCCGTAGGTCAGGAGTCCTGGTTCCCTGGGCTGGTTCTGTGCTTTGGGTCTCACCCCGATTTATTACCAAAATCAAGTTGTTTGTCGTCGCGTTCAGAGAGGCTGTGGGAAGAATCTGCCTCCGAGCTCATGCCGATCCTTTGCAGAAACCAGATCCTCCAAGGACTGACGCTGCCATTTCCTTTGTCCCTGGGAGCCCGTCTAGGGTCCTTGGACCCCCTGCGTCACAGAGCTGGCACTGGGTCTTCGAGTTCTTCCCAGGCTGAACCCCTCTTCTGCCCTCCTCCTGCTTGGAAAGGGTCCTGTCATTACATTGGGGCCCGATAGATAATCTCTGCTTTAAGGTCACCTGATGAGTGAACGTAACATCTGTAAAGTCTCCTTTCAGAAGCAACTGGATTCTTATTTCGTTGAATGACCAAGGGGCAGAATTTTGGAGGAAGGAGGCATATTTAGAAGTCTGCCTACCAGACCCATTAACACAAGGAAACCCTGTCCCCAAGCCTCGGAACGCTTGTTCCTTGCTCCCTTCTGAGTTCTATATGGGTTTTATCTCCCAACTGGCAAACAGGCCGGCTTTTCTGGCCTCTTGAAACAGGTAGCTTTTACTCCCTACGTCTCCTACTTCCACACGGCATTCATTGGCTAACTTGCTATTATTACGCTCCTTCATCCAAACACTGCCATAAGTAGGCTCGGGACCTTCTCCTGAAAGATGGACCAGCCAGTGGCATTGACCTAATGCTCCTGGTCCTGATTCAAAGATCCTGAAGTCAGCGTGCATGGCTATACTTATAGGAAATAGGGCTCACCATTTTTATCCATGTACGTGGCCAGAAATACCACTCGCTTACATTGGAATGAAGGTCGAGTTTTTCATTTTTTTAAATGTTTATTTGTTTTTTGAGAGGCAGATAGAGCGTGAGTGCGGGACGGGCAGAGAGAGAGAGGGAGACACAGAATCTGGAACAGGCTCCAGACTCCCAGCTGCCGGCACAGAGCCCGACGCGGGGCTCGAACCCATGAACCGTGAGATCATGACCTGAGCCGAAGTCGGACGCTCAACCGACTGAGCCACCCAGGGGCCCCTCATTTATTTATTTGTTTTGAGAGAGTGGGAGAAGAGGGGGAGAGAGAGAGAATTTTCAAAAGGCTCCATGCCTAGCGTGGAGGCCAACACAGCTGGATCCCACGACCATGAGATCATGACTAGACATCAAGAGTCAGACGCTTAACCCACTGAGCCTTCCAGGCGCCCCTGTTTTGCTGTGTTTTGTTTCAATATTTTCTCATTCTATTCTCAGTGGGGGCTGAACCAGCAGTAGGCCCAAAACGTCGTTGGAATAAAGCAGGCGGTGATTTTCATACAGGCATGATTCCACACGAAGTAGGTCAGGGAGGGCATGTTTCCCACGAGGAATAAAGGGCAGAGGACGTCTGTCAGCACATACGTGGAAGAAGCCAGTGGCTGCACAGGATAAAGAAGCCCACTCTGAGTCCATGAGGCTTTTCTCCGTACTTCGAAAACACAAACGGAGCGACGCGATGCTGGGCACAGAACGCCTGGTCGATGCATTGTTTGCACGGACCCACATGGTACCAGAACTCAGTTCATGATTACAGATCACTGTTAATTGACCACATGTGGTTGGACTCTGGTGACTTGGAGGGTACACGACATCTCGGCGTCCCGGGGGACAGGGCCGTGTCAGCAGTCTCCCCTACTTTCTCAGACACCCCCTCACCCCCCAGTCCTTGGGGTGGTTTCCTGCGGACCTGTGGATGCGGCCCCGTGTGGACACGGGCTGCCAGTAGCTTGTGGAAATCTGATTCAGGGATTCGGGGACTTTGTAAAGGTGACGGGTGGGATTCACGCGTGGCAGGGACGGCTTCTTCTGTGCCACTCTTTTCCTGGTAGGGAGTTGTTTCCGGAACGGGCTGGACAGGCAGGGGCTGTATTTCTCAGCTTGTCTTCCCCCGACGTGGAATCACTTGACCCATAAAACACAACATCCGTGCTGTGGTGCGGGCACTCGTGGGGTATGTCTCCTCCCCCACCTGCTGGACGGCAGGGCCCCGGGGTGGGGGTGGGGGTGGGGATGGGGGTGGAACTTCGAATGCCCATCTGGAAAACAGCGACCATCTGGCCGGGGGTATCATCCACCCATGAGACATATTATTGCATTAAGTCAATAAAAATTTGGGTTTACAAATACAAGTTTAATGGAGGTGTAGATGGGGCTGCAAACGCTTCTCTTTTTTTATGTTTATTTATTTTTGAGAGGGAGACAGAGAGAGAGAGAGAGGGGAAGGGGCAGAGAGAGAGGGAGACACAGAATCCGAAGCAGGCTCCAGGCTCCGAGCTGTCGGCACAGAGCCCGACGTGGGGCTCGAACTCGCGAACTATGAGATCATGACCTGAGCCAAAGTGGGATGCTTAACTGACTGAGCCACCCAGGGGCCCCACACTTTTTTTTTTTAATGTTTGTTTATTTTGAGAGAGAGGAAAAAAAAAAGAGAGATGGGGGAGGGGCAGAGAGAGAGAGAGAGAGAGAGAGAGAGTTCCAAGCAGGCTCCATGCTGCCAGCACAGAGCCTGAGGTGGGACTCGATCTCAAGAACCCTGCGATTGTGACCTGAACTGACATCAAGAGTGGGATGCCTGGGGCGCCTGGGTGGCGCAGTCGGTTAAGCGTCCGACTTCAGTCAGGTCACGATCTCGCGGTCCGGGAGTTCGAGCCCCGCGTCGGGCTCTGGGCTGACTGCTCAGAGCCTGGAGCCTGTTTCCGATTCTGTGTCTCCCTCTCTCTCTCTCTGCCCCTCCCCCGTTCATGCTCTGTCTCTCTCTGTCCCAAAAATAAATAAACGTTGAAAAAAAAAAATTAAAAAAAAAAAAAAAGAAAAAAAAAAAAAAAGAGTGGGATGCCTAACGGACTGCGCCTCCCGGATGTCCCAGGGGCTACCAACGCTGCTGCGGAAGAAAGCATAGGCTTTAGACACTCTGAACTGTAACACTGTGTGACCGTCACACCTCCTCAAGTTCCAGCCTGACTGTCTTCATTTCAACCCCACAGAGTCCAGGGAGGAAAAGCCTGGCAGGGCAGGAAACACGCGCGCCGATGCGTCTCTGCATAACCGCTAATTATTTTAAACCTCACACGTTTATTTTTGAACAGCATATTGGCAGAATAAATATTTCACCGGAACACTGTTTCTTCTTTAACCAAGTGGCTTTCAGCCGATTTGTAAACCGCTATGCAAACAGAAAATGATTTGCTCTCCAGAACTCACCTTTTCCGGACACCAACTTCCGCTGACACGAATTGACCCCTACTAACATCTCCGTCGGCTTGGTCCCATGGACTGCGGTCTGCAGGTTGTGAGGCTCCCAGAGACATGGGCCAGATGCCCTGATATCTCTGCCAACGTTCATATGGACGGCTGCGATGGAAAGGTTCAATTCTGGAGTTTTCCAGGTGATTTTCGTCTTCTCTGCAGTCCAGGGGCCCACACAGCAAAGAATGGCTTCATCCCCAGCTCTCAAAAGGCATCCGGCGGCAAGTTCTTCACGGACATGGTCCCCTTGGCTTTTGTCGGCTGTGTGTTTCTGTAGATCCAGGAGTCCTTGGAGAGAGGCCAGCTGAGTGGCATTCGGGACCTCCCCTGATAGGTGCCCCTACCTCTGAGCTGCCCTCCCAGAACCCAATGAAACCATCTCCCGTTGTCTCTCCATAAAACAAATACAAACACAGAACTGCCCGAGGCTCACTGGCAGGTGATACCGGTGCACGGGCAGATTTGACAATATTTAAGGGTGAGATCCAAGTTTTAGCATAGCGACAGTTATTGTCAATAACAGTGCAAGATAATGGAGTGTTGTCTTTGCATGGCAAATTTTTAAATTCTCAGTGGTTTTCACTGTGCTTAATTTAGTGTAGACCACAACGTTGGGACTGCAGAAATGGCCAGGAGAACAGGTCAAAAAAAAACCCCCAAATACAAAAACAAAACGTGACCTTGGTTATTTATCATCGTGACTCTATAGTGATTTTGTAAGTGAAAAGGTCTGGTAGAGATATAAGCAATTTGCTGAAATTTTCCAAATAAATGAGAGGGTGGATGAATGATGTTGGGGGGGGGGGGTTGCAAATGAGGGCGAGGACATGTCAATGAAAAAAAAAACAATGTTGTTTAAATCCAGAAAGCAACTTAAACGTGTCTTAAATGATATAGTTATATACTGCTAAAATTCTGGAGAATGTGCCTTGGAAGAGAATAAGCACTAGCAAGTTTTACTAACCTGAGAAGGTAATTAAACAGGATGGTAACCTGCAGAACTGGGCTTTTAACACCGATGTGTCTTGTTTATTTTGGAAGCAGACACCTTCTAAAATTCTAATTTACTCTGTGTGTGTGTGGGGAGGGGTGCAATTGTATGTGTAACGTCTTTATTTGATTCCACCAAGTCTCCCACTTTATGATACCTTGTCCTTGCCAAAAACAGATTTGCTTTCTCCGTGTTGCTCTGTTTTTAGAAATATAATTGCCCCACACTTGGAGAGATTCCTGCAGTTCTGACAACAGACGAAGTTGAAATTGGATCGTGCGCAGTGTTAGTAGGGAAGAGCGTATTTCACCAAGGATCAGTTAATTGTTAAAGAAAATTAAAAATCCACCAAGAGTTGGCTGAATGTGGATGAACCAATTATCTAAAGCGACCACAGGCTTTACAAGCATAGTGCAAATTTTGGATTCGTGGAGAGTTGCTTAATTTGTGGTTTGCAAGGCTGAAACCCAGAGACGTGTGAATGGGGAGTTCTGTGTGGTGATGGTTTGATTTTGTTGTCTACCCTGTCTCAAAGCCACTCCACACGGAGCGTTAAGGCCCGTCCAGAAGGAGCGTTTAATTAGTCACAGTTTTCAGAAGAAAAATAGTATTACTTCCTCTAGCAAGGTGATGACTTCTGACTCCAGGAAAAGAATGCAAAAAATTGTATCATTCGATTGTACAACCCAGGATTAAGGCAAATGATAATTTTTTTAAGTTTTTTTTTGGGGGGGGGAGATTGATTTTTTTTTTTTGGTATTTTTGAGAGAGAGAGAAAGAGAGAGAGCAGGGAAGGGGTAGAGAGAGAGGGACAGAGAGAGAATCCTCTGTGAGCACAGAGCCTGGAGTGGGGCTCAAACTCAGGAACCAGGAGATCATGACCTGAACCAAATTCAAGAGTCAGACACTTAACTGATTAAGCCATCCGGGCACCCAATATTTTTTTTTTTTAATGAGGAATGAGTGCACATATTTTACTTCGGTTATTTCTTTTGGTACTACTCTGAAAATCTGAACGAACTGACAATCAATATTTATGTTATTTTTAATATGAGGAAACTGCTTCTTTATCATGGGCTTACTATTACGAACACCAACTATATTTGGGGACAGCCTAATCAGCTGGCTAACACCATGCCCCTTCATCTACAAGACAGCAGGGACCACAACTGTATGCATAGAGTTTAAAAGGACACGATGCTTTGACCGATTTTTATCAAAAGACAGCGTATTTCCCTGAGAAGGAATATCATCAGATCTCTAAAGCCCTCTGGTCCAGTGGCCCTACTTGTAAGATTCTTACTGTCTCACGGAATCCAGCCAGTCCAAAAATAACTTCATACTGCTCTAACTCCCAACTCTCATACAATTATTTATTTAACAACGAGACTTCGAGGTCAACACATAAACTTAACTTTCAATTTTGGAATATTCAGCTCTCTTATTTTTTTTTTTATTTTTTTTATTTTTTTTTTTAATTTTTTTTTTCAACGTTTATTTATTTTTGGGACAGAGAGAGACAGAGCATGAACAGGGGAGAGGCAGAGAGAGAGGGAGACACAGAATCGGAAACAGGCTCCAGGCTCCGAGCCATCAGCCCAGAGCCTGACGCGGGGCTCGAACTCACGGACCGCGAGATCGTGACCTGGCTGAAGTCGGACGCTTAACCGACTGCGCCACCCAGGCGCCCCTCAGCTCTCTTATTTTTAATGCTTATTTTTTGAGAGTGGAGGGGGAGGGACAGAGACAGGGATGGAGAGAGAATCCCCAGCAGGATCTGCACTGTCAGCACAGAGTCCAGATGCGGGGTTCAGACCAACAAACTGCGAGATCATGACCTGAGCCAAAGTCTGACGCCTAACCGACTGAGCCACCCAGGCGCCCTTGTGATATGCAACTCTTAAAAAATAAACAAACCAACAAACAAAAAACAAAGGCTGTTTTATATCGTGTCTCTGAGTGTAACAATAATTTCTATTTCCAAAATTTAAAGCCACTTTCTTGACATAACAATGGTCTACTTCCTTTTGGATGTCTTGTTAAATAAACCTCAGTCACCAAAAACAGGCTTCCCATATGCAAAGAGCTTTGTAAGATGTATGCCTATGTTATAGACGGAAACAGCAGCTTAATTTCGTTGTTTTAAACGAAATCAGTTAAATTAAGTGGAATAACCATTGATTTGTTGTGTTATTTTATGACTTCATTTGTAACTATTTATTGGTTTACCTAATATCGCTGAAGTGGAATTCACCTATTGGCAGAAACTGATCAGATATTTCAAATCAATTTTCTCTGTGAGAAATAAAAGCTGTTTGTATATTTCCCTATTTGAAATGAAACAAATCGAGACAGGAAAACCTTCTGTTTTTAGGCAAAGGAGAGTTCCCAAGGTGATGTAAGTTTTCAAGAGTATGAGCCAGGAGATGAAAAACAGCAGAGGGGGAGGCTGGCATTTGATATCTCTTTTCTCCTTGACAGAGGGTTTCTTGATTTTTTAATGTTTATTTATTTTGAGAGAGAGACAGAGAGAGCAAGAGTGGGAGAGGGGCAGAGAGAGAGAAAGAGAGAGAGAGGGAGAGAGAGAGAGAGAGAGAGAGAGAGAGAGAGAATTCCAAGCAGGCTCCATGCTGTGAGTTCAGAGCCCAATGTGGGGCGCCTGGGTGGCTCAGTCGGTTAAGTGTCTGACTTCAGCTCAGGTCATGATCTCACGGTCTGTGGGTTCAAGCCCCGAGTTAGGCTCTGTGCTAACAGCTCAGAGCCTGGAGCCTGCTTCGGATTCTGTGTCTCCCTCTCTCTCTGCCCCTCACCCCCCACTCACACTCTGTCTCTCTCTGTCTTAAAAATAAATAAACATAAAAAAATAAAAAACCTTACCAGGTTGGGGGGCAGGGCACCTGGGTAACTCGGTTAAGCATCTGATTCTTGATTTCAGCTCAGGTCATGATCTCACGGTTCACGAGTTCCATCCTTGCCTGGGGCTCTGCACTGACAGCGTGCAACCTGCTTGGGATTCTCTCTCTCTCTCTCTCTCTCTCTCTCTCTCTCTCTCCCTCTCTTCCCCTCTCCCTGCCTCTCTCTCGAAGTAAATAAATAAACTTAAAAAAAAATACTCACCTGGTTGTACATTACAGATATTTACATTTAATCACTTGTCAATTATGCCACAACAAGGCTCTTAAAAAAAAGCATAGGCATCTGTATACAAGGCTTCCTTTCCAGAGAGACACCCCAGGCACTGCTTACCTGTGCATTTAGGGCAGGTTGCATTTTCTTCTACCCTGGGTCTCAGCATCTGCAAACAGAAGTTACTTTCTTGTTCTCTTGGAGCATTTCTAATCCCCCTGGAGGCAGCCTCCCACTGAACTGCGAGCCAGCTTGTTTACCTCTTTGCTCTGGTTACAAAGTTGCATGTTCTACCTGTAATCTGCCCAGAAACTGTTGTGTTCAGGGCGCATTTTGAGAAGCCAGTGTTTTACAGAAATGTATACAGCAGAAATTCCTGCCCTGTTATTACCCCTGTGTTTACAGATGAGAGTTAAGTTAATTGATTTACACTGATTTGAATGTAACAGAATACCGAGCCAGGAGCCCCGACTGAGGGGCTGGAAATGCTCCGGGCAGAGCCCCATCTAGGGCACAGGCATCTGGTGACAGACTTGTTTAATCCAGGGGACCTTGGTGATGTGGCCACCTCCGCACCCCTCTGTCACTTCAGTTGTGAGCTGCTACAGTTACATTATATCTTCCTTAAAGCACAGCCACCATGGGACAACTTTTCATAGGTTCTTTAGAGACTATGTTACACTTTTGGGGTTCAGTTTTCAAACCATTAGCCCTGAAGGTAGCATTTTGAAAGGTTTTGTGCTCCAAATTCCACAATAGCGGTTTCATTTGTTTGTTGTTGTTATTCTTTGGCTGTTATGGAACTACACACCAAGTCCTGGGATACCAAACAGAGAAAGAACAAGGCTTTCTTTAAGGAGAACGGGGGTCTCCAGCACACCCTCCTCAAACCCCTGAAGTGGTTTGAAATGTTCCCAAGGCGTCACCATGGAAACACTGAGTTATTTGGAAACCATTTGCAAACCACTTTTCTCCAATGATGCCCAGATCCCATCGTGGGTCAAATCTGGGAACTCAGCTCTCATTCTATAATGGGGATCACTCTGTGCATTCAGAATGTTGGGTTTCCATATTGAAGCCCATCTATAAATTTCTCTTTCTCTTTCTCTCCCTAACAATATTTCTAGTAAATTTCTCTGTCTCTAATATTTCCAAAGGTCAAAAAAAAACAATGATGTTAGGTTTTATTAATCTTAAAATTCTTCCCATTTTGATATTAATGCCTTTCATTTCTTTTATGCCCTCCTTATTTATATCCCCACCTTTCTGTCATTGTAATGGGATGCATTAGACTATAGACTATGCATTGGACTATAGACTAGACTAGGTTGAATAGATTGTCAAGTTCAGGTCAAAAAAGATGATAGTGAAGATTTTCAGAGTCTTTTCATTTATTTACTTATTTATCTATCTATCTATTTATTTATTTATTTATTATTAGAACACAGGTGATACACAGTGTTGCATTAGGTTCATGGGTTCAACATAGTGATTCCACAAGCTTATACATTATGCTATGTGTCCAAGTGTAACTACCAGCTTATCCATTGAGATGATGACACCATTGGCCACATTCCCTATGCTGTGCTTTCTATTCCCCCATTTACCCACTTTACTGCATAACCGGAAGTCTGTATCCCACTGGCACTCACTCATTTTACCCATCCCCCCCCCCTTCTCTGACAACCATCAACTTGTTCTCTGTATTTATAGTCTTTTCATTTTTTTTTTAGTTTTGTTTATTTATTTTGAGAGAGAAAGAGCGTAAGCAGGGGAGGGGCAGTGAGAGGGAGAGAGAGAGAATCCCCAGCAGGCCCCGTACTGTCAGCACAGAGCCCGATGTGGGGCTTGAACTTGCAAACCCTGAGATCATGACCTGAGCTGAAATCAGGAGTTGGACGCTTCACCGACTGAGCCACCCAGGCACCTGAATAGTCTTTTCATTTTTTAAAAAGTTCATGTTTATTTGTTGTTGCTGCCACTGCTGATTTTTGGTTTTCCACATTAAACGGCATTCTTTGATGGAGGAGTCATGGGGTTCAGCCTACATGATGGCTTGTTAATTTTTCACCCCTTCAAGAGTATAATGGAAAACACCTGTAATGAGATTATTCTTGCATGCCATAATTTAAAAATTGTCCTTGGAATTTTCTCAACAGTTCTGTGAATTTCATTTGAATAGGTTGGAATTCCTGCATTTTTAATATGTTTATTAGTTTTCTATTTTATACCATTGAAGAAAACTATGGGTTTAGCGTCTTTAATAAATATTCTGGAAAAAAAGTTCTTCTTGAACTATAAATTGTTTTTTCTTTATTTTATTTTAGAGAGAGAGAGAGCATGAGCTGGGAAGAGAGACAGAGGGAAAGAGGCAGAGAATCTTCTGGAACTATAATTTGAAATGAAATGCTGTTATAAATTTGTGGCCTTTAAGCCCAAATGTCCATCGATGGATTAATGGATAAAGAAGATGTGGTATATACACACACACGATGGAGTATTATTCGGCAATCAAAAAGAATGAAATCTTGCCATTTGCAACTACGTGGATGGAACTGGAGGGTATTATGCCAAGTGAAATTAGTTAGAGAAAGACAAAAATCACATGACTTCACTCATATGAGGATTTTAAGAGACAAAACAGATGAACATAAGGGAAGGGAAACAAAAATAATATAAAAACGGGGAGGGGGACAAAACAGAAGAGACTCATAAATATGGAGAACAAACTGAGTGTTGCTGGAGGGGTTGCGGGAGGGGGGATGGGCTAAATGGGTAAGGGGCATTAAGGAATCTACTCCTGAAATCATTGTTTCACTATATGCTAACTAATTTGGATGTAAATTTAAAAAAAATAAAAAATAAAATAAATTATAACCAAACAAGTGAAAAAATAAATAAATAAATGAGTGAATGAAAAAAAAGTTGACGCTTTTAATTATTTGCAATATATATATATATATATATATGAGATTTTTGAAAATTCTAAATATATACTATAACATGGTAGTAGAAACTGAAAGACTACACTGTAATATTTTTAAAACACCCTTATAATAAGCTTCTGTAGATTTTCAATTTTTTTCACAAAGGTAGGTATTTAAAATTTTTCCTAAAACTAAGTTCCTAACTATCACAATATATTAGTTCCATTATATTTGAAATCACAGAGAATGTTTTCACCTCCATGAACTCCTTTCAGTATCAACTAATTTTGATATATTAGTCCAGAAGCATCAATGAGCATGCAGAAAATATTATGAGTTATTTCATTAGACATTTATAAGCATTTACCTTTCAGTTAAGCACTACAAGATTAATTGCTTGCCCTTAGGATGTTTTATGTTTTATTGCAAAGATAAATAACTTGGTCGAATTTACACAGCTACTAAGTGTCAGAGCTAATGATAAAACACAGGATTCGGAATTCACTTTATTACATTTTTGGATATATCTGACTGGAAACCGGGACACGCATAACATTTAAAATAATTTTCCACCCAGAATACAGGGTAATTGAATATAATGTCAATGATATAGTCAGAAGTATAGGTATAGGCTTGTTATTTTGTGTATTAGCCACACACACACACACACACACACACACACACACACGACATAAAAGCTAGTGAATTTCTGCACAGTCATTGTATTTCCTGTAACAGACAATGGAATGTGTTCTCCTCATCTGCTACCCTGGGGTTAAGGTGTCTATTTGCATCTGGCTACAGGATACTACGTGCACTCTTTATGGTCCTTTTGTAATCAAGTCTGTGACAATATCTGTCCAGCCAGACTCCCCTGATCAACAACCTCATTTTTATTCTTCTCATTCACAAGAATTTGAAGGAAGTCCATGAATTCTCCCTGGAGTTCACCATCAGCAAAACTTCAAAAACGCAGGAAAGAATGGCTGGCAAGGATGACAGTCTGAAGACAGATCACAGAATCCTCTTTTCAAGTTACAAAACAAAGATCAAAATAGTACACAAAAACAAGTAAGCCAAGGTTTGAAAAAAAGAAAAAGAAAAAAATCTGGCAAAGGAATAAATGTCGGTTGTAGTATGGAATACTATGTATGCAATAAAAATTTAAATCTACCCTGCATTCAAAAATACAGATGACTTTCATAAACACATGCTGAGCAAAAACCCTAGACCACTCAAAAATGTGTATGCTATGATTCCATTTATCAAATGTAGAAAACAAATCAAATTACTCCATGTTCTATCTGCCTTGTGAGAGCGATAAGGATGGGCAGCAAACAAAGAAAAAACGTCAAGGGATCTTTCCGGATGCCAGGAGTCATCTGATTCTTTTTCTGAGTGTTGTTTATATGAGTGGGTTCATAGCGGAAAAACTTCATGGGGCCGTGTGCACGTTTCATACATGTATCACTTCAGTAAGATGTTTTTAAGGTGAAATGGCTTTAGTTTGGCAGGTCAATAGATTAATTTTCCTTTTCTTTAAGAATGTGTTTTTTAATAGTTTTTTAAATTAATTTTAGTTTTCCCTTTAAGAATTTCTTTTTTTTTTCTTAATTTTTTTAATGTTTATTTTTGAGAGAGACAGAGTGTGCGTGGGAGGGGGCAGAGAGAGAGAGGGAGACCCAGAATCCGAAGCGGCTCCCGGCTCTGAGCTGTCAGCATAGAGCCCCACCCGGGGCTCAACTAGGAAGGAATGGCAAGCTCATGACCTAAACCGAAGTCGGACGCTTAACCGACTGAGCCAAGCAGGTGCCCCATGTTTTTGTTTTGTTTTGGGTTTTTTTGTTTTAAGTAAGAAGGAAACAAGAAAATACCTTCTCAAGTACCAACCAAAGGGAGAAATACACTTAATGTCATAAGCTTCAAAATAAGGGCATTTTGGAGCGCCTGAGTGACTGAGTCAGCAAAGTGTCCGACTCTTAATTTCAGCTAAGGTCATGATCTCACGGTTCACGAGTTTGAGCCCCGCATTGGGCTCTGCACTGACAGTGTGGAGCCTGCTTGGAATTCTCTATCTCTCCCTCTCTCTCTGTTCCTCCCCGACTTGTGCTATCTCTCTCTCAAAATAAATAAATATACTTAAAATATTTTTTTTAAATAAATGAAATAAGGGCGTTTCATTTTCCACTCTCTTTCCTTTCCTCAGATTTTATAAATGTTTGTGTACCATGAATACCTGATCTTTATAATACAGCAGAGAAATATTCCTAAAGACGACATCTTAGGAAATGAAATGGAAAAACCAAAGACATTTCCTCACGGGGGGCACTAGGGATGTGCGAGCGCATAGGCTGTTCCTCTAATATCTTAATCTGTCTTAGGGATACCAGTGGAATCAATCAGAGAAGGGCAAACATTTATCACGCAGTGAATCTATTCCTATTCCAGATGATATAGCTGGAAATGCAGAAGAAGCAACAATAACATGAATACAAGGATTTTTAAAAGTGCTTAAGGCAATAGAAAATAAAGATCATTTCTGCGTAGAGCTATTAAAGAATAAAACATGGTAGCAGAGACAATTTCATCTAAAATAGCCAAAAATTAGGAGAAGGAGGAGGGAGGAAGAGAGGCTGGGAGGAGACAATAACAAATTCAGGCATAAACTTAAGAAGAAATGTGTGAGGACCACACGAGGAAAACCCCAAGCATCCCTGAACAACACGACCATAGACGTGAACAAATAGAACAAATAGGAAGATACCTCTGTCCTTTGATAGAATGACCCAGTATCATGTAGGTGTCAGCTTTCCCTGAGTCACTACTATTTCATGTGATGCAGATAAGATACTAAAAAGGTTATTTTTGGAGTCATAAAGGATGACTTCAATGTTCACATTAAAAAGAAAACAAAGAAAAAACTAAAAGAAACAGAGGTGCACCTGGGTGGCTCAGTCTGTTAAGCTTCCGACTTCAGCTTAGGTGATGATCTCCTGGTCTGTGAGTTCGAGCCCCACATCGAGCTCTGTGCTGACAGCTCAGAGCCTGGAGCCTGCTTCGGATTCTGTGTCTCCCTCTCTCTCTGCCCCCCCCCACCCCGCTCAGGCTCTCATTCTCTCTCTCTCTCTGTCAAAAATGAATGAATATTAAAAAAAAAAAAAAAAAAAAAGACCAGGGGCCCCTGAGTGGCTCAGTTGATTGAGCATCTGACTTCAGCTCGAGTTATAATGTCATGGTTTTTGGGTTCAAACCCCACATCGGGCTCTCTGCTGCCAGCGTGGAGCATGGAGACTGCTTTGGATCCTCTGTCTCCCTCTCTCTCTGCCCCTCCTCTGCTCTCTCTCTCTCTTTCTCTTTCAAAAATAAATAAACATTAAAAATATTTTAAAAAATTAAAAAGGTACAGTACCTTGGTACAACTTGAATACCAAAACCAGGAGTGGAGTTTATCTTAGTGGATTGAACAAAGAAACATGAGTATAGACGTAAGTAGATACAATATTGTAATAAATCACCATCATGGGGCCATCACCTGGTTTCAACTATTATCAGCTCATTGCCAATCTGTTTCCATGTTTTCCTCTTTACTACCCAATTTCCTTCTTTTTATATTCTACGAAGTTAGTATTTATACAACACTCCCACCTCATAGGAAGCACAAAGTTAGAAAGTCATTGTCTCACTTGCTGTGTGAAATATTCCTAACCTGTACCATTCTGGGATAAGGGAAGAAGGGACCATACAGGGGCCATTGGGTACATATGTGTAGGAGAGCCTCATACTCTCCACGTATTCTCCCACAGATCACAAAAGGAAAAGGCTCCCCGTGTGTCACTTACATAGGACAGAATGATAGCACTCGCCTTGAGTTGCAGCACAAGAGAAAATCCGCAACGGTGATCTCGTCAATTCTTGCCAGAAATGATTAACGTGAATCTACATTTTCGGAAACAATCAAAGAAATACAGGTTCGGGGACAATTTACAATGAAAGTGGCCAAGACTCATCGAAAATGTCGAATGTCCTCAAAGAACAAAATCAACTGGTTGGGGTGGGACCGGATGCACAGAGCGTAAGCACACAGGTGCAGGAACTCCAGCTGGGCTCCAGGACCACAGGAGAGGGAGCCACGAAAAGCATTCTGTGGACATCCTGGGAAATTTAAGGGCGGGCTGCTGATTGGGGGATTGGACTGACTTAAAGTTAATTTCTTGGGTGTGGTGTGACAATGGTACTGAAGTTAGAGATGAAGGGGTCTTTTTACCTAGAAAATGCATACAGGGATACTTGAGATTAAGGCAGCATATCATCTGTAACTTATTTTAACATATTTCAGCAAAATGTGTATATATGGAGAGAGATCGAGAGAGAGGGAGAGGTATAAAGGAAAGAATTGCTCTAAGTACAGTATCTTTTATGTATGTTTTATGTATCTACAAATTTTTTCAAAATAGAAAGGTGATATAAGAGAACAATTAAATGTATGTGCATGGAAACCAGAGAGAGAGCAAGCAGGTGAGAGGGAGAGAGAGAATGAGACATGGAGAGAGGGAGGGAGGAAAGGAAGGAGAGAGAGAGAATGAACTGGGGGGAAAAAGACTGATGGGTCTCATGCATCAGGGGTAGGATAATAATGAAGTAGAATTTACTCACCCTTTTGAAACAATATACCTTCTTCCATTGAGCAAAATAGAAAAAGTTGCAAAGGCATGACAAAAAGTAAAATACTCCTCAGAAGCGAAAAACATGATCCAATATGCAAGTGTCAGAGAGGCTGATGAGGAAAATAAAACCCAGAAAAGAGAAAGAAATTTCCAAGAGCCTCAAGTAATGGAAACTCTTTTTTTTTTAAGTTTATTTATTTATTTTGAGAGAGAGAGAGAGGGCGCACACACACACACACACACACACACACAGGCCAGCACCAGCCGGGGAGGGACAGAGAGACAAGGAGATAGAATCAGAAGTAGGCTCCAGGCTCCGAGCGGTCAGCACAGAGCCCGACGCGGGGCTTGAACTCACAAACCGTGAGATCATGACCTGAGCTGCGGTCGGACACTCCACCAACTGAGCCACCCAGGAGCCCCAGGAACAGAAACTCTTAACCATGGTAGACGTTTAAAAGAAAATAAATCTCAAGAATGGAAAACGAACACAAAAACAACAAAAATAAAACTGGCGAAACAATTGAAGGAGATTAAAAAGGAGACTGGAGATACTATTGGTGGCAACGCACACTGGTGCAGCCACTACAGTGGAAACAGAATGGAGGTTCCTCCAAAAGTGAAAAGCAGAAAGTTTCCTCAGAAAGTTAACTACCTTATGATCCAACAATTGCAGTACGAATGCCAAAAGATACATGCACCCCGATGTTTATAGCAGCACTAATGACAATAGCCAAAGTTTGGAGAGAGCCCAAATGTCCATCCGCTGATGAACGGATAAAGAAGATGTGGTTTATATACACGATGGAATATTCAGCCATACAAAAGAATGACATCTTGCCATTTGAAATGACGTGGATGGAGCTAGAGTATTATGTGAAGTGGAATGAGCCAATCAGAGAAAGACAAATACCATATGACTTCACTCCCATGTGGAATTTAAGAAAGAAAACAAACAAGCAGAGAGAGAGAAAAAAAGGGGGGGGCAAACCAAGAAACAGACTCTTGACTCTACAGAACTGGTGGTTACCAGCGGGGAGGTGGGCAGGATGGGGGGCGGGGGTTGAGTGAAATAGATGATGGGGATTGAGGAGTCCACCTGCGATGGAAGTGTTGAATCACCGAATTCTACACCTAAAACTAACATCGCATCGTACGTTCACTAAGTGGAATTTAAGTAAGACATTAAAGGATACTGGAGAAATAAGGATGACAGAGAAATACGAACATAATTTCAAAACTCAAAACAGAGTTAATTAGACACAAACAGAGCAGATTTAGGAAAGATAAGAAGAGCTTCTAAAAGGAATTAACTCTGCAGGCACCTTGATTTTGGACTTCTGATCTCCACAAGTGTTAGAGAATAAAACTATTTTATTTGTTTTGTTTTATTTTATATTATTTTATTTTATCTTATCTTATTTTACTTTATTTTATTTTATCTTACTTTATTTTATTTTATTTTATTTTATCTTATTTTACTTTCTTTTCTTTTTCTTTTCTTTTCTTTTCTTTTCTTTTCTTTTCTTTTCTTTTCTTTTCTTTCCTTTTTAAGTTTTGAAGCCAACCAGAAAATATTAACAAGTTTCATAATACAGTTGTCCCCTGCTTCTTATTTGTGGGGAATACATTCCAAGATCCCTAGTAGATTCCTGAAACTATAAGAGTATGGAACCCTATATACACCATGCTTTTTTTTTCCCTATACACACATACCTAAGATAATGTTTAATTGATAAACTGGTCACAGTAAGGGTTAGCAACAACAGATAATTATAAAATAGAACGATTATAACAATATGTTATAATAAAAAATTATGTGAATGTGGTCTCTTTCTCTCTCCAAATCTTACTGTCCTGTGTTCACCCTTCTTGGGATGATGTAAGAAGATATAATTCCCCCGTGGTGGGGATGAGGCGAGGTGAATGATGTGGGCATCATGACTTGGGGGCGGACAACCTTTTGAGGAATCCTCCTGAAGACGGTCCTCTTGCCTCTGACCACGTGGACTAGGGGGTAACTGAAACCTTGGGAAGCAAAACTTCAGATAAGGGGGGGGGACTACTTTACTCTGTTTAGTAGAGAATTTGAAACAAACCTAGCTTTGTAGCAGTAATGAAACGTGGCATATCTATTTGGAAAAGAATTTTGAAAATCCATTGAAATGTAAGATTTCCATGAGACATTAATTCCAGAACTGTTTCTATCAGAGGCAAATTTCCATCTCTCTGCATATTTATTGGGTGCTATAATAGCATAGACAGTAAACAAACTTGATGTCCATTATTAAAAGGCTTGCTAAATGAACTGATTGATTAAAATACAGAGTACTTCCCAGAAGTTGAAACGACTGACACCTACATGTACTAACATATATTTAAAGATACTGTTGAATGAAAACCTAGTAAAGGTAGCCTTATAAACATGATAGAATATTCACTCAATGTAATAAAGTTGGCAAAAAAACATTAAATATTTGTAAGGGTACATATATATGATGGAAGTAAATAAGATGCAGAAGGGATAAACATCAAACTGCTAATAGTGTTATTTCTGGGAATCAGAGGGGGAGGCTGAGAAGAAAGGACTGTTGTTCATCAACAGCACTTAATTCTGTTCTGAATGCTTATGTTTTCAAGAATTCATTAACCACGGATTACCATTTTTAAATCTACTATTGCCATTCTGATCAGTAAATGATGGATAATAGAGAGAACCCACAAAATGGACTATAGAAAATTCATTTAGGATAATTCTCTTAATACGAAGACAGTGTTAAATCTACAGATGGAATGAGCACAAGGAAAAATCACCCCCCCCCCAAAAAAAAAAAAACCTGCGAGTACTATTCAAATAATTTAATTTCAAAATTACAGGAATAATTCTTCAGGCAACCAGACCAAAAGAGAAAGCTACATATAAAATAGAATCAATGCCCAGATTTCTCCAAGCAATTTTTAACATGAGAAGAAAATCTAGCCAGATATTAAATATAAGTTTGACCCACATTTTATACCCAACCAGCATAACAAAGGCACAGATATTCTCAAATGTTCAAAACGGAACAGAACATGAGAACTTGGGTGGCTCAGGTGGTTAAGCGTCTGACTCTTGATTTTGGCTCAGGTCGTGATCTCACAATTGGTAAGAAAGAGCCCCGAGTCAGGTCGGTGCTGATACTGTGGAGACTGATTGGGATTCTTTCTCCCCTTCTCTCTCTGCCCCTCCACTGCTCATTCTCTCCCTCTCAAAAAATAAAAATAAATAAACATAAAAAAACAGAACCAAACCAATATACAAAAAAAAAAAAAAAGTTTGGGGGAAAATAAGTTACAGACCTTTTAAAAAATTCAATGAATAGGGGCGCCTGGGTGGCTCAGTCGGTTGAGCGTGCGACTTCCGCTCAGGTCATGATCTCGCAGTCGGGGAGTTCAAGCCCTGTGTCAGGCTCTGTGCTGACAGCTCAGAGCCTGCAGCCTGCTGCAGATTCTGTGTGTGTGTGTGTGTGTGTGTGTGTGTGTGTGTGTCTGCTCCTCTCCCGCTCACACTCTATCTCTCTCAAAATTAAATAAACATTAAAACGTTTTTTAAAATATTAAAAACTAAATAATCCAACAAATAAATCCGACTAAACTACATAAAATTTAAGAAAAATTTAACCACTGTGCTTGGCTATCCTCCCTGCCCTTAACAGCATGCAAACCATTTCACAGTTGTGCCTACCTCCCTCCGGTTTATTCTCTGTCTCTCCGTCTCCTTCTGTTCTAGTTCTCTCTCTCTCTGTGTAAGGGTCCCTTTCCCTCCATTCCAGCTCTGTTCCTTCCAAAGTTCAAAAGGCAATTTTTTCAGTTTCTACTATATAATATTCACATCTGTCTTCCGACATAACAAATTTCCGTCTGATCACTGTTCCCCATTTTTATTGCTTTCAAATATTTTTGTTAACAAAGGATGATTACCTAGACAGTGTATTTTTGTGATGAAGACACATTTGATAGTCATTCACATCCCTTCACTCTTACTTCAGTCCATTTTCTTTTGTCAGAATAAATTAAAAAGAAATTTAACAGATTCTATTGAAATCAATATTCAGTGGGATCCTCACTCTATTCTCTGAAATATGTGACTCATTCTAATGAGAGGTTTCGGGAAAGGTATTCACCCAAAATTAATGATGATTGTTTCTGATGTTAGTTCAGGTCTTTAAACTTAGCAGGTAACATTAAGACAAATTTAAAATGTCAATAATATAAAAAATGTGGTGGAGCCTGAGTGGCTCAGTCCTGATCTGAGCTCAGGTCATGGTCTCGTGGTTCATGAGTTCGATCCCCATGTTGGGCTCTGTGCTGACAGTGTGGAGCTGGCTTGGGATTCTGTCTCTCTCCCTCTCTCTCAAAATAAATGAATCAACTTTAAAAAATAAAATCATAAATAATAATAATAATATATAAATGTACATTGTTGAGGGGCTCAGTTGGTAAAGCATCCAGATTCCACTCAGCTCATGATCTCGGTTTGTGAGTTCAAGTCCTGCATCAGGCTCTGTACTGATAGCTCAGAGCCTAGCACCTCCTCCGGATTCTGTATTTCCCTCTCTCTCTGCCCCTCTGCTCGCACTCTGTCTGTCTCTCTCAAAAATAAATATAAAAAAAGGTTTTAAAAAGATTATTAAAAATGTACTTCGCTGAAGTAAAAGCTCTAAGGGTGTCTGACATAGCATTTTGTTTAATGAAGATTTATTGTGTCAATTATGAATTTTCTACTACGTATTAGGCTTTAGGGAAAAATTGACAAAGACTCATCCCATAGAGCAAGGAGAGAGTGAGACATACATGAAAGAGAAGTAAACAAAACATGAAAAACTTCTGTAAGTACTAAGGAAGAAATAAAGATAGAATGAGATTAGAGGATAATTCAGATCAGCTCTATGGACTCCATATAGCTCAGAAACAGGTCAGAGAGGGAGTCTTCTCTGTGAAGAAGATTCCAGGCAAAACAGAGTCTGTGCTGAAGGCCTGAGACTCAGAGGTCTGAAGGTGTGGGAAAGATAGGAGGTTTCCAATGTTATCAGAACTTGGCTCTCCTATGGTTTTCGAAAGAAAAATGGGTTTTATTAGAAACGCAAGGAGAAGCCATCGGCATACACTAAACAACCAATGAGCAAACACAAGAGTTAACACATCACTGTGCTCTCTGGAGAAAATCTTGGTGGCTTCTGTAATAGAATCTGGGCGAACAGTTGGGAGGTCACCTTGGAAGTGCGGGTGAGCAGAGGTGGTCCAGATAAATCTGGTCAAAGTGGTGTCAGAGCAAAGGAGGCAAGCTTGGGACTAGCCTGAAGGTAAGAAAGCCAGTAAAGCAGGGAGGGGAAAAGGAGGACTGAGCTTCTCCATCCAGTCTCTGCTTTGAGAAATTATGACACCGAGTACCAAGCTGAGTGACAAACAGATTTAGGAGGGGATCGAGTAAAAACAAGACATTTCGAGAAACTGCAAAGGGCCAGAAACTCGGGGAAACTCCAACTCATTGCAGTGTCTGAACCTCTAGAAGGAGGGCAGGAAGGACTGACCGACAGCCGCTATGCTCAGAAACGGGGGATTCTGTCTGTGGCCTCACTTCTACATGTCGTTTCTCACTGGTTTTAAATGGGGGCCACGACGGACTGGGTTCAGGCACAGCCTTTCGATCTTTCTTTCTATCTTTCCATGATTTCACAGAACCTTTCAGGAATAGACTCGATGGATTTTTTTTTCTTTTCTTTGTTTTTTTAATGTTTATTTTATTTCTGAGGGAGACAGAGAGAAACAGAGCATGAATGGGGGAATGGCAGAAAGTGAGGGAGACCCAGAATCCGAAGCAGGCTCCGGGCTCTGAGCTGTCAGCACGGAGCCCTATGGGGGGCTTGAACTCACAAACTGTGAGGTCATGACCTGAGCCGAAGCCGGGCGCTTAACCGACTGAGCCACCCAGGTGCCGCAGAATTTTCCTTTAGCTAATTATTTTGACTAATGGATGAGGCCTCAACCAAGTCAGGCACAGAGTCTGGCCAACAAGGAGACTGAGAACACCCAGCCAGTTTGCGTCTCCCTGCAAGGATTAACCAGCAGCAAAAAGTGTGCGAGCTCAGCTTTGCGTCACGGGCTACCCTTGGAATGTGAAAGGGAAATGATGCCTATCCATTCATGAAAACTCATTTATTTCATGGTACATTCTGAAATAGCCTTCTTTCCCTCCCTGACAGTTTCTGATGGTTAGAATGTAGTTTCATTTTCTTTTTGGAGTTCCTGTGAAACACACCAAGTCCCTGGGGGAGGCCTCTTTACCTTCACAATCTGTTCCTGGAAGATGTAAAGTCCTAGAAGTGATGCCTATAAAATGGAAATGTATTTTTTCCCAGGGCCCTTCCTCTCTGAAATATATCTGGCTAGATGTATTAAGAGTAATAAAATTTTTATAGTTTTGCCCTAATGACATCACAGATAGATAAATACTTCTAAATAGTAGTCAGAGATATACCAGACTGATATATAATGGTATTTGTTTCATTCTTATTACATTAGCTCAATAATTAGGAACTACATCGCTTACTAACAAGGAATGAATATTGCCTACACAGTATGATTTCAATTTTATAATAAAATATATCTATGTACATATATCTATAGAAAGAAAGGGCTTTAGGAAATGCATCAAAATGCTGACATTAGTTCCAGGTTGGTGGAATTTTATATGATTTTTTGTCGATACTGGCCTGTTGTCCAAATTTCAGTAAATAGCATGCAGTGTTTCACATTAAGAACTATAAAAGCTATACCCACGGAATATTTTGCAGTAAGAATGTAAATATGTAAAAGTAATAAAATAGTGAATCAAAATCGTAAGGGCGCACATTCGGACTAATCCCACAATCCAGGTGAACTTGGAAAATGATCACTTAGTCCGGAGGAAATGAGGACAAAGTGAAGCCAGACGTTGCCTATGAGAGAAAATAGTAGGAGCTTCCGAACTCCTCATGAAGAGGCAGGTGTTTGAAGATACCAAAGGTGTTGGAGGGTACAGACGTGTCCAATGGAATATAGAACCCCACTGGCCAAAAACCTGAGAAGATAAACCCTGTGTCTGTGTACCTTCCTACTTGGGTTTATTTATTTATTTTTTTAAGTTTTATTTATTTTGAAAAAGAGAGAGAGAGGACACGAGTAGGGGAGGGACAGAGAGGAGAGACAGAATCCCAAGCAGGCTCTACACCGTCCGTGCAGAGTCCAATGCGGGGCTCGAACTCACGAACCGTGAGATCACGACCTGAGTCGAGGTCAAGAGTCAGTCGCTTAATGGACTGGGTCACCCAGGCACGCAGTATTGCTCCTTAGATTTAACATCTGCCTCACTCTAATTCCCAAATCATGTTTCCCAGACAGTGAAATCTACTGGTTTTCCCCTAAAGGATTTGGTCTCAATGCCATCTCATTAGGCGTATCAGGTGTCTCCCTGTATTTTCTTTCTCTTCCTTTGCACTTAAATTAATGGAATCCACATGGCACATACATTGTAACACGTCGTGCTAAAACACTTCGAGCATTTCTTTAAATTTTCTGGATTGAATTTTTACACCTTGTAAAGTAATACTCTTCAAACATTTTCATGTGGAAAGCCTAGTCTTTTTACGCTTGCTTTGAATATCTCTAATGGCCACGATGCTAGGGGACAAATTTTAATTTCAGCCAACGCAGCACAAAGGTAGAGGTGTTGTTCACAAACTACTGAAGAAGTGCCCTTCCCCCTCATGCTGGCTGCCTTCCACCCTGCTCCGTCCCTGTAAAAGAGAATCTGGGAGTCAGCACTCTCGGGGACACTGTTGTAGTTTGGGGTAGTTTATTTTAGCTCCTAGAAATTTCCAGATACTTGATTTCTTGTCATGCATTGCATGTAACATTCAACCAGGACTCTGCTTACCTGGAATCTTGCTGTTGGTAGCAATAGTCAGCAGGGACTATTCTAGACAACCCGCTAAAGTAAAATAAACAAACACGAACCCAAGAAGTCCTGTATTTTTCCCTGGAGACTTTATGAAACAGTATGGGTGGTTAACCGCAGGTATGTGTGAGACATCGGCATTCATTTCCCTCTCTACCTCAATAAAGAGGTCAAACAAACTTTTCTCTGGGAAAAACACTAGGTCCAATAAGGGCTTCTTTTCAAATTGCTGGGTTGTGGAGCCTCTGAGTGACTCAGTCGGTTAAGCGCCAGACTCCTGATTTCAACTCAGGTCATGATCTCAGGGTTCATGAGTTTGAGCCTTGTGCTGGGCTCTGCACTGACAGTGTGGAGCCTGCTTGGGATTCTCTCTCTCTCCTCCTCTCTTCTGCCCCTCTTCCGCTCATGTGCATACATCCTCTCTCTCTCTCAAAATAAAAAATTAAAATAAGATAAAATAAAATAGAATAAAATAAAATAAAATAAAATAATAAAATACTTCTGTGTACCTCACACTTTAGACCAGACTTCATCTGCTGTTGGCTGTTCACTGTTTTTGCATTACAAACAAAACAAAACAAACACAAACAAAAGCCAAAATAAAGGAAACAATCTGTTTCTGTCTGCAGTTTCCCAGTTCTTTCCTTGGCCGGAGTGACTAACTTCCCACGTTAGGTCTGTAGGGACAGTCAATGCCTATAATATAGGAGGCGAAAGTTGCACCCTTTCTGCCTCAGTTTCGACTGGATTTCTAAGACAGTCGATACAAAGGACGTCTCCAGAACAAAATGAGGCATGAGACCACCATGCAGGACTAGAAACCAAAGGACTAAAACTGGCTTTGTGACTCTCAGACTCTCATACATTCAGGGAAATGGGAGACTGGCAGGGCGGGGGGGGAGTGTCTGCAGAAATTTGTTCATGAGTGGTCAGTCCCCCAACTCACAGGGTGGGAATGGGTGAACTTCCCTCCCCTCAAACCTGGGGAACGTTCTCTTAGTGGAGCCAGAGCCTGATATGTCGATATGGGGCTGGAAAGATGGGGTGGTCTCCTTTACATCTGAGAAATCTGAAAAGCCATATGCTGTGGCCCAGGAGACAGAGTGCAATGGTGGGGATGGTCCCATTTCTCTGTCCGGGACCCTCTGCACCCCACCATCGGCCCAGGCTCTAGCTAGCACAACCGGATTCTGTCTCCACTGGATGTAAGTGCCGTAGGAGCACCTGCCTGATTTACTGCATCACGTCCACACCCGGCTAAGAACTGGACTCAGCCTTGGTTCCAAAAACCCTGCCTGAAAACAGTCTGATGGCTCATCAAATATGGGAGTAGGTGGACATAGAGATGTTTTGGGAGCAGTTCCTGGTTCTCCCCGGAGGCATCTGTGGCTCGGGGTAGGGACGAGGCTGGCGCTAATGTGACCCTTTATTTTATTCTAATGAGAGTTTGGGAATATAAACAAGCAAACCAGTGACTTAGTACATGATGTTCTAAGAGAAGCGAGGAAGAGAAGCAGCAGGTGTGCGGGTGGTGTTTCCTCCACTAGACTTGAGAAATTTAAATGATGACGTTCGGTGTGAAGGCGGCTGGCATTCTTATTACCTGACCACCATCATAATGGCTAATGGGTATTGAGTGCCCTCTGTGAGAGTCCCCTCTGCGGGCTAGTCATTCAGCAAGATCATTACCCTTCACAGCAAAGCTAGGAGGAAAACTATTCTTTTCAGGTCCATTTTTCAGAAGATAAATCAAGGCACAAAATTAGGATTAAGAAAAATGTTCCTGGGACATCTGGGTGGCTCAGTCGGTTGAGCATCTGACTTTGGCTCAGGTCGTGATCTCGCAGTTCATGAGTCGGAGCCCCACATCGGGCTCGTTACCGTCAGCCTGTCAGCACACAGCCCCCTTTGAATCCTCTGTCCCCCTCTTTCCGCCCCTGCCCTCCCCCATGCTCTCCCAAAAAGAAATATTAAAAAAAGAAAAAATGCTCCTGCTAATTTTAATTGAACAACAACAACAAAGCATTGAAACTTGTACCAAGTAACTGCCTTATGCTTTTTCTGATTTGCAGTAAATTTTTCCAAAAAGTCCATGATTTAGAAAATACCAAATTACAATGCAAACCTCAGTAATATATTTAAGTCCATTTAAAATAAGGCAACATAAAAATACAGTTACTATAAAGATGGAAAAGAAGAAATTAGAAACTTTATGGAAAGGGGTTATAAAGATATACCAGAAATCTGGGTCTTGTCTGAAAAATAGTTGTTGGTAATGAAGTTTAGATCCCAACTTCTGAAGAGGCAAGTTACAAGGAGAGAATGACATTTACACTTGACCCTTGGACAATACATAGGTGACGGGTGCTGACACCCTGCACAGTTGAAAATCTGAGTATAACTTTTGACTCCCCAAGAGCTTAACTGCTAACAGCTTATCATTGACCAGAAGCCTCACCGATAACATAAAGTGATTAACACATATTTTGTGTGTACATAGTTTATACTGTATTCTTACAATAAAATAAGCTAGAGAAAAGAAACTATTATTAAGAAAATCGTAAGAGGGACGCCTGGGTGGCTCAGTCAGTTAAGTGTCTGACTTCAGAACAGGTCATGATCTCACGGTTCATGGGTTTGAGCCCTGCATTGGGCTCTGTGCTGACAGCTCAGAGCCTGGAGACTGCTTGGGATTCTGTGTCTCCCTTTCCCTTGTCTGTCCCCTACTTGCACTCTGTTTCTCTCTGTCTCTCAAAAATAAATAAAAGTTGGGGCGCCTGGGTGGCGCAGTCGGTTAAGCGTCCGACTTCAGCCAGGTCACGATCTCGCGGTCCGTGAGTGTGAGCCCCGCGTCAGGCTCTGGGCTGATGGCTCAGAGCCTGGAGCCTGTTTCCGATTCTGTGTCTCCCTCTCTCTCTGCCCCTCCCCCGTTCATGCTCTGTCTCTCTCTGTCCCAAAAATAAATAAACATTGAAAAAAAAAATTAAAAAAAAAAAATAAATAAATAAAAGTTAAAACAAAACAGAAAATCATAAAAGAAGATACATTTATAGCACTATGTATGTGTGTGTGTATACATACGTGTGTGTGTGTGTGTGACTTATTTATTTATTGAAACAAATTAATGTATAAGTCAACACCCGCAGTTCGAACCCAGGCTGTTTAGGGGTCACCAATATACACAGAGTAAGTTATCTGCCCAAAATGGATTTCTCCTGACACAATTAGAGGCATATATATTTTTTTCATATCATTCTTATATAAAATACATCGAGTCACACTGTAAGATGAAAAACCAAGATTTTTTTTTTTTTTTTGCCAAAAAGAAAACTTTGTCTTTGGGTCAAGAGAAACCAAAAGCTTTAGATCCTTCTGAGGAGGCAGGTTTTGTGATCAATTATTCAGATTTGGGACTTATGTTTTAGGTTGAAGTTACAGCTCAGTAATTACTAAGTTCCAGATAACTCAGCAAAGTCAGGTGCTTTTGGTGCATCCTGATCACAAATGAAGACACAAATCCCTCTGCTTCGGGGCGCCTGAGGGGGGTGCTCAGTCGGTTAAGCATCCGACTTCGGCTCAGGTCACGATCTCACGGGTCGTGGTTCGAGCCCTGCGACGGGCTCTGTGCTGACCGCTCGGAGCCTGGAGCCTGCTTCGGATTCCGTGTCTCCCTCTCTCTCTGCTTCTCCCCTGCTCATGCTTGGTCTCTTGTCCTCTCTCTCTCATGAATAAATAATAAAACATTTAAAAAATATCTGTGCCTTATTTGCAGCTTGGTTCAGTACATATTGCCTTAAAGGCAGTGATCTGCAGTGATCACTACATTGATGGACCTTTGTGGCTGTTTCTTCCTCTTCTTAACATCCTAAATACAGTGTTTTTCTCTCTTTTCTTATTTTTTTTATTCTTCGTTTATTTTTGAGAGACAGAGAGAGTGTGAGCAGGGGAGGAATAGAGAGAGTGGGAGACCCAGAATCCAAAGTAGGCTCCAGGCTCTGAGCTGTCAGCAAGGAGCCCGACATGGGTCTTGAACTCAGGAACCATGAGATCATGACCTGAGCTGAAGTCAGATGCTTAACCGAGCCACCCAGGAGCCCTGTGAATACAGTGTTTTTCTGATTTTAATGGTGAGCTAAATTTTGACAGAAAAGGATATATCTTCTCTCATTTTTAGAAATGTGTGTGCGTGTGTGTGTGAAAATTTCATACTGGAAAGCCCCTATAGAGTGAGATGTAACTTGAAAACATGCAAATTGCAGGGACACCTGGCTGGTTTAGTCGGTAGAGTGTGAGACTCTTGATCTCAGGGTCATGAGTTCAAACCCCAAATTGGGTGTAGAGCCTACTTAAAAATATGAGGCTGCAAGGGTAGCTCAGTCCATTGAACATCACACTCTTGATTTCACTCAGGTAATGATCCCAGGGTTGTGGGTTCGAGTCCCCGTTGGGCTTAGTGCTGAATGTGGAGCCTGCTTGAGATTCTCTCTCTCTCTCCTTCTGCTTCTATCTCTCTCTCTCTAAAATGAAAAAATATATATGTGTAAGATATATATCAATTAACCGGTGAGTGAAATATGGAGATAAGAGCTTCTGGCAAAGCTCACTTTGGAGAGGAACTGCCTCAGATATGCTGCCCCTCCCTCCGCCACACCCCACATATTGAGGAGAAACTGATGGCATGATTTTTCAATGACTACTGAAGTTATTATTAAAGATGTTTTCTTCCTGTTATTCAACAGGAGAAGACTAGTAACTTTGAATAATGTCCTAGCAGAAAGGTATAACTGTATTGAGGAATTAAACCGATGTCAGTCTTTCAAGAAAGTTATTCCTTTCCACACAACGAAGCTGAAAACTGTCATCACAAAACCGAGGGAAGGAAACAATAGGACACGCCCAGGTCCTGTTGGGAGCCTGGAACAGAAGCTGTTTAGTGGGACCAATCAATGGCAAGTGGCTTTCTCAGCATCTGATGGCCCTTACATTTCCCGCGAGCTTCTACCTGGATCTCAAATGCCTCCTTGATGAAATGTCAAGTGTCCTCATCAGCGGTGGAGAGCCGGTCAGGATTAACACATCATCTGCATGGTCGCAGAATATGTGCTGAAGGCTGCGTTTATCTGAAATGCCACATTTTGCAAATGAAGTCCTGAGGACTCATAAAATGTGAGAAAGTTCAGCAAACTTGAGAAACCCAAGGGCAACGGGAATTCAAAAGTTCTTAATAATTCATGTGCTTTGCAGTGAATTTCACTATTTTGCTGATGAACAGAAAACACTACATTTTCTGCTTTTCCTCATTTGTTTCAAACTGATAAGCACTAGTTACAATACAGATATAATTCTATGTATCTCCTTCAAATGGGACCCCACAGTACAGCTGACTGTTGAACAACACATTAAGGGTGCAAGTTCCCACATAGTCTAAAATCTGTGTATGACTTTTGACTCCCCCAAAACTTAAGTGCAAACAGTTTACCATTCACCAGAAGCCTTCACGGTAACATAAAAGTTCTGCCTGTTATATGTATTATATACGGCATTCTTACAATGAAGAAACTAGAGAAAAGAAAATGTGAAGAAAATCATAAGAGAAAATACATTTGTAGTATTGCACTGTATTCGTAAGAAATTATTCACATATAAGCAGACCCACACTCATGTTGTTCAAAAGTTGTCCGAAAGTCAACTGGACAGGGGCGCCTGGGTGGCTTAACTGACGTAACTGATGCTTAACCGACTGAGCCACCCAGGCGTCCCTCCAATGCAGCATTTTTATAGAAAGCTGAATTTAATTAAAATTATATCAATTTAAATATTTTTTTAAATGTCTAGTTATTTTTGAGAGAGAAACAGAGTGCAAGCAGGGGAGGGGCAGAGCGAGAGGGAGACCCAGAATCTGAAGCAGGCTCCAGGCTCTGAGCTCTCAGCCCAGAGCTCGACACGGAGCTCGAACTCGGGAACCATGAGATCGTGACCTGAGCCGAAGTCGAATCCTTAACCAACTGAACCACCCAGGCGCCCCTAAATTCTTTTTTTTTTTTTTAATTTTTTTTCAACGTTTATTTATTTTTGGGACAGAGAGAGACAGAGCATGAACGGGGGAGGGGCAGAGAGAGAGGGAGACACAGAATCGGAAACAGGCTCCAGGCTCTGAGCCATCAGCCCAGAGCCCGACGCGGGGCTCGAACTCACGGACCGCGAGATCGTGACCTGGCTGAAGTCGGACGCTTAACCGACTGCGCCACCCAGGCGCCCCCCTAAATTCTGATTATAATTATTCATCTGGAAGACACAATTTTACATTCTCTCTGCTCAAAAAATCACAGTATGGTGATGGATATAATTGTCACCCAGTCTACCTCTATGAAAATGAAGATTCCTAAGAGAATGAAGGTTTTCTTAGAGTGGGAAGTTTATGATACCTTTTAGAATCAGTGATTCCTTTGCATTTGCCTTCATGATTACTTTTGGTTGCCAAGGTCAGTCTAACTTCTCTAGCTGTGAAAATTCCATTCAGAATCCAGGCATTACAGTTAATGATGACAATGATGGTAAATACCTCTTGCTAAGAATGTACTACATACTCGTTTTCCTATTAAGCATGTCTACTCACTACGCCAGAAACACTTTTTTTGAATTTTTTTTGTTCATTTTCGACATATATAGAGACAGACAGAGAGCGAGAGAGAAAGAAAGATCAGGGTAGGGGCATACAGAGGCATTGAGAGAATCCCAAGCTGTTAGCGCAGAGTCTGACGCAGGGCTCGATCTCATGAACAGTGTGAGATCATGACCTGAGCCCAAATTAAGAGTCAGATGCTTAACCGACTGAGCCACATAGGTGTACCCATCAGAACTACTTTTAAAACAAAAACAAATGGGCCTACGTCTCCTCTTAGACCTACCGAACATCCAAGTCTTGTGTGGGGTCTAGGCATCTGTGTCCCAGATCTTTGGGCGATTTCATGTCCAGTCTGGGACACACTGTCCTAGACTGAGCATTGTGTGTAACTCACATACCTTAGTCCCAAGTCATCGCAGGTGAACCGTATTCAACAAGTCAAGAAATCAGTGTTTGGAGAATTTAGGCAACTTGCTCAATTGCACACAGTTATTAATATGTAGAACCTGGTTTTGATACAAGTTATTCCAGTCAAAGCCTCTGAGAAGTATTTTGGTGAGATAAAGGAAGCTTGACACTTCTTCCATATGTCGATTTTTGGTAAATTCACTGTCATAATAGATGGTATATATGCACATGCATACGCAAAACATACATACATAAATTAGGTGATGATCGATCGACAGATCGATAGGTGACAGATAGATAGACTTTATTAACTCTTCTGTTGCATTCAAACTTGAAAAATCAGGTTAACAGTATGGCAGTTTTTAAAAAAAAAATTTATATTCCTGCTTTTAGTTTTATTTGGAAATTAGTGTTATAAGAGTCAAGAGTTTTTCCCAAAGCTCAACATTTTACGAGGCAACACCATTTTTCATTTTGGTGTCACAAGCAACCAGTAGATGATGAGACTGATGTTGTAACTTCTTCCTGATTCTGTGGCAGAGCGACCCAGCTTTCCTTTGGTTTTGTAGGGTTATTAACAAGTGATTGTCACTTGGGGTGGTAATATCCAATTGTAACGCTTACCATTATTTTGGACCCTGTAGGGGAAGAATATGTTGAAAGGTGAGAGAAAAGGTAATTGGCTTGGGAACGTATTTATTCCATTTCTGGTATGACTTCTTTTCTCACTTCAAATGTGCTTTTCCGGAAGTGCTTTTGTCACAGCACCACGCTGAACAGAGTGAGATCTTCTCTTCCCTCTCTCTTCTGTCATTTCCATCACACATTGGCCACAACCTCTTCTCCTACACACTGGCCACAATCTCTGGATTGCATGAGCTGTGCCCGGGGCTGTCTTCCCGTATCTTGGGTGACTTCTGTTCAGTGTCCTTGAGTGTTCTTTTGTTTTCTTTAATTTAAAGCTTCTTATGGTTTTGCCCTTGACTTATGCTTCCCGTGTGTAAGCAAAGAACTCTTTTTAATTATTGGATTAGACAATAATTTTCAATTTCTTAAAGTTAAAACTTTAAAAATACAGGCACCTCTGGCCTTTAAGTTTCAATTTTTGTAAATTGCTATACTTTTTTTTTAACCCAGGGAATTCAAAATCACCTTTACTTATGCTTGGAGTAAGGTGTGGTTAACCTAACTTGAACAGACTAAACTCTGTTTAAAATCTTTTAAAACCTAGTTAATTATATTCCTTTCAATATATTAAGTTGTATTTATGAATTTAAATATTCTTTTAAGTAATTTTGCATGTCAGACAAGGAAAATTTACATATATGATCAACAAAATCTTCAAACAACATTTAAACAACTTTTGTAAATGCAGTAAATTGAGCATAAATACAGTAAACAATATTAAGTAAAACATCGGAAAACAACGTTGAAGAATGCACTTACTCAAATTGTATCACATTGTGCTGCTTAAAATCAAAGATCAACTTCCCAGTTTATCTTGAATGTTAAAAAGATGTTATTTTTTAGAAAATTTTCAAGTACGGGGGTTGCCTGGGTGGCTCAGTCGGTTAAGTGTCCAACTTTGGCTCAGGTCATGATTTCGCAGTTTGTGGCTTTGAGCCCCATGTCAGGCTCTGTGCTGACAGCTCAGAGCCTGGAGCCTGCTTCGGATTCTGTGTCTCCCTCTCTCTCTGCCCTGTCCCCTGCTCAGGCCTTTCTCCCTGTCTTTCTCAGATACAAATAAACATTAAAAATTTAAAAAAAAAAAGAAAAATTTCAAGTATAACTATTTATAATAAAATGCACAGATCACAGGAGTTCATTTCAGTAAGTTTTAACAAATGTGTATATTCATGTATATACATCTGTAACAAAATAGGGAATATTTTCATTATTCCAGCAAGTTACTTTGTATCGACACTTCAAAACAATAAACAGCCACTAAATATTAATTAACAATATACACCAATATTTATTACCGTGGTTTTAACACATTTGGTCAAATCTATGCTAGATTACTTCACTTTTAAAATTATAAAAATCACCTGTCCTCTAAAGCAGTGTTTCTCAGGCATTTGGCAATGTCTGGAGGCAGTTTTGGTTGTCATAGCAGGTGGGATGGATATGACAGGCATTCAGTGACTAGTGGCCAGGGATGATGCTGAACATCCCATAATGCACAGGACAGCCCCACCCCAACACATGTCAATAACGCTGAGGTTGAGACACACTGTTTTTGTTTTTTTTTTAATTTTTTAATGTTTATTAATTTTTGAGAGAGACAGAGTGTGAGCAGGGGAGGGACAGAGAGAGAGGGGGAGACACAGAATCCGAAGCAGGCTCCAGGCTCTGAGCTGTCAGCACAGAGCCCAAGGCGGGACTCGAACTCACGACCTGTGAGATCATGACCTGAGCCAAAGTCAGATGCTTAACCAACTGAGCCACCCAGGTGCCCCAAGAGACACGCTTTTTAATGGATGCAGATGGGGCCAGTCCGTGCTGAGGTACCTGGGTTCAAATTTGTCCATATTTTTCCTTATCTATCAGAGACATAAGCCTGGGATATATTAAGATGTGACACATATTTTCTACAAGGTTTCCTACAGCAAGCTCAGAAAAGATTAGGTTAGGCCCTTTACATCATTGATGTATCTACGGGGACCCCTCCCTCCCACCATGCATGTGGTTGTCTGGCAAAGCTCTCAAAATACTTCCCCCAAGATCAAGATATACCAGAATTATTCGGTGTTATATTTAAAATACTGCCACCTGGTTCAAGCTTCACCCATAACTCAACAGACATTTTTATGTCTTCCCATTTGGTCGTGAATGACTCTCAAAACTGTCCTTCAGGCCACAATTCCAAAATCATCGCTATGACAACCTTCCCAGGATAATTTAATTTATTCCTATTGTATAGAAAGAACCATCTAAAATTTCATCATCCTTTCTGGACTCAACCTTTTACGCCTAAGTTTCCCCGGTTTTAGCAAACATCACAAATGAGAACATAGTTTTCTATCATTCCTCAGTGTCAACCCACCAGGTACAAATTGTATCAAGCCCTTTATTTTTTTTTTTCCTATGCCTCAAATAGCTCCCAACTCTTTGCCTAACTCTCCCTGGTCATCTTCATTTTCTTCTGAAACACTGGCTGGCAAGTTCCTCTTAAAAATGATTTGTCTGGGGCGCTTACGTAGCTCAGTCGGTTAAGCATCCAACTTCGGCTCAGGTCATGATCTCGTGGCTCGTGAGTTTGAGCCCTGCGTCGGGCTCCGTGCTGACGGCTCAGAGCCTGGAGGCCGCTTTGGATTCTGTGCCTCCCTCTCTCTCTGCCCCTCCCACACTCATGCTCTGTCTCTCTTTTTCTCTAAAAAAAATGAATAAACATTAAAAAACAATTAATGATTTTTCTGCCTGTAATCTTATGCCCTATGTTTTATCTGGGTATTGCATCAAAAATAATCTTTCAGGGGCACCTGGGTGGCTTGGTGGGCTAATGATTCTTGATTTCAGCTCAGGTCGATCGTTGGGATCGAGCCCCGAGTAGGCTCTGGCTAAGCATGGAGTCTCTCTCTTTCTCTCTGTAGATCAGCTGGTTCACTTTATGCATCAGGGAGGGGCTGGGGGATCTTTGGCTGAGCGGGGTTGGGAGAGGAGGGGGTCTCATCTAGGGCAGTTCAGCTAAGAATGCTCAGTTCAGAAAAATCTACTTTCTGCACGTTTCATCACCTCTTGTGACGGGGAGGCTGTCCTGGGATCACTTTGCACGGTATTGGCGTTGAGAGAAGCTTAAGAGCACAGCACTAAGAATGGGAAGCTTCTAGAAGCCTGGGTTCAGAGACTGGTGCCTCTTTATTTCCACCTCATTCCATTGACCGAAGGACTGCACCAAGGGATAGAGTTAAGTGGGCACTGCAGAGTTACCTAGTAAAGGACATGGACACAGGGAGGTGAAGAACCATAGCCATGCGTGTGGTCCAACTCACGTGACTTCCCATGGCCCTTAAAGCACTTGTCAAATCTCTTCACGCGCTCCTAACACCTTGCGTGAGCTCGCCTCGTGCGCCAAACCTGCCTGAGCTCACACCCTCTCTCCTCTGCTGTTTTATCCCCACTCAAGGTAACCCCCGGAAAGTCATCCTGCCCTCTCATCTAAGCCTGGGCACATTCTGTGCACCAGGGTCGGAAGGTTCTATCCGCCTCCGTGTGCGTATTCTTCAGTCCTCAGTTTAAACATCACTTCTTTAAGAAAGTGAGTGAAAATCCCTAGCTGGCTTGAAAGTTTCCTGATTGTGATTTTTATCGCTCCCTGCATTTTCTCGTGTGCTTATTTGTAATGATGCTAATACTTTGGTCGCTAATAGATCGCAGGCCTTATGGTTGCCAGAGGTATGTGTGATTATAATTTTATTACTCAGCCGATTAATTTTGTTAAAACTGCGCCCAAACGTTTATTACTTTTATACCGTATTCTGACATTGTTACTTATTATAAGTCTTTAGTTATTTGTCCATTTCCTGATGAAATCTTGTCTCAAGGAAAGGACAAGAAGCATATTTATTCAATACTTACTATATGCTAAGCTATTTTACATTCTATCACATTTGACTGTCTCAACTATCCAGACTCCTGTTTAACCGTTTTGGATTCGAGGCGTTGAGTGATGAGATCACTAATGTAAGTAACATCATGAACTAGCATACCTGGACAGGAACTTGGATCTGAAAGGCTTTTTTTCTTTGACCCTGATTTTAATTTCCACTGTTATCAAAAACATCCCATGTTTATCTTTCTTCTTGGTTTCTAAATACAAAACACACTTTCCTCTTCAAAATTTGTGTACCTCATTCAGTATTGTTTTCACACAGTTTAATGATTGGGCAGCTATTTACTCTCTGAGGAAATTATATACCTTGATCATAATTAAAGTTTTTAACCTAACTTCAGGAACACATCTTGCAAAGGAAATGCAAACAACCTTTTCATCAATTAAGAAAATTATCCCAAAATCATTGAAAGGACAGCGAGGAGAATTTGAGTGCCTTCGAATAACACTTAGGTGGTCAGTGTACATCAACCAGTTTATGATCAACTATTTTTCATTCCTTTCTTCCAAGTGGCACAGTCAGGGACCTGAGCTCCTTCCATTCTGTGACTGTACTATTTTTACTTCACATGAACAAGAGAAAGACCAGGAAAACCCAGCAGGACCTTTTAGGGTCGCAATCCGTTTGCCAGAATCAGATACATGAGGCTCACCCTTTGCAAATGGACCAGGAATTGAGACCCAGTCATGAGATAAACTGAAACTCCATAATATGGGGTCCAGTATTCACCAGTCATGTGACTGCCTGATGAATTCCAGAAAATTTCTGGAAATTGAGGTACGTTCCCAAAGTTTCAGCTGGGAAATAGATTTTTATCAAGCTTCTCCAAAGTTATCTGGGCATGAAGTTTACAAAGATTCCCGAACGATCAACCGAATTTGGTCTTTCCTTGATCGCTCGATCTAGCTAATAGATGCACTTCCTCGCAGTGACCAAGAGCAAAATTTGCTGGGATGAACCTTAGTGTAACCCTCTGGCATGCACACACACACACACTGGGTTGATTTGATAATTGCAATTTTATTAAGCTCTTTTTCCGTGCCGTGAATCTGTTAAGTGCCTCACAGATGTGTTCTCACTTAATCCTCCGGGAAAATTTATGGGACGGGTGCTCGCTTTAGTTCCTTTTAGAGGGGAGGGAATTGGAGGTTGAATAAATTGATTTGTTTGATGAGGGTCCTTTGACACCTTAGTGATGACGGTGCTGAGATCCACACCCAATCTCATTTGTGAATCAAGGGCTGTGATGCCTTGCAAGAGGCTTTAGTATATACATTTTTTAAGCTTTTATCTATTTATTTTAAAAGAGAGAAAGAGCACATAAGCAGTGGAGAGAGAGAGAGAAAAAAAAAGAGAGAGAGAGAAAGACTCCCAAGCAGTCTCCTACTATCAGTGCAGAGCCAGATGTGGGGCTCGATCTGATGAACTGGGAGATCATGACCTGAGCCGCAATCAAGAGTCAGGTGCTTAACTGACTGAGACACCCAAGCGCCCCTAATATAACACTTTTATTAGGGAATTTCAATGCCCTGTGTTGGAGTTGGGGAGATCCCTGGTAGCTGGGGACAAAGACGGAATACTTACAAATTGTGGTATTAGGTCTCCAGAAAATCCTGCTATCCAGTAGAACTTCCTTTGCCCAAATATGATCCTTTCAGCCACTCGTGAGATCCTGGTAATAAACATCACCTAAGCCGTCTTACCTCTCCAAGGACGTTATCGCCTATGATAGCTATTATAAATTCCTTATCTGTAGCACTTTCCCCAGGACATTACGGCTTCTAATTTCCTCATATGCAGGCATATTTTATTACAATTTCTTATATATTATAAATTATTACTGCTCTGAGTTTTCGTAAGGGGGTGTGAGAGGCTAGAGCAGGGCCATTATGGACAAGGCATAGACAGAGGAGTGGCCATCCCAAACTTGCCAGGGACTACAGAGGTTGACTCCTAGAGACACAATGATGTCATGTTGACTAAATTAAGCACAATGACAAAAACTCTGGCCCACAAAGGGTGAGCTCACTATCCCATGCTAACAATTCCAGGCATTCTGACCATCCAGGAAACATCACTCACTCCAGACATGACAAACTCCTTCCCTCAGGGGCCCAGGTGGCCCACCCCTCACGCATTCACCACAGCTGCACCAAGATCAAGATTGTTTAGAACCTTCAGTGAGTATTACATGGATTTATAAACATTTTTTAAAATTCATCAGTTTTTTTAATTTTTAAGACTTATTTATTTATCATTTATTTATTTATTTTTAGGGTTTATGAATTTATTTTGAGAGAGACAGAGAGAGAGTGTGTGTGTGCGTGTGTGCGTGTGTGCGTGTGAGCTGGGGAGGGGCAGAGAGAGGGGGAGACACAGAATCCGAAGCTAGGCTCCAGGCTCAGAGCTGTCAGCACAGAGCCCGACGTGGGGCTCAAACTCATGAACTATGAAATCATGACCTGAGCTCACGTCAGACGCTTGATCGACTGCACCACCCAGGCACCCCTTGTATCATCAATTTTGAATTGATGCAGTTATTATAAGAACTATATCCACAGTGACGTCTATCACAGGGATAAAGTTCTGCAGACTCTCCTCGTTCCTTCTGAAATTTGAATGAAATCAAAGACTGCAAGTTTGTGCCCTTTCAGCAAACAAGTGATAGTATGCCCAGGCCAAGAAGATCACGTTGGGTTTGTTGGCTATACTTTCAGATAAATTGCCCTCTGTAGGTACAACAGGCCAATCGTGATGTTCTCCTGAGGTGAGGGTTGGATCAGCACCACTGGGAGAAGGCATCAAGGTTCTTTTATGACCACACATTAGTCCGTGATTCCAGAAGAACAGAGCCCTGGGAGTTTGTAACAGAAAGACTCATTTTTCAATGTCACTTGGCCAATTGTTGATTAATTAGGTTATTTAAACAAGTTGTCATTTGGGTTTTCTCACTCATATTTTCAGCATCGAATTGTTGGATAGTTCTTGATATTTTATTTTATTTATTTTATTTATTTTATTTATTTATTTTTGGGACAGAGAGAGACAGAGCATGAACGGGGGAGGGGCAGAGAGAGAGGGAGACACAGAATCGGAAACAGGCTCCAGGCTCCGAGCCATCAGCCCAGAGCCTGACGCGGGGCTCAAAATCACGGACCGCGAGATCGTGACCTGGCTGAAGTCGGACGCTTAACCGACTGCGCCACTCAGGCGCCCCAGTTCTTGATATTTTATAATACCCCATGCCACAACTTGAGTCCTTTGGAATATCATTAGCCTATAATCCGTGGACACTAGGGTGGGCAGATGACCTTGGGTGTACTTCAAGAAAGCTATAATTGTCTGAAATGGTAAACAAACATGTCCATATGATCATGTTTCTGCTAATATTTCTCATGGACTGAATGAGACTGTTTCAGGGCCTATAACCCATAAATGTAGTCTGTGATTGAAATTACTACTTTAAAACCTATGAAGCTCCTCATGAAACAAACGCAGAATCCGTTTGTTATTATGTGTCTTCCCTCAAATTCATATGTTGAAGCCCTAACCACCAGCGTGGTGGTTTTTGAAGATGGAGACTCTGAGGAAGTAATTAAGTTAAATGAGTTCATAAGATTGGGGCCCTCATCTGATATGCTTACTGTCCTTAGAAATGAAAGAGAGAGCGGTTCTTTTCCCATGTATGTAGAGGAAAGGTCATGTGGAAACCAAGCAAGTATATTTGTCTACAAGCCAAGGTGGGACCATCTCTCACCAGACATCAAACCCTTGGACCCAGATCTGAGATTTCCAGCCTCCAGCAAATACATTTCTCTTGTCTAACTCACACTACCTGTGGTATTTTGTTATGGCAGCCTGAGTGGAATACCACCGATTGGTAAGAGAAAGTTAAGACTAATCCCAAACAGGGGCATTAATGTTGTTGTTCCCATATGACGCGATGTAAAGAATTCAGAGACAGCCCATATCCCCAATGTTTGTCTGCACTTTGGTGTCTAAAGGCTTTAAATTCCATCATTAAGAATCATCTTCTTTGGGCTTATTTTTCCTCTATCCTGGTAGCCAAACATTTAAAAGATAAAATCAAGTTTATGCACATTTCCTGGAGGTGAGACAATCCAAAGGATGCTGATAGGAGGTGGAGGGAACAGGGTTTGCGGTGGAGACTTCACTGAAGGCCCCATTAAAGTGCTCACCATTTGCCTTCTCGTAGTCTGGAGAGTGGCATCCTGACAAATTAAGACCAGGAACATCTCTTGATCCTCCGTTTGCTATTGGAGTACAGCTCCCTCCATCGCCAGCGGCTTGAAAGCGACATAACTGTGCTCTAAAGTGATCACTCAGGCTGGCCTTCAGCCTGTCAACCAAGACTCGTCCACGGCTACATTCCCAGCACGAACACCCACCCAGCGCTCCCACACATGTTATGCATAAACCAGTAACATTGCCTTTAAATATCTCATTTCAAAATGTGTCTTTGTTTAGATGGGTGACCCACAACTCCTCTTGCCTGACAAAATTAATAATCCTGTGTTAGAATACAGAATGGGGAAACATTTGTAAAACGAGAAGCATGTTTCCAGAACCTGCCGTCATTTTTATCTACTTATTTGTTTGGGGGAAATAGATGACGATAATCTGATTCAGCGTTGCATTGGTAAGGGAGTAAAAGCTTTCCAAGGTTGGACTCCACAAAGGAAAAGAAATATCATGGATTGTATTGGTGTGATTCGCTGAGGACATAATAAAATCCAGAAATAAGAGGAAGTTTAAAGTTCTGTCAAGATCGGATGTACGAGGTTTCTGAGTTATTTTAAAAAGGGTGAGATAAATAATTTCTACAAAATTTCATATCAGAATCACAAGTCCTGAAAATGAAAAACACACCTAAATGTGACTACAAAGGAAAGATGCAGTATTTAATATGTCTAGAGAAAAATCACCTTTTAGACATAAAAAGCTTAACGGCTGTTCTTAGATGTGGCTATGTCACTGTAAAAAATCTGTTGTGGAAATTTCCTTTTGCTGTAACTCATTTCAGAGAAAACGGAAATCTACTAAGAACTCTGAGCATTATGGATTCATCACTTCCATTCTACAAACACTTACTGAGTGCCTACTGTGTACGATTCTGGGCAACTCGGACAAACTCCCGGCCCCTGGTGCCATGTTACTGTAAAAACCTTCCATTTTCATGTAAGCAAATGAAACCTACATCGTTTAAAGGTGTGGAGGAAAAAGAAAGTAACCGTGAACCGCCCCCCACCCCCAATGTGTTTCCGCATTTATTAGGGCAACGCTTTCCTAGAACAAAAAGATGAATCCAGCCCTTGATGGACAGCTCTCACAGATGGTGTTTTCATTTTGAAAACAATCTAATCCTAGAGTCCCAGAGTTGCTACTAAATCCAACTTAATGCCGTATATGGCAGACAAATCCGTTTTTCCTTCTTTTGCCTCAGCAGACATGGAGGAACCTGGCCCCGATGCTGTGTAATAACGTTTCATGTACTCACAGACATTAGAGATATTACCCTGTCACAAAATCCTGCCCAGAAATGATAGCTGTTGATGAAAATCCTTTTTGAATTCCAGGATAGAAAAGAACGACTTGGGAAAATAAATGTATCCAGGAAGCTCAGTATTTCAAGTTATTTTGCGTGGATTAATTTTTTAAGGATTTATTCTACCACTTTGGAAATAAAATGCATTACATTTTTTTTTGTGTGATGTTGAAAACGCTTGACGCAACAAATTGAATTCATGGTTATAAAGTACATCTCATGTCATATCTTAGCTTCCTTCCTTCCTTTATCCATACTGCTCTCCCATTCCTACTGGCCCTACCATGCTGTGTATGCAGCTTTAAGCTATAAAGTCATTGTGAGTTTTTTTTTTAAAGATGAGATAGAGAATAAGTGCCTAAGAGAAGCAGGAGAGGATTGTGGCAGTTTGGACAAGACAGTTTGTGTGTGCGTGCATGCTGGCATGCTCACACGCACATGTGCACGTACCTGTGTGGGTCTGTCTTGGCATTTTGGGGAGATATTTTTTTTTTTGGTTGAATGCTAAAGATTCACTAGAATCGGGCCATGTGAAGGTGGTAACGTAGTGACATTTCTGGCATTTAATGGAGCATGGAGAGACGCATGCAAAAATCACGTATGTGAAAAACGGGAAAGCATTCAAATTTGCCACGAGGGCAGAAATTAAATAGAATAGTAGAAAGTAGAGTTGGGAAGGCAAATTTGGGTCAGATCATTTAGGATTCTGGATTTTTATTTATTTTTTTTTAAGTTTGTTTATTTATTTTGAGAAAGCCTCATTGGAGACGAGCACCGCAGGTCTGAGGAAGCTGGTGAGCTTCAAATGCCTGATTTCAACATTAAGTCTTAAAAGTTCAAAATGACCTCCCCCATCTCTGAATATCCCCCCGCTTCCCATCTTTCCCACATAACCTCCCAACTACTGACTTCTTTCAGAGACCTTGGAAATCCATTTATACTCCGTTATCCCCATCATTATTGCCACCTGCTAATTTTCAGCCAACTCTTCTCTGCTCGTAATGAATTTAATCCTTAGCGCAGTGGGTATGAATTTATGTCCATGAAATCATAGATGCAAAAACCTGATACTTCTTATTTCCTTGAAACTGAATTTCTTTCCATTTCTGAATCCTCTTTGCCTCTGAAGCCACAAAATATATCCATGTCTCCATGGTGGAATGGGTGGGTATTGTGAGCTCTTTATACGAAGAAGCTCAGAACAGTGCACACCAGGTCGGAAGCATGTCAATGAGCCCCCTGAGTGTGCTCAGAAGTATCCAGGTCAAATCACACCGGTGTGTTCCCCTCAAGCGTCTCTAGAGCAAATGGCTCACTGAGCACCTGTTTGGAAGCAGCGAATGAAGAGGAACTACACGAGAATGTCTTTGTTCTTGTTCTTAGGAAATGTACGTGGAAATTTCAGGGGGAAGGGATATGTCCTCTTGAAATTTCCTCTCAGATGTTTCAGAGGGACACAGAGCTTGAGAGAGAGAATGCCAACGCAAAAGGTGCAAGGTGCAAGGGTAAGTGGTGAATTTCAGGAAAAAGGGTATGGGAATTCATTGCATCACTTTGCCCTAAGTTTGAAATTGTACCTAAAATCTAAGCAATCCCTGTTGAGATGTAGTTTGTAACTGCGAGGAAGCAAGAGTGCATAGTGGAACCCACGTGGTATCTTAAGGGTCAGGGTGTAGGAACTGGCTAGGGGTCAGTACCATAAGAAATCTAAAAGGAAAACGTACATCGGGGCACCTGGGAGGCTCAGTCAAACTGCCAACTGTTGGCATGATCTCACGGTTTGTGAGTTGCAGCCCAGCATGGAACCCGCTTGGGGTTCTCTCTCTCCCTATCTCTTTGCTCCTCCTCTGCTCTCTCTCTCTCTCTCTCTCTTAAAACAACTAAAAAAGAAACATCAAAAAATTTTACTTTGTTAAAAAAAAGAGTAAATGTACATTAAATGTCCTGGTGCCTGCGTGTGTGTGTGTGTGTGTGTGTGTGTGTTTATGATCAAGTCATACATACCATAATGTGCGATATTCCTTTACATAATACATGCACACACATATATAATAATTCACTCCTTTCAGCTCCATTAGATTTACATTGTAATCATCTCTAACACAGGGTGACATAAACTCATTATTTTAAGGTAGTTTTATATATGTGTGAACAAATGCATATTCTTCATACCTATAATAATCACTCATTAATACTTTCCATACATTATTTTTAGTGTCCACAAGGACACTACAAGGTAAGTATAACTATTATTTCCATTTTACAGGAAAAGTTATAGACCTGTTTTCCGATACCCCGCTATTAAATAGCACAGCCAGGACTTAAACTGTGTTTTGCCTGACTCCAAACTTTATGTCCATCCAACTACATTATGCTTTTTCACCTTCGTGTAAGACTCTACTAAGCTCCAATGAACCCGCCCTCCAGGGTTTGGTCCTGAGGACGTGGCACTTTGAAATCATCTCCACAAGGGCCAAGGACAAGGTCGGTAAGGAACTGCTGCAACCAATTAGAAGTTGCTTGGGGGCCTTGCCCTGGCCCTTGTCACAAGTAAAAATGTGTGAAGTTTTCTGCAGACAGAATAACAGAACCGTCCTAGACAAATAGAGTCTGTGCAGCTGACTCCAGAGTGAACCTCTTCAATCAGCTCTAAGCAGCACAGCACTGATGATTCCTGTCCGTTGAACAGAAACTACTTTTTTAAAAACATGCCCTGTGGTATCTGCTTTATACAGCTTTCAGTTGTCAGATTGATTCTATCCATTCATCAAATGCTTATTAAGTATCTACTCTCAGTTTGGTGCAACTCTAAGAAGGGAAGCTACTGAATATTCCTTCATATTAGAACCCCCAAATTGTCTATTTCAAGACAGACGTTATCCCTTTTTTAGGTTTATTTCTTTACTCTGAGAGAGGAAGGAGAGAGAGCGGGCACACACATGAGCGGGAGAGGGGCAGAGAGAGAGAGAGAGAGAGAGAGAGAGAGATGGAGAGACAGAATCCCAAGCAAGCTCCACACTGTCAGGGCAGAACGCGCTGCTCACTCGCACACACTGTGAGATCATGACCTGAGCTGAAATCAAGAGTCAGTCGCTTAACAGACTGAACCACCCAGACGCCCCTCAGATGGATTTTTTGCAAATATTTTAGACTGTGGAAAAAAACATAGAGGATTGCAATATAAAGGAAAACAGTCAAAAACAACAAAAACAACAACAACAACAAAACGCACAAAATTCTTCCTGCATGGCTTCGTGTCAAATCTCCTGAACAGAATTTCTCCCGGGTAAGCTTAGCAGATAATACATAGGACATTGTCTTAGTCTGTTTGGGGAGCTGTAACTTTTATTTCCTGATGTTGGATTCCACTATCATTATTACTGGCTCAAAGCATGACAATATATTTTAAGCAATGGAGATAGATCCCGATAATTTTTTTTTTTTCTGATTAGTGGTGCCATATTACACTTCTCTGCCCTCTAGAGCGAGACTGACAGCGACGTGCCTGTGGTTGGAAAGTCTGGCTTTTCAGTCGGCGCCAGAAGGGAGACAGGCATCGTGGCTGTGTAAGAGCGTAAGGAAGAATTTTTACAGGATTTGGGCTCTCGTTGGTTGATTTGGGGAAGGGCCGGAGGAAATAGAGATCTGCTATAGATTGGATGCTACCAGAAAGTGGGGGCAATTCTATGATTGAGAATGCTGGTACATCTTATCCCCGAACAGGGGAAATTACAATGAAGTTACAATTGGTAAAGCAGTAACACTCACTCATTTTGGCTGAGCCAGGGGGTTTTGGCATTTTGTGGGGAGACCCAGTGATAACTTGTCGGGGTCAATGATTAGACGTAATTATGAGGTAACCTAACTTTGTCACATCTTGTCGTAGTCTAAAAGTAACCCTGTCTGGGGCAGGTATTCTGTGAAATTATGTCTAACGGAAGAAACACATGACCCAGCAGAGTGCTAGGTCAGTGTCAGAATCCTGGGGGCTGTTTTCTGTTGTTTGTTTTGTTCTGTTTAAAACATACCAATATTTAAAAAATATTGTACAGATATCACTAAATTCTTCAGCGGTAGAAAATCATACCTCTCTTCACCGGAAGAATGCCCAATTTACTACAGCATCTCCATGAATATATAATGCACCCATCTACGACATTGCCCTTGAACTCCAGGCTTCCATATTGAACTGCTTATTTAACCCTTCAGTTAGATATCCAGAAAGAATAACAAATCTGTATTCTTTACTCTCCCTCAGATCTTGTTCTTCCCATTATTTTTATTACCACCTTAGGAAATACAAATTCCGCATTCTTATTGCTTGGAACAAAACTCTTAGAGTCAACCCTTGATTCCTCTCTTTTGCTCACACCCCACATTTAATGCCTACACCCTGGCAGCATCATTTAAAAATGTCCTGGGATATGACCACTGCCTCCCAGGATGCCAACAGCTCTCACAGGATGGAAGCGATGGTTTTCCCTGCTTTTTTCCTTGGGCCCTTACATGCTATTATCTTCACAGCATGTAGATTTACCCTTCAATCTATGACTTCAAGGGAAGCTGCATTATGCCACTTTTCACCTCACAGCCCTTTCTAACGGCCTCTCATCTCATTCCCTGTGACCCAATCTACAGTTGACCCCAAGGCCCTGCCCAATCTTCCTCTCTATTATCTGTCTACCTCACCTTCTAAAACTTCCATGCCTTGTTCACTGGGCTTCGGCCACATTAGCTCCTTGCTTTTAGGACTAGAATATTGTATTTATACATAGTATACTTATATATATTATATGTAAATAAAACATAATATAATAAATATCTAACTATATATTGTAATATATTATATGATGCTTCATACATGCATACTAGTTGTATTTTGTGTGTGTTTGTATGTGCGAGTGTGTGTGTGGGAGGGGGGTGGGCGGGTGTGTGTGTAAAGAGAGAGAGAGAGAGAGAGAGAGAGAGACAGATTTTAGGGAATTACCTCCCATGATTGCTGAACTTAGCAAATCTGAAATTCATAGTGCAAGCCGACATTCTGGAAACTTCAGCAGGATTTTCATGTTACAGTCTTGAGGCAGAATCCCTTTTGCTCCAGGAAATCTCCGCTTTTGCTCTTGAGGACTTCAGTCAATTGGAGGGGACACACCCACAGTGTTGAGGGTAATCTGCTTAACATCAGCTGACTGTCTATGCTAATCACCACCCTGTAGACGCACAGCCACCAAACAGCTCACAGAACCTTCTGGATAAGTGCTTGACCAAAGAACTTGGCACCATAGCCTAGTCAAGTTGACATGTACAATTAACCAACATAATGATACTCTATTACTTCTCTTTTTAATTGTTATTCCAGAAGGTCATGAGACTATCCCTTTAGAAAACTTGCAGTATCGCCTTCCTTCGCGTCGTGAGTCCTTTGGGAATCAAGATTTCTAGGCTGACATCTTCTTTCTGATTTGAATTTCTATTCTTGTTGCAGCATTCCTACTCATTCCTGCTTGGTTTATTCCTACTGACTGTAACTCGTATGCCTTACTAGCCTGCGACCGTCTATGTGGCATGGTTGTACCACCTACCGAAGTTCTCTACTCCAACACTTTCTCTGCTGAAGCACAAAGGAATTGGTCAACCTGGTCTGGCTATACTCTAGAAAGGAAAGCACCTTCAAGTTTCACTGTAAGGCTTCTACCAGGCATTTTATTTTCCCTTTCCCTTTTCACGTCTATGGTGGGATGAGCATGATCTATGGTTTCAAGTCCTGCTAACACTCACTAAATTGGTGACATTAGATCAGCAACTTAAAAAATAAATAATCTCCTCCTTTCTCAGTCGGGAATATGATACCTAATACTGCAGCATGGATTAAATGGCATGATTGATGTGTTGACACGCACTCACCTCAGGAAACTGATCATTGAATTTCTCACTCTTTCAAAGGACCTAAATCAGGATGACCGGCAGCTAGACAAAAAGTCTTTGAGGGCAACTGTGTTATCCAATGCTCAAAGCCATCTCCCTTCCCCAAACCGTGTCTCCAGAGCATGCTTGACAGCACTCTCCATATTCATATTTAAGATAATTGTGTGATGAGTCAGTTGGTTCTCCTCCCAAACTGTTGATTTTTTTCCCAGTCCAATAATTATCTCTACGGTGGCTTTTGCTGGAGGATGTTGAGCCAATGTTTGACACACTTGCCAGTCATAACCCTCCCTTAAAAAATGGCATAAAGGGCTAAGCGATCATTGGACTGTTGAACTCCGAGCCAGAGAACACAGCCTTAGCTTCAGAATCCTTCACGACGTGGAAATTCAGGTAGCTACACTCAAACCATCAGAGCCGTCATTTGAAATAGATCTCACTGATCAATCTTAAAGCTAACGTCGAAAACTCAGTGCAGATTGTGCACCATCCCATGGAACACGAATGAATGTGCGCACAGTGTGGCTCGTGGTTTGTGAAATCCATAGGGAAGTCCTCCAAAGGCAACTCTTTGCAACCAAATTAAAAATCTATGGTATAATAGTAAAAGAACCTGGGCTGTAAGAAGGGAAGAATCGATGAAATGTGTGGAGAACAACTTGTCTGAGCACAGATTTTATTTAAAATATATGACTACAATACCTTTCTCATTAGAGATAGAAGGTGAGGCCCCAGAACATCTAGAGACTGCGTCAGAAATTCTAGCCCTGCTAAATCAATACGTATGCATCCCTACGCAACAGCATAAGGAAAATATCATATGAGAGCAGGTCAATTTTTGTGAAGGTAGAAGTTGAAGTTTATATGAATTAATTCTAGGAAATAGTTATAGGCATTCGTATACCGAGACAACATTCAATAGTGATTATTTACATAAAGGTGTAGAGCAGATTTGGGCCATTCAGAGAACTTATGACACAATTCCTTTAATGGAGTAGTATATTCCAGAGAATTCATTAAGGGGCATAATTAGAACACTATTCCAATTGTGTTAAAATCACAATAGTTAATATGATAGCATTGGAAACAACTATTTTGTAAGGTTTATAAAAACAAAACAAGTCACTCAAAGTTCAAAACACAGAATTTTGACACACATTCTATTAAAAAATAAATAGCATATCATTTTCAACATCTTATTGGCAGTCCTTGCTAATGGAATAAGATAAAAAATGGAAATAAAAGGATATGAAACTCTCTTTGCAGAGGACATGCTCGTCTATGTAGAAAATCTGAACGAATACACAAAATACTCCCAGAACCAATAAGCAAGGTGGCAGGATACAAGGTTAACATATGATTAATTGCTTTACTATATACTAGCAATGAAGAAGTAGAATTCAAAATTTAAAGTACAATACTATTAACATTAGCACCCCCCCAAAAAAGAAATACTTGGGTATAAATCTGACAAAATATGTACAAGATCTATGTAAGAACAAGTGCAAAACTCTGATGAATAAAACCAAGAAAAGAATAACACAAAACAGAAAAAAAGGGTGAAAAAAGGAAAGAAATTCCATGTTCATACTGAGGAAAGCTCAATTATTTCCAAGATGTCAGCTTATCCCATTTTAATATATAAAGCCAATGCAATCCCAATCAAAATCCCAGCCAGCTGTTTCATGGATATCAACAACTGATTCTAAAATTTATGTGCAGAGTCAAAAGACCCAGAATAGTCAACACAATACTGAAGAAGAAAAAAATAGGTGAGAGGATTGATGCTACCTGACTTAAATACCTAATATAAAATGAGAGTAGCTAAGACATTGTGGGATTGGCAAAAGAATAGACAAGTAGATCAGGGCAATAAAACACAGAGCCCAGAAAGAGACTCTCATAAACATGGTCAACTGATTTTTGACAAAGAAGCAAAAGTAGTATATATTGGAACAAAGATACTCTCTTTAACCAATAGTGTTGAAATAACTGGACATCCACATTCAAAAAATTGATCTAGACACAAATCTTCCACATTTCACAAAAATGAAATAAAAGTGTATTATAGACCTAAATGTAAAACGCAAATCTATAAAATTCCTAAAAGTCAACAGAAGAGTGTGGATGATTTTTAGGTATACATGATTTATGAAATAGATAATTAATAAGATAGACTTCATTAGAATTGGGAACCCATGCTCTGCAAAAGACAAACTCAAGGAGTGTGTGCCTGGCTCAGTCAGCAGAGCAAGAGACTCTTGATCTCGGGGTTTTAAGTTCAAGTCCCACATTGGGTGTAGAGATTACTTCAAAATTAAAAAAAATAATTAAAACAAACTAAGTCAAGAGAATGAGACGACAAAGCCATAGACTGGGGGAAAATATTTGCAAAGACACATCTGATAAAGAACTGTTATCTAAAGCATACAGGAGCGCCTGGGTGCCTCAGCTGATTAAGCGTCCGACTTCGGCTCAGGTCTTGATCTCGTGGTTCATGAGTTCCAGCCCCACGTCAGGCTCTGTGCTGACAGCTCAGAGCCTGCAGCCTGCTTCAGATCCTGTGTCTCCCTCTCTCTCTGCCCCTCCCCTGCTCATTCTCTCTCTCTGTCTCAAAAATAAACAAAACATTTTAAAAAATAAAAAAAAACATACAAAAGACTCTTAAAAACTGAATAGTAAGAAAACAAACAACTCAATTAACAACTGGGACAATGTCTTTAACACCCCACCAAAGAAAATGTACAGATGGCAAATAAACTATGAAGAGCTGTCCTACATAATATACCATTAGAAACATGGCCAAAATCTAGAACACTGACAACACCAAATGTTGGCAAGGATGTGGAGAACAAGAACTCTCACACATCACTGATAGGAATGCAGAATGGTACAGCCACTTTTGGATACACTTTGGCGGATTCTTATAAAACTAAATATAATCTTAACATATTATCGAGCAATTGTGCTTGTTGGTGTTTAACCAAAGGAGTTTAAAACTTATGTCCACAAAAGAACCTGTGTATGATTGCTTATAACAGCTTTATTCATATTTGCCAACTTGAGTGCCACCAAGATTTTCTTCAGCAGGTAAATGGAGAAATAAACTGGGGTGCATTGAAACAATGGGATTTTATTCTGTACTAAAAATAAATATGCTAATAAACCATAGGATGACATGGAAGAATCTTAAATGCATATTAATAAGTATAAGTAGCCAATATGAGGGGTGCCTGGGTGGCTCAGTTGGTTAAGCATCAGACTTCGGCTCAGGTCATGATCTCGTGGTTCGTGGGGTCTAGCGCCGCGTCGGGCTCTGGGCTGACAGCTCAGAGCCTGGAGCCTGTTTTCAGATTCTGTCTCCTTCTCTCTCTATCCCTTCCCTGCTTGGGGCTCTCTCTCTCTTTCTCTCTCAAAAATAAATAAACGCTAAAAAATAATGTTTTATAAAAGGAGCCAATATGAAAGGGTTATGCATTGTCTGATTCCAACTCTCAGGCATTCTGGAAAAGTCATGAATGATGACAATAAAAAGATCAGTGGTTACCAGAAGGTGGGTGTGACTGGGATGATGAATAGGCAGAATGAGGATTTTTAAGGGAAGTAAAGTACTGCATATGATATTATAATGATGGGTAGATGTCATTATACATTTGCCCAAATGCATAAAATGTACAACACCAAGAGTGAAGCCTAAGATAAACTGTAGACTTTGTATGATTATGATATGTCAACATGGGTTCATCCTTGGTTAAAAAAAAAAGTATCATTCTGAAGGGTGATGTTGATAATGGGGAGCACTATGTGTATGTGGGAGGAGTTACAGGAAGTCTCTGTACCTATCTCTCAGTCTTGTTATAAACCGAAAACTTCTCTTTAAAAAGACATAAAAAAATAAAATAAAATAAATAGTATGTTTTTTGTACTTATTTTGGTTGGGATTTATAGAAATGCTGAATCTGGAACAATGTTTTTCATCAGCTTAAGAAAACATAATGGTTATGTCTTCAAATATTTGTGTCTGTTCTATTTTATATCTCTACTTCCTCTGGCACTCCAATTATACAAATTGCACATACAATAAATCTTTTCTGATGTCTCTTTTATATTTTACACTCTTGTTTTTTGTTTTCTAACTAGCAGCGCTTCTGTTTGTACATTTGCTTATGATCTGTGCTTGTTTCATTAATCTTGTCTTGTCTCTGTCTACTCTGTTGATAATTCTACCTCTAGCACTCATCGAGTTAAGTATTATATTTTTCAGCTCTAGAATTTTAATTCTATTCTTTTAAAGTATATGTTCTAGGTATCTATTAAATTTGTCACGTTGAAAATTTAATTTCTTGAACATACTAATTCATTATTTTAAGGTCTCTGTCTGATTAAATAGAATATTTGGCTTTTCTGGAAATTTGCTTAAATTAACTATTTTCTTCTTTTTTTTCCCCTCCTTCTCCTTCTCCTTCTCCTCCTTCTCCTCCCCCCTCCTCCTTCTTCTTTTTGGTTCTAAGTCATTTGGTCTTGCTTCTTTGAATGTGTGTGTATGAAAACACTGGAGAGATAATTGAAGCTCTAAATAATGATTTATTCCTCCAGATAAAATTCACCTTAATCCAATAAGGGATTGAACTAATTTCAGGCTAAATTTTTATCTTTATAAGGAAATTCATAGCTTCAGAAACAACTGAAACCTATTTTTCTTTTCTTTTCTTTCTTTCTTTCTTTCTTTCTTTCTTTCTTTCTTTCTTTCTTTCTTTCTTTTTACCAGTGCCCTGCCTCTTTGAAGGTTATAGCCCAATGAGTCCCATGAAAACACTTCTTAGTGTTTGGGTCTCTTGACCGTTATATAGGCTAATGGCAGATCTCCATAATATGAATTAGGACTGAGTTGATTCAAGCCTTGGTTTCGGTTTTTATAACGTCAATATAATACCAGTTCATCTGTCAGAGTGCCAAATTCAAATATCAGAGGAAACGCACACAACAAAGAAAATAGCTCACGTGGTGGAAATGAAAAAATGAATAGATTTTTAAAAAAATTGCTATGGCAATCGAGAAAATCTTATTTTGTACTGGTGTAAGTAAAACTTGATTTTTAATTTTTTTTTAACGTTTATTTATTTTTGAGACAGGGAGAGACAGAGCATGAATGGGGGAGGGTCAGAGAGAGGGAGACACAGAATCCGAAACAGGCTCCAGGCTCCAAGCTGTCAGCACAGAGCCTGACGCGGGGCTCGAACTCACGGACCCCAGATCGTGACCTGAGCAGAAGTCGGCTGCTCAACCAACTGAGCCACCCAGGCACCCCAAAACTTGGTTTTTAGACACAAGACTTCCCAGGCTGTGGGCAAGCCATCTATCAAGTGACTAAGGAGAAAAATCAGTGCTAGGTCTCAAAGCCCATTTGATTTTCCTTTTTTCTGGAATGTTGACCCTTTAATTTTTGCTTATCTTGGTGTTTTCCAGTGACTTTGGCAGTTCAAACATATTTTTACATATCTTCACATCCTCTAGTTATTCATGTGGAAGTTTCGGTACAATAAAAGCCAGTGCATTATTCTGGAAAATGGAAATCAAATATTTTACTTAATACAGGATTTTCTAGCTTGTGTACAAATTTATCCATAATTGATTGGCTTAGAACCTTTGAGTTTAGGGCATTTAGAGAGCGTGGTTATTGAAAACTATAATCACATGTTATTCAATGCAGAAAGGGAACACATACTGCGTTTTGAGAGAATAACTTCTTGTACGGTCCTGTCTAATGTGATGCTTGCGTAAATGTCCTAGAGTCCTGCGCTGTCCCTTTAACTTAAATGGGGAGTTCAGGGGGTGAGTGGTAAAGATGGGAGTGGTAGGGAAGGAGGATATTAAGCAGCCAGTTTATCAGAGTGTAATAAAACCTGGCACACATGTCCAGCAGAGTTTGAACATTGTTTCAAGGCACACGCTTTACTGGTCTCTTTGTGTGCCCAATGCAAAGAAGGCAGACTGTGTGCACTCTCTGGAAATTTCCACTACAGTTCTGGGGTAAAAAAAAAATCCTCAAGGCTGAGAAGCCGCACATCCTGCAGAAATGCCACCGCAAATACTGCAGTTAGATTAGCACAAGTATGACGTTAAAAGAAAAAAGAAAAAAGATATATCTCTTTTAGAGGAAATAACTGGGAAGGAAGAGACATCAGTACTCATCCAGTGCCAGAAATGTACGGGGACTTTTGTTTCTTACACCTAAATACCCCCAAATGATCTCATATAAAATCCTTTTCCATACTCTCCTAAGGAGAAAGAATTTGAAGGAAAAAAAAAAGGAGAAAGGCTGGAGACTCAGCAAGGACATTTTCATGGAGTGAAAATTCTCAAGTATCAACGAAGAGAGCAACTTCAAAAAGTAGGTGGGCTCTTACTAAATCCCCTTAGAAAATGCTTCTGAAGTCTAGTGACTGAAAATTGAGTTTTATTTATATTAATATCAAAGGTTTTTTTGAATTACAGTAACAACTTAAAAACTCAATTATTTGTCTCATTATTCACAGACACCTTGTGCTCTATTTTCTTTGCGGTGTGTATTTCTTCTGATATTTGTGTGATGATTCCATGTCAGTTGATTGGGTTACAGCATTCAGATATGTGGTCAAACATTATTTTGGATGTTTCTTTTTTCTTTCTTTTTCTTAATATTTATTTTTGAAAGAGTGTAAGCGGAGGAGGGGCAGAGAGAGGGGGACAGAGGATCTGAGCAGTTATTGCACCTGTAGGCTGACAGCAATGGGCGTGATATGGGGCTCGAACTCAGAAACTGTGAGATCCTGACCTGAGCCAAAGTCTGGTGCTCAACCAACTGAGCCACCCAGGTGCTCCTATTTTAAATGTTTCTGTGATTATGCTTTTGGATAATATTAACATTTAATAGATTTTGAGTAAAGCAAATTGCCCTGGGCAATGTGGGTGGGACTCATCCATTCACTTGAAGGCAAGAGTAGTACAAAGACTAACATTCCCCAACCAAAAAGGATTTATGTGGCAGGTAGCCTTTGGTGTCCAAGTGCAACTCTACCCTGAGTTTCCATCCTGCCAGCCTCCCCCATGGGATTTTGGACTCACCAATCCTCCAGGAAATCATGAGGTGATAAACAAAAGAAGGAAGGAAGGAAGGAAGGAAGGAAGGAAGGAAGGAAGGAAGGAAGGAACGGAGGGAGGGAGGGAGAGAAGGAAGGCAGGAAA